>NC_138184.1:204565132-205181495 GCF_964194105.1 Spermophilus citellus
CAAACGATGTTTTCATTCCAAGTGTTCTAAGGAATCTCCATAGTGCTTTCCATAGTTGTTGCATCAATTTGCAGCTCCACCAGCAATGTATGAGTGTACCTTTTTCCTCACATCCTCACCAACATTTGTTGTTGCTTGGATTCTTGATGATTTCCATTCTGACTGGAGGGCGATGGGATCTCATTGTAGTTTTGATTTGCATTTCTCTAATTGCTAGAGTTGTTGAACATTTTTTCATATATTTTTTTTTGATTGATTGTATTTCTTTTTCTGTGAAGTATCTGTTCAGTTCCTAAGCTGATTTATTGATTGGGTTATTTGTATTTTTGGTGTTAAGTTTTCAATTTTAATTATGATTTTATCCACTCAAAACATTTTCTTAGGAGTTAATTTGATCTTGGAGTACCCAAAGCATCTCAGTGTGATGCCACTCCTTATCCTTTTCTAGGGACACTTTGCATCCAGAATGTCCTGTCTATAGTCATTTTATTTGTCTAAACCCTTCAATGTACCTTCCTCCTCTTGTGTATTCACAACTACCTCTTCACATTGTAGAGTCTAAGCAAGTAGTTCCTGTAAAGGGTCAAAAGGATAGAGGAAAACAGTTCTCAGTCTGAGTGAACTGATGTTTTCCTTTCAGTGATCAATCTGAAAGTTCACCAATGAAAACAGTACCTTAGCGGAGTGCTTACCAAATAGATGGATTATGATTTGAAAGTCAGAATAGAATTCTGAAATGCATATTTCATGTTAAAATAAACTTTGCTCTATTTAAAGTATAAGGGGAATACATTTTTTCCTATAGAAAACTTAAATAATAGACAAAAATATTTACCTACACTTCCTTTACCATCCACCATACCCACCTGGTAATGTACTCCAAATTTTTACCTGTTTCAAACCTCATTTTAAGGCAAATGCCAATTTATTTCTATTTTTAGGTGTAGCAGACTGAGAAATATATTGATATTCGAAGCACTGATATTTTGGGGCTTTCAGAACACAGAATATACAAATTAAATGCTCTTATTTTTTTTAAGATATTTTTTTTCCAGGCCATTAGGTTAGCCTTTGCTTTAACTTATTCTTGATTGTCCCATGCACATGTTTTCCTTTCTGGCATGCTTGATGATAGGTGTTGAGCTGATCAGAGTAACAATCACCATCTCACACAATGTGCCCCTGTCAGAGAATGCTGCTTGACCTTTCCCTCTTACTGTACAAGCCCTCTCATGTCTTTGAGGAAAGTAGGTGGGTCTTCCTGCCTGTTGAGCAAGTTCAATTTAAAATCTTGTGGGGAGAATTTCACAGCAGGCAAGCAGAAACAGTTTTATTGCCTCTATTTTCAGAATCTTTTTCAAATTACAATAATAGACCCAAGAAGCATATAAGAAAAGGCAATCATTGTGGACTAAAACAGAGCTTTTACCCTTTAAACCCAAAATACAAGTAAAGGAATCACTTTGGTCTTAAAGGTTTATTTTCCAATTCTAAATTCCATACTTCAGGAAATGTTACATTCTTATGGAAGGCAGAAAAAGAACGTTCATATGAGATAACTATTTTCTCTAAGTATTAGACTCAGCCAAATTGAAAAACCTCTCATAATTTATCACATTGTATAATATTTGATAAATTTTAACTTCCTAAAAATATATTTTAAAGATTTGGGGAAAATAAATTATTTCATACATTCAATAAAATTTCTTTAATCTCAAAAGCATTGCATACTTCTCATTTTGATTACTAACCATGCTTGAGGTAAACATATAAGAAGGGGAAATTTGAATAGTTTACACGATATAATGTTCAATGAATTTTTTTCATATTCATGGATCTCTCTCTTTCTGACCCTTTTACATAAAATGTGTCAATATTGCACATACTGCTCAAAACTTTTTAATTTCTTTCAAATAACACTAGTCTTAGAGATGTTGCTGTATCAATACATATGGTAACATCTTTCTTGTCTTCAAATAGCTGTTTGATTTTCTTTTATAAGTATTTCAACATAATTAAGTTATATTTGCCTATTGATGAATAATTGTGGTAGGCTTTGTCATGTTTAATGATACCCATTTCCATTCCCAGAGATCATTCTTTTCTGTCACTATAAAAAAAGGTTTGGTCACATGTCTTGTTTTGACCAATGAAATCCAAGTAACAATGACATAAGTCAGTAATGTCAGAAGTTTTAAGAGACCATAAATGTTTTGAGCCATGTTTCCTTTTCTTCTTCCTCCTCCTCCTTCTTCAATGAAGCTAATTTCAATCTCAG
The DNA here is from genome assembly GCF_964194105.1 of Spermophilus citellus. Classification (NCBI taxonomy): domain Eukaryota; kingdom Metazoa; phylum Chordata; class Mammalia; order Rodentia; family Sciuridae; genus Spermophilus; species Spermophilus citellus. Next base: position 204,567,411 of record NC_138184.1, read on the forward strand.
ATCTAGATGGAGCATAATAATTAGAATCTATACTAGACAATTTGTATTAATAGGAAATAAACTTTCATTGCCCAGATCCACAAAGACTATTTTTATTGTCACCATTACACTATATAGATAATAATGATTATTTAACAACAACAACAATCCAGATGCCTAAATTAGTGTGCTACTCTAAAGCAAAACCTAAAAAAAAAGTGTCATTACCATCTTGTTGGGCAATGAATGACAAGAAAAGCATTGTTAGAGCTGGAAAGATGAAGGTTTATGCAATGCTCTGGAGAAACAGTGTTAAAAATTGTCACCTGAAATAACTTGGAAAGTCATGAATATTTTTTATAGTTTGGTGAAAATGTTGTAAACAGAATTCTAATAGTGAGAATTTTTACTTGAAAAGAAACTATGAGATAAGCCCAGAAAATAATCCCTAGTTTGAATGAAGAGAAGAAAAGAGAATGAAATATTAAGGAAAGTTTGGATGCAAAGTTTGTAAGAAGCAATAATTTTTAGATTTATGACAGAAAAATGTAGGATTAAAGAAAAATGTCTTCATACTGACCTTCCAACAAGGATCATATAAAACATATGAACTATATAATAATTGCTAACATATCTGAACAGGTTTAAGTGTGAGGAAATACATTGGCTTAGTTGAAAAGAGGACTTAGTGAAAAGAGACCAAGGATGCTGCCTCCTTACAAAGCCCTGGTGGTCTTCTTCAGTTTCTTTCTTCAGTGTTCTCTAGTTTTCACCTAGTTGTTTTTTGTTTGTTTGTTTGTTTTTGAGGTTATTGTGAATGGAATAGTTTTCCTAATTTTTTTCCAGCAGATTTGTTATTGGAATACAGGAAAAGTGATTGATTTATTTGTGTTGATCTTACATTTCTGCTACTTTGCTAAATTTGTTTATTAACTCTAGAAGTCACCTGTTGGGGTTTTTGGGTCTTCTGAATATAGGACAATGTCATCAGAAAATAGATAATTTGAGCTCTTCTTTTCCTATTTGTATCCCTTTAGTTTCCTTCTCTTGCTTGAGTGATCTGGCTAGAGTTTCAATGACTATGTTGAATAGGAGTGGTGAGAATGGGCATCACAATCTTGTTCCTGCTTTTAGAGAAAATGCTATCAGCTTTTCTCTGTTTAGAATGATGTTAGCTGTGGGTTTTATGTATATAGCCTGTACAATGTATTGAGGTAAGTTCCTTCTATCCATAGTTTCTATAGTCTTTTAAACACAAATGGGTGCTTTATTTTGTCAAATGACTTTTATGCACCAATTGGAATAATCATGTGATTCTTTTCCTTAAATCTATTTATGTGGTAAATTATGTTTATTTATTTGCATATGTTGCACCAAACTTGCATTCTTGTGATGAAACTCCATTCATTATGGTGCTCTATCTTCTTAATGTGTTTTTTAATGCAGTTTAACCTTTAGAAGATGGAAAAGCCTTCCATGTTCTTGGATATGCAGAATTAATATTGTCAAAATGGCCATACTAGCAAAAGTGCTATACAGATTCATAACAACCCATACCAATATACAAATAACATTCTTCTCAGAACTAGAAAACAGTCCTAAAATTCATTTGAGATAATCAGAAGACCAGAATAGTTAAAGAAATCCTGAATTTGAAGAGCAATGCAGGAGGCATCACAATTCTAATCTAATTTATACTATGGAGCTACAGTAACAAAAACAGGATGGTACTAGCACCGAAACAGACATGAAGGCCACTAGAATAGAATAGAAGACATAGAGACAAACACATATAGGTAATCTGATACTTGACAAAGGTGCCAAAAATATATGTTGGAGAAAAAGATAGACTTTTACCAAATGGTGCTGGGAAAACTGGATGTCCATATGTACAAAAATAAAATTTATCCCCTATCCCTTACCATGCACACAAGTTAACTTAAAGTTGATCAAAAACCTAGAAATTAGACCAGAAACTCTATAACTGCTAGCAGAAAATGTAGGTCCAATGCTCTGACATATTGACATAGGCATCGACTTCCTTAATAAGATTCCTAAAGTGCAAGAAATGAAACAAAAAATCAATAAGTAGGATAGCATCAAATTAAAAAGCTTCTCCAGAGCAAAGGAAACAACTATGACTATGAATAGGGTGCCTACAGAATGGGAGAAGATCTTGGCCAGTTACTCCTCAGACAGAGCATTAATGTCCAGAGTATATAAAAAACTAAAAAAATTTTAAAACCAAATAAATCAAATAACCCAATTAATAAATAAACAAAAGAACTGAGAAGACACTTCTCAAAAGAAGAAATACAAATGGCCAATAAATATATTTAAAAATGTTCATCATCCCTAGCAATCAGAGAAATTCACTACATTAAGATTTCATCTCACTCCAGTCAGAATGATAATTATCAGGAATACCAATAATAATAAATGTGGGAGAGGATGTAGGGAAAACATTGTTGGTGGGACTGCAGATTAAAATCACTCTAGAAAGATATATGTTGATTCCTAAAAAAAAAAGGAAAGAAATAAATGAAACCACCACATAACCCAGTTATTCCACTTCTTGGTGTATATCCAAAAGATCCAAAATCAGCATACTATATCCAAAAGATCCAAAATTAGCATATTATGAGGATACAGACACATCAATGATTATAGTAGCATGATTCACAATAACAAAGCTGTAGAACAAACCTAGGTGCCTGGCAACAGATGCATGAATAAAGAAAATACATGGATTAAAAAATGTGTGTATACACATACACACATTGGAGTATTAGCCAGAAAGAAGTAGAATGAAATAATGGTATTTGCTGGTAAATTAATGGAACTGGAGACCCTCATGATAAGTGAAATAAGCCAGACCCAGAAAATCAATGCTCAACTATTTTCTCTGATAGATGGAAGCTAGTTCAAAATATGGGGAGTGGGGGATGGATAAAGAAGAAACAAATGAAAAGAAAAAGAAGGGCTGGGATTGTGGCTCAGCGGTACAGCACTCGCCTAGCACCGGCGGGACCCAGGTTGGATCCTTAGCACCACATAAAAATAAAGGCATTGTGTTGTGTCCATCTACACCTAAAGAATAAATATTTAAAAAAAAAAAGAAAAGAAAAAGAAAATGGGGGATGGGAAGGATTTCATCAAAATAGAAGAAAGATTCGTGAAGTAAAGTGAGGAAATTGATGACAAGGTAGGAGGAACATTGTAAGGAAGAACAGTGGAATGAATCTAACCTTCTGAACTAATATTCCTGATTCATATTTGAATATTTCACATATATATATATATCCATAAGGCACTATTTTCTTTAAAAAATCACAGAAAAGTATAAGTAAATTATAGAATAGAGGGAAGAAGTTAGGAGAGGGAAGAGGTGAGAGAAGAGGAAATACTAGGTTATGAATAAGAGCAAATTATATTCCATGATTTTATAATTATGTCAAAATGAATCCTAATGTTATATATAACTAAAAAGAATTAAGATGATGGAATAAGAAAGACATCATTACTCTAGGTACATGTATGACTGCATACATGGTGCGATGCTACATTTTATACAACCAGAGAAATGAAAAGTTGTGCTGCAATTGTGCACAACTTTTGAATGTATCAAAATACATTCTGCTGTCATATATACTAAATTAATTAATTAAGAAAAAGAACTAAGGATAAAACCCAGCAAAACAAAACTGATGGCACAAGGTATCTGCAATTAAGCAGCTATAGAGAGACATATTTTGAGATGGATTATAAGTGTGGTTATTTGCACATAATACTCATTGAAATTAAATAAATAAAGGGCTTATAAATTTTCTGAGTCATACTACCAAGAGAAACACCAGGAAGGACCAACACATCGTCATTGTTTGATACTTAAATTCTGCTTCCAATTCTCTGTGGGCAGGATACAAGCCAAGTTTTCTCATTGATTAAGAAGTTATATTGTCATATGGTCATTCTAATTGTAGCCTAAGAGAATAATGAAAAAATAATTACTTCCCAGTGGGTGTATCAAGAACTATGGAGAACAATGGATGGGGAATTATTCTTAGGAAGATAAATTAGAGGTCAGTCAAAGAATATACTCCACTTCCAGTGTAAAAGCTCATTTTTGTATGTAGTCAGTATAAATTTGTTTAGCTAAGCACAAGTAATTCTTAAATATTTCTCTATTTGAAAGAAAGTGTTCATACCATGTATGCTGTTCTAGTTTTAGTACTGTGTAGCTAGTACGTCTGACAAATGGTTCTGTGCTTGATGATTTTTCAGAATGATTGAGAACTAGGATTTTTGAGCTCAAAGCAGTAAATGGGTGGGATATATGGGTTTTTTCTTTCTGTGGAGATGACGGTTTCTGTGAGAGTGGGAACCAAAGATTTGGTAATCTGAAAGGCAGACTATGGTAGACCTTATTACAATTCACCAATATTTACCTATATTCAACTCTACCCTGCTGTAATTCTTCCTTTCAAGGCCCAGTTTGGCATATGTTTTGCTTTTGACAAAGAAATGTCAATGTAATTGATATAGTCAGAACTTTTGTTCAATATGATATACTTCTGTCTTCTGTTTTCTCTTTTTGTTGTTGAAGCCTGCAAGATTCCAGTCTTTTCCATCTCTGCCAATTTGGTTCTAATGATAGGGTAAATTTTGAGGAGTACTTGTGTAAAGAGGTTTGTTAAACATCTTTAATAAGTGATATTTAAAATGTTGCTTTTACAATATACTAAGATTTTTGTGGTGTACGTTAGTTCAGCATGACAAGTCCTATCTTGAGTGATAACGTGGTTAGCTGCAAACATTTGTGATAACAAATGAAGTTGCAATAACCTAAACATGTCACTTTGAAAATGTATAAGTGAACTTAAAGTTTAAATTCTCAACAGTGTAACTATTGTAAACACAGTACTTTTGATAGTTATGGCTAATCTACTGTCCATAATGGTGATATCAACTTACATTTTACACTAGCAGTTTTTATAATATGTTTATTTGCCTACCAACTTGTGAAAAAAACTATGGACTATCAAAATTTCAATGGTCAATTTGGAAAGTGAACATTTTATCTAAGAATTAAAACTAAAAACCTGAAAATGAACTCAAAAGTGAATGTTTCAAAGAAAAACTTATCTAATGGAGAAATGATTTTCTAAAATAGATATTTTAATATATTGCTATTATTGTATAATTTTGAAGACTGCAGATATAGATAATCAAAAACATTCTTATCTTTCATCAAATTATACAATGTACATACTAAGAAACAATTTTTCTAACAGTTGAAAATCTTCCATGTGAAGATTTTTCATGAATTTTGAATCAATTTCTTTAAAATAAAGGTGTACATATTTTGTAAAAACTGCCATTTTTGTCAGAAATGGTGCACACTTATGAAGAAAATTAAGTGCCAAAAGAGAAATATCACATAATTATATTACTAGATGCATAAATAGTATTTGATAAAGTTCATCACTCAATGGAAAAAAATATTTTATTAAACAAAGAATTTGAGGTAATTTGATATATGTGTGTACTTATTCTAAAGACATTATATTTAATGATGAGCCATTAAAACCTTTACACTTAAGGATAGGAATAAGATAAAGATATTAGTTTGTAACACTTCTATTAAACAGCATATTAGAGATCTTTTAAAAAATTTCTTAATTTTAATCCAAAATAATTGCTTATATTTATAAAGTACAATGTAAAGTTTCAATCTATACAAACATTGTAAAAAGATTGTCAAGGTAATTATTATATCCATCACCTCATTAAATTATTTTCTGTGTTTGATGAGAATGCTAAAAATCTATTCTTTTAGCCATTTTGAATTCTATAACACATTATTAACTAATAGTCTCTATGTAGTCAAATAGGTCACTAAAACTTATTCCTCTGGTATAGCTGAAACTTGGCATCTTTTGATAAGCATCTCCCCTTTCTCTATCCCTTCCCCACCAGTTCTGTTAATCATCTTTCTACCTTCTGTTTCTATAAAATCAACTTTATTAGATATCACATTGGAGATCTTAACCTGTGTAATAAAACACGAAAAAGAAAACATATAAGAATTGGAGAAAAACGATATAACTATATAATTAATAATAAATGAGATAACTATAAATAGAGATAATCCCAAAGAGTAAAAAATAAGTTCTTATGACATTAATAAAGAGAATAAGGTCACTGGATACAAGATCAGTCTGTACAAATCAATTCTATGTTTGCACTTTCAGAAATAAACAACTTTAATGATATTTAAAAAAACAAGTAAAGTTAATAGAGTAAATTACTATTTATAATTGCATGAAATGCAGCAAAATTCTAGGAAATACACGACATAGAATATGTGCAATATCTCTACAACTGGGTTTTTGAACAGTAGCACTACAAATCTTCCCCAGTTGAAAACCACACTGTATAAAAATCACATGGTAAATTACACATGAAAAAAATTAAAATAAGACAGTTAATATAAGAATTTACTATGTCAATTGAGTGTAAGATTCAATTTTATAAAGATGTTAGTTCTCCACAAATCGATCTATAATTGTAATGTATACCCTTTAAAATTTCTACCAGCCTTCCCTCTTAGAAGTAAACAAGTTACTTATTGCTCTGTTGAATAGTTCAAGGTCTGGTATAGGGAGGCCACCTGCTTCACTCTTCCTGCTAAGGATTGCTTTAGCTATTCTGGGTCTCCTATTTTTCCAGATGAATGTCATAATTGCTTTTTCTATTTTTATGAGGAATGCCATTGGGATTTTGATTGGAATTGCATTAAATCTATATAGTGCTTTTGGTAGTATGATCATTTTGATAATATTAATTCTACCTATCCAAGAGCAAGGTAGAACTTTCCATCTTTAAGGTCTTCTTTGATTTTTCTCTTTAGGATTTTGTAGTTTTTATTGTATAGATCTTTCACTTTTTATGTTAAGTTGATCCCCAAGTATTTTATTTATTTATCTGTTATTTTGAGAATATTGAAAATGGGGTCGTTTTCCTCATTTCCCTTTCTGAGGATTTGCCACTGATATACAGAAATGCCTTTGATTTATGGGTGTTGATTTTATATCCTGCTACTTTTTTGAATTCATTTACTAGTTCTAGACGTTTTCTGGTGAAACTTTCAGCATCTTCTAGGTATAGAATTATATCATCAGCAAATAGTGCCAATTTGAGTTCTTTTCGTATGTGTATCTCTTTAATTTCTTTCATCTAAAACAAACTGGTGGACCAATAGTACAGAATTGAGGACACAGAGACTAACCCACAAAATAACAATTATCTTATATTAGACAAAGATGCAAAAAACATTCATAGGGAAAATATAGCCTCTTTAACAAATGGTGCTGGGAAAACTGGAAATCTATATGCAGCAAAATGAAATTAAACCCCTATCTCTCACCAAGCACAAAACTCAACTCAAAATGGATCAAGGACCTAGGAATAAAACCAGAGACCCTGTGTCTAATAAAAGAAAAAGTAGGTCCTAATCTTCATCATGTGGGATTAGGTCCCAACTTCCTTAATAAGACTCCTTTGGTGCAAAATTTAAAAACAGAATTAATAAATGGGATGAACTCAAACTAAAAAGTTTCTTCTTGGTAAAAGAAACCATCTGTGAGGTGAATAGACAGCCTACATCTTGAGCAGATCTTTACCCCTCACACATCAGATAGAGCACTAATCTTTAGGGTATATAAAGAACTCAAAAACCTAAGCACCAAATAAATAAATAACCCAATCAATAAATGGGCCAAGGACCTGAACAGACACTTCTCAGAAGATGATATACAATCAATCAACAAATATATGACAAAATGTTTATCATCTCTAGCAATTAGAGAAATGCAAATCAAAACCACTCTAAGATTTCATCTCACTCCAGTCAAAATGGCAGCTATTATGAAAACAAACAACAATAAGTGTTACTGAGGATGTGCTGGAAAAGGTACACTCATACACTGCTGGTGGGGCTGCAAATTGGTGCATCCAATATGGAAACAATATGGAGATTTCTTGGAAAATTGGAAATGGAACCACCATTTTACTCAGCTATTCCTCTCCTTGGTCTATACCCAAAGGACTTAAAAACAACCCACTATAGGGACACAGACACATTAATGTTTATAGCAACACAATTCACAATAGCTAAACTGTGGAACCAACCTAGTGCCATATAATAGACGAATGGATAAAAAATGCAGCATATATATACAATGAATATTACTCAGCAATAAAAGAGAATGTAGTCATGGCATTTTAAGGTAAATGGATGGAGTTGGAGAAGATAATTCTAAGTGAAGTTAGCCAATCCCCCAAAAACAAATGCTGATATAAGGATGCTGATTAATTGTCAGGTAGGGAGGGGGAGTGTGGGAGGATTAGATGAACTCTAGATAGGGCAGAGGGGTGGGAGGGGAAGTGAGGGGGCATGGGGTTAGAAATGATGGTGGAACGTGATGGACATTATTATCCAAAGTACATGTATAAAGACATGAATAAAGACATGAATTGATGTGAATATACATTTTACACAACTGGAGATATGAAAAATTGTGCTCTATATGTATAGCAAGAATTGTAATGCATTCTGCTATCATATATAAATAAATGAAAGAAGTTAGCAAGTTAATTTTAAAATTCATATAATATGAAAAAAAGGATAATTCAGATAACAGTGAAATAGTTGTTCTGTGCTATTTTCATCCTCTGACAAAATGAGAGAATATCCAATTTCTGGTTTGTCAGAATGTGTTTATGGTGCTTTCCCTGATTAGAATAGTCATAAATTCCCTTTTTTCTAGTCTTTTTACTTGATTCATTACTTGGTCTTAAGCGGATGAGATGGCTGTATCAAAGTTTACTATGGTCTTTAAGACTATGGATAAAGCAACCTGATCATACTTTGACATTTGTATGAATAAACTAATCATTAACCAAACTAATATATGTCGATATGAACTACTGATTGATGTCTCTGTTTCCAAGAATCCAAGTGGCAATGGGAAAATTGCGCGCGCGCGCACACACACACACACAAACACACACACACAAAACCTGGCCTTCAGTCTTGCATTCAAATCTAAGTAGTTCTTTCCTATTCTTAGGAGTACGAATTTCATCAAATACCCAATTTCAATTAACGCCAGGTTTTGGAACTTTCTCTCTCAACCTTCTCATTTTGAGCTGGGTATTTCTTCTCTGTAGTGCTTTCAGACACTGTTTATCATTCATGATACATTAGTATTAAACTTTTAATTGTATTGTGGTTTCTGCATTACAGAAAATTTAAACTCAATGCATCATTTGATTGAAATTGCAGGAAAAAAATATACTCTGAGGTATGAAAAATAATACAACTTCTCAAAAACAATAGAGGTTTATTGATTAGTCAAGTTATGGCATCAAATAAGTATGTCTCATTCTCAGTTATGTTTTCCATGAACTAAAGCATCTTCTACTTTAGGTGGTTATATCACTTGCATTCCGTCCAAAAAAAGAAAGAACAAAGAATAAACATGGGAGGACTTTTGACCAGGCCTGGAAATGGTACACATCACTCTGAGAGAACTCCAGTTGCATACCCCGCCTATCGTCAAAGGAAGTTGAGAAATGTAGCTTAGCTGTGTGTGACAATCAAAGCCTCCACTAGAATGTTCAAACCAATTTTATCATCTTCCTTTTCCTATAGTTGTAAATTCTTTAATTATATCACCTTTCACTCATTCTGTGAAACTATAACACCTAGTGTTTTCGATAGTCACATGGAGTTCAAGGAAGATCAGTCAGCTCCTTCCCAGTATTCCCTCTACAATCTGCAAATGGCCTTTCTCCCTGCTAAACTTACTTGTTTTGGGTTTTGTTCTGATTTTGTTTTAAACCACTGTCCTAGACTAGATCATAAATATTTCTTTCCTGATCTAGTTTGCCAGTCAAATAGCTTGTTTTACTGATGCACGGTATTATTACACACTTCCACAATCTCGGCAATGTGATTTCAGCATCCCCAAAATCCAATATTAACATTCTCTTAATTAAATCCTCATTATACATATGTTGTTTATGTGGGTTACTATTTCCTAGGGATTGGAATATAAATCCCAATAGTGTGTTCAACAGCTCTCATAATAAAAACCTACTATTTCTAACAGCTCTTTCTCTTCTCCTTACCTCTCAAGACTCCAGACACAGCTTGCTATTTCCTATCCTTGAATAAAACATGCAATTTTAGGTTTTGGATTCTTTCCTTCCTCTGCTAAAAATATCCTTTCTCCCTACCCTGCTTCATTTTCTTTTTCTGACTTCTTGATATAACTGTCTTTTTAAAGTATAACTCAAATGTCATATCCTTTGTAAAGCTTCTCTTTCTTAATATCCATAATCTCAATTAATCAATCATTTTTTTTTCTTTTTGCTCCCATAGGAAATGTTTATAGTTTTCCTACATTATTTATCACTGTGCAGTTGCATTGTAGTTATTCTTTCTCTTTACCCAGGATAGACTATGAGATTCTTGACAGTAGTTATGGCATCTTATCCATCTCTGTGTCTCCAGTGTGTAGACACAAATTACACACTTGCAGGGTTGAATTTTAATAGTCCAGAGACCTTTTTTAACAATATTTTATACATACACAAAACAAAAGTGTTTTTCCTTTATTCTTAGAAATAATTCTTGGAAATTAAGAGATGATTCTGTAAAACAAATATGAAAATCCAGGAATGAGAAAATTCAATGTATGCTGAATATACTGATTGCCTACAGAAATCAACTGTTGGACAACTGTTGTAAATGGAGATTTCCTATATATTAAAATAACATGACCAAATCCATATGGGATTTACTAGCAAAACACAAAAATATTTTAAAACTGTATGTAGTTACACTCCAGGTTATGTGTGATCTTATACCTAGAATATATTTTCTGTAGCAATGAAGTAGGGGGGAAAATCTACTTTAAAATACACTATGAATACAAATTTATCTTTAAAGAACTTAGGTAAGAAAGACAGGTGAGGCAGTTTATCAGTGACTGACAAGTAACTCAGAGGAGTTTTGTAGATAATAGAATTAGAGGTGAGAAGAACCTTTCTCTCATGGAGATTGCCAGCTTTTGCCTTCCCTCAGATCTATTTGGACCTTACACAGAGCCTGCTTTATTAGTCCTTTCTTTAAGCAGTATATATAAAAAGTTCTAGTTCCACCACCTGTGAAATATAGGATGCATTTTACTGTGAAAGATCCGTTGTTCAGTATTTTGATGGGAGCCATTATACATTCACTTGGTCCCCAGGGGTCCAACCTTGCATGACCTGCTGTCCCTTACCTTGGTTCACATGATCAAGGTTCTGCATCAGCAACTCTGCCTGGCATTACACTCGTCTGCTATTGTTGAAGTCTCGCATAGATCTTCAGCCTTTTTGTTTGAAGATACTCTTACAATGTCTGAAGCTCTCTCCCTTTTGTATATCCCACAATACCAATGAGGATCTTACAGTGATAAGTTTGTCACTTCAGACCTCATTTTGCGTATCATCAGCTTCTGGAACAGATGATGGTTTGAGTCTCATCTTCTGACTTGAACATTAGAGAAGACTGTTTCTTTGGCCACTGAACATTGGATGGTCTGATTCTCCTTTTCAATCCAAATTCCTAGAGGGTTAATTCCCCAGTTGCTGCTTCTGCTTTTCCCTCTCCTTTGTCTTCTTCTTCTCTTCCTCCTCCTCCTCCTCCACCTCCTCCTTTTGCATCTCCTTTTATATTATCTGCCTGTCTCTTTTCTATTGGAGGGCATCTTGGTGTAAGTTTATGATCCAGTTTCTGTCTTATTTGCTATAGGACATTGTGATCTTTCTTTTTAGCAGTCAGTGCACCATTTGCAAGTTGACGTAGTCCCTTGATTCCTCTTAGATGGCAGGAGTGTTCCACTTTGTGTGCTACCACACTATGTCTATGAGTTTCTACACAATACAGGTAGAGACATTTACTAGTGTTCACTCCAGTTTCCATAGCATCACGTGACATGTGTCATGAATTATTAAGCTGCTAGCTACCCCCCCTTTTTTTTTCTAGTTTTCATTCCTTCTTCACATGGTCAATGTAAAAACAAAAAGGAAGTATCAGAGTTCTAGGGAGCGGCTAAGGTTTTGTTGCTGAATCTCAATTCAAAAACTAGCTGAGTTCCTTTGGGCAAATCATCTAGTCTCTCTAAATCTTAGACTCCTTGTCTACAACATGGGGGTAATAACATCCTTTGTTTTGCTGTGAAATTTTTAAGTCAAAATCAGAATAAAAGGCTTATAATACTTGGCATGTATTAAAAGTTTTGTAAACCTTAGATGCGATTGTGTTAAGCACTTAAAATGTTTAGTAAATAAATAAACATTAGAGTAGAAAAACAACACAATAGAAATCCTTATCAGTATAATACAGACTACCTTTTCACATAAAGTCCAGAGAGATATTTTGATAGTTTCCCTCCAGCTCTCAAGTATCATTCTATCAGAGCAATGTTGTATTATTTATTTTAGTGAGATATAAGAAACATTCCTACATAACCAAATGTATTGGAGAAAATTTTGGAAGTGTAAAAGGTAGTAATAATTGGTAATTAAATGCAAAAAATAAAAATAACTAAATTGTACAAACACATAATCTATACCATCCCTGTTTTTATAACTCTGTGTTGATGTATGATTTTCAAGGCTGCAATAAAGGTCATCAGTCACCTGTGAGAACTGAGTGTTTGAATTGTATTTAGCGGCATTAGAGACCTACATTTTAATTTTAGTTTTAAATCAACTAGCTGCTACTGTATTCATGCGTTGCTACCTTCTCGTTACACAAAATGGTATATGTACCAAGCAACATGAATGTCATTTGGGAAAAATGCAGACTGAGGCCATAATCAAACAAGCTGCATTTTATCAAGATCCCAGGGGGTGTATTAACACAATTTACCAATTTTGAGAATTGCTGATCAAAGTGTTTGTTCACATGCAACGTATTGTGTTAGTTCATGTTCAAGTATATTTAAATATTTAGGTGAAGAGCTGTAAGTGGCTAGCACCACTGTAAGCCCAGTGGCTTGGGAGACTGAGGAAGGAGGATCTGGAGTTCAAAGCCAGCCTTAGCAATGGTGAGGTAATAGGCAACTCAGTGAGACCCTGACTCTAAATAAAATACAAAATAGGGCTAGGATATGGCTCAGTGGTCAAGTACTCCTGAGTTCAACCCCTGGAATCCCCCCGCGCCCCTTCCCCCGCAAATTATATATATATATTTTAGGTGGAGGAAATTACAGTGCACTTCTTTAAACACAAGTGTCAAATCATACATAAGTTAGGCTCTTTTTCTCTTTTGTTTTTGAAATCAAAGATCCATTTGAAATTGATGATCACATATCTAACAAATATTAATAATGCATTGTCTAATTCCATTAAATAACATGAATGAATTGTAAGAACAAATTTCTTGGAGGGCAGGAAACATTCCTATAATCCCAGCAACTTGGTAGGCTGAGTCAGGAGGATCACAAGTTCAAAGCCAGTCTTAGCAACTAAGTGAGGTCCTAAGCAGCTTAGTGAGACCCTGTTTCAAAATTAAAAAATAAAAAATAAAAAGGACTGGGGATGTTTCTCAGTGGTAAAGGACCTCAGGGTTCAATTGGAAGCACCTAAATAAATAAATCAATAAATTTCCTGGTTTAGCAGTGCTGATGGCTTATCAACTAGGAACTTTTCCCCCAGCTTTTCTTACATCTGGGTGAGTCTGGGTAGAAAAAATTTCCATCAGTGAAACAGGCAGAAGTGATGTCAGCAACATCTCCATATCACTTCCTTAAAGATAAATTGTTTGACCTCCACTCTTTTTTTCCTCATACTCAAAAACTGGAATACAGACATGCTGATGTATCCTATTTGACCCTGTTTAGCACAATACTTTAGGGAAGAATGAAGCAATAAAGTAAAAAGAATTTGCTGTATGGGGGGGGGGGGCTCCAACCTATTCTGTATTACCTGCCTCTTTCAGGAGAGAAACACACATTTGCCTCTTTTGTACCACATTTTTCTCTGTTTCCTCTCTCCTCTTCTCCCCTCTCATCTCTTCTCCTGTGTCCTCTGTACCTTTTCCCCTCCATTCCTCCCCCACCTCCTTTCCTTTCTTTTCTTCTTTCTCTCTTTGTCTCTCCTCACAGTGTTTTAGCCATGCCCTCTGTAATAAAGAAAAGAAAATAGAGAAACATAGAATAGAATCTTTTAATATTATAATATAGTTAAAAGATAACATGGTTTCTTAAAGAGAAAACATAACTTGGGTCTATTTTGCTATTTTCAAATAGTGTCAATGCATATATGATAAAAAACAAAAAAAAAACCCAAAACCTGTTAATTTGTATTTTGCTTAGATATTTGTAACCAATGTGGAAAAGTTTTCACATCCAAAGGCTCAAGATTTTTAGGATAATCTTTCATCAGTGATCTAGAGATAAAGGACAGACATCTGAATAGCCAATCACTTTCTTTTTCTTCACTTTTCCTATCCCCTACACTTTAATTCCATTGCCATGTGTGAGCTCTTTTCATAAGACTCTAAAGAAATGACTCTCTATGTAACCTCTTCCATTAGCATTTGTAAATTCAAATCTGCCTTTAAAGGCTGAGTTACTTATTCCTGTTGTAGATAAATTTCACCCAATGATGTGCCGTCTTCCTGTGTTTCTATCACCCATCCTTCAGCCTACTTCTGCTTGGTTTTCTTCTCCTTAACTCTCTACTGCGCCTTGACTTTTTTTCCAAGATCTTCACTTAAGCAACTGGCATCAATATTTTGTTGATTTGTGGATATTAGGAAAGATTAAGAATTGGAGAAAATAATATTATTAGATGATTTTAACACCCAATTATTTTATTGTATTCTTAAGCATATTAAAGTAATAAAAGGATCTTTTCCCCAAAGATTATAATTATTTTTATCAATACTCTCTATTATCTCAGAAGTTCTTTTATAAACTATCAATGCATTAATGGAAGAATTTTTTTTATAAGAATTTGTACTTGAGATATTGCTTAAGTTCTCTGTTGCCTTAGCACAGAATTCTTCCACTTGTCATTAAAAACACAATTTGATTTCTCACAAGAGCATAGCGTTGATACTTGGACTGTATTAACAGGATTGAAAATGTTAGGTCTACATTACATGTCTCATTTATTCTGGTTTATCACATTTCTCTAATTCACTTATTCTTTCCATTTAATCATTTTTATCTAGGTTTCTTTCTATTATTTTTTAACATGAGAATTATTCCTTTTACTTTTTAATTATTTCTAAAACTTTAAGATTTTGGTGTTTAGAATGTTAAAATTCACTTTTTTGCAAGCCTATACAGTTCTAATGCTTCTTAAATTTTCTAATAAACACTACATTTTAATTATGTGAAAAGAAAATTGGCGGTTCTGTTAAAAACAGTTTCATCTGTACAGTAAGTGCAACTTTTTAATATCAAGACCATGGTTTGAATGTCAGTAAATTAATAAACAACTTGCTCTGATTTTTTTTTTGTTTAAAACATCAAGCTATATGCATGTTTGTGTCCTTTTAATAGTTTAAAGACAGAAGATGATTTCACTGAAGAAGAAAGGTGTCTACCTCTCTCTAAAGAATGTAAAACTGGCCCAAACCAGAGAAGCACAGAATGAAGCAGGAATACTATTTATCTAGCTATGTTACAAATCTTTTTATTCAATCTGAGCTCAAAGTTTTATTTGCTTTTTATTTTTGGCAGCATAAGGTATTGAACCCAGGGCATCATACATGCTAGTCCAACACTTAACCACTGAGCTATACTCCCTCCCATGCCCTTGGGCTAATATTTTATGAAACATCTTGTAGCAGCAAATCATCCTGGCAGGTCACGTTTTGTCACTGATAGAATGTCCTCAATTCTTCTGAGATGATTGGTTATTCCAAATGTATTCATTTATTAGTGTATAAGTGTGACCATTTTTCTTCCTTGCTACACTCAAAACTCACATGCACTGGGGTAATAGCATATCTCAGAAAAGTTAGCCTTTCTGGAAAATTCTCATACTCATCTAATTAAACAGAAGTTCATCCATGGTTCCCAATACAGTGAGACAAATTGAGAATGTATGGAAACACTGGCATTGGGTGTTTCATGAATGAATTATACATACATAATGCATTAATTGTAAAAGGAAACTTTATACTATGCCATAAACCTAGGACTAAAGATTGCATGAGATCCTATATCAGGTGGTTCTACATTTTATCTTTAGAAATTATCTTCATTATAAATGTAATTTTGTAAGAAGTCTTGCATGGATGCATTTCATAGAAACATAATTTATGACAATAAATTTATTTATTTATATTTTTTAAGAGAGAGTGAGAGAGGAGAGAGAGAATTTTTAATATTTATTTTTTAGTTCTTGACGGACACAACATCTTTGTTGGTATGTGGTGCTGAGGATCGAACCCGGGCCGCACGCATACCAGGCGAGCGCGCTACCGCTTGAGCCACATCCCCAGCCCAACAATAAATTTATGTTTTAAATATACCAAATATGAATAACAGCAATGAATGTTGTGAGTGTTAAATAACAGCAATGAATTGTGAGTGGTGAAGTTATGTTATAATTCTTTTCATTTTGCTACAGGGTAGTTTGCTGCAGTCTGGCTGGGCACAAAATCACGAGCCACTCACAGCTTTGTAGATTCAAACAGCAATTCTTTATTCCCAAACTCACACCGACCCTCTACAAACACGTTCTGGGGAAAATCACATTCTGGGCAAAATCCACGTACTCCACCAGGCTCTAATCAGCAGGATACGCCCTATTCCTGGCAGGGTACACCTTAAACCTGGAACCGCCCTAAACCCAAGGAGCGGGATACTCCCTAAAACCTGATCCGCCCTAAACCTGGATCCGCCCTGGTCCTTGAGCAAGGTCACCTTACTCAAGCATACATGCAATGTCACTGCCAATGACCTGAGTGTAAGACAAGCCCATTTCCACAATGGAGAGTCCTTCCTCTAAGCAACATGGGGTAGGCTGACAAGAAAATTTCGATGCGTCATTCCTACTTGGCAATGGCTCTCAGCAGTAGTTTATATATTTTTATCAACATACAAAGAAAAAAATAATGAGCATAATATTTGAGATCTATTTCTATCAGGTATTAGAAATCTGCATTTTTCCAAAGTAATTTAAAACTAACAGAAAAGTTTCAAGAAAAGTACTTAGAAATTATATCTTACCTTTGATTAGACTTCCTCATTTGTTGAGATTTTTTCTATATTTTTTATTTGCAAATATAATTATATGTGTTTATCTGAACCACTGGGGAATACATTGAAGATATGAGGCCTCTTTAAACTATGTGTAGTTTTATATTTCCTAAGAAAAAGGTCATTTTCATTGACAGCCACAAGGTCATGGTAAAAATCAGAAAATCAGTATTGATGACACTATTATCGCATAGATTTTATTGATATTAAATAAAACATATTCCAATAATATCTACTGAGTAAAAAAAAAGAAAACTGTCAGGGTGCTGCTTATATTCATGTTACTCTAGTCTCCTTTAACTTACAATGGTTCTTCAGTCTTTTTTCCTTTTTTCTTTCATAACTGTGACAATTTTCAAGAGTACAGACTGCTATTTCATGAAGTGTCCAATAATTGGACTTTTTAAATATTCTCTCGTGATTAGATTCTGATGGTCCTTATCTGGCTGAATTATTGCAGATATAATGTTGTGCTGTTCTGAGAATATCTTCCCAGGAACCGTATCCTGTCTTTTAATCCTACTTATGACAATGTATTACATGACTCAGGTGGTGCTAAAAAGGGTATTTTTTGTTTTAGTAATTTCTAAGCATTTCTTAGGGATATATTTTGAGACCGTGTATCTTCTTCCCTAATAAACTTTATCCATTAGTTTTAGTATTAATTTGTGATTCATTTCAGTATAAAACAAAGAGAGTGCATGAATAAACAAACACTAACTATAACTCAATGTTTGTTTAAATAACTTCTAATCTTTGGTCTGAATGAATTAAAATACTGGTTTCCAAGTGTTCCTGTGCTCAAAATTTCAACTTCTGATTTAGGCACAAAATGCTTCAAGAGATGACACACTATTGAAACATAAAATCTGGGTAACCTATGCTTTTAAAGAATCTTTTTAAGTGCATTAGTGAGATAAGTAAGGTGAAAGGAATTTCAAAGAAGTAAGACACCATGAAGAGAGACAGAGGATACACACTGTATCTCTATTAAGCAGAGCATAAGAGGAAGAGTGACAGACATAAAAATAAGTAGAGAAAAATACAACTAAGTTAATAAATTCTTTAAGGTCAAGTGTGAGTTGAGAATCACTGGGAGTACCAGATACAATAGGAGTCAGAACCTGTTTGACAGGTTTTGTTTGAGGGGGTGGGTAATGGGAAGAGGAAGAACAGAAAAGAAAGAGTCAAAGTGGCACACCTTAGCGACAGAGCTGTGGAAATAGCAATCGGGTGTTACCAGGTGATAAACCAGGGCTTATTTGGTGTGCTAAACCATTCTCTCATATGAGACAAAATGTGACTGTTACTGGGGAAGGGACAAAGAGCCCTCCTTTTTCTTCATCAAGTATCTGGTGTTGCTTGAGGATAGATATGACCAAAGGACTTTTGCAAATGTGAGAAATTCAGGAAACCCATTTGTACCTAGGATTCTCTGATGGTACAATGCAGAACTCAGCTATCACTGAGGAAAGGGCTGAAAACTTTATGTCTAAAGTTCTTCACAGGAAAAAAAAAAGTTGAGTGAACTGAGCGAACTTATTCCCAGGACTCAGGTGCACAACATATAAGGAAGGTGAAAATAACACAGGATACCCAAGAAAATACACCTTTTCCTAGGTTAAGAGGATTTATGAGACTCCAAAGCAATATTCAATTGGGGAAGTAGAATTCAAATCTCGTTCTCAACATCTCTGGTTTCAGCCTGAATGAGACAGAATTCGACTTCTAAATGCCTGTGGTTTCTGGGTCTCTGGGATTTGTAAATGTTAAGTCTTCTATTCTGTTCCTGCCTGGATTTCTGAAGAAATTTAGTAGCCTAGAAGAAAGCAACTATATTAGGTATGGAATGACTGTGCAAGTTCCCAGAAATGAGGATGTCAGAGAAGGCACAAGACACAACCTGCTTCTGGTTTCTCTTCTTTTCTACTCCAGACCATGTTTATCAAATATTTGATAAAGTTCAATTCTACACTTATAAGTGGAAGATGGCAGAATTATGAGGATTTTCTAAAACAACTAGTAAGTCGAACTAACGATTATCAGGAGTGTCACAATGAAGGCAAGAATTGTGAATTTTTTGCTTGAAGGGAAATTAAGAGGAACAGAAGTTATATCTCTTATATTGAAATATTAATATCACATGACTATATCATATCAGTATATTCACATACTTATAACTTGATGTCATCTACACATTTTAATATTTCTTCTAAACCTTTGAAAAGTGGTTTATTATAAACAGTAATTTATCTATGACATAACAGCAGTACTGAGAACTCTATCTGAATTTTGATCATGTAGTTTTCACAGATTATTTTAAATTGTTCCTATCTGACAATTTAGTATCTTATTAATCAAAGAAAAGACCAAGTAATTGAAGGCTACAGAAGCAAATACTGCTTTGTGTGTGTTTGTGTGATAGTAGGGATGAGACCCAGGGCCTTACATGTGCTAGATAAGAACTTTAACCACCAGCCACTGCCTTTTTTTTTTTCTTTTTTAAATTTGTATTTTTAGATGTGGATGGACACAATACCTTTATTTATTTTTATGTGGTGCTGAGGATTGAACCCAGTGCCTCATATGTGCTAGGCAAGTGCTCTACCACTGAACCACAACTCAGCCCCAGCTACTGCCTTTTAAGAGACACAAATCCATTAAATTTTATTTCTCCATTTTAGAAACATGAGTAGCAAAATTAAAATATGGCAGCCAGATTTTTGCTGAGTATTTTTCCCCTCAAAATTTGTGGTAACATATTTCTTATAACAGTTTTTAGAATAGGAAATATGTGTGGAAGAAAAGTCAAGTGTTAAACAAAGCCATGCAAATTAGCCATCTGGATGGAACCACATTGTCTTGCCTAATATTTAGTCAATAATTATATAGTCTCATAAAAAATCTTCATCTTTTAGCCTTTTAAATAATCCAATTCAATTGACCAATTGTATGTTTCCTCAAATGCACAAATTTATTGAGTTGAGAAGAAAAATAATTGATAATCGCCTTCATAGCTCCATCTAAGAGTGAAGAAAGTTGTTTTGGAAACTATAGCTAAAGTGTTGATAAGTGTTGCCTAAAATTATATTTAAGATAAGGCTTGAATTTTACCCAGTACATATTTTTTCAACTATTGCTTAGAAATTACATTTGATCATGTGAACTTGCACATAGTTCGCTCTTACAAGTGCCGTGCTCATGCTAGATGCAAGGAAGTCTGACTTTGTACAAACTATCGAACATTGGGATGAGATGGGGAACCCAGATGATGCACAGCAGAGACCAAAGAGCTGTTACCATTTAGAGTCTCAGTGATATTTCCCTATTGATGGCTGCTGGAACCTTGTCTATCCAGTTTTCCAGCAATGTTACTCAAAATGTTAAGAGAGAGAGAGAGAAAGAAAGAAAGAAATATAAGAGGAATAAAGAGAGGAGGTGAGGAAAGGGGAGTAGAGATGAGGAGGAAATAAAGGAGAGGGGAAGAAGCTAGGAGAGAAGCAAATCAACAACAACAAAAAAATTGATAAACCATCATGGGTTTACCAATAACATTTGAGTTGCTTATTCTGTTATTTATGGCTGTGCACATTCTAACTTTCCAATTTGTGCTGCAATAATTTCTATTCATTCATCTTTTTAATCAAATGGAACTCATCACTGTTCCCATAGATGCTCTGTGCTTCCCTCTTGAGGTGCCTTTGCTCTCAGATAACTTTTTTCATATTTATTCCCTCTTCCTAGCAATTAATTCCTATTTATTATTTCAGTTTCCTTTATTGAGGAATAGTTAACAAAGAAGAAAATATACTCATTTCAAGTGCACACTTAAATTTAAATTTTGACATGGTATCATTACGTTGCAAGTGTAGAATGTATCCACAAAATTTAATTCACCATCTTTACAATGAAATCTTCTCTCACTCAATCCTCTTTACTCATGTCCTGAACTAAGGAAAAGACTGTTCTGCCTTTTGACACTATAAATCAATTTTGACCTCTTTAGAATTCCATATACATAGATTCATGTAGCATTTACCTTTTATATCTGGCTTATTTTCTCAATTTAATTTTGTTTTGATATTAATCTTGTAGTTGTAGTATTATTACTTCACTTCTAGTTTTTGCTAAGTAATAAACCATTTAGATTTTATTTCTCCATTTTAGAAACATGAGTAGCAAAATTTGAATATGGCAGCCAGATTTTGCTGGGTATTTTTCCATTGATATTATTGATGTTACCAAAATTTATGTGTCCACATATCGTTAGACATTTTGTTGTTTCCAGTTTTGAATATTACAAATATACCTTCTATGTGCATATGTATACAAACTGTTGTGCTGATATATGCCTTTTACTTCTCTTTGCTAAATGCCTAGAAATAGGATTAATGAGTCATATGGCAAGTGAATGTATAGGTTTTTAAGAAATTGCAAAAACATTTCCCAAGTGGTTGCAATATTTAAGCTCCCAGTAGTAATGCATGATTACTATACATTACTATACAAACTCAACAACAATGGTATTGTCAGTCTTTCTGATTTGAATGATTCTAATGGATGCCAAGTAGTATATCATTGTGAATTTTCTATGAGTTTTCCTTATGACTTTAATGCTGAGCATCCTTTCAATATTTTTAGCAATTTATGTATCATCATTTTTGTTAAGTCTCTGTTCAAATCATTTGTTCATTTTTTGTTGTCTTATTTTGAGTCCTAGTTTCTTTTGTATGGATTCTTTAAAATTATGTGTTCAATGCATAAAGGTAGTTTTCTGCTTCCTTTATATTTCTCAACTATATATTTCTTTTCTTGCTTTATGGCACTAGGTAGGTCATCCAATACAATGCTAAATAGATGTGTTTAAATGGATATGCTTGATTTTCCTTTGACTCTGGGTGAAAGCATTTATAAAAATAAGTAATTACCTGTAAGTATAATGTTAACTGGTTTACCACTCAGTCTTCAAATATTCAGGTGCACTTAACATTTATAGCACATTTTAGACTATTTATATCCCAAATGCAAAATACTCACGTGACTGGTGTTGCTTTATTAAACTTCACAGTATATTTTAAATATACAGAAACTGATAATTTAGTTCTTACAGAAATGTATCTTTACTGTATTGCATATACTGCATCTCAGATAGATTAAGAAACCAGTCCAAGATCTTTCAGCAAATAAATAAAAAGATGTGATGTGACCATTTTTTTTTTCTGACTCCAAGTCCTGTGTTATTTTAATGACCTTGCTAGATCCACAGTTTCAGCTTTCCTTGCCTCCTCTCTCCTACTAACTTTTATCCTCTCTCAATCAGGATTTGAAACCATACAATCAAAAAAAAAGGTGCTCAATAGCTACAGACTCGGGGGTGAAGCAAGATGCTCTTATTTATGTGAATAAAAAAAGTGAAGGGCAGAAATGTAATGATGTTTCTCTCTACAGTTCTGATTAGTCAAGTTTCTCTTCTTTATCTTTTTTTTTAACATCCTGATAGAAATGTAAAAGTGGAATTCAGAGGTATAAATTTGTGTTCTGGCAGTCCTAATCTTTTATCCATTTCCCTGTTTAGAGTTTTACAAAATAGTTTGTGAGTTTAATCACCAGCACCACAATCAATCAACACAAGTTGGGAGAATTCTATTTGGATAATAAGCAATAATAAAATGGATTACATTGCTTAAAATTATTTAAGTATTCTTGCCTATAAATTATCAGATAAAGTTTTCTTTGCTTATTGGCTTACAATATTGAAATTATCAATAGTTGATAGGATAAAGGGCCAGGTGGGCAAACAAAGTTAGTTCAAAATGTCACTAGTCTAGCCTAGAATCTTATTGTTAAACCACTTTATCTATGTCATATTTTTAGGATTAAATTTCTTGTGGCCAAATAATTTTTAACATATTTATGGATGAGAAATCTTCAAAAGCGTATGCTAAAAATTAACTGACTTGTGGAACAAATTTAGATTTATTAATCCATTCACTTGCTGACACATGTATATGTATTCATTAGGTGTAAGTGAATTGAGTGCTGGAATTGTTTACTGAAATCTCAGGAGTTCTCATTTCTTTAATCAATGCCTGATCTTGGGCAGAGCTTTAAAACTTTTTGTGCTGTCTTCACTAAGTATAACCTAAAAAAATTAAGAATCTCTGGTTCCTGTTCATTGAGCACATGTTAAGAACACAAAGCCATGTTTCCACTGCATTCCAATCAGATGTGTATGCACAAGTATTCAATTCATCACCGATTTCCATGTACCAACTCTCATATCTTAACAGACTCCTAGACTAAATCTAATTTTTGGAATTCTTAATTTTTAAATTCAAAACCTTACAAAGATATTTTAAAATAGCAAAATAGAGTGATGCTATATTATTGGAAGAAGAGTCAATATAATTTCATATATATATATATGTGTGTGTGTGTGTGTGTATATAATTATATATATGATTTCAATTTCATGGACATATAGTTTGGGTGACATTCCAATTAAAGCTCCAAAATTTTTTTCTGGCACTCTTTTATTAATAAGACTGTTCTTAGAACATTTTTAAATAAGTATTCTGCTGATAGAATACATTTGTCCCACACTGGGCAGTTTTGAGATATTTGATGATTCAATTTTTCATTCAGGTTACAAAAACAATTCAAGGTGAGCATGCAGCATGAGAAGTGTCTTGTGTTCCTTCTTCCTTAGGTAGAGTGTATGGCTGTTGACATTCAACAGTCGTTGAAACCAGGCATGGTAGCACACACCTATTAGCCCAGCTTTGGGATACAGAGGCATCAGGATCACAATTTTGAGGCCAACCTTAACAACTTAATAAGACCTGTCTCGAAATAAAAAATAAAAAGTGCAGGGGATGTAGCTCAGTGGTAGAACATTTCTGAGTTCAATTCCCAGTACCACAATAGAAGAAAACAAAACCAAAAAAATACCTATTGATATATTTCAGTTAATTTTACTTGGCTCTGCTGTGCTACTTCAGAACAGTGCAAGTTTGATGAGAAATCAAGTTAGGTGTTAGGTTAAGTTTAAGAATTTTTCATTCACATTTTATTTTATTATAATTAGACATTTAGTTTTTATAACTAGAGAATTTTGCTAACCTATAAGAGTTCAGCATATAAAATCCTTCACCAAAAAAACAGTTCAAGATAAAGGAGGATGTATTAAAAACTGTATTTTAACTAAAATACTTATCAGCAAAATACGAGTAGGATTTTACTAATAACAGAGCAGCACATGACTGAGTTCCAAGTGCTGGTGTTCAAGAAAAATAAGTAGTTACCTGTGCCTGGGCAAGTGTATGTAAAATGAGGTGTTGAATATTTTCAGCTCAACGTGATGTTTAAGAGGAATAATAAAGATGTGAACCTTGAAATGAAAAGCAATGAGGAAGGCAAAGCATATCAGAACAGCTAACTATAGATCCAGGTTATTAAATTGCAAAGCTGCATTCACAAGTAGCATAGAAGGAAATTTCACATGGCCATATTTGTTCAGATATTACCAGAATCATGCACTCTTCTGTGTCTATTGCAAAGATCATCCCTCTTTTAGCACAAAGTATGCCTGGATATAACTGAATTTGCTAATGTGAAGGGATTGTGAAGCTTATCAAAAGTAAAATGCCTGTTCTTTGGGCGGGGCACAGAGAGCTGCTATAGGCAGTGATGAATGGCAATTCTGGGAGGCTTCTGAGTGGAAGATACAGTAACCAAGTATTTATGCATGTATTTATTTATTTATTTACCTGTTCATCATCACTGAACCAAAACAGAGAGAGAAAAAAAAAAAAACATTAGTTAAAGACATCCTTAATAATGATGCCTTGTGGGCTGGGGATGTGGCTCAAGCTGTAGTGCGCTCGCCTGGCATGCGTGCGGCCTGGGTTCAATCCTCAGCACCACATACAAACAAAGATGTTGTGTCCGCCGAGAACTGAAAAATAAACATTGAAAAATTATCTCTCTCTTTCACTCTCTCTCTCTCTCACTCTCTCTTTTAAAAAAAATAATGATGCCTTGCAACCAACTATATTTACACCCTTTCTACCCAACTCAAGAAAACAAACAAAAATATTACCTCCTCTGTATAAATCATTGTTCTTGGATCTGAGGCTTTAATAATGGACAAATGAATAGTGTTCCTCTGTCTTATGAAACTTACATTCATAAGGGAAGACAGATACTAAAATTGGACAGAAAGAAATAGACCCTTATGTTAGTAATCAGAATTAAAATTTTGAAGTAGGTAAAAGAAAAATGTGTGATGGAGAGAGTATGATTTTGGAAAAGGTCTTAGGTAGGACTTTTTAGTAGGTTGAATTTGATGAGACCCAAATGGAGCAAGTAGTGAGAGGTACATTGTTATTTGAGGCAGAGCACATGCATGGATGGCTTTGTGTGCACTCTATTTTAGGAATATTTTCTTATCATCTCTGCCTACCATTATCTTGCTTAGTTTTCAAAGTCAAAATTGAATATTCTTTCTTCTTTGGAAATTTTAACTTCAATAAATTAATAGGATTTGCCATCACATTCTGGACTAACACAATCTTTTATTCATGTTAGAATTGTACATATTTTGTCACTAAATAGTGATTATATTATGTGCTTGAGACTGGGGGAAATAAAGAGTAGGGTAAGTAACTTGAGGAAACTGTGTCTTATTTGTGTTAATATTACCATATACACATAACCTGTTCTATATGCTGAAAAATGGTGTGTAGCAAATAAATATTATATGTAATATTGATAAAGAGTAACACCAACCTTCATCTAGCAGTGGGAAGAGGTTCAACATCAGGATGTAATTTTAGTTATAACTTTAATTGGAAAGTGGTTTTTTTTCTGCTTAAGGAAATAAAGAAGTTCTCCCTGTGTAGTGAAGAAGCAAGACTACATCGAGGAAACGTAATGCTAGAATGACAGATGATGCATAAAAGACAACCATGCGGCCAAGCATGCAGAAAGCATTTTGAAGAGCATATTGAGGGGATCAAAGCTGCTATGGAAATCAGTTGAAAAACTCTGTTCTTAAAGTCAGCTTTGAATAACTGCAAAAGTGAAGACCAAGAATATAAATGTAATTACAGAAAGAACCAAATCCAACACAGATGATTGTGGAACAAGCTTTAAAGGAAAAGATCTCTAGTTAGGCTCCCACTTTTGACTGTGCAGCTGTGTTCACTGTGCAACAAAAGGGCACATTATTAACATGCACCACTGAGTGTATGGTGGGTTCTGGAGGTGAGCCATGTGGCAGCTTCTATTCCCCTTCCTCCAGCACCATCCAAAGCCTCAGAATCCAGAACAGAAGTGACTGGTCCCTTTGTCTTCCAGGCTAAAAATTTCCTGTTTCATTTGTCAATACAATTTGTAATTGGGATATTAGAATTTTATTCTTTATTCAAGCTGATTTTTTTAATATAAAACTTTCTCTTTGCTCAGTGTGGTTCTATCGAGACCCACTTTTTTTTTAAGATTTTCACTGAGCATGACATTAATGAATCCCTGTAAGTATTTCTATATTGCTATAAATTGCTTCCTGGATAGAAAGAACAATTCCTTATTACTATGAAAAAAAGTTTTCATTGCCTTTGTCATCAAAAAAAGAAATTCCTAATAGAATGCTGTTTCAATAAGGTTTATGTCTGTCTTTTGTGCTCCCTACTATAGCTATTCAAGAATATTTTGAAATCGTTGAGTTCATAACAATGATAGCTGACCTGTGGCACCTAAAACTCAGCCCGGGTACTATCTTTGGTGATATATCCAGACTTCCTCCCTCCAGGACCTACTCATTCTTCATCTCAATCCAGCTAAATGGAGTCATTTTCTCTGGGAACACTGAGGTCAGACACAGTGGGAACTGGTTCTTGCATTTATAAAAATGTCCTGAAATGAAGCAAAGCTTTGGCACAGTAATAGGAAGGTAGAATCACAGATTAATACTTAAGTAAAGTAAGAATCCCAAGGGGTGGAAGATGGAACTTGAACATATTTAGATATTATACTAAGATTTTAATCCAAACAAAAGAACTTTGCTTTCTGTTGATGATTTTAAATAGGTCCTCCAGGCAGAATTGCCCAGGTTGAAAGACATTATTTATTTTCCTTTCTTGTGACTTGTTGTTAAATCAATAAATGGTATTGAGTGAAAAAAATCATATCAAAAACTAGTATTTGGTCTGAATTATGATTAGAGGAAATAGTCATTGACTGGCTTTCTAAAAATAGAATT
This sequence comes from Spermophilus citellus, assembly GCF_964194105.1. Classification (NCBI taxonomy): domain Eukaryota; kingdom Metazoa; phylum Chordata; class Mammalia; order Rodentia; family Sciuridae; genus Spermophilus; species Spermophilus citellus. Next base: position 204,594,990 of record NC_138184.1, read on the forward strand.
ATGAAGTACCAGAAACATCTCTTGGGTATTATCTCAGCTTATGTATAATAAATCTTCAAGATATCACTACTGTTTTAAAATCTATTCTACAATTAGATTTACTTTACATTGAATAGTTTGAGTAATAATAGAAAACAAAGATATATATATATATATATATATATATATATATATATATATATATTCAGACATCATTTTATATTCTCCTTGAATCACTCAGTGATAAAGTATTACTAGTCTCCTGTCATAGATGCAGAAGTGGAATCTCAGAGAATTTAAAAGATTAGGCAATGGTCATCCGGGTACTAACAAGTAAAGCAATACCTTCTATTCTAAATTCTTACTTCTCATTTACCCCTCTCCTTACCTCTACCCTTGACCAGTTAGTTCACCACTAGTTTTGTAAGAAATTATTTAAACTTTTTTTTTTATGGTAACTCCTCTGGCTTCTACTTACCAAGTTTGACACAAAAACCACCTGATACTAAACAAAGTAGTCTTATGACATTAAGAGGATTACATTAATATGCTTTCTTGTGTTTTTTTTCCACAATAGAATCAGTAGGCACATGATTATATCATAAACAATAATATGTGTTATATTTCATGGAGTTTGCTAAAGAGTGGAGAGAAATCTGCTTTTCATTAGCAAAGGAAGGGTGAAAGCCATGATCCTGAGGGGGAAAAACCCTGAAAACTAATATGATGATTTCCAACAGGAGTCACCATAGCTGAAAAGATTCTGCAGGAAGATAATACAGGCTCAAATTTGAATAATCATGAAATTTACATGTTGATTATTTATTTATGCTAAGTATTGTTTTGGCTTCTGTTTGTCAAACAGGATTGCAGCTGTTGTAAGAAGGCACTCACAGTTTAGAGTCAAGTTCCAATGGGAAATGCAAGAGCCATGTTTTGTTTTGGAATATTTGAGCAGATCATTCAGAATGTTTCTATCAACCAATGAGTTAAAATGTCACATCTAGCCTCTTTGGCCACATTAAGCTCAAAACAGTAGGGGAGTAAGACTTCATAGCCTCTGCTTTAATTAAGTGATATCTTTATAGTACTCCCAAATGCTCAGGAAGCTGAAAGATACATTTTCAGCATTCTCTCTTTCTCCACATCGTATTTTCTCTATAAGCAAGACAAATGAAAGACATATTTTCTTAACTACCACATGCTGCTCAGGGCACCACAGTTTGTGAATTTTTAAGTGGAAATGGAAATTGTTTTTATTTCCCTGATTTTTATTTGCAAGTTTCATGTCTAAACCTGTGTGCCTTCTGATCAAAAGTGACAGCTAGAACTAGCAACCCGTTTAAGAGTGACATATTCTGTTACACTCAGCACATCTCTAGTTTAGAGAATTAGGGAATGCAAACATGCAAACAGAAGAGGGAAAAGGACCATTTATCTTTTTTTTTTCCACAGTATAACCAAATTAAAATGAAGGCAAACCTACATGCTATGAGTTCAAATATGCTTCAAAATGTATAGTTAAACAGGTTTAGGAGTTCTTATATCCATCCTTGTCCCTTTTTCTGAATATGGTACCCCAACTTTGCCAAACTGCTCCTGCCATGAAAAACTAAAGAAAAAGAAAGAACTTGTACAAAAGTTGAGAGGATTAGAAAAAGTCTCATCAAAAGAATATCTGATTTGTGTTTTCATCTGTAAAAACCAAATTGCCTTTGAATTTAATTTCTTTACACAGAGCTACAGAGACATCACTTAAATTACTTCAAATTATATCAGATACTGCTGACCAGCTCAGTTTGCAGACTAGTTCGATTACATTTGACTCCTAAATCTATATTTGAATATATCATCTTCATTTATATGAGAATGAAAAAGAGATTCATTTGTTGTATTTTAAATTAGGTTTTGAGAATATTACGTTTCTTTGTAAATAAATGCATGCAGGAAAAAGACCTTCTTTGTTCTAATTTTTGATCACTAGAATAATACAATTTTGTCCTGTGCATTTAAAAAGTGTTCTAAGAGCATATCTTCAATTATGTTCCCCTGAAATAAATTTTGAGACAAACGTTTGAATACAGGTGTTTGGGGAAAGATAATGCTATAGAGCTGAACTGATGAGAATTAAATGCAGGAGAAAAGCAAACACAAGGACACATAACTGATATGGCCTTCACTCTGGGCAGCTAGTACTCTCCTGTGGTAAAAAATCTGAGAAGTCCTATCAAATATCTATCAGAACTTTCTACCTGGGTGATAAATGGCAGAACCATTTGATCATCAGTTCTTATACCTCATGGGTCAGAGTCAGCTCTGCAAATGTTAATTACACTGGATATCCTGGGTGCATATCCATGAGTGCTGATCAGGATGCTGCAAGGTTTCATATACACAGATGTCAGAGAAGTATCATAGCAGAAATCAAGAGGTGCTCAGTGTGTTCTGAGGTGCAGATCTGCTCATTGTGTGCAATAGATCTTTCGATGTGGTTCGCCAGAGGCTCCATTCCAGCATTTTCTGTGCTATGGATAAAGCTACCATCACATCTACTAAGTCCTATGGCCTGAGTGACAGAGAAACTGTGACCTGAATCTGGACTTGGAATTGTAAGGCAGAATCTTACTCTAGATCTCATTTCAGCCTATGGAACTCCAAGTCATTCTTTGACATAGGAGTCTAAACATTATGGCCTATGGGCTAATTCAGTATGTTATCCACTTTGTTTGCCTTTAGATAAAGTTTTATTGGAATATAGTACCAATGAGGCTTAGCGTAGATAGCCTTTACAATGTTGAGATATGTTCCTGTTATCCCTAGTTTTGAACATAAAGGGGTGCTGTATTCTGTCAAATGCTTTTTCTGTGTCTATTGAGATGATCATATGATTCTTATCTTTAAGTCTATTGATGTGATGAATTACATTTATTGATTTCCGTATGTTGAATCAAATTTGCATCCCTGGGATGAATCCCACCTGATCTTGGTGCACAATCTTTTTGATATGTTTTGTATTTGATTTGCCAGAATTTTATTGAGAATTTTTGCATCTATGTTCATTAGAGATATTGGTCTGAAGTTTTCTTTCTTTGATGTGTCTTTGCCTGGTTTTGGGATCAGGGTGATATTGGCCTCATAGAATGAGTTTGGAAGTGCTGCCTCTTTTTCTATTTCCTGAAATAAATTGAAGAGCATTGGTATTAGTTCTTCTTTAAAGGTCTTGTAGAACTTGGCTATATAACCATCTGGTCCTGGGCTTTTCTTGGTTGGTAGACTTCTGATGGCATCTTCTATTTCATCACTTGATATTGGTCTGTTTAAATTGTGTATATCTTCCTGATTTAATCTGGGCAAACTGTATAACTTTAAAAATTTCTCGATGCCTTCAATGTCTTCTATTTTATTGGAGTATAAGTTTTCAAAATAATTTCTAATTATTCTCTGTATATCTGTAGTGTCTATTGTGATATTACCTTTTTCATTATGTATGCTGGTAATTTGAGTTCTCTCTCTCCTTCTCTTCATTAGGTAGCTAAGCCTGAGGCCAACATCATTCTAAATGGAGAAAAATTGAAGGCATTCCCTCTTAAAACTGGAACAAGGCAGGGATGCCTTCTTTCAACACTTCTATTCAACATAGTTTTCAAAACACTGGCCAGAGCAATTAGACAGACAAAAGAAATGAAAGGGATATGTATAGGAAGAGAAGAACTTAAATTAGCACTATTTGCTGATAATATGATTCTATACATAGAAGACCCAAAAAAACTCCACCAGAAAACTTCTAGAACTAGTAAAGGAATTCAGCAAAGTAGCAGGATATAAAATCAACACCCATAAATCAAAGGCATTTCTGTATATCAGTGATAAATCCTCTGAGAAGGAAATGAGGACAACTACCCCATTTACAATAACCTCAAAAAAAAAAAAAGATTCTTGGGAATGAACTTAACAAAATAGGTGAAAGATCTATACAATGAAAACTATAGAACCCTAAAGAAAGAAATCAAAGAAGACCTTAGAAGATGGAAGATTTACCATGCTCTTGGATAGGCAGAATTAATATTATCAAAATGATCATACTACCAAAAGCACTATATAGATTTAATGCAATTCCGATCAAAATCCCAATGGCATTCCTCATAGAAATACAAAAAAAAAAAAAAAAACAATCATGAAATTCATGTGGGGAAAAAGGTATACTCATACATTGCTAGTGGGACTGCAAATTGGTGCAGCCAATATGAAAAGCACTATGGAGATTCCTTGGAAATCTGGGAATGGAACCATCATTTGACTCAGCTATCCCTCTCCTCAGTCTATACCCAAAGGACTTAAAAACAGCATACTACAGGGACACAGCCACATCAATGTTTATAGCAGCACAATTCACCATAGCTAAACTGTGGAGCCCAACTAGATGCCTTTCAGTGGATGACTGGATAAAAATAATGTGGCATACATACACAATGGAATTTTACTCAGCAATAAAAGAAAGTAAAATCATGGCATTTGCAGGTAAATTTATGGCTTTGGAGAAGATAATGCTAAGTGAAGCTAGTCAATCCCCAAAAAACAAATGGCAAATGTTTTCTCTGATGTAAAGAGACTGACTCATAGTGGGGTAGGGAGGGGCAGCATGGGAGGAATAGATGAATTCCAGATAGGGAAGAGGAGTGGGAGGGAAAGGAGGGAGCAGGGGATTAGCAAAGATGGTCGAATGTGATAGACATCATTATCTAAAGTACATGTACGAAGACACAAAGTGGGTGTCAACATACTTTATATACAAACAGAGATATGAAAAATTGTGGTATATATGTGTAATAAAAATTGTAGTGCATTCTACTGTCATTTTTTTAAATCAATAAAAATAAATTTTAAAAAATTAAAAAAGGAATATAGTACCACTCATTCATCATAGAACACCTTTAAAAGTCTAATTTTAAGCATATTTCTGTCTCTTCTCCCTATTTCTTCTCATCATTTTCCTTCCTCTTTCCCCTCCAACAATTACCACCAGTACCACTGGAGTTATTCACTATTTTTTTATTATTATCAATGATTAGTTTCATCTTCCACGTCCAGATCTTGTGTTTCATCATTAAAATGATTCACTTGCAAAGATTCTTGTGTCTTGACATTTTCCTCCTTCCTATTCACTTGACTGATCTGCAAATCTAATTAATCCACATCTGGGAAACTGAATTTTGCTGTAGAAAATTATACAACAATGTTAAATGGCACTACCTTTCAATTCATAAACCACAAATCTCAAATGGCCATTCAGTGCTCTCTGGATTTTTCTATTTCATTTCAGTAATAAGTGAGAATTTCCATTCCCAGGAACATCTACTTCATATTTCTTCTCTCTTCAGACCTCTCCTATCCCCTAGTTGTTCTCAGGTAATGACCTTACCTTACCAAGGTAGAAACAGGAATGGTTTAATCTTCTGTTGAACAAACTTATAACCCATCTGATTTGGAATTCTGTGTTTCTCCTCCGGATACTACAAAGGAATGTCTCAGCTCCTAAAAGGCCAGTTCTACACTTAGGACCTCCATCCTGCTCCTTCTTGCTTTCTTAAAAATTTCAGTCTTTCCTTAACTCTCTTTTCCTATCACACCCATAATTTCTTCTGCTATAATGAATAATTCCACCAATATGCTCTAGTATTGCAAATCTTAAAGGAAATAAAAACTGTATATTTTTAGAAACCCCACCTTTTTTGCTATACATCATGTTAGCATTTTTCCTTTTTCTCATTCCTGCATGGAATAACGTACATGTTTCCTAAGGTTTTATCCTTGTCCCCATCTTCCATGTTATTTAAACTCCTCTTTGGTCAGGATTTTGTCCTTTCTACTTTACTGATACTGCTCTCATTACATACATTGGTATTCTCCATGTCCTCAGAATACCATCGAATTGACAGTTGTCAACTTAATTCCTTACTTATTTATTATAAAAGCCATATTTCTTGCCTTTTGTTTCTTTGTTTGTTTGTTTTTTAACTTTTTGGATTTTTCTCTTCCTCCACTCAATTGTAACAATGGAAGGACCCTAGAAGTTTGGTTTTAAGGTTTATTTTATTATTTTTTCTAACAGGTCTTCTATGTAATATCACCCAGCTACATTGCTTGAAATACTATGAATTGGGTAATGAGTTCCAAACATATGTCCTCATGTCTAACTTTCCCCCTGAGCTCCAAATTCATAAATCCAACTGTCACTTGAATGAATTAAAAGGAATCTCAAATTAAACATGACTAAAATAGAACTTTTAGATTTGTGCTTCCTACCTCACAACAAGATTTTCTATAAGTCTTCCCAAAGTCAGTAAAAAGCCAAATAATTCACTCAGTTGTTAAAGTCAAAAGAACTCTGTACTCATTTTTTTTCAAGAGGGACATGATACCTTTTTATTTATTTGCTTGTATGTGGTGCTGAGGATTAAACCCAGTGCCTCACACATGGTAGGCAAGAACTTTACCACTGGGCTACATACAACCCAAGCCCTGTAATCATTCTTAATACCTTTCTTTCTCTTTCTTCTCCTCACCCACTCCCCTTCACACACCTAACCAAATGTAAAATCTTTGTGGCTCAACCTCTAGCATAGAAACCAAATATGAACACTTTTTGTTTTTTACTAATTCATTGCCCATCAACCTGGACTAAGACATCATCATCATGTTTTGGGCTATTACACTGGTTTCATAACTGAATTCTCCATTTAACTGGACTTTCTCAGGGTAAAATTTCTTTATTGATAACAGCCAAATTAATATTTTGAAGATAGATATTAAATAATTTTATTCCTAGCTAAAAACTGTTCTGTAGTTCTTCAATGCACTTAGAAATTCCACATCTTTACCATGATCTATGAATCCTTTGTTTCATGACCTGACCTTTGATACTCTCTGCTGCCTGACTTTTTAGCTACCTCCCAGTATTTTCACTATATTGATTTGTAATTGGTCCTTCTCATCTAGAAAACTTGTATGATAGGAAAGACAGCTGTTCCCTTTGCCTGGGATCTTCTTGTGGTCATTTAGGTCTCAAACAAATGGATAAACATAACCAATGTTGAAATCTCGTATCCTATTTTATTGTTTAGATTTAGTCCCTACATGGTATTTTTCAAAATTTAAAATTATCTTTTGGTATTCATATTCTTTCTCCCCTACTCGCAATCCCCGTTTGCCCCTGGAATATAAATTTTACAGGTAAGAGCCAGGTGTAATGGTGCTTGCCTGCACTCCTACGTACTAAAGAGGCTGAGACAGTTTTGAGGATAATAGTTTTGAGGTCAGCCTGGGCAACTTAGTGAGACCCTGTCTCAAACTAATGATAATAAAAAAGAGCTGGGGATGCAGCTTAGTGGTAGTGCAATTGCCTAGCATGTGGTAGGCCCTGGGTTCATTCTCAGTACCAGAGACAAAACAAACAACAGAAGAGATTTCACAGGACCAAGAACCTTTATGATTCTTAAATATTTTGAGTACTAACAATGTGGGAAAATATTAGATATCTTAATAAAAATTAGTTTCATAAATTTCAGGAATAGGTATGAGATATGCAAAATTAAGAAAGAAGACAAAATTCTTATATGACATTTATTTTAATAACCAAGTAAACTTGTAAAATTTTTGTAACTTTGGATTTTAAGATAGAAAAATTAGCAATGTCAAAGTGATAAGCTGCAATTTGGATATTCTGCTTACTTTTGATGATAATAATTTTCTTATTAATAAATACTATTTTGAGAAATTTCAAACACATGGGTACATATATTTACATTTTTGTGTAACTATTCTTGATATGAAAAGTCCCCCAAATTCTAATGAATAGAGATGATATAAGTATTTATGCTTCATAATACTTTTTTCCTAGTATAATATTTCAATTATTTCCTTAAGTACCACTAATGAATAAAAAGAATACTTTTAGAATTATTGAAAACATAGATTCTCATACTCTACTTTGCAGCTAAAGCCAGTTGGAGGAGTAATCCTGGAGAAAAGAGGAACGTTTTGCTTTGTCTCCTTTGTTGAAGCGACAATTTTTGCTTGTTGAAGAAAAGTCAAGCTCAGGAAAGGGAATAAAGAAAAGAATGCAACATGCTGTAGACAAATTTCTGAAAAATTCCTTAATGGAAAACTTCCACATATTAACTTATGATGACACTTAAATACTGGATATTTAAATTAACAGCCCCTCTAAAGTTTCAAAATATATGGCAGAAGATAAAAGCAATAAGCTATTTTTTTTTAATTTGTTTTAGTTGTAGATGGACACAATACTTTTATTCATTTGTATGTAGTTCTGAGTATTGAACCCAGTGACCTCCATGTGCTAGGCAAGCACTCTGCCACTGAGCCATAACTCCAACCCACAATAAGCTATTTTTAAAAGGTTGTTGTTATTTTTATTTGGACACAATACCTTTATTTATTTATTTTTATGTGGTGCTAAGGATCAAACCCAGTGCCTCACACATGCAAGGTGAATGATCTACCACTGAGCCACAACCCCAGCCCCTTTTTAGTATTTAGCTTATTTAGTTGCCCTTTAAGATCATATATATCATATCATCCCTTTCCAGCAGCTGCAACTTCTCAGTTCCTCCTATAAGGTCTGCAAAGTGGAATTCCAATCTATGGAAAATTCTTTTAGAAAAGTGTAGAGATGCATTTGAGAAATCAAAATTTTAATTTTCAGCTGGGTGTGGTGGCACACACCTGTAATCACAGTGGCTTGGGAGGCTGAGGTAGGAGGATCAAGAGCTCAAAGCCAAACCTCAGCAAAAGCAAGGTGCTAAGCAAATCAGTGAGACCCTGTCTAAATAAAACACAAAATAGGGCTGGGGATGTGGCTCAGTGGTCCAGTGCCCCTGAGTTCAATCCCCGGTACCAAAAATAAATAAATAAACTAATTAATTAATTAATTAACTAATTTTCTATGTTTCTTTAATTAATATATTAAATGGTACATTCTTTTAAAGGAAAAATAGAAAGTGCAACTTAAAATAAATGTTCCCTATAACGTACTTGATTTCTAGTCCTTACAATAATGAAGATAGAAGCACACTTGCTATTAAGAGAGAAAACTTAAACAAGTTTACATTACTTAGCACAGCAAATAAAGAAATCATGAAAAGTTACAGTATTTCAAAAAAATGTTTAATTTTGTAGAAAATGCCTGGACTATCAGTCTCCTTACCAACATTGTCTAACAATGGCTTTACCATTCCTCTGACAAAATTAATCCATACCTTTACCATCTGGATCCTTCCTTTATTTATTAAATTATTTTTTAATATTGTTCATTTTAAACTAGGAGCAAACATAGGTACTTGGATTAAATGCACACAAATGAAAAATCATTCCAAAAGAGTTTAGAATCTAGCAGAGATTCACAAATGATCCAAACACTGCACAATAATGTCCTCATTGCTCAAGTAAAAGTATGTATATAATACAGTAGGAACACAAAAATGTATGTTCTTATAAGTTGGTGTTTTCAAGGAGTTTATATCCCCCTTCCTCTATAACCTAAGAGGAATTCTTGGTCTATTCCTACTTTTTATTTTCTTCATTCTTATATCTATCTGGAACCAGTATTAAAATTCTTTTAATTCCCACTGGATGATTGTGGATTTCTTTCCAACCCTGTCTTTCTGATCTAATGTTAACCAAGGATAGGTTTCCTACACTTATTTAAATAACAGTGTTTATTAGTTATTTTTTTATATTCATCCATAAAATAGTCCTTTTATTATTGTTTTAATGTACACTACTTTTTACAATTTATATATATGTATATACATATATAAAAATTCCTATAATGACCTTATTGAATCAAATATTATTATATATACCTTATATATGAAAAAAATCAGGCACTAAAAGGTTAAATAACTTCCTGAATGTTGCAAAACTAGTAGGTAAGAGAGCTAAGATTAAATTCAGATTGTCCAGCTCCATGTCCAGTATTACAGACTTAACTTCATCAGATATGAATTTTAGAAAGTTATTAAGACAGGACTGAAAATGGACTGATTTGCGGGGAAGTGCTTTGAAATGAAAATAGGGAATGAAGACTTTCAGATAGAGAATGATTTAAATCATGAAGACAAAAATTTGAATTTAGTGTTAATGGAGAAGTAAGAAATAAAAGAGAAGAAATCAGTAGCACACAAGTGGCTGACTAGTAATATGGTTTTGACTTGTCCTGACATTCCTGATGGCATGAAATGAAAAGTCAAATGATTCACAAAATTTCTATCAAGAGGCAAAGGGTAATATTTGTCTTCATTTAGTTTTCAGAATTAAAAACTCCATCTGATATCCTCTGAGAATAATAGGTTGACATCTTTCCCCCAGGGCTTCATTTCTCTAAATCTGATTACATCCTTGAAAATAACATCAGAAGAGTCTGCATTCCACATTATGGTGAACTGAACAAAAAAGGCACACATGAGCAGCAAATGCCATAGCATTTTACAGTTGTCACTATTAATACATGGTAGATGCTATTTGAATGCAAGAACTTAAAATTAAGTGTGTCATTGACAAACATATTTGCTTGGTTGATCTCTTTCAATTTAAAATTTTAAAGGAAAAGAACCTATATCAAAGAACCTATAGTATAGGTTCTGTTATCTTTGTTGTATTATACAAGATAATAAATACATTAATCATGATTATGCATTCCAATATGTAAAATTATTCTTGTTATGTTTTACAGTTAGACATTGTGAAAAGACTTCCTTCTCAGTTTTTATATATAATAAATATGCTTTTTCCATTGATATTAAGAGTTAAACAGTATGAGGGAAATTAACTCATGATTTTTAGTTGAACTGTGATCACTAAGATGCATTGAAAAGGTACTTCTAGGTTCACAATAATCATAGCACCATTATTATTTCCATTGAACTTTTTATTCTATGAAGAATTTTAGTTCTTAAATCATGAGTATTTATTAGTAGCTTTTTTCTAATTTTTTTCAAAGCTATGGAATAAGAATTCTCTTTAAGCAATCTTCATTACTTATTCTAAAATCCAAATTCTTTAAAAATTAAATTTGATATTTTATTATAACAAAATATATTTTTATAAATATACTGATTTAACAATAAAATATATCATATTTTGTCAATGTACTATGTGTGAATCTGTCATATACTATAAAGTTATTAAAAAAGAAAACATAATTTTGATATGAGCTATCCCCAACAAATTCCTGTGATAGAAAATACAGGAATATTCAGAGGTAAAAGATTAGATTAGAAGAGCTGAAACCTTTAGTGTGAATGGACTGACTGAGTTGTAATTGCAGGCAAGTGTGGCCGGAGGAAATACGTCACTGGGTGCATGTCCTGGGAGGGTTTGTCTTCCCTGTGGCCCTTTCCTTAATTTCTTTCTCTACTTTCCAGCTGCCATGAGCTAAGAAGCTTTCTTCCACCTTGTCCTCTCCCATGATGTCCTGCTTCAACTAGGGCCAAGCAATGGAGTACACCAACCATGAACTAAAACTCTGCAACCTTGAGCTACTAATACACTTTTCCACCTCTAAGTTGTTCTGGTTAGGCATTTTGGTCACAGCAATACAAAGATTACTAACACAAACAAGAATGAAAAATTATTCAGGAAATTGAGGTAATGTGTACATAAAGTAAATTTGGCCAAAACCTATGCTTCTGCTTATGCTACTTCATATGTAAGGACCTTAGGCAAATTATCTAATCTTTCTATTATTTAGTTTAGTTGGTCAAAATGAAGGTAATAATAGTACCTGCTTCAGTGGGTTATTTTTTTTTTATTTTTACTAATTAGTTATACATGACAGCAGAATGCTTTTCAATTCATTGTACACAAATGGAGTATAATTTGTCACTTCTCTGGTTGTACACAAAGTAGGGTCTCACCATTCCTGCAATCATACATGTACTTAGGGTAACGTTGTCCTTCTCATTCTACCGTCTTTCCTCCCCCCATTTCCCTTCCCCACCCCTCCCTCCCCTTTGCCCGATCCAAAGTTCCTCTACTCATCCCATCCCCTCTCCCTTTATGGATTAGCATCCACATATCAGAGAAAACATTTGGCCTTTGGAGTCTGGGGATTGGCCTACTTTGCTTAGCAGTATAATCTGCAGCTCCATCCATTTTCCTGCAAATGTCATAATTTTATTCTCCTTTAATGCTGAGTAATATTCCATTGCATATATATATACCGCAGTTTCTTTATCCATTCATCCATTGAAGGGTATCTAGATTGCTTCCACAGTTTAGCTATTGAGAATTGTGCTGCTGTAAATATCACAAAAAAGATATTCAAAATATCTTTTTTTGGTCCCTAAAACATGTGAAATTTTAAATAGATTCTACATGATCCACCAAGATTATTTAGCAGTTATTAATGTAGAAACCCTTCCTATGATGAATGATTTTAAAATACCACAAAGAAAGCATTAACCACAAGGGTCAGCTGAAGAGGATATTATAGGCAGAATGCTCTTAAATTCGAATTGTGTAAATTAAATTTGATAAAATTTATTTTGAAACAAAAACATATTTAGTAAAATCTGAGTATCATAATTTTGCGATTTATAGAAATACCAAAAGTAAAAAGGACTATTAAAATGTCATACTGGCAATGTCTATAAACACCTGAACTTTGCATTTGATGTCTCCAGACATCTCCCTAGACATACAGAAGGGGTAAATTATATCCATTAGATGTGGATATCCACTTCTAATGGATATGATTGACCTTAGATAAACAGACTGATAAATTGATCATTATATAGAAAGAGGAAAACATTTAACCTCTAGATTCGATTTATTTACAATGCTTTATTAAATATCTCTAAAATCAAGTGAAGACATATTATTAAAAATATTGATGAGAGGGTTATTTTCAAGATTTCATATTCACTTTTATTTTATTTATTTATTTATTTATTTATTTATTTATTGGTTGTTCACAACATTACAAAGCTCTTGACATATCATATTTCATACATTAGAATCAAGTGGGTTATGAACTCCCATTTTTACCCCAAATACAGATTGCAGAATCATATCGGTTACACATCACATTTTTACATACTGCCATATTAGTGACTGTTGTATTCTGCTACCTTTCCTAACCTCTACTACCCCCCTTCCCCTCCCCTCCCATCTTCTTTCTCTATCCCATCTACTGTAATTCATTTCCCTCCATGTTTGTTATCCCATTCCCCCCATAACCTCTTATATGTAATTTTGTATAACAATGAGGGGCTCCCTCCATTTCCATGTGATTTCCCTTTTTTTCTCCCTTTCCTTCCCACCTCATGACTCTGTTTAATGTTAAACTTTTCTTCCTGCTCTTCCTCCCTGTTCTGTTCTTAGTTGCTCTCATTATATCAAAGAAGACATTTGGTATTTGTTTTTTAGGGATTGGCTAGCTTCACTAAGCATAATCTGCTCTAGTGCCATCCATTTCCCTCCAAATTCTGTGATTTTGTCATTTTTTAGTGCTGCGTAATACTCCATGGTCTATAAATGCCACATTTTTTTTTATCCATTCATCTACTGAAGGGCATCTGTGTTGATTCCACAGTCTAGCAATTGTGAATTGTGCTGCTATGAACATTGATGTGGCAGTATCCCTGTAGTGTGCTCTTTTAAGGTCTTCAGGAAATAGTCCGAGAAGGGCAATAGCTGGGTCAAATCGTGGTCCCATTCCCAGCTTTCCCAGGAATCTCCATACTGCTTTCCAAATTGGCCGCACCCGTTTGCAGTCCCACCAGCAGTGTACAAGAGTACCCTTTTCCCCACATCCTCGCCAGCACTTGTTGTTGTTTGACTTCATCATGGCTGCCAATCTTACTGGGGTGAGGTGGTATCTTAGGGTGGTTTTGATTTGCATTTCCTTGACTGCTAGAGATGGTGAACATTTTTTCATGTAACTTGTTGATTGATTGTATGTCCTCCTCTGTGAAGTGTTTGTTCATGTCCTTGGCCCATTTGTTGATTGGGTTATTTGTTATCTTATTGTCTAATTTTTTGAGTTCTTTGTATACTCTGGATATTAGGGCTCTATCTGAAGTGTGTGGAGTAAAGATTTGTTCCCATGATGTAGGCTCCCTATTTACCTCTCTTATTGTTTCTCTTGCTGAGAAAAAACTTTTCAGTTAAAGAAAGTCCCATTTGTTGATTCTTGTTATTAACTCTTGTGCTATGGGTGTCCTATTAAGGAATTTTGAGCCTGACCCCACAATCTGTAGATCGGAGCCTACTTTTTCTTCTATCAGACGGAGAGTCTCTGATTTGATATCTAGCTCCTTGGTCCACTTTGAGTTGACTTTTGTGCATGGCGAGAGGAGGGGATTCAGTTTCATTTTGTTGCATATGGATTTCCAGTTTTCCCAACACCATTTGTTGAAGATGCTATCCTTTCTCCATTGCATGTTTTTAGCTCCTTTATCAAATATAAGATAGTTGTAGCTTTGTGGATTAGTCTCTGTGTCCTCTATTCTGTACCATTGGTCCACCCGCCTGTTCTGGTACAAGTACCATGCTATTTTTATTACTATTGCTCTGTAATATAGTTTGAAATCTGATATCGCTATACCACCTGATTCACTCTTCCTGCTTAGAATTGTTTTTGCTATTCTGGGTCTTTTATTTTTCCATATGAATTTCACAATTGCTTTATCTATTTCTACAAGAAATGCCATTGGGATTTTGATTGGCATTGCATTAAATCTACAGAGAACTTTTGGTAATATCGCCATTTTGATGATGTTAGTTCTGCCTATCCATGAACAAGATATATTTTTCCATCTTCTAAGATCCTCTTCTATTTCTCTCTTTAGGGTTCTGTAGTTTTCATTGTATAGGTCTTTCACCTCTTTTGTTAGGTTGATTCCCAAGTATTTTATTTTTTTTGAGGATATTGTGAATGGAGTGTTTTTCCTCATTTCCGTTTCAGAAGTTTTGTCGCTGATATACAGAAATGCCTTTGATTTATGTGTGTTGATTTTATATCCTGCCACTTTGCTGAATTCATTTATTAGTTCTAGTAGTTTTTTTGTAGACCCTTTTGGGTCTTCTAGGTATAGAATCATGTCATCCGCAAATAGTGATAATTTAAGTTCTTCTTTTCCTATTTTTATGCCTTTAATTTCTTTCGTCTGTCTAATTGCTCTGGCCAGTGTTTCGAGAACTATATTGAATAGAAGTGGTGATAGGGGTCATCCCTGTCTTGTTCCAGAGTTTAGAGGGAATGCCTTCAATTTTTCTCCAATCAGAATGATGCTAGCCTGAGGCTTAGCATAGATAGCTTTTACAATGTCGAGGTAAGTTCCTGTTATCCCTAGTTTTTCTAATGTTTTGAACTTAAAGGGATGCTGTACTTTGTCAAATGCTTTTTCTGCGTCTATCGAGATGATCATATGGTTCTTATCTTTAAGTCTATTGATGTGATGAATAACATTTATTGATTTCCGTATGTTGAACCATCCTTGCATCCCAGGGATGAATCCTACTTGATCATGGTGCACAATTTTTTTGATGTGCCTTTGTATCCAATTCGCCAGAATTTTACTGAGGATTTTTGCATCTAGGTTCATCAGAGATATTGGTCTGTTGTTTTCTTTCTTTGAGGTGTCTTTGTCTGGTTTCGGAATCAGGGTGATGTTGGCCTCATAGAATGAATTTGGCAGAGCTCCCTCTTTTTCTATTTCCTGAAATAACTTGAAAAGTATTGGTATTAATTCTTCTTTAAAGGTTTTGTAAAACTCCGCTGTATACCCATCCGGTCCTGGGCTTTTCTTGGTTGGAAGTCTTTTGATTGCTTCTTCTATTTCATCTATTGATATTGGTCTGTTTAAGTTGTGAGTATCCTCCTGACTCAGTCTGGGCAAATCATATGACTTAAGGAATTTATCGATGTCTTCACTATCTTCTATTTTATTGGAATATAGGTTTTCAAAATAATTTCTAATTGTCTTCTGTATTTCTGAAGCGTCTGTTGTAATATTGCATTTTTCATCCCATATGTTAGTAATTTGAGTTCTCTCTCTTCTTCTCTTCGTTAGCATGGCTAGGGGTCTGTCGATCTTATTTATTTTTTCAAAGAACCAACTTTTTTTTGTTGTTAATTTTTTCAATAGTTTCTTTTGTTTCAATTTCATTGATTTCTGCTCTGATTTTAATTAATTCTTGCCTTCTGCTACATTTGCTGTTGTTTTGCTCTTCCTTTTCTAGGGCTTTGAGATGAAGTGTGAGCTCATTTATTTGTTGCTTTTTCCTTTTTTTGAGGAATGACCTCCAGGCGATGAATTTCCCTCTCAAAACTGCTTTCATTGTGTCCCATAGATTCCGATATGTTGTGTCTGTATTTTCATTTATCTCTAAGAATTTTTTGATTTCCTCCTTTATGTCTTCTGTAACCCATTGATCATTCAGTAACGTATTGTTCATTGTCCATGTGATGTAGGATTTTTCCTTCCTTCTTTTATCATTCATTTCCAGTTTCATTCCATTATGATCTGATAAAGTGCATGTTATTATCTCTACCCCTTTATATTTACTGAGGGTTGCCCTATGGCATAATATATGATCTATTTTTGAGAAGGTTCCATGTGCTGCTGAGAAAAAAGTATATCCACTTGATGATGGTTGATATATTCTATATATGTTAGTTAAGTCTAGGTCATTGATTGTGATATTAAGGTCAACAGTTTCTTTATTCAACTTTTGTTTGGAGGATCCTTCCAATGGTGAGAGAGGTGTATTGAAGTTACCCATGATTATTGTGTTGTGGTCTATTCGATTCTTGAACTTGAGGAGAGTTTGTTTTATGAATATCACAGCGCCATTATTTGGTGCATGAATTTTGATAATTGTTATGTCTTGTTGATGAATGTTTCCTTTTAACAGTATATAATGTCCTTCCTTATCCCTTTTGATTAACTTAATCTTGAAGTCGATTTTATTCGATATGAGAATGGCCACCCCTGCTTGCTTACGAGGAGCGTGTGCATGGTATATTTTTTCCCAACCTTTTACCTTGAGCCTGTGTATGTCTTTTCCAATCAGATGTGTCTCCTGGAGGCAGCATATTGTTGGATTTGTTTTTTTAATCCATGTTACCAGCCTATGTCGCTTTATTGGAGAGTTTAAGCCATTAACGTTTAGAGTTACTATTGATATATGGTTTGTACTTCCTGCCATGTTTGATTATTTATCTCTTTTTTTTCCCCTAATTTAGATTGTTTCTCCATGGTTAGCTTTCCCCCTGTCCTCTGTCTTTACCGAGGCACTTCCCGCTGATGGTTTTGGTTATTGTTTTTCATTTCTTCCTCGTGTAGAGTTTTGCTCAAGACACTTTGCAATGCTGGTTTTCTGGCTACAAATTCTTTTAGCTTTTGTTTATCATGAAAAATTTTTATTTCGTTGTCATATCTGAAGCTTAATTTTGCTGGATACAGAATTCTTGGTTGGCATCCATTGTCTTTCAGTGTTTGAAATACGTTGTTCCAGGATCTTCTTGCTTTCAGTGTCTGTGATGAAAAATCTGTTGTCAACCTTATTGGTTTACCCCTAAATGTAATCTGCCTCTTTTCTCTTGTAGCTTTTAATATTTTCTCTTTGTTCTGTATTTTGGATAGCTTCATAACAATGTGTCTTGGCGTTGGTCTACTGTGATTTTGTGTGCTCGGTGTCCTGTATGCATCTACAATTTGTATATCTGTTTCCTTTTTTATTTCTGGAAAGTTTTCTGTAATTATTTCATTCAGCAAGTTACTCATTCCCTTGGCATGAATCTCTGTGCCTTCCTCTATCCCGATGACTCGTAAGTTTGTTTTTTTTAAGTTATCCCAAATCTCTTGGATGTTTTTCTCGTGATTTTTTACCAGCCTATCTGAGTTGGCTACACTCTTTTCAAGATGATATATTTTGTCTTCATTATCTGACGTTCTGGCTTCTAATTGCTCCACTCTGTTAGTGATACTCTCGATTGAGTTTTTAATTTGGTTTATCGTTTCCTTCATTTCTAGAATTATTGTTTGATTTTTTTAATAATCTCTATCTCCTGATAAAGATGCTTAACTTCTCCTTTTATCTGTTTATGTAATTCATTTTCAATGTGATCTTTAAGGTTCCTTTCCATCTGTCTAAGGTGTTCCTTGAGTTCTTTATATGGCCATTTTTCTGATGACTCCAGGTCCTCCTGAATATTTAGGCTGTCCTTCATTGTTTGTACTCCTTTTCTTCCTTGCTTTTTTATGCTCATGATACTTCTTGTTCTGTTTGACTGCTGAGTTACTGTTTACTATTATAAATTTATTTGATGCTTGGGAGGAGAGGTATTAGAAGGGAAGGGAAGAAGTCACTAAAGAGAGTGAGTGTAGGCAGGTAGAATTCAAGAAAGGGGGAATAAGAAAATTGAAAAGAAATGAAAAGACAAAAGAAAAAAAAAGTGAAAAGAAAGAAAGAAAAAACGAAAAAATAAAAATTTAAAACCAAAAAAACAAATTATAATGATAATAAACAAATGGAAATTAAAGTTTAAATAATAATAATAATAATAATAATAATAGAATAAAAAGAATTAAAAAATTGAAACCATTAATAAGAAAGTTGAAGAGCAACAACAACAAAAAGTGAAAATAAAATTAAAAAAAATACCAATAATCATCATTAAAAAAAATAATAATAATATTAAATGCAGTCATAGAGCTCAATTAACTTCTCTTCCAGTAGGTGGGAACTGGGCCAGGCTTCTCTTCTTGATGGGTGGGAACCAATCACTGTTCCTGAGCTCTTCTTCCCAGACTGTGCGGGTCTCCAATCCTGAGTGCCTAGGGCCTTCTCTTGTGGTTCCTCAAGCCAGGCCCCGCTCACCTCTGAAGCTCGCCACAATACTGTCTACACGCCGGGTCTGCTGCTCCTGGGAGCCCTGTTTCCATGGATGCCTGGGCACACCCTTTCTGTTTGCCTCCCTCAGACCCTACGTTTGTAGGGCTTGGGGCTGAGGACCCCCAGCGAGTTTGTTTGCCCTCAGGTAGCAACTCCCCTGGTAGCTGGTGCAAGGGACCTCTGTTGTCAGCAGAGGGATACCCTGGGTCTGACTATCGTGCTCAGTTGGGTTTTACCTCTGTGAGTTCAGGTGGGCCCACTAGTTATTTCAGTGGGATCATTAGTGCTGAGTCACTAAAAGCAGGCGAACCAGAACTAGAAGGCAGCCCAATCCGGGCTTGGTGTGTTCTGAGAGGGGCAGACTGTTCGCCCGGGATCCCCTTCAGCTCAACACTGCCTAGTGGTCCTGAGCGAACAGTATTTTGACAGTTTACTTCTCCCTATGCTCGCGCAGCTGAAGGGGTTAGAGACTTGATCTCTCCGCGTCCACCGCCATGTTGGATCACTTAGATTTTAAATTGTCACTCATCTTATCAGCTGTACCATTTAACTCGGCAGCTCACTTGCGCAGTGAAGAGTCTGCTCTATGGTGTCCGCGGGAAGCGGCAGCGGCGGCGGCGTGGTGGTGGCCCAGCTGTGGCCTTCGGGACCCCGGGGGAGAGGGTGCGGGCTGGGGGAGGGGACCAGCGCCTCGGGGCCGTGCGGGCCGGGTACCGGACATGCTGGAGAGCGGGCGGGGTGGGGGAAAGAAATTGAGATCTAGATTTAGGGACTGAGCGTGGGAGGAGAGACAGCTGGGGAGAAGCAACGCGGAAAGGCGGAGAGGAGAAGGAGAAGGGGCTGAGGGAGCCGGGCAGCTCGGGGGTTGCAGCCTTACTGCTCGCGCTGAAGTCATGATGGACTCACTCCACCTTGGCTGGAGTCGTGGCGGATTCACTCCACCTAGGCCCCTTTCTTGACATGGTGCTGGGTCTTTCTCAACAGATCTCCTTTAATGATCTTTACCTCATCTTTTCAGACGCGGAGCACGGAGCGGCTTACTCACTTCCCGCCGCCATCTTCCCCAGCAATCCATATTCACTTTTAGAAAGAATCTACTGAGTCCATGAAATCAAGATGAAGATACAGTGAATTTCTATTTCTTATATAGTCCTGCTCCTTTCTACTCTATACTTTAAGTATTTTATTATTTAGAGATTTTTAAAGATTATATTATTTTATATTTTAATGGATTTAATGTTCAATAAATAATAATCAAATGGTTTTCTCCAAAATTTATTTTATAAATGCTACAGTCTTTGTGTTTCTTTTGCCTGTGAATGCCTGATTATTGGATTTAAGCTTATGTGCCTTTGTGTAAAATTTCAATGGATATTTTTCAGTTGTCTTTGGACATTATAAGCTTATATAAAGAAACTTGGGGCAAGTTTGATTTTTCTCCCTTTTAAGTGATTTGTTTATTATCCCTAGATGCCTTTAAAATGTTTAATCTCGAAATCCAAATAGTTGACAAGATAATGTGAATGTTTTAAATGTTGTTATCAGAAATGAAGTCCAATAAAGTCTGTCTATATTTTAAAATCCTAAATATCAACAGAGCCCATTTCAACTATATTTTGGAGAATAAGGTGTTTGACATCTTTCCTTAAGTCCTTCAGGGAGCTGCTTTGAGTTTACATAAGCAAACTTAATTTTAAGGAAGAATCTCCAAGGAAAATTTCTTGCTTCATCTTTGAGAGAAAATTGGAGAGAGATTTAGCTGCTTACACAGAATTAAAAAGAAATCAGCTGAAATTTTAACCAATTCTTAAAGGCCAATTTAAAAATAACTCAAGATTCCAGTAAAAAGAAGCATTTTCATTCACTTGCAAGCTCTTCTTCAGTGGCCTCTACTGGGTGCTCACAATAAAGACTGGAACAGGGAAGAGGATCAAAGAGAATGACAGGAATGAAGAAGTGGTTCGCAGGTGTAGGGGAGACAGACCAAAATTTGTCCTTTTTCCTGGACCTTCTTTTTCATATAAAAAAAAAATTATTATCTACCTGGAGGAAGTGTAGTAAAGTTTTTCAACATCAGGACACAGACAAAAAGAATCTATTATTCTGAAAGAGATATTTAAGCAAGATCTCTCTAGGGGAGAAGTATGAAATGAGCTTTTGCTGCAAATGCTGTATTATCCTCTGCTGGATTGGAGATATGAAATCCCTGTCTGAGACCAACGACAGACACAAAGCTCAGTCTGGATGCCAAAAGAAGAAAGCCTAGGAATGCTGAAAGCAATGACTCCTAAGGTCCAAGTTCTCAGCACCTGCCTAAGACAGAAGCTAGACAAAGATGATGAGGAACATTCTGCCTGAAGTAAGAACCTGGCATTGAGTAAAGAACAACACCCGTCTAGCACCGAGAGAGGGCATGGAGACATTTATCTGTAGCATGGCATTGAAAAAAGTGCTAACGGCTCATAGTGAATATGAATGTTGGGAAGAATTTTCCAGAATCAGAACCATATGGTAAAAATAAAGTAACAGCTCACTACCGGAGCAACATAAATCATAATACCAATGATAAAAATCAAACCAAATTCAACCATCTAAGTTGATTCAAATTTTAGATTTCTGTGAGAGCTGTGACAATTGATGGACTTAAACTATATTTTCATTAACCTTTTCTGTTCTTCATTACACAATATATGACAGTCAAATGAAAATTACAAGATATATAAACTGGGCAATAATGTGATCCATTTTCACAAACAAATGATCACCTGGACCAAAATACAAAGTGGCTCAAATGGTGAAACTCTCAGTGAAGGATTTTGAAATAGCTATGATTTGTATATTAAAGGATTTATTGAAAATAGTTGTCAGGAATCACAAGCAGATAGGAAATTTTAGCAGAGAAATGAAAAAGAATTGAAAAAGTCAAAGTGGAAATGCTGAAGATAAAAGCATACAATTAATGTAAAAAAAAAGAGAAATAATACAAAAATAAAGCAAATGGAAAATTAAAAAAATAAAAGCATAACATCATAAACACATAATTCCTACAGTGGAATAATCAGAGGAACAGACAAAGACTGATAAATCAAGAATCTTCTATTTTTGGAAGTAAAAGTTTCCAGATTGAAACATAAGAGAAAAAAAAAGAATTAAAAAACAAACAAAAAAACAACCATGAGTGCATCTAAGGCTCATGACATCAGACTTTTTAATCAGAAAATACGCAAAGTAGACATAAAAAACATGAAAGAAAAGAAAAAGAAATGTTCAACTTAAAAGTCTATCCCTTCAAAAATATTGTTAAAAATGAAGACAATACAAAGACTCTAATATAAACAAAGTTGGGAAATTTTATGGCCAACAAAATTATGTTATGAGAAATTTTAAAGGAGGTTTTTCAAGTAGAAAGAGTAGCATCCCATATGAAAACTTGGAACGCCACAAATAGTGTACTTAGTAATGGTAAAAAATAAATAAATAAATACAAAATACCTTTTAAATGACTTATTTTAAAAGATAATTAAGCATCAAGCAAAATAGTAGCACTGTCTTGTTATATTTATGATGTGAGTAAAATTGAAATGTATAGAAAATATAAAATTAAGAATGAAGTTAATGGAGTAAGATTATATTGCTGCAAGGATTTAATGCTGTATGTGAAAAGATAGAATATCATTTCAAAATAGACGGTGATGTGTTAATGTTTATTTTAAGCATTAATAAAATGGCAAAATTCTAAACAAATAAAACCAATAAGCTAATGGCAGAAATGATATGGAATCAGCATAATAAACTTTTTGTATATTAAAATAAGGAATAAAATTAAAAGAAGTAATTGAGCAAAGAAAAAATTACTAGAAAGCAGATTTCAAGTTCAATCAGATTAATAATTAAGGTAATAGTTTATATTATATTAAACTGTAACAAATATTTCATAAACTCAAAAAAGTTTGGCAGATTAAATAAAATAAGAAATTATATACAATCTAAAGAAATTCACTTTACATGTATAAAAATAGATATATTATAATTAAAATGATCAAAAACATATACACTGCAAACAAAAACAAAGATTTAAAACAAAGATTCAATCTTTAAAATCAAAGATTTAAATGGAAACCCTTGCAAATAATCAGAAGGTGATAAGTTAGCTATACCAATGTCAGTCAAAATCAACTTCTTAAAAAAAGGTATAGATAAAGAAAATAATTCATGATAAAGAGAACAATTGCTTAAGAAGATGTAACAATTTTGTGCATATGTGCACTTTTCCTTTAAAATGTATGAAGAAACTGATAGAAATGAGGGAAAAAAACAGATAAGTTTATAGGTACATACAGAGACTTTGCCATTCCTTTCCTGAAGACAAAAAAGCATTAAGAATATATGAAACTTGAACAACACCATCCATCAACTTGACCTAATTGAACATTCCACAATACAACAGAATGCACATTCTTTTCAAATACACATGAAACATTCATCAAGAGATGATATTTTGGAACTTAAAATAAACTTCAATAGATTTAAAGAACTAGAAGTCAAAGCTAACTAGAATGAATAATAAAAAGATGTCTGAAAAATTCCCCAAATACGTAAGAATTGAAAACATACTTCTATACAACTGTAAAATCAAAGAGAAAATCACAGGGGATATTGGTAAATACTTTGAATTGGCTAAAAAATTAAAAATATATAAAAATGTATGAGATGCAGCTATAAGGCCTAAGTATTTAAACACCATATCTTAATAGTATAAAACAGAAAAAGTCTCAGTGAAACTAGCCCTGCATTTTAAAAATTATTTTTATTTGTTCTTTTTAGTTATACATGACAGTAGAAAGCATCTAACCCTGCATATTTAAATACTACAAAAAGAAAAGCAAATTAAACCCAAAGGAAGCAGAAGGAAGGAAATAAAATTTAAAGCAATATGAATATAAGTATAAAAATAATAAGAATATTTTAAAAGGACTTGTATATAGAAAATATGAAAAACTCTCACAGTTTACCAAGGAGAACATAAACATGGAAACAAAAAAAAAAAGAAAACACAAAGATTTAAATGGAAACCCTTGCAAATAAACATGAAAAGTTACTCAATATCATTAGTTATTATGGAAATTAAAACTATAATAAAATATCATTGTACATCTAAACCTTTTGTCTAGCAACCAGTGAATAAATAAATAAATGTGGCAAAGCTAAATAATTTTTATAGCAAGTTAAATGAAATAACTACTGATACATATAATGATACTGATAAATCTCAGTAATATTATTATAAATAAAAAGAGTAAAATTCAAAAGACTACATATTGTAAGATTCATATGATGTTCTGGAAAAGTATCTCTCCATATACACAAATTATATGAGGTAATGGACGTGCTAACTCATGTGATTTAGCCATTCCACAATGTATACACATATCAAAATATCAGCATAAACATATTCAAGTTTTGTGATAAAAAAAAAGAATCTTTCTAAAGAGATAAAAAGGTCATAGGATCAGAAATCATATTAGTGGTTGCCAGAGGCTGGGAGTAGGGAAAGGGGATTACTGCACTCTGGGACTTGGAAATCTTTTAGGAGAGTGGAAATAAATATCTTCATTGTGATATAGTTTATGCAAAATGCCTTTATTTATCAAAACTCTTAAAGCTATATATACCTATAAAGGTAAATTTTATTGCTGGTAAATAAATTACACATACAAAAATGAAAGATTAAAATGGGAGAATCTAGGAGTTGTATGCAGAAGTTATACTGTAAAGTTTTAAACTTTGTTATAGGCCATAAAGTTCTTATAAAAATGTTGAAAAGTTTTATGAGACTGGTTGATTTTTCAAAAATTAAAATTCTTGAGCTAAGACTAGGAGGCAAAAACTTGTTATTAAAAGCAAAAATAAAGCAAATGAAGTATAAACAACTTGCATAGTATGTAGCATAGTTTGGATCTGGAATGTCCTCCAAAAACCTATGTGTTGTAGGGTTGTACCCAGATTGGCACTGTGGTGGAAACTTTAACAGGTGGAGACCAGTGGGAGGTCTTCTGATCATTAGGAGTGTGCCCTTGAGTGGGACTGTGGGACTAGGCTCCCCTCTCATTTTTTCCATTAACCATCAGGTGAGTGGTTTTGCTCCACCAGGCACTGCTGCCATCATATGTTGTCTTGTCATAGCCCCCCAGAGCACTGGGACCAACTGATTAGGAAATGAAACTCCTTAAACATGAGCCAAAAGTTTTGTCTTTATAAGTTGGTTTTCTAAGATATTTGTTATAGTGACGGAATGCTGACTAACATAGTATTTTAATCACTTTCTACTTTAAAGTCATGGGAACAAGTAATACATCAAAATAAAATGTGATATTATGAATATTAATATATCAATATGTTCAAGTTATAATTAATTTATGTTTTAAAATATAAAAAAAAATTGTATTTATTTCATTCAGTTTTACATAGTACACATTCCACACATGCTCAATTTGGAGATATATATATACACACACAGATAGATAGATATAACATATATATATATATATATATATATATATATATATACATATATATATATATATATATGTGTGTGTGTGTGTGTGTGTGTGTGTGTGTATGTAAATTAGGTAAAATGTTACATTAGATCCACAAAGTGAGAGACAAAGTGAAAGCAACTTGCCTTGGGTGCATAATCCAGGGCCTGCAATCCAAATTTCATGTCAGTTTCTTTTTCTCTTTTTCTTTTATCAAAATGTGATAGTTATATAAAAAAATATCCATATTGAAGCATAGTACCTATTCAGAAAGTGCATGTGCAAACGTACCGTTCAATTAAACACCTGTGAAAACAGCACTGAGATTGAGGAACAGAACATGCCTAGAACACTAGGGGTAACTGAGTTCTTTTAAGTACAGGAAGTACATTTTTATAAAGCATTTAATTTTCAGTATTGTATAAAATATACACAACCTTCTCTTTATAGGTCCCTTAAATAACTATTTTATAACATTTAAGATGTGGTTTGACTTATATAATGTTATAACGCACAAAACTTTTGGAGTAAATAGATTTAGGTAGCCCTATAGAAAATATCCCAAAGATAATATTTATAAGATTAATAAAGCAGATGGCCGCTGCATAAGGGGGTAGCTGAAGTGCTGAGCCTGGTGCTCAGATAAGCGGCATTAATAGAGACTTCGCCCAGCTTGTTAGAGCTCCTTTCACCATTAATCTGTAGTGGACCACCCGGCCAAGCAGCAGAAAAAACAAAGAGATTGCAAAAGAGACGCTTTGGCTCCCGGACGCTATCCTGCTCAAAACCGCGGGCGCTTTGCGCCCATCTGCTTCCTCTTTCACTTTGCTCCTGGCAGAGAAGCTGAAGGGGCAATCAGCAGTGGATTGTAAGTACCTGAGGCAAAGAAAGCTCAGTACACCCCGCCCTTTTTTTTTTTTTTTTTTAATATTGTCTATACAGGGAGAGTTAGTGGATTGGAATTGTTGGCGGGGCTGTAGTTTCGGGGCCGAAAATCCACTCCGCGGGAGCCACCATTTGCTTTCTGCACGCTGTCTTGATGGCCCTGTCTACATAGTCCAGCTGCTGCATCTAGAGACTGGAACTGGGCTGCGTGCCGAACCCTGTCCTCCGAAGGCTGGACCATGGCCTCAAGTGCCTCGGTCGCCTGTTCCCTGCTGCACCTTGGGGCATAGCCTGCTCTGGGGTCATTCGGCATCCCTCTGCAAGGGGACAGGCGCGGCGGCAGCCGCTTGGGCCCTCCGCGGCGGCAGCCCCTTGGGCCCTCCGCGGCGGCAGCCGCTTGGGCCCTCCGCGGCGGCAGCCACTTGGGCCCTCCACGGTGGCGCTGCTAAGGTCGCGGACAAGCGCGACGCCAAAGAGCTCAGACCAGAGGTGGAGGCGACGGCAGCAGGATTTCAGTTCTAGAAAACTGGACTGCAAACAGAAGCAGCAGTTTGTATAACCCCAAGATCTTGCTTATGCCAGGAAACTGTAAGGGTAACATGAATATCATTGAGGAGGTCTAACATGACGGCAGACACGAAGGGATCAAGTCTCTGACCTCTTCAACTGCGAGGGCATAGGGAGATGTAAATTATCTAAAGCCTATTTGCTCAGGATTACTAGACAATGCTGAGCTGACGTGGAGCTAGGGCGCACACTTTGGGCCCCTCAGAAAACACACACTGAGCACGAATTGGCTGCATTTAAGCCCCGGATCGCCTGCTTCTCGTGACTCAGCACTAACGATCCTGCTGAAATAACTAGTCTGCCCACCTGATCTCACAGAGGTAAAAGCCAACTGAGCATCATAGCCAGACCCAGGGAATCAGGAGTAAAGTGGGACTAGCAGCACAGAATCCCCGGCTACCGCTCCCACCAGGGCTGACAAGAGAGGTCCCTTGCACCAGCTACCAGGGGAGTTGCTACCTAAGGGCAAACAAATTTGCTGGGGGTCCTCAGCTCCAAGACCTACAAACTTAGGGTCCGAGGGAGGCAAACAGAAAGGGTGTGCCCAGGCATCAGTGAAAACAGGGCTCCCAGGAGCAGCAGACCCGGCGTGTAGCCAGTAAAGTGGTAAGCGTCACAGGTGAGTGGGGCCTGGATTGAGGAACCACAAGAGAAGGCCCTAGGCACTCAGGACTGGAGACTCACACAGTCTGGGAAGAAGAGCTGAGGCACAGTGATTGGTTCCCACCTATCACGAGGAGAAGCCTGGCCCAGTGGGCATAGCTCCACCTACTGGAAGAGAAGTTAATCGAGCTCTATGACTGCATTTATTATTATTACTATTTTTTTTAATGATTATTATTAGTATTTTTTTTATTCTCACTTTTTGTAGTTGATGTTGTTGTTCTTTAACTTTCTTATTAATGGTTTCAATTTTTTTAATTCTTTTTATTCTATTATTATTATTATTTTTTAAACTCCAATTTCCATTTTTCTATTATCATTATAATTTTTTTTTTGTTTGTTTTAAAATTTTTATTTTTTCGTTTTTTCTTTCTTTCTTTTCACTTTCTTTTCTTTTGTCTTTTCATTTCTTTTCAATTTTCTTATTCCCCCTCTCTTGAATTCCACCTGCCTACACTCACTCTATTTAGTAACTTCTTCCCTTCCCTTCTAATACCTCTCCTCCCAAGCATCAAATAAATCTATAAGAGTAAACAGTAACTCAGCAGTCAAACAGAACAAGAAGTATCATGAGCATAAAAAAGCAAGGAAGAAAAGAAGTACAAACAATGAAAGACAGCCTAAATATTCAGGAGGACCTGGAGTCATCAGAAAAATGGCCATATAAAGAACTCAAGGAACACCTTAGACAGATGGAAAGGAACCTCAAAGAGCACATTGAAAATGAATTACATAAACAGATAAAAGAAGAAGTTAAGCATCTTTATCAGGAGATAGAGATTATAAAAAAAAAATCAAACAATTCTAGAAATGAAGGAAACGATAAACCAAATTAAAAACTCAATCGAGAGTATCACTAACAGAGTGGAGCAAGTAGAAGCCAGAACGTCAGATAATGAAGACAAAATATATCATCTTGAAAAGAGTCTAGCCAACTCAGATAGACTGGTAAAAAATCATGAGAAAAACATCCAAGAGATTTGGGAAAATTTAAAAAAAATCAAACTTACGAGTCATCGGGATAGAGGAAGGCACAGAGATTCATGCCAAGGGAATGAGTAACCTGCTGAAGGAAATAATTACAGAAAACTTTCCAGAAATAAAAAAGGAAACAGATATACAAATTGTAGATGCATACAGGACACCGAGCACACAAAATCACAGTAGACCAACGCCAAGACACATTGTTATGAAGCTATCCAATATACAGAGCAAAGAGAAAATATTAAAAGCTACAAGAGAAAAGAGGCAGATTACATTTAGGGGTAAACCAATAAGGTTGACAACGGATTTTTCATCACAGACGCTGAAAGCGAGAAGATCCTGGAACAACGTATTTCAAACACTGAAAGACAATGGATGCCAACCAAGAATTCTGTATCCAGCAAAATTAAGCTTCGGATACGACAACGAGATAAAAATCTTTCATGACAAACAAAAGCTAAAAGAATTTGTAGCCAGAAAACCAGCATTGCAAGGCGTCTTGAGCAAAACTCTACACGAGGAAGAAATGGAAAACGATAACCAAAACCATCAGCGGGAAGTGCCTCGGTAAAGACAGAGGATGGGGGGAAAGCTAACCATGGAGAAACAATCTAAATTAGGGGAAAAAAAAGAGATAAATAATCAAACATGGCAGGAAGTACAAACCATATATCAATAGTAACTCTAAACGTTAATGGCTTAAACTCTCCAATAAAGCGACATAGGCTGGTAACATGGATTAAAAAAACAAATCCAACAATATGCTGCCTCCAGGAGACACATCTGATTGGAAAAGACATACACAGGCTCAAGGTAAAAGGTTGGGAAAAAATATACCATGCACACGCTCCTCGTAAGCAAGCAGGGGTGGCCATTCTCATATCGAATAAAATCGACTTCAAGACTAAGTTAATCAAAAGGGATAAGGAAGGACATTATATACTGTTAAAAGGAACCATTGACCAACAAGACATAACAATTATCAATATTTATGCACCAAATAATGGCGCTGCGACGTTCATAAAACAAACTCTCCTCAAGTTCAAGAATCGAATAGACCACAACACAATAATCATGGGTGACTTCAACACACCTCTCTCACCATTGGACAGATCCTCCAAACAAAAGTTGAATAAAGAAACTATTGACCTCAATATCACAATCAATAACCTAGACTTAACTGACATATATAGAATATATCAACCATCATCAAGTGGATATACTTTTTTCTCAGCAGCACATGGAACCTTCTCAAAAATAGATCATATATTATGCCATAGGGCAACCTTCAGTAAATATAAAGGGGTAGAGATAATACCATGCACTTTATCAGATCATAATGAAATGAAACTGGAAATCAATGATAAAAGAAGGAAGGAAAAATCCTACATCACATGGACAATGAACAATACGTTACTGAATGATCAATGGGTTACAGAAGACATAAAGGAGGAAATCAAAAAATTCTTAGAGATAAATGAAAATACAGACACAACATATCGGAATCTATGGGACACAATGAAAGCAGTTTTGAGAGGGAAATTCATCGCCTGGAGGTCATTCCTCAAAAAAAGGAAAAAGCAACAAATAAATGAGCTCACACTTCATCTCAAAGCCCTAGAAAAGGAAGAGCAAAACAATAGCAAATGTAGCAGAAGGCAAGAATTAATTAAAATCAGAGCAGAAATCAATGAAATTGAAACAAAAGAAACTATTGAAAAAATTAACAAAAGAAAAAGTTGGTTCTTTGAAAAAATAAATAAGATCGACAGACCCCTAGCCATACTAACAAAGAGAAGAAGAGAGAGAACTCAAATTACTAACATACGGGATGAAAAAGGCAATATTACAACAGACGCTTCAGAAATACAGAAAACAATTAGAAATTATTTTGAAAACCTATATTCCAATAAAATAGAAGATAGTGAAGACATCGATAAATTCCTTAAGTCATATGATTTGCCCAGACTGAGTCAGGAGGAAACTCACAACTTAAACAGACCAATATCAATAGACGAAATAGAAGAAGCAATCAAAAGACTTACTACCAAGAAAAGTCCAGGACCGGATGGGTATACAGCGGAGTTCTACAAAACCTTTAAAGAAGAATTAATACCAATACTTTTCAAATTATTTCAGGAAATAGAAAAAGAGGGAGCTCTGCCAAATTCATTCTATGAGGCCAACATCACCCTGATTCCGAAACCAGACAAAGACACCTCAAAGAAAGAAAACTACAGACCAATATCTCTAATGAACCTAGATGCAAAAATCCTCAATAAAATTCTGGCGAATCGGATACAAAGGCACATCAAAAAAATTGTGCACCATGATCAAGTAGGATTCATCCCTGGGATGCAAGGATGGTTCAACATACGGAAATCAATAAATGTTATTCACCACATCAATAGACTTAAAAATAAGAACCATATGATCATCTCGATAGATGCAGAAAAAGCATTCGACAAAGTACAGCATCCCTTTATGTTCAAAACATTAGAAAAACTAAGGATAACAGGAACTTACCTTGACATTGTAAAAGCTATCTATGTTATGCCTCAGGCTAGCATCATTCTGAACGGAGAAAAATTGAAGGCATTCCCTCTAAACTCTGGAACAAGACAGGGATGCCCTCTCTCACCACTTCTATTCAACATAGTTCTCGAAACACTGGCCAGAGCAATTAGACGAAAGAAATTAAAGGCATAAAAATAGGAAAAGAAGAACTTAAATTATCACTATTTGCAGATGACATGATTCTATACCTAGAAGACCCAAAAGGGTCTACAAAAAAACTACTAGAACTAATAAATGAATTCAGCAAAGTGGCAGGATATAAAATCAACACACATAAATCAAAGGCATTTCTGTATATCAGCGACAAAACTTCTGAAATGGAAATGATGAAAAACACTCCATTCACAATATCCTCAAAAAAAATAAAATACTTGGGAATCAACCTAACAAAAGAGGTGAAAGACCTATACTATGAAAACTACAGAACCCTAAAGAAAGAAATAGAAGAGGATCTTAGAAGATGGAAAAGTATACCTTGTTCATGGATAGGCAGAACTAACATCATCAAAATGGGGATATTACCAAGTTCTCTATAGGTTCAATGCAATGCCAATCAAAATCCCAATGGCATTTCTTGTAGAAATAGATAAAGCAATCATGAAATTCATATGGAAAAATAAAAGACCCAGAATAGCAAAAACAATTCTAAGCAGGAAGTGTGAATCAGGTGGTATAGCGATACCAGATTTCAAACTATATTACAGAGCAATAGTAATAAAAATAGCATGGTACTTGTACCAGAACAGGCGGGTGGACCAATGGTACAGAATAGAGGACACAGAGACTAATCCACAAAGCTACAACTATCTTATATTTGATAAAGGAGCTAAAAACATGCAATGGAGAAAGGATAGCATCTTCAACAAATGGTGTTGGGAAAACTGGAAATCCATATGCAACAAAATGAAACTGAATCCCCTACTCTCGCCATGCACAAAAGTCAACTCAAAGTGGATAAAGGAGCTAGATATCAAATTAGAGACTCTCCGTCTGATAGAAGAAAAAGTTGGCTCCGATCTGCAGATTGTGGGGACGGGCTCAAAATTCCTTAACAGGACACCCATAGCACAAGAGTTAATAACAAGAATCAACAAATGGGACTTTCTTAAACTGAAAAGTTTTTTCTCAGCAAGAGAAACAATAAGAGAGGTAAATAGGGAGCCCACATCATGGGAACAAATTTTTACTCCTCACACTTCAGATAGAGCCCTAATATCCAGAGTATACAAAGAACTCAAAAAATTAGACAATAAGAAAACAAACAACCCAATCAACAAATGGGCCAAGGACATGAACAAACACTTCACAGAGGAGGACATACAATCAATCAACAAGTACATGAAAAAATGCTCACCATCTCTAGCAGTCAGAGAAATGCAAATCAAAACCACCCTAAGATACCATCTCACTCCAGTAAGATTGGCAGCCACTATGAAGTCAAACAACAACAAGTGCTGGCGAGGATGTGGGGAAAAGGGTACTCTTGTCCATTGCTTGTGGGACTGCAAACGGGTGCGGCCAATTTGGAAAGCAGTTTGGAGATTCCTGGGAAAGCTGGGAATGGAACCACGATTTGACCCAGCTATTGCCCTTCTCGGACTATTTCCTGAAGACCTTAAAAGAGCACACTACAGGGATACTGCCACATCGATGTTCATAGCAGCACAATTCACAATTGCCAGACTGTGGAATCAACCCAGATGCCCTTCAATAGATGAATGGATAAAAAAATGTGGCATTTATACACCATGGAGTATTACGCAGCACTAAAAAATGACAAAATCACGGAATTTGCAGGGAAATGGATGGCACTAGAGCAGATTATGCTTAGTGAAGCTAGCCAATCCCTAAAAAACAAATACCAAATGTCTTCTTTGATATAATGAGAGCAACTAAGAACAGAACAGGGAGGAAGAGCAGGAAGAAAAGTTTAACATTAAACAGAGACATGAGGTGGGAGGGAAAGGGAAAAAAAAAGGGAAATCACATGGAAATGGAGGGAGACCCTCATTGTTTTACAAAATTATATATAAGAGGTTATGAGGGGAATGGGATAACAAACATGGAGGGAAATGAATTACAGTAGATGGGGTAGAGAGAGAAGATGGGAGGGGAGGGGAGGGGGGATAGTAGAGGATAGGAAAGGTAGC
This sequence comes from Spermophilus citellus, assembly GCF_964194105.1. Taxonomy (NCBI): domain Eukaryota; kingdom Metazoa; phylum Chordata; class Mammalia; order Rodentia; family Sciuridae; genus Spermophilus; species Spermophilus citellus. The sequence continues at coordinate 204,628,255 of NC_138184.1, forward strand.
AGAATACAACAGTCACTAATATGGCAGTATGTAAAAATGTGATGTGTAACCGATATGATTCTGCAATCTGTATTTGGGGTAAAAATGGGAGTTCATAACCCACTTGATTCTAATGTATGAAATATGATTTGTCAAGAGCTTTGTAATGTTGTGAACAACCAATAAAAAAAAAGATTAATAAAGCTATATAGAAGGATCACCTTAATAGCTGTTCTACAAAATATGCCTGGAATGCATTGACTAATGGGAGTCACATCACTGGCTTACTCTTAAGACATTTATTAAGTGTGATCTTGATGACCTTTGTGTACTCCTCTACTTCACTACACTTCAGAAAGTTTTCTCTCTGACTTGTCCTTCCTTAGAGCATTCACTTTAGAAAACTTGCAATTATAAATTATTTCTTCTGCCACTTGAGGTGTAATTCTTTTTAGGGCTCTTGTATTTTATACTCCAGAAATGTCATTCTCAAGAATCTGGTAGCTATCTCCCTGGAATACAGTGATCAAGAAACATCACACATATCCCAGATTTTGTGGGAGAGTAGAAGCCTAACTTTGATAATCCAAATAGCAACATGGATGGCCTAATCACATTGACCAACCCTGCTTCCCCAAGTTCTCCAAGAACTCATTCCAATGCTTAAAAACTCTCCAACCTTTTGTTTCAGAGGAGTTAGCGACTCTCTTCGCTTTCATAGTTGTTTTGAATAAAATATTTTTTGCCTGTTTAACTCCATCTTGTATTTTTTGTCTTTGACTAGCACTGACTGGTATTAAGTAAAAATCTCCGACCTTGGACTTACTCAGACACCTAATCAAATATAAATAAATATTGTAAGTTCAATGTTTACATTTACAAGTGTCCTATAAAAATCAGCTGAGGAATGGCTCTAGAGAAGCCACACAAGTTAGAAGACAAAGTTAAAACATGAGTAAGAAAAGACATTTTCCTATTATACAACATATAAAGGGAATTCTAGGTAGTCCCAAAAGTATGAATGATGATACAGAGACAGAGAGTTCATGATGTTTTTGGTGAATGATAAGAAATCAAGAGTTGCTATAACAGTGTAAAGATGTTGTATAATCTAAGAAATGGAAATTAGAATGTCTGGAGAGACAACATTGTGTAAGTTGTGAAAATGATTATAAGTAATCCTATATAGTTTGGACTCTAAGAATCGGGACGTGAACAGAAGCAGACAAAAAGGTGATCATATGTGTTTTTTAAAATTCCTCTTCTAGTAGCATAAGGTTTGATGTGCTGGTAAGCTGAATCTGCAGCAAGGCAAGGGGGAAGGAGAAAGCCCTGGTTACAGATTTCCTTGAGATGGATAATCCCAGCACAGCTGGTTTCAATCTGCCAGTGATTTAATAATCAGATTTCAAAATTCCCAAATGTTTCATACTTATATATTCTCTAGTTGGTACGTTATGTCTAGAACAACACTGATGGAAAGGAAAGGGATTGGAGTTTGTCTAAGTGGCATAGATGAAGATATAGACTCATGTAGCAACTGGGAACAAGGATATGAGGAAACAAAGCATGAGATGTTTCAGAAGTAGAGCTAACAGTTCATATCAGGTGTAGTATTCAGATTATAAACATCCTTCTCTTTATAGTCCCTTAAATCTTCACCATTTTCAGGCCAAATAATAAGTGTCAGAGACTGAGAAATATGTCCACAGTCACTACTGTGTCAGTGGCAGAGTCTGGATTTGAACACAGAGTCCCAGACATAGGAGTAGGAGTTCATCACAGTAATACATATCCAAAGCATCTATGGCAGTGCCCAGCACCCATAAACTTTATGAAGCAAGTATTATTCATATTGTGATTATCATTCATTGTCCTTGTTTCCCACAAGTTTTTATGTCTGAATATGTTAGGAGAGTGATGGAACAACATATCAAGGGCTCCTAAAAAGAAAGGAAGTTTTATGTTTAAAAACGTTTACAAGTAGGGGGAAATTCATGCCCTTAAAAGATCCTAGGTTTTAAATCGTATTTTTGATTCTTTTTCTTTAATATCAAGTAAGTCTTATAAACAAAACTAAATGGCTTGGGATATAGAGTTCCTTAATGCTGTCACAGGATTGGATAGCCTTGCTGGGAAATGACAAACTCATCAAATGTTCCTCTATGTTAAAAGCTAAGATAATACCTCTATAAACATTAAACCTTATTCTTCCCATTATCCTGCTAAAATCAGTAGTAGATTATTAATTTTGAATTATTCTTATAGTGATCCACAATCCTCAATTATTTTTCCTAAAGTTTCCTAAAAATATGTCACAATGAAGACTGACATCAATGTCCAGCCTGGCTTTGACCACTGGAGATTATGTAACTTGTGGTGCATGTGGCACATCATTAGGTCTGGCATCTGTGCAAAGGGTAAGCTACCATTACAGTGAGATAAAAACCTTTTAATCTATATACAGAGCAAGAATCTTTTGGGCCTCAGCTTTATAGCCTCTGGTGCTTTGGACCTACAAATAAATCACTCATAAGATAGAAAATTTGGCAGAAAATTTTGGACTCCAAAATAGGCTGCAAAGTATTTAATTTTAAAAATTCAATAACTGGTATCAAACACACATGATGAAGATGAATGTATCTCCTGCAATTTTCACAGTTGGCACACCAGAGAATACCTGAAAGACAAGGTCACTGGAGCTGGGATTGTGTTCACACTTTTGAATTTAAGTCCTTGATAAATAAAATATCTTCACTCAAAATTGAAACATACATTCATGAGCAAGAATCAACAAATAATAAAGTAACACTGCTGACTGTGAGCAACTCATAGAAATAACCAATTCAAATCAATGTTAATGAACACATGCCGCATTACTTATGGCAGGGAAATTATTTTGTTATATAATTGCATTATTTTTACATTTTATATTTTTATTTAATATTTATTATCATTTGTCACCCTCAGTGACAGCCTTGGCATATACACTCTCACTGTAAAAGCACAGAGTGAGCTATTTATTGCTATGATTTTGTCCTGACAGAATGTATACATACCACAGTCTTTGTAATAAAATTACAGCTGTGTTCTGACTGTGATCATGAAAGGATGTTTCAAGGAAAAACATATTTAAATTCTACTACAAAGGGCAAAATTATATATGAAAATCTTATGTGGAAAACTCAAATAATTTTACTATCTGTACAGGGAACTTTGATTATATTTGTTTAAAAGAAATTATGTGAGGTAGAATTTTATATGGCATTTATTTGAAATCTCTCTCTCCCAAGCCCCAGATTAAATTTGACTCAAAATTGTGGCAGTGATTTGCCTAATGGTCTCACTAACACTACACACACACACACACACACACACACACACACACACACACACACATCTTCTGAATCCTATGTGAACTTCTTGCTGAAAAGGATTGTGATAGAGAGGCATTTAAAAATATAGCACATTAATAGAAAATTTGACTTATAGAAAGGCCAACACATTAGAAAACAACTGGGGTTGAAAAGATAGTTTATTACAGTTCTCAAGAGTGGGGTGGGGTGGGACATTGCCATGCCACAGAAGGCCACATGGGGAAACACCCAGGAGTGGTCATGAAGAACAGGAAAGGGAAGAAACTGTAAGACAAGAGCCTTTACTGTACCTTCAGTGGAAATAAATGGGTAGGGCAGGGTAAGCAGATTTAAGATTAGCTGGTTTGAATAATTTTAAAGGGCTTTCCTGCAAAGAGGCTGTTCCTAATTGCCTGGTTTCTGGCCATGGGAGTGACTAGGGCAGATGTGTGGTGGCCCATGGTATGAGAACTCAATAAAAGAGGTGGTTGAAGATGTGGACTCTGGATTGTTTATTTGTTTTTGAAAAGTGCACCTGCATAAGTAAGAACCCCCTCTTGAGAAGGTGGGGTGATGTTGGAGGTAGGTGACAAGGCAAGGTGACAGGCATATTGAGTTATGCAGAACAGGAAATGTCTAGTTAAAGTTTACAGAAGCTCCAAACATGGTTAATACAGGAGAGATAACTTACTGCAATACAAGATTTTAACATATATAGTGTGTGCTGTGGCAGGCCTACCCTGATTTCCTCCAAAGGCTGTTGAGCTAATCTTTATTGCTGTGAGGATTGTCTGATAAGGGCTCACAGTTTTATCCTCCTCTGGAGAATTTTCCTAAGTCAGTGGTTTTCAAACTGTAACATGCATCAGAATCAGGTGGAGAGCTTGTTAAACCACACATTTCTTGGCCCTACCCCTAGAGTTTCCGATTCACTGCAGCTGGGCTGAAGTCCAAGAAATTTACCATTTCCACGTGATTCTGATCCTGCAGTGTAGGGACCACACACTGAACAACTTCTCTGGACTTTAGGAGTTCCCCTCCCTAGAAATTCATGGAAAGTTATACCCTCCAGAGTCAATGACTAATTGACAGGGATGAAAGAATCCCGACCTCAAACCAGGACAATTCTGTGGTGCTATTGTTCCCCAGAGACCCATGTGGATTGGGGGTTTGCAATAGACTCTGCTGACTCCATATCTTTACCCAGTTGCTCCCCTTATTTCTTGTCAGAGTTCTCCTTAGTAAACCACTTGCTCAAAGTAAACTGTTCCGTTTTTGTTTTTAGGAAACTCAGCCCAAGATAGTACCAAAGGTAATTTTACCAAAATTACCTTTATGACTGAACCCATATCTAAGAATTAATGACTTCACCATTTTAAATATTCTTTTTAGATTTAGTATTCTTGTTGACTCTCAAACACAGAGATGATTTTGGAAGTGGTTAGTAGTTATCAAAATTCTCAGAAGAATGAGAAATATAAATAGTAAATGTATGTGTATATGTGTATATACATAAAACCAGAACCAGACCTACTTATTTATAGAATAAAGACAAAAGTAGCTTAGTTAGCTGTCCTTGTCAAGAGCAGCTAGTGTTTGCTTACTGTTGGTGTTGCTTTTACAAGGCAAGTTAAAAGAGATGATTCTGCTTTCTAGTATTTTACATTTCTAAGGTATTGTCTGAAAACCAATTTACATTTTTGAAAGAGATGATTCAGTGAGTATCATGAACAATATTTTGATATCTAAACTAGTTCCCCACAGCTGATTTGTTTCAATTAATGAAATGTAATTAAATTATATGCATGAATAAATAAATGAATTAGTATACATTTAGTAATCTAAGTATGTCAGACACTGAGCTAGCCACTTTCTCATACATTATTTATTTAATCATTATTCATTTAATTCAAATGATCAAGGATTCCAAAGAGATTTTTAGAAAGCAAAAAATATTTCTACATATTTCTAAGAGTTAGGATAAATAAACTTGTAAAGGACTCCAACCCATTGTAGTGTTGCTGTTTTCCTGTCAATAATATAATATTTGGTAAGTAATTATAATAAGTTTATATGTGGCTGAAGAATGATTAATGTTATGTCCACCACTGACTTGGGCAAACTGCACAATGGGGGACCATATCTCCTTCAGCCTCTCCCAGGCTTTGAAACAGAATTTATCACACTTAATTCTGATTCTGGAAGATAAAAGGACAAGTATTTTTGACCCAAGTCTTCTTATCATAAACCAGAAATGTGATGAATGAGATTAAATAGTGTAAAAAATATCTGAGTCCAGTTTCTTAAATTACCACTATGAAAAATTTATGGCATGAATTGTTATCAACCTAGGAGCCATTAAGGCCATGGTTTAAAAGTGTTACTTTTTTGTTTGAGTCTCATTTCACTTTTCTGTAGTGTAGTTTGTTGCAGTTAAAAGAATTCATTCCATATGGTTTCAAATTCTCCTTTTTCCACTTAATCTCTGTTTGAACTAAATCTATGTATAGGTTCTCTGAATCTCCATTTCTTCATCTCTGAATTGATGATTATGGCCACTTTGAAAGTATGATTGTGAAGATAAATGAAGTAATTTGTGTAAACTTCTGTACACCATAGATGAATGGATCACAACAAATGTTAATTTTCCCTCATTTAAATTCTATCTACATTTCTTTCTTCTCAACACATATTTGGTTGCTACCATTTCTAAGCAGGCTGGTATTATCCAACCCGTGCATTTCTTTCCATCTCGTGCTAGTAACCTTATTTGGTCCTCTTTAGGTCCATCCTTAATGAACTTGCTCTGATTCTCAGATGAAGTAAGATTTACTCTTCCTAGGATGATCCAAGGATACATCTCTCATGACATTGAGCTTATCTTGCCATGAGTTGTTTTGTATACACATTACTTCTTTGATATTATCTTGTGTGATGTTTTATTCTACCTACAATAGGTGCCCCATATGTTTGTCCCAGCCAAAATCATCACCTAAAATATTAAGTCATGTGTCTGACTCTCAACTCATATCCCAAGCTCTTGGCCAGTTCTATGTTTTATTTTTATACACCCTATATATGTATATCTCAGTAGTATATTATTATTGTTATATTGTAATGAACAATATATTTTAGTGACAATATAGAATTTCTGCTGAAGAGGCATACATATTCTTGCACATGGTTTATCTGACCAAATTAGTGAAAGTTTCATATATTTAATAATATTACAATTAAAATCAATGACTTTTAATCTGAAAAAGAGACAATTGATAGCAAGCTTTCAGTCAGCAATGGAAAAGCTCTTATTAATCTCTATGCTTTCTGTGAGATAGTTATATATATATATATATATATATATATATATATATAGAGAGAGAGAGAGAGAGAGAGAGAGAGAGAGATAGTTTATGAGGCTGCAATTAGATGCCAGGGACCTAGAATACCCAAAATGTAATTTATAAACCAGAGTCAGGTGGAGTTAGGGTTTGTAGTCCCCTTCCTCTCAGCTGGTGACTCTTCTGTCTTCCTAAATTTCCTCAAATTCTATAACTGTCCTTTCTGACCTTTGCTTAGTGGATTCGACTCTGTTTCCTTGTTTTTCTCACTGTGACTTGTCATCCTCACTCAGACCTCTCAATTCCTTTACGATTTGCTCTAAAGGGACATTTTTGTGGTTTTGATGGATATTGATACCTAATGCCATACTGTTTTCCATTTATCTTTTTTTGGTATTTACTCTAGACTCAACTATTCTTTGCATTTTAGCCAGAAGCAATTCTTTTCCTATCAAAATAATCTTGGAAAAATATGGATATACAAGGTTTTTCTTCTTTTCCTGGTTATAATAAGAGGGGTGCTGGCTCATTTAGCTCCCTGCCATTATTTTATCACTTCAGCTAATTCATTGTATCTGTAGTATTGGGGTTGAGCAGCACACTTTTCCAGTCTTCCTGGGAAGCAGAGATTCCAGAATTGCTTAGTGCTTCCCTAAACTCTCAAAGGCAATAACTTTAGAAACTAGTCCACAGTATAAACCTGAATCTCTTGTCTGCTACAGAGAAGCCATAAAGAAACTTGGATGAAGTCTTTTGGACATGTAAGCTATGACTTTGGAATATAGAAGTGTCTGGGACTAACTTATAATAGAACATAGCAAATGTTATCTTCAGCAAACATAATTTCCCAAACTTGATGTATGGACACCTCAATTATATTTAGAAGTAAATGGACAAGTGATAAAACCTTATTATTCTTGACACAAATGAAATATGAAAACAGAAGTGTACTTTACAAATGTAATATGAATATCAAATTTCTCAGGACAAACATTGATTGCAAAAGGCGTGCATTGCACTGTTGGAGAATATGCTAAAAACAAATTTTTACAAGTATTAAGTGGGGAGTGGAGGCATATAACAAGATGTTTCAAACAAAAGAAAATGAATTCACTTGGATAAAAATCTGTTGGTGGATTATATTTTTATGAACTAGGTCAAGATCAAGAATGAGCCATGATCATGACCAAACAAATCATGGATGACAAGATGAAGCAGATAGAAGGAGATGATGCATTCTTATTCAGAGCTACATTATATAACCTGTCCATAGGAGGACTCTGAGCATGCAAGGGAAACATCACCAAAGAAGCAAAAAGAATCCCTGTTACACACACACACACACACACAGAGACACACACACCCATGCACGCACACACACCCCTCAACTTCAACAAAATGATCAGTTTCCAACTTTGGATATTGTATAAGTATGACCTCAAACATGTTGTTTCTGTTTCACTTTGCTTTGCTTATCTTTGTCTTTATATGCAGACTTTTTAGAGGATCCCACTTGAATTTTCATATACTCCAATAAAATGTACATGTCAATTTCTAAAATTGATATTGTTTAAAGTATCCTTGGGGAAACCTGCTCTATAGGCTATTTTCCCATTTTGTCCAATAGAAATAATTTTCTATTTCAATTTATTATGATGGTAAGGGTACAAAAATAAGGGATTTTGTGAGTAAATATACTTTTAAGTTATATTTACCTTATTATTAAATGTGGTTCCATTTTAAAGGAAATAAAACTGTCTAGCTTTTCATTGAAGTACACTTTAACTTCATAAATTTATGGGTATTATAGACAAGGCATGAATAATAAGTGAAAACTGGACTTCACTATTTCTTTAAAATTTGAAATCAAGATGCATTTTGCTCTCATCACAAGCATTAGTGGAAGTGGTGAGAAACATCATTTTCTTAACTCTAAAGTTCCAACTGCATGGCCAATCAAGGTTGATTGATTGGAGATGTCAAAAAGAGTGGCAGCCGATATCCTGCAGTCTGCTGACCTTGCGTTTCAGAAGACAGATTAGACCAGACTGTCTCTTTCTAAATTCAAATGGATTGGAGGGGAAAAAAAATCATTGTGCCTTGATCCATTATGGGTCTTGTGCTTAATTGATCTTTGACTCATTACTGCAGCTGATCAACTTAGTGGCACTGACATGAATATTTGTTTACAAATTGGTAAGCCAGGTTAATTGTTCATTTCCAGCTTTGAATCAGAAGAACAACTTAATAAACTGATGAAAAAAAAACTATAAGAAAATTATATAATACCCCCCAATCTGGCAGTATCCTATTCATTTCCAATAATTTAAAAGTCAAAGCTTACAAGAATAAGGTGCATAAATTCATGTTCTTTATATAATACATCTAAAATATTTGTTGATAATTTTAAATGTTTAGGCAGGAATGTCATCTTGCTAGAGTACAAAAACAATTACTATTTACGATTGATATACAGTGAACATCAGACCTTCAGATAGCTGTACGGCTTAAATTCATTTTCATGGTCCATTTTAATTATCAAAGAAATTATTAAATGTTTGAAGTATAATTTTGTTGCAAAATACTATGAGAAAAAATCTTTTCATTATTTTCTTATGGCCCATGTTGTTTGTTTCTAGGAAATTAAAAGTTCAGTAATCTTCTACACAGTTTTCTTAGTCACAAAATTTATAAAAACAGTTTAAAATTATTTCCTTGTTAGAAAATTGTCAATTGATGAATTTATAATTTGAACATCATATATCTATTCTCAAATTATAAAATTTTACATGAGTGTATCTTAGACTTGAGGAGCAAAGTTGTCTCTTCCTATGGGTAACACAACCACACACTCCCTAAGATCATTTCTGTGCCTAAAAGGAATATGAACAAGAAACACACTCTAGGTTTTCCTTTTACTTTACTCATGCCCACTCTCCTTTGGAGAATCATTCTCTTCCTTATTTCTGACTGATAGAGTGTCCCAAAGCTTAATCCTCACACCCCTCTTTATATTCTCATCCCATAGGTGATTTTGTTTAATCCCATAGATCACCTATATAATGGATGGATGAATGTTCAATTTCTAACATCATCTTTATCCCCTGTCTGACCTGTATATCCTATTGCTAATATGATAATTCCTCCCTTTGTCTAAAAAAGTCTCATAATTTTAGGACTAAGGCTACCACTTCTTCTAGTTCTCCTAACCTCAGGAAATGGCGCCAGCCATCCAGTTGTTTAGATGAATGTAGTGTCCTTTCTCAATTGTGTTTCTCCAATCTCAGTTTCTCTCCTCTCAGATACAACTTCAAACCTTGATCAAAACTGGTCAACTTTTTATCATGTTTGCTGCTCTCATCCTTGGTCTTAAATACCCTCAGTGTTCTCAAATACTAACACCTTGGACTCAAAGCTGGTTGCTCTTTTTAATCTTTTTCACATTCATCAGAATGTAGCCATGGAGATATTTCTGCAAAGCAAATTTGATTATGTTACTTTCCTGCTCAAATCCCTTCATCATCTTCCAATCAAATTTAGAAAATTTTAAAAGGGTAAAACAATTCTCTTCTATGGCTGTAATATTCTACATTATTGGCCCACAAGTAACTGTTACTATTCTTTTCTAGCTCTAGCTCTAGCATTCTCTCTCTCTCTCTCTCTCTCTCTCTCTCTCTCTCTCTCTCTCTCTCTCACACACACACACACACACACACACACACATTCTTTCTAACCCTGGTAAACTCATGTCTGCTGTTGGAACTTGATACTATCTTATTTACCATTCTAGCTAGTACCTAAAACCTTGACTGACATAGACATAGTAGATGCTCAGTAATTATGGATGATTAAATAAACAAATGAATGGCTGAAACAAGAAGATGCTTTCTAAACATTAACTCATTGTCTTTTTCCACCACTTTCCTGTGATAATGATCTAGTAGAATAAGAAGTAGGAATGTGTGTGAATACAGATGACTTTGGAATGTTAAGATTTCTGGAATACAAACGTCATTTATTTTTTTTAATCTTTCTGCCCACTAATATGGACATTTTGATGAAGAACTAACTTGAGGTCATTGGTGTTTTTAGGTCAGTGTTGTTAACACCTTTAAAATAATGGTCAGTAAGAACATACACTACTAAAAATCCCTGACTAACATTAAGAAAAAGGTATTCTCGATCTCAGGCATTCTTCAGATGGTGGTTTCCTCTTGTTTATCAGTCTGATAATTGTGAAGTTAATGGGCTGCCACATATCAAGCACCAGGGTGGGGAAGATGTCTACCATTTAAGTAGATTGCTGTCCAGAGGTCTTAAACTACCAGTTGGAATTGGGTGTCCAGGCTCCGCACTGCTGCCTGGCTGTTAGACTTGTGAGCAGCCAAATAACTGTTGTTACTGAAATTTATCATAGAGCACTGTGTCCAAAACTTACACTGAGACAGTCAGGGAAATCAGTCTCCGTAGGGCAGAGTCGTCTGTCATTTTGAAAGAAGCTATGTGAGCTTTGGGGCTCTGAAGGGTTTTTTTTTTAAATATGAAATATTTATGTGAGAATGGGTTTTGAGTGTGACTTTGGGGCTGTGGAGCACATTATTGTACTGTTTTTGATGAAAGTCAGAATTGGTGGTGTATGAAGCAGTCCAAGATTCTGAACCTCTTCTGGCCATGGGATTTTCTGTCCTCCAAGTTTCAACTGATGCTGTGTGATCCTCCTTCACTGCTGTGAACTCATCACTGATCTGAAGGCAACTCACCAGCAGATGCACTACAAATGGAGAAATACCAGTTATAAAGACTGTGTGATAAAAAGACTATCTTTTCTCCTTGGTAGAAATTATGTCTCAATTAGTTCTGTGATTTAATAGCTTTTATATCGAAAACTGAGGTTCACTTTTAGATCATTTTCATAGGTGAATATGAGGATCCTGAAGGTTTGAGGACATGAGGGGAACTAATGATGAGATGGTTGGACAACTCATTTTAGTCTCAGGTTATACTAATTAAAAACAGAAAACAATGTATCTTGAGAATTTTTAAGGTTAATTGAAAGTGAATCAAAAAATAAATATTAGCAGAAGAATCAGTTTAGCAGACATGACATAGTTATTCAGGATCATTACTCAGGTTTTGTAGGATAATACATGAAATTAGAGTCATTAGAAAAGGAATTGTGTCTCACAAACAGTTTCTTATTTGAATCTTGGAAATAATAATGGAATAATGACTAATTCTCAAAAAATGTCATGAGAACTCAAAAGAGAAAACACACATATAAATACCTGCTAAATTATAAGTGGCAAAACAATATTCAAAAGTTACTTTTTTGCTAGTTTTATTTGATATAGATAAACTTCAACGAGTCTAGAGATTTGTTGAACATTAACATGAAAATGGATAATTACTTGTACGTTTATAAAGCACCAAGCATAGTCTATATCTACATCTTCCTATGTATTAAATATGTATATGTCTATCTCCCTGATATATACATATATTGTTATGGTTTGGATGAGAGGTGTCCCCAAAAGCTCACATGTGCAACAATGCAAGAAGGGAAGAAATGGTTGGGTTATAAGAGCCTTAACCCAATCAGTGAATCAATAGGGATTAACTGAGTGAAAACTGATGTGGAAGTATGTGGCTGGAGGAGGTGGGAATTGGGGGCATAGCTTTGGTGTATATATTTGTGTCTGGCAATTGGAGATCTTTCTCTGCTTCCTAATCATGTTGTGAGCTGTTTCCCTCTGCCACACTCTTGCCATGATGTTCAGTCTCACCTTGAGCCCAAAGGAATAGAGTATTCTGTCTATGGATTTAGTCCTCTGAAAACTGACTAAAACACATATATAAATCTATATATCTATATCTATATCTATATCTATATATCTATATCTATATCTATATCTATCTATCTATCTATCTATATATATATATATATATATATATATATATATATATATATCATGACTTGCTGCCAGCTTCCAGGTCTTGGGGCCTCTCAAGTGGCTGGGATGGTGCCTGGCAATCAACCAGGAGGTGGTGATGCTGTGGGTGGTGATGGAAAAGGCAGACCACCTCCAGGATAGGTCCAGGACTCTTCAGACCTTGTGGGCAGGTCATGCCTTCCTTTACGGACTATGGGATGGGTGTACACGTGAGCTCACTCCACCCCTCTGACCTTTATCCTGATTGGCTCCTGTGCAGTACATAAGCTGTGTGTACTTCCTCAATAAATGAGATCCTGCTTCAACTCTTCTCCCTGGCGGGTCTGATTGTCCTCCAGCAAGGGAGAGCTGGGTGCGAACCGCTAGTCGACCTTTACCTTTTTTGGCTGGTCCTGGTTGGGGCATGCTTTCCCCATTTCTCCCGCTGGTCAGGAGGAGACAGGGGGCTAAAAACCCATATATATATTTTTTTCCTTTCTTCTTCCTTTCTTTCTCTCTTTCTTTCATGCTAGCGATGAAACCCAGGGTCTTGTGCATGCTAGGCAAATGCAAATGCTCTACCACTGAGCTATACATACACCTGATCCATACCTGTTTCCTTTGTGAAAAATAATAATATATATTTGGAATGTGGTCTGAAGAAATAAATTTCTTTTAAGTGTTCACACATAAGATTTAATAATTAAATCTTAAAATGTACTCATAATAACAGTATACTGTGTGGGTAAATGTTTTTAGGTAACTCTGATAACCTGTAACAGTACTTTCAAACTATATTGCTATCCTGGAATACATAAAAAAATGACAATATGTGTATGACACACAGGTAAAAAGAATGAGGCAACTGGCTAGAAGATTAATGGAACTTAATCTCTGCCTGGCAGCTTAAAAGCTGAGAATATCAAACATTGGAAGGCATTGGTTAGAGATCATCAGATCCTGGCAGTTTCAATGACTAGCTTGGGAAAATCACCAAATCTCTGAACCATTATTCCTACATGTATAGGATTATTAATCCTTTCTATAATATTAATCCTTTATCTTTATTACCCTCCATAATTTCCACAAGTTTCAAATAACATAGTTGTGTGAAAGAGGAAAGTACAAAGCATTATATAAATGTTTGATATTAATAACAAAGACAATTGGTATTTTACTCATTTGACAAGGTTTGGATATAATTGAGCAACTTGGAGTAATGAAGTTCTGTAACAGAGAGTAGAGAAAGTCAGAATGGAAATGAAAGAAAATAAATATATTTTATTAATATATTTAATTTTGAAATAATCACAATCAAAATGAAGTGGAAATTTTCTTTTAAAATGAAAGAAAATTATTTTATCACATTTTAAAAATATAAATGGTCTGATTTAAATGTCTAGGTCTTTGAAAGTCAATCTAGAATATAGTATGTTGAAATATTGGGTGAGTACCCATATTCTGCACAATTTAAAGGCATACAACTGCTAAATCTCTTCTTTAGCCACAAATAACATTTTATAGGGCTTGAGGAATAGCTTAATAGTAGAACACTTGCCTAGTATGCATGGCCGTGGGGTTGATCCCATGTTTCACCAAAATATATAAAATGCTATAAAATTTCCAAAAGAAATAGTTTAACATGTAGTTCATACATTAAGTAGTTCCTTGTTAATTTCTCTATTCAAGTGCAGTGCTAAAGCTTGACTTTGGGGTCATAAAGTAGATTTTCTAAATAAAAGAGTTCAAATTCCCTCCATTCTTTTCTTACAATACTAGCAGAAAGAATGGCAGGGGGGAAAAGTGGAAAAAAAATCTGTTTAACCTTCTCTCAAACTGGCCTACCTAAGAAATCTAGCAGGGGATGGTCTGATGGTTAAGATTTATGAGCACTGTCTCCCCTGGTTGAAGATCAAGTCTGGCTCATTTGTAATTTTCTCAGTATCCTTGGCTAAGGAAGAAGGGTTCTGAGGTTGAACACACCTGCTTCCACCCTTGAAGCCAGTGAGAACAACCTCTGCTCTAACTAGCCAGACCTTCTGTGCCAGATGAGAATAGAACTAAAATAAGCAGAAAAAAGATAAAATCCATGCAATACTACAGCATAGAGTGGTGAATAAAGATTCCACAGTATTATTATTTTATGTATACTTTATGGTGACCACCTAGACTTTAATAAATCCAAATGTACTATCATTAAAATGTAGAAACGGTCTTTGGAGGTAGGAAGAATGTTTTTACTAATAAAAGCAATGGTAAATTAATTATCAATGTGAAATTTTAATTTAAGCAACTATTTTATCTTATGCAATCTTGGTATATTATTTTGAATTTGTAGCAATGGAAAAAATAAGCAATGTGACATCTATCAAAATATACTATTTGGCATCATTTTTAAGTTCTCTAAGTGAAGTACACTACCACTGAACACAACTAAAATAATACATGTATAGTTTGTTTCTCATGGCGTTCTGGGTAAGCAGCAAAACACATCTAATTGAATCTACTCCAAAATTTTATTTTATGTTAAATAATAACAAGGAATAAATTATGTATTTTATAAAATGGATTAGGAAACAGATTGTGAGAACAAGATTGAAAACCACATTTGGGCTGGGGCTGTAGCTCAGTGGCAGAGCACATGCCTAACATGTGGGAGGCACTGGGTTCAATCCTTAGCACCACATAAAAAATAAACATAAAAATAAGTCAGCTAGTGTATGCTGTCCGTACACAACTACTAAAAAAATGAAAATAAAAAAAAATATGTAGTATCAAGTCATCAGTTACATATCTGTATGATCTCGTTTCTTTGGTAAACTTTTGGATCTTCTTTTCAAGTTGCTTTGTCATCAACCTTACAAGTTATCAGAGCAAAATTCATACTTTGTCACTTATGGTTCCCACAAAGTAAAATGAGATTAAGTTTTTTCTGGTCTTACAATACTATGTCTTTCTAAAGATGATTGGCTTCTATCTCCAGGGCATCCAGGGATGAGGACAAAGGAAAATGTAGGCCACAGAGGTTCATATTACGGAGAGGCTTAATTGTTGTTGGTTTCCTCAACTCTAAGTGGTTTAAACACTCTTCTTTTAAAATAACATCTGTCTTCAGATTTCAGGTATTGGCAGAACACCTATAATAATATCAACTAGAAAGACATTTCCAATGAATATCAAGAATATATTCTTTCATCTTCCTTCCTTTCCCTCTTCTGTTTCTTTTCCAATTCTGCATAAAACTTGAGAAGGATCCTTGAGGCAAGGATTAGTGACTTAGAGTAAAATAATAAGAAACTTTGTAAACTCTAAAATGGGACTGGGGATCAAGAGGGAAGACCAGGTACTCAGAATCAAAACATGAACTTGTTTTGTCTGGCCACTTAGTATTTTCGCTTAGGCAAGTATATTTGAGAATACTGATTATGTATTTGTTTAGCAAAATAAATAATTTGAGGAGCTGGAGCTATAGCTGAGTGGCAGAGTGCTTGCTTAGCACATGTGAGGTACTGGGTTCAATCCTCAGCACCACATAAAAATAAATAAAATGAAGGCATGCTGTCCATCTACAACTACAAAAATAAAATAAATAGATAATTTGATTCTGGAAAATCGGTGGCCCGAACTGATAGGAACCTTTGTGAGAAGTTTCATTGTCCAAAGAAATGGCAGAGAGAAAGATAAGCAAACCAGGCTCCCCGAAGTGCCTAATCACATAACTGACTTAGCGCAACTTTCAAAGCTGCCAGAGAAACTGTTTGAAAAGCTTGCCAGTGAGTCAGATCCTGCTGCTAGTGAAAGGTCTTTCAAAGGCTGGCATCTGGGTCCTCTGATTGCTATTCAGAAAGGGCTGCCGGGAGTTGGTGCTTTATCTCTGATGATCATGTGCTGGGCCCATTACCAGGCTATTTGGACTGTGATGACTGTGGTCTTGATTGACGATGAAAGCCTATCTTGTGATTTCACTTCTGAATATGATTCTTTCAAGCTGTCCTTTGTATTTATTTACCATTCTGCACTGACTTCAGCATGTGTTTTCTGTGTGTTATGAATTGACTAAGATCTCCCTTTTCCACAAAATGGGAGGTAAAACTACAACCTTGGCTTTTTGTACATTTATGGCTAGTAAATCCCACCAATAATGAACTTCACAGCCTCTCTTTAAAACATTGATTTGAGAAAACTCTTATCAATGACAGATCCTCATATTTGTTTTATATAGAAATGTCTTTAATTAACCCCACCCAACAGCTAGTATCATGCAGCTAGAAGACATATTTTGAGTCATGAAAAGACCTATCATATCTCTCATTCTCCTCCTCCCTCCCACCATAAGATCCCAATGTGTGCCATGATCAATATGGTCTCCAATGAACAGGGTCACATCAGTAATAGAAATGTTCAGACTGCTCTTTTAGGAAAGCTTTTGCTCTAATCTACCTTACCTGACTATGGAAGCTACCCCTGTCATGCTTCCTGTCAGTCCTCATTTCACAGAGGTGCCCTGCAGGCAATTCAATTAACTCCCTTCTGTATGGCTTACTACCACTTTCTCCTTCTTTCACCTGTCTTTTAATGATCCTTGTCATGCAATGTCCTCCTCCATTATACATGGCCAGTTAGACAATGGCATACTATTAGAATTCCTTCACAACAGGTGCTACAGTCCTTCAATTGCCTGTGCCATTATCCATTCTGTCTTTCTACTGTCTTCTTCCTCCTAAGTCTAGTTTTGTCCTTGACTACCCATCACCCTCTCCTCCTAAATATCACTTTATTGTTTTAAACCGTTGTGCTCAAGCAATTATGTCATGAGACTGGCTACTTCCTGGTTAGTCTCACAAGGTTGAGGCTTCTCTAATGATCCCCAGAAAAGTGCACACAATTCAATATAAAACCAACATATGAATTGAGAATACTCCACCTGAACACTGGCACTTTTCTGAACTTCGCTCATTTTGAGATTGAGCTGTAATTATTGTGCTCAGAACTGTGAAGTCATACTGCACAGATTTTGAAAGGATTACTGAATGCTAAGATATTCTACCAATCAATTCAATGTTCTGTGAACACATGGAATTATAGCCATGAGTAATCTAAGTTTTATAACTGTATTTATCTTTTTAAGTTGTCTGGCGGGTCAAGTGACTTTTGACTCATATTTAGAGGAGAAATAGGGCTGTAGATATGGCTATTGCCTCTTCATATTCTAACCCAAGCAGCTTGCCATCTAATAACCCAACCACTTAAATTGGATGAAAACCAACTCATGATGGACAGGCTTCATCCATGTATGTAGAGTATTCAGCCAAACTTTCCATTTGGGACATCACCTCATTAGAGGAACTTACTTACATATACAAACAATGGAGGAAAACTGACTTAGATACACAACTGTTCTCCTCAGCCTCTCTTTACTTCTATGAGATCAACATTTTTCATTCCAGACATGAGTGAGAAATCATGTAGCTAGGTCATTTTTAGACAAAGAAACAGAAATATTACCTCAGTCATTTTTTCTGAGAAATTTTCCAGAGTTTGTACTCCAGTAACATGATGGGAGAAACAAAGAAGAAATGGAATAGTGCAGCTATTATAGAAATGCTAAGCAAAAGTGTTTCAGAATGACAGTTCTAGAATAGTCCTAGAATAAAAAAACATCTCAAATGATATCAACAATGATAATAATTAGTAATAACAATAATAATAATAATAATAATAATAATAATAATAATAAAAGCTCTGTTTTGTTAAAGGCTCTAAGTATATTAGAAAGCAATGTTCTATTTATACTCATATAAACTGGATCCCTCCAATCACTGCCAAGAAGTCAGATGATTATTATTACTATTCTACAATGAGAAAACCAAGACACACAAATAATTAAGATTACTTCCCCAAATGTGGAGCTGCGTTAAAGCTCAGATGATTTGGCTTCTGAGTCTGTAGGCAATCAATCGTTCTAAAAACAATGTCTTGGTGATTTAAATAGAATCCATTGAAACCAAAAAGTCTCAGTGATGTGAGAGAATAAATGCTTCTCTCAGTAAGACAAAAAGAAAGATAATTAGGTCATTCAGAGATGAAATAGCAGTCATAATCTTTGGATAAGGAGGAATCTAATTTGACATGACATGGGTACACTGCATAGTCCTCAAAGAAAATTGCCAATTGTTTTCTGGATTGGTTTGAGAAATTAAAGATTGTAGTCTATCACATTTTTTTCATAGTTAAGTAAAGCCTTCTTTACATGAGATATTTAAAATGGAATAATACATATTTATATTTATTTGGATGTTAGAACATAAAAAGAAAATGATATGTACCACAAGTCGCTTTAAACTTCTATCCGTTATCCAAGATAAAGGCTTTTCTTTGAAGTTTTTTTATTTCAACATAAAGGTTTTTGGAGAAAAAAAAACATTGATAATCACTCTTCCTGGACCATGGTATAGTAGATTTGGGTTACATTTTTGACTGAGTAGCTTATTCTAAAAGTTGGAAGAGCTAGAGACAGGTCCTAATGAACCACCCAAGAGGGCAAGCTGTGCCTCCAGAGCTATGCTTTCTAATTCTTCTTGTCTGAGTGCACTAAGAAGCCTGACTGTCCCAGCAAACCAAGTTCCTCTCCTGTGCTTCAGAAACAACCCAATTCCTGTTTGATTTAAGGAAGGGAGGATAAGAAGGATGATGGGGTGTTTATATTTTATTGACTTATTAAATACTTCTAGATCTCAGTCTGAGGAGGGAGCAGCCCATTTTTATTAACTACCTTTTCTGTTTTTAGGGGACTTATTAGCCACCTTTCTGTGACTGTACCAGATACCTGAAGGAATCACTTTATGAAAAGAAAAGGTTTACATTGGCTCATAGTTTTGGAGGTTCCATCCATAGTCCATGTGGCAAGGAAGTATATCCTGGTGCAATGCGTATGACAAAGCCTATCACTCGCTTCATGGCTGGGAGGCAAAGAGAGGAAGGGACCAGTATCACAGAACCCTCTTTGACTGTATGTTTCCAAAAACCAGTGACTGCCCACTAGGCTTCACATATTCAAGATTTCATGGTCTCCTGATAGCACCAAGCTGGAAACTAAGCCTTCAATACATGGGCCGCTGGGGAACATTCCAGATCCAAACTGTGGAAAACCTGTGTCGTTTTTGCAGAAGTCAAAACATTTTTATATGGATAGGTTATTTTATTATAAAATTATAAAACTTTGCTCTTATTTTTTAAAGGGAATGTAATATCTGTTTTTCTATTCATGATAGAAGTCCTACATACAGGCAAATATATCTTCCAGTAAAACCCTGTAGGAAAAGATGTGCACAGTCATGTTCTTGGATAAGATATATAGATCAAAACTGATTTTTAAGTCATTTTTCATACTAATCCATTGTTTGGTTTGGTTTTCAATAGGATTACCAAGTACAAAAATGTTGTATCCAAATTTTTACCAGAAAAATTTAAATTCCGTAAGACAAAGCTACAAGAAGATTCAGGAGATAATTGACTTTGAGAATTAGGACTTAAACAAACAAACAAAAAAAAAGGTAGAGGTTGATTTGGGCTATTTTGTAAAATTATACATATCAAGTACATAATATAAATACTAAAACAATCTTGTTTGACCTCATAGTATTACCATTCTTAAAACATCAGCCTTGATTATTTCATTCAGTCACATAGTCTTAGAATTGGTGATCATACCTCTTCTACCAGCTCATAATGTGCTTGTGAGGGTGACATAATTAGTTTGAAAACAATTTCATTATAACTGTTAAACACTATATAATGATAAATTTCAAATGGCTATTTTATTTTATAAGCATTCTTGGGTGTTGTTATTTCTTTTGAAATTCTGATCTTTGATTGATGGCCTTCTGACAACACTAAGATGAATTGGGAGCTAAAAGAATTAGGAGGGAAGAAAAAACTGTTTTGCAATAGTGTTAATAATCTGTATTCCATATTCCATTTTAATATAAAGTTTTCCTTTTGTATAACAATGTAAGTAAAAATTGTCAAATTCTACCATTACGTATTCACTTTGGCAGATGCAGTCCTAGTTAGTTTTCAATGGATTTGGTAAATTAAATACATGGAGACACACTTTCTTGAGTTCTGGGATAATTCAATGTCCTAGGAAATCCTGAGTACTCTCTTCTAAAACATATTCTCGAGTTCTTCAGGAGCAATTTGGGAGCTCATACTGGATTCTGAAACTGATGTAGACTTAGTTGCTCATTGAATAGTGAAATGCTTAACACCCTGGTCCCTACATTCAGATGGCAGCATTTACTCAAGTTCAGTGGGCAATATCTCTCTATACTGTTTCTATTCTTTAAGGACTCAAAAGTGTTTCTATTGGTTTCATTGAAGAGATTTTTAAAAAGTTCCTGTATGTACTATCCTAGAAAGTGCTATTTTCCCCAAAATTTCCATGCCTATTCACTTGAGAGGACACTAGTGTGTTTCAAAACACATCCCTATGGTATTTGATTGAGTCAGTGAAAGTTACAGATACATTCTTTTTTATTAGAAGAGTTCCAATGATATATTACTCTGTCATTGGAATTTAGTTTCATTTTAGGAGTATTGAGTGGCAAGTGAATGTTTTATTTTTTTTCCTTTGATTGTCTCCTACACGGTGTAATGCAGATTTCAGTAGGAGGTTGAATAGAATATGTAGATAAACTTTTATATATTGAAGAGTTATCAGAACACAGATCAGCTATTATAGATTGTCCACATCTATGAATATATTTGCATATAAATGATTTTCAGATTGCTCTATGTAATTTTCCCAATTGATGTAAATTAAATTTCAATTGTTTCTTATATTTCAGCATTCCTGAACACCATGTATGGATGTATGCATATGTGTATAGGTACCATTTGAAATATCACTTGGCCTCTGCTTTCAAGTGCAAAAATAAGAGCATACTATTATTTTCAATAAAAATGATTAACATTAGGGATATGTCTTTTCATAAATGGATATGTCATATTCAAAGAGAGGGACTGGTCACAGGGAGAACATTAGCCATTGATTTTATTCAGTATCTTTGCAATGTTTATCAAGTCTATTTGATTAACTACATGATTGTACATCTCTGGTGGTCACCTTTGTTTGAAGATTATAAATTTTCTTTATAAGTTTACTCTTTTTATTTGTTTCCTAATGGTTTCATGTAACTAATAAGGTATATTATCTTTTAATCTATAAGACCACTAGAAATAAATGATTTAATTTACATTAAAGAGTATCTTGTGGGAATACATTAGATAAATAATTCTCAAAATAAAGGTGACTTGTACACTTAATTGAGATTAAAATGAGGGTTAAATGATAAAGCGATATTATATCCTCTTCCTAAATTGCATAGGTATGTTCTAGATAAATGGCTTGGATTGACTACATGAAAATATTAACAATAGTTATCTCTGGAATATAGTAATAGTGACAATTTTACTTTTCTTAAAAATCCCTAGCCACAGAAGCCCTAGAACTGCGAGCTGGAGTCAGGGTCTGATTCCTGATGGTGTCACTTAACAGCCAAATCAAGATGTGCTCACAACCTGCAGACTCCTAAATTTTTACTCAGTGGTTTATAGATTTTCTATCTAGGGCTAGTGTAACATGAAGGATTTTGTTTTGTTTTGTTCATTTATATTTTAAAAATTCTTGACTAATAAAGGAAACTTACTGTCAGCTTCTATATTGGTTTTCTAGGGCTGCTGATACCAAATGCCCCAATCAAGTTGGCTTAACTACAGAAATGTAATACCTCATAGTCTGAAACAAGAAGTAAAAGAACAAGGTATCAGCAGGATTGATTCCTTCTGGGGACTGTGAGTAAGAATCTGTTCCATGCCTCTTGCCTGGTGTCTGGTTTTATGTGGGCAATCTAGAGCATTCCTGGGTTCCGCTTGGAGAAGCATTACCCCCTCCATTGGATTCATCTTCATGTGACATTTAAATTTATGTGTGTCTGTCTCCAAATTTCTTCCTTTAAGAATATGAGTCACACTGGAGAGCCACCCTAATGGCTAGAATTACTTCTGTAGGACCCTATTTTTAAGATCATCTGAGATACTAGGTGCTAGAACTTCAACATATAAATTGTTGATATATGTGTGTTTGTGGAGGGGGAATGTTTCAATATATAACAGTTTCCAACCTGAGGTCTGCCTTTGACACTTATAACCTTCAGAGAAGTAAAGCCCAGGGTCCAGAATTGCTATCTTAATATTAACCTCTAAATAAGAATTCCTTTCTAGTCTTAAACTTATTTGAGAGGGACTGGCTCTATTACCCTGAATGTTTCCCTCCTTGATTTTCATTTTTGCCTTCTGTTTCTTATTGCTGTTCACTCCTCTTAGTCCTCTGTTCCTTGCCACAGAGATTTAGTTCTCTTGGCATCATCATCTGCGTAGGCTGTTGCCTGCATGAGTTTCAGCCAATTGCCTCTCAGTAAAACTCAGCATTTTCCCCTCCTGAGATAGCCACTCTGCTCTGGGGTCCAGCAACTTCCTTTGTAGCACAAGAGTATGGACTTTCTAAGAAATCAACCTTTGGGGCAAAGGAGTACTGTTTCAAGCCCTGATTCTCCCTCCTGTGCAACTGCTTCCTGATAGTTAGGACCAGTTATGTGCTCTTCCCCTTCTCTGTGCATTGATCAAGGGTGGCTTTGCACTTCCTTGTGTACCATCCCTCATTCCTGCCCCATGCAAGCAAGTCTGCCAATTTGTGGGGAAGGGTAGCAGTTTCACTGCTTGCCACAGAAGCAATTTTTCAGGCATCTTAATTGTCATTCAGATCCTGGTTATAGGAATCAACATATATTTACTCAGTGAAACACACATGCAAATTCTTTTCTTCCCTGTTCTGTTTTGAATTTATCATCTTCCTAAAGCTCAAACAATCTTGTCCTGAGTACAGATAATCACTTAAAATGGCACAGATGGAGTGCCAAGTAGATGTCAAAAGCTCTCCACAAAGAACTTTACAGGTGTTGCATTTGTAGTCCACAGAGCCATGAAAGAGGCAGTGTTACATGTTTTGATTGGAGAAAAGACTTAAGATTTACTGAAGACTTATTGCAAACTATGCACACTTCTACATATTTCATAAATATTAACTTATTTAAACCTTACCAAAAAACTTCTGAAGTAGTCATTGCTTTTGTTAATTAATGTCTTTGGAGGAAGAGGATGATTCTAACTATCTCACTTAAGGGCAGATTTTTAAAGTCGTGCACATATCATTTCTACCACTATCCCATTGATCAGAACTTGGCTTTGATCTCATGTCTAGTTGCAGACTTTTCTAAGAAATTTTAATTCCATTATTAATTCTAGATGGTCCTATGCTTAAATAAAATATGAGGACAAATCACATTGGAGGATAAAGAGGAATTTCAGGGTCAAGGACATAGGTCAGTAATAGAGCACTTTCCTAGCATGCATGAGGCTCTGGGTTTAATCCCTAGAACTACCAAAACAAAGGAGTATCTGACATGCTACTCATCTCATCCAACAAAACTGACCATAGGTTATGGAAGAATTTAATACTGATTTAACTTTACATGTTGGGAAATCTCTGAAATCTCTTAAAATGTTGTTATTCTTTTTTTTTTAAAAAAGCTTTAATTCTTTATAATGATGCTTGATAAAAACTATTTGATGATTCAATGTGCTTTGAAGAAAATCAGTAGAAACTTACATTGAAATTCAATTCTGTCTACCAAACTATGCTAGCTGACTATGACTTCCATTAATGATTAATGACAATATCTTAACAAAAATTACTTTAGGACTCCTGTCAGTCATGAAACATTGATAATTTAGTTTGATGAGATTTAAATACAGTATCAATCAATACCCACTTAATAAGCATCTCAAAATTCAGACTATCAGGGTACAGTTGCTAACATCACCAGACCAGAATTTCTCAAAGTGTGGTTGTCTGGCTAGCTGCATCAGCAAATTCTCAGGCCAAACTCTGAGCCTGCTGAGTCAGACACTCTGGAGTTGGGCCTAAGAAACTGTCTTAATAGAGTATCAAGGTGATTCTTACCCGTGTTTAAAATTAAGAACCATTGGTGTAGATCAAGTTACTTGACCTCACAAAACCTCAGTTCCTTCCTCTGTCAGAAAGAATAACTGTAACTACCTTTTAGAGTTGTTCTGAGAGTTAAGCTGTGTAACTTGAGCAATGCCTTTGATATAAGACCTGGAAAAAAAGCAAAACCATGAAAAAACTTAGCAGCTCATATTTTCATTACAATTAGTAAGTAGCCTTTGGTCTTATTAAGTAAAAAAAAAAATAAAGAAAAAGAGTCTTCTTAGGAGACAGTAAAACATATTAGTTAAAAGCTAGAGATGTTACATTGCTTGGACTCAATTCATCAGCTCAAATCTGGGAAAGTGACTGTTAGTCCGTGTTCCTGTTTCCTCATCTGTAGAATTGGGATAATAACAAAAGTCCCTATATCATAAAGTTGTTAGAAAAGAGTAGGTCCTATCAAATACTAAGTTTTGATTTAAATAGTGCTTGCTGTTATTACTGTGCACTTGTGTTTGAAGGAGGAAGGTTTTTGATGTAAATTTATTCTAAGTACATTATTCTACATTGAAATGGTTTCTTTCAATACTTATTTCAATACTTCTATTTTGTTCTATCCCTTAAGAAAGACTCTTACCTACCTTGCTTCATAAGTAAGCCTTCAAACTATATACTTCCAGTACCTGTTTACTTTTGATTAGTTTCTAAGTACCTCTCTCAGGTGAATTAGAACTCAGGAAGGCTAAAGAAGGAAGTCTTTAAATAATTTATAAATAGAAAATCATGTCTGTGATGCTTTGGGGACTCAAAACAATCCTTAAACTTTTTTTTTTTAATCTACCCAATTTCCTATCCCAAGGAATTGGGTGCTTTATAGATAGGAGATTTCTGTGCTGAAGAAAATCAGGGTTTATGGCTATCTAAAATACTTTCCTGAATTCCAAAAGCCAAATTAGCATTTTATGTCATCTTCAAAGTTTTTCTGCCTTCAACAAGAACTGCTTGTGTTGTCTGGGATATTTAGTAACTCAGTTTCTCAAGGAATATGTGGCACATTGTGATATAGTATAAAAGGATTTCAGAGTTATCACTCCCAGACTCCTTATAATCCCCTAAAAATACATTTTTCAGCATCCTCTGACTGTGGCTCAGAACGCCCTACCCACATCATAGTTCTTAACCTGATCTTATTTTCTGGTCATCAATTTGATTCTCAGAGACTAGCAGCACATGGTCTTCTTCGAATAGCCTCATGTCTATAAATCTTTATCTCAATTTTTTCAATTTTCCTCTCAGTTTCTGTTGATCCTAACCCCTAAATTTTTATCACTTGTAGCTTGAATTACAGGTGACCTTTTCATTGCTATGGGTCAGATTTCCACTTAATAAGATTGGAATGGCCCTTGTCTTTTAAAAAAGATTAACGAGCAGTCCTAAATGAAAAGTGGAGGATAGAATTACAGTCCCACACATGCAGAGAGGGAGAGAGAGAGAAATATCAAAAGCTACACTGAAAAAGTTGAGGTATTTATTGTTTGTATATTTTTCCTTCTTTTTTAACCCACCCTGTTTTAAATAAATGATTATTAACCATTTCTGGCTGGGTAATTGGAATGTCATAACAAGCCACTGTGAATAAATTAAATACGTTGTTCAGTAATTAACTATTATTTGAGGGAAAAGAAACCCAATGCTTATTAGTGACCTGAATGTACTATTTTATAATAACACAAGTGAATCACCTGTAATTTTGCATTTCCTATGTAATTTTCTTTAGATACTTGTAGAAAGAGCTTAAATTTAAAAGTGCTTCAAAAAGGATAATTACTTTCAACCTTCTTGGAACACAAATTTAATTATGTGGCTGGAGAGCACCTGATAAACATCCATCTTATGCAAATGAAGCTTATCTTTTTAAATGTGTACCTCCCTCCCTTCAGATTCTCTGATAAGTCTGTCAGATTTGCATTTCTTTGTTCAATATTAGTATAGCAGGTATTTCAGTGACTTTGTGGTGCCTCATGTAAGAATAAACCAAAGTTTCCATTTCTGGGAATTTGGGTCCAAAGAGAAAAGGTATGTGGATAAAAGAGATATTCACCTGGGGATGATTATCCCTCACATTGTTTCTTTAGATATGCTAATTATTGACAAATACAAGATGTGATACTGTATTGGAAATGTCAGGAGAAAATAAACCTTATATCATTCAGAATATTTTAGCAACATGAAGCAAAAGTACTAGATTAGAATGCCAATCTACAAAATTAGAAATGAAAATAGTTTATTTGCCAGTGTGTGAAATCAGAAAGAATAGGCCATTGCATCCTATATGCATTTAAGGGACCTCAACTAGAATCTTGTTCTCCTGGTTACTTTAGATATAAGGATTGACGTTACACAGATTTGCTACAGTGATGTAGGTAGGAAAGTGCGCTACAGTATTAGAGGTGTTTAGTAACTCCAGTTATGGTCCTGCCTATCCCCTACTATCATTGCCAGCTTGCTTCGTTTTCAGGTATTTATTGAGCAACTATTATATAAAATTAGACTTAAGTAGTCAAGGCTTAAAAAATAATTTAAAAATGCTAAAAAATTTAAATTTTCCTACAAATTGTCTAAGATAAATGACAATTTGTAGGAAAATTTAAATTTTCCTACAAATTGTCTAAGATAAATGACAATTTGTAGGAAAACTACATTAAAAAATGACAGAACCATAATACTACTAACAAAGAACACAATCTCTGTTAAATACTACAGTCTTATCACAGCATTGTGACAGGAAAGTAATTAGAGCAAGGATATTCAAACAATGTTCCTTGATGTCTCAATAAGAGACTTTGCAGGAAAAATTATCTTGCAATCAAAATTATACAGAAAATGCTAAATTCTGTAATGTTATTTTGGAGATTTTACACATGCATTCACATAGCTGAACCTTGAGAATGGCTCCAGAGAGTTAATATTTTTATATTTTTAACTTAAATTACTGGTTTGTAAAGTGGAATATTGTTTGTATGTATTTCGTGTCTTAATTTTCCCCCAAACAACAATATGTTAAAGGTTTACTTGCCGGGGTAGCTCTACTGGGAGGTGACAGATCACTACAGAAGTTGTGGGAGGTCCTCAGGTCACTGGAAGCATGCCTTTGAAAGAGATAGTGGGACCCCAGCCCCTTTCTCTTTTGCTTCCTGGCCATGAAATGAGCAGTTTTGCTCTACCATGTGCTCCCCAAATTTGCCGTCTAGCTCTCCTGCTAGAGCACTGAAAGAAAATCATGGTCTGGAACCTCCAAAATTATAGACCAAAAGGTAACCTTTTTTTTTTTTTTTTGACCCAGAGGCACTTAACTGTAGAGCTACATTCCCAGTCCTTTTTTATTTTTCATTTTACTTTAAGACAGGGTTTCTAAAAATTACTGAGGGCCTTGCTAAGTTGCTGAGGCTGGCTTTGAACTTGAGATCCTCCTGTCTCAGCCTCCTGAGATACTGGGATCACAGATATGTGCCACTGTGCCTTATGTTTTTCTTTATATTTTTTTATAGTGATAAAAAGTGACTGATGTGTGCATGTTTTAAATACTGCCTACTAAGAAAAAAAAATTCTAAGGCCTAGTGTATTCTGGGAAGCCTCCTTAAATATATATATTTGGAATTTTGATGTTATGGGATTCTGTCATGGGAATCATGATTTTTTATTACATCACTTCTATGCATTCATAAAAGGTGAAATAAACTGATTAACTTTTTTCTTTAAAAACTTCATAATTAGAGTTTAACCTTCAAGATAACTTTTCTACCTGAAGTCATGAATGTCCATGTTTCTCCACAAAATACAGCCTTTGTTATAAGAAGACCATTGACTGCACAGAATTTTTTTAAAAAAATTATATAAGTGTTGAAAGCCATTACAGATGGTTACTAGGGTGGCTTTCTAACTGGATGGAGCTTGCCTGCTTTCTTCCTTGCTTAAGGAATAAAGCTTAACCCCTGTGCTTTATCAAATTCCTTACCTCATCTCACAGCCCTCACAGCCCTTTGGTTCCCAGGACATATAAGAGGGCTACAGTGTTGTCTTTGTTATTCTGTCCTGAAACACTGCAAATTTTGATCTGATATTGCACATTGAAGGTAATGGCAATCCTTACCCTATCACAATTATACAATGCGTTTTTTCAAGAAATGGTTATATGTAAGAAGAAGTGTGCCTCAGAACTAATAAAGTACATCATTTCTTTTAAAGGTCAAGCCTGGCATTAGAATGGGGGCATTTTGACCAAAGAAGAAACACTCTGAACTCAGCACATTGGCACAGGCTCAATGGCAAATTTCCTTCATTGATCTTCTCCTTAACTCTTCAATTCTCCACCTAAAGTGATGAAGGACTTTTGGGAGGAATCATTTTGAAAGCAAAGTAGGAGACAATTTGTAAGAAATAATGGAATTCTAAAAATGGCTTCTTTTATGAGCATAATTTATTTCAGATATTCTTAATCCTTACTTCCAGTATTTGCCATCAGCTTCACAAACAAAATAAAATGTCCAATTTGAATAACTGGAGTACTACAGTTTAGTCATACCCAGTTTTTAAGTGATGTCGTAAGAAAACAACAAAGAACTACACTGAAATTTCACCTCCCTCCAACCAGTGCAAGAGGTAAAATTAAAGATCAATAAATGGAGTGGTATCAAGCTAAAATGCTTCTTCAGAGCAAAGGAAGCAATCAAGAGTGTAAAGAGAGAGCCTACAAAATGGGAGAAAGTCTTTGCCACCTGCACCTCACAGAGAATATGAATCTCTAGGACATACAAAGAGCTCAAAAAAACTTAACACCCAAAAAACAAATAACCCAATCAATAAATGGGCTAAGGAACAGAATAGACACTTCACAGAAAAAGAAATGCAGTCGATCAACAAATATATGAAAAAATGTTCAGCATCTCTAGCAATTTGAGAAATGCAAATTAAAACTACACTGAGATTTCATCTCACTCCAGTCAGAATGGCAATTATCAAGAATACAAGTAACAATGAATGTTAGTGAGGCTATGGGGGAAAGGTACACTCATATGTTGGTGATGTTACTGCAAATTGGTGCAACCCCTCTGGAAAGCAGTATGGAAATTCTTAAAAAACTAGCCATGGAACCACCATTTGACCCAGTTATCCAACTCCTCTGCATATATCCAAATGAGTTAAATAGTGACACAGTCACATCAATGTTTACGGCAGTACAATTCATGATACCTGAGCTATGAAGCCAACCTAGATTCTCAACTATAAATGAATATATAAAGGAACTGTGGTATATATACACCCAATGGAACATTACTCAGCCATAAAAATGACTTTATGACATACACATATAAATAGATGGATCTGAAACTATCATAGTAAGTGAAATTAGCTGGTGTCAAAAAACAAAAGGCCAAATAATCTTTCAGATACATGAATGCTAACCCAAAACAAGGATGGGAATATAAAAGTTCAGTGGGTTAAACAAAGGGGTATAAAGGAAAGGAATTGGGGATAGGAGTAGGAATAACTGTGGAATGAATCTGACATAACTCTCCTATGCACATATGTGACTACACCACATGTATATCCAGAAGACTAGTATCATCATCGTCATCGTTATCATCATCATCATCATCATCAATAAACATTTAAATTTTTTTTATTCTTCCACAAATTATTGCTGTTATGAAGTAGCACAAATTTCTTAGGAAGTTTCTATTTGCTAGAAAAACTCCTTAGAAAATGAACAGTTTCACCACAGTGCTTCATGCTTTGTGCTTTTCCTTTGCAGGGGACTTGAGGAATCCCTGGTCTCTTTATTTGTTGCATGGTAGGTCCAGTAGTTATCATGTTCTTTAATGTCACATGTCTACTTTCATCATGGTATTTAACAAATTCCGAATTTATTCAGTATATTCTGTACTTATTGAATATTTGTTTAATGTTAATTGCATGAGAGCAGAGATTACATCTGATTTGTTCATCTTTGATTTCTCAACTCTCAGCAGATAGTAGGTTCAAGACGCATTTGTCGGGTAAATGAAGGCATAAACTATTAACAAAAACGAAAGTCAGGATTTATGACATGCTATTAATTTTAAGAATAAATGTATGACTTTGGAATTACTGTGAAATGACTTGAAAAATTACTTGAGATCCTGACCTACCTGGTATTATAAAAGCTCATAGAATCATACTAGCATAAGAAATGGAATTTTCCTGCTGAGTGACCACTGAAATCTTTCAATATGCTATTTAAAAAATGTTCGAAGTGTTTTAATAATACTTTCAATTCTTCTATGCAGTTTCAAGAAACTTACGAGGTTACCTTGAGTTAGTGAAGAAAAGAATGCTGCTAAAATCACCCAAATATATCTCAACTGAAAAGCTACATTGACAATAAGACTAAAAGAACTACAAGGGACATTAGGTAGTAAACATTGGTTGACCAACTTTTATTTTTTTTTTTTCAAAACGCGTCTGGAACCATGGATTTGTCCTTTGAACAGTATTCTTCTAGTACATCATATAATTTTTTAGTAAAATAACTTCTGTTCTATCTGAAAAATCATAGTATTTCTACAAGTTCCAAAGACAAAGATTCTATTCAACCTAGATTAGAAAAAAATAAATACAATTCTATATTGTACATATAGCCATATTTTTAAAAAAATAACCAGTAAAGAATTCTTTCTTTGCTAGAGAAAAAATTGCAATTATTTCTCAAATTTAGTTAACAGA
Organism: Spermophilus citellus; assembly: GCF_964194105.1. Classification (NCBI taxonomy): domain Eukaryota; kingdom Metazoa; phylum Chordata; class Mammalia; order Rodentia; family Sciuridae; genus Spermophilus; species Spermophilus citellus. The sequence continues at coordinate 204,659,690 of NC_138184.1, forward strand.
AAGTTATTTTTCTTTCCCCCTATCTAGTAGAGATGTATGTCTTATATATGGGATTCTCATATGGACATTTTAGAGGAAATAATTTCCCCATTCCAACAACTTAGACGTTAACATACCCATTGTAGAAAATCATGTTGTAGAACAAGAGGCTTCTTTTAAATGAGAGTTTAAATGATTTATCAAACTCCCTATTTGATCATAACGTAATTCCTATTATCTTTGAACATTTCTCAACTACCCAATCATTAGCTTGCAGTGCTTGAGAAAGTTAATATAAATCAATCTTTTCTTTCTTTTTAATTGCTTCAGTTGTAGTGGGTGTTGGACTTTCATTTAGTGCTCGTTATAAATATAAAAGGTGTGTGTGTGTGTGTGTGTGTGTGTGTGTGTGTAATGTTTTCCATCTGCAAATGTACCTGTTTCGTAATATAATTCACTGTATGCTGAGTAGCTTCAAAGTCTATTTCTTACAGTTCTTCCCATTGACCTGAAATTGTTACCATGAAAACCCACCTCTAAAATTTGAATTATAGGGTTTTCCTGAATTCTGTTTCAAAAAGACATCTTTTATACCAGTGTTCAGCAAATTTATGGCAAATAAATGTCTCATTACCTATTTTTGCATACAAAGTTTTAATGAAAAATATTTACATTTTCATATGCCTGCTCCTGTGTTAGAAGAAAGGAATGAGTCAGTATGGCCGATACTGTATGGCCTAGAAACTGTTCACGAAAAAGGATTCTGAGCTCATTTAAATCTTTGCTGATGACTGTTCACAAACTAAATTATGCTTATTAAAGTCAAAATATAGAACAAGACAAGCAAGAATACTGAAGGACAATAGCTGCTTCCTATGGCTCTGGGTGCTGCCGCCAGGATCCTGGAGACAGGAGTCACAGCCTATCTCAGAGGTAAAAGAAAAGAAGAAAAGTTGATATCAGTGACAGTGGTTCAAAAACCAACTTCCACTACTCAATCATTGTACCAGTCAGGGTCAAGAAACAAAAGGACATAGTTTAAAAAAAAATTCTGGTTCTTTATTAAGTTTCCATCTGAGTCACTTTTAATTACTGTGGCTGCTCAATGATTTCCTAATTGTACACACACTGGTTCAATGTTAAGAACAACAGCAACAAAATATCCAAAGAATTACATGGTTTAGTTCTCTGTGGAATAAGATTCAAAGAGCTGATTTAAAAATAAATTAATAAGCTGGTCTGTTTGTTTGTTTGTTTGTTTTTTGCATTTGGGCCATCACACATTTTTTTTTAGTTCATCCATATTTCTAAAAATTTGAATTTGAAGAATAGCTTTAGGTTTAAAGCATCTTACTGAGAAATCCAAAGCATTTTAAAGAGCTTTATCATAAAGTTTAATAAAGCACAAGAATTGCATTTTCTGATATAAATATATAAAACACACACACGGAAAGCAAGTTCAGGTATGTAGTCTCATTGCCAATCCCTAACCTGAAATCCATATATCAGTTAGGAATTTACAACTCCTTTAGGGGAAGATGTAAACATGTGTTTATAGTAGATTTTTTGAAAATCAAATATAGAGAGGAAAAATGTTCATTTACCTGTCTTCTCTTGGAAAATAAAAAGGCAAATTCAAAAATTAAAAACAACCAACCAACTATGTACAGGTTAATTTTTTTTTTTTTTTTTTAGATCACTGGCAAAATTTCCTAGAATTGAGACAGACCTTATATGATGGGCTTGCCACCAGGGCAAGTGTAGCTAAGTGCTCTGTGACCCAGCAGGAAGATGAAATGGGCCCAGTGGTAAGCCAACAAAAGCTTACATAACAACAAGCAAGTTTTCATCTGCTTTCAGCCTATAGGGATGAGTAATGCAGAATGCTTTAACCTCCTACCTTAAGCAATGAAAACCTAGTCAAATATTTAAAGCAATTTTTTTTTTTAGAGAGAGTGAGAGAGGAGAGAGAGAGAGAGAGAGAGAGACAGAGAGAGAGAGAGAGAGAGAGAGAGAGAGAGAGAGAGAGAGATAATTTTTAATATTTATTTTTCAGTTCTCGGCGGACACAACATCTTTGTTGGTATGTGGTGCTGAGGATCGAACCTGGGCTGCACGCATGCCAGGCGAGCGCGCTACCGCTTGAGCCACATCCCCAGCCCCCTAAAGCAATAATTTTAAAGTATTGGATCGTATCCAATGCAATACAGTCATTCCTGGGAGGTGGGGACTGCAAGCAAAGAACATTAGCTCTACAATTGCCTTAATTTACTTTATTAAGATGATTTCCTTTGAATAAAGCTGGAATTCTCAAAGACCTTTATAGTGTGATGGGTATGGCCAGGTCATAAGATATGCACATGTTGACATTTTGCAGTCGACAATTTTATAAAGAGGTTATACAAATCTATGAGAATATTTCCCATGTTTTTCATTTTAATAATTCTGGGCTTATAGGAGTATCTTAACATGTTTTTGATTCTCATTTCTCTACTGATTTATATCTTTAAGAACCTTTGAAAGTATATATTGACAATTTGAATATCTTCTTTGTAGGAGGGTAGAGTGTCTCTAAATCTTGTACTTTTTTCCTTTTGTTTTGACATTTTCCTATTTGACTTCCATTAACTTGTTGTGTATTCTAGGCCTTGGTTGTTTATTTTCTGCATTGCAAGTATCTTCTACGTTCTGGATTGGGTTTTTATTCTTTTAATAGTGTTTTTTGATTGGCAGAAGCTTATGATTTTCATGACATCCAATTTGTCAAGAATGTTTATGCTTAATTCTATTAAGGGTTATTTTCATAAAGCATTTACCTATTCACAGTGATGGATTTTAAAATAATTACAGAAATTAGTATGGGTATAACATAATTCAAGCTTTTCAGAAAGAATAGCGTAGACCCTTATACCAAGTGATAATAGAAAATGTATTTTGGGGGGCTGGGGTTTTGGCTCAGTGGTAGCATGCTCGCCTAGAATGCATGAGGCACTGCGTTCAATCCTCAGCACCATATAAAAATAAAGAAAATAAAGTCCATCAAAAAATATTAAGAAAAAAAAAGAAAATGTATTTTTGAACCATATATTCTCTAGGTCCCTTTTATAACATGTCTCTAAACATAGCCAATACCCATTGATACTTTCCAATACTGTAAGCATTATTAACCACTTCTCATGGTGCTAAAGTTTATTATGTGCATGATTGGACATCAAAGTCATAGTGTACAATAATTTGATTAAGTGTTTTGCTAATGTACATCATGGATTACCAAGTTTTTCAATGCCAGATTGAAATATTATCCCATGTCAGGACAATCTTATAATCCTGTAGTAACAAAAACACCAAAATCTCCTGAATTAGCACAACAAAAATATACTTCATGGTGGTTCTACATATCAAGGTAATTAAGTGTTTGAGTCATGGTCTTATAGACACATTGGTATATGGGACAGTATTTGCTTCAGGTTAACTGGAAAAAAAACTGGAAGTATTTATTAGCACTACTGATCCCTACATATATGGAACACTAATAACAATTTACCAAGTAATAGGTTATACAGCATATTATAGGAAGTCACCAAGAAACTGGATCACATAGCTGACCAAAGGTCAGTTAAATTTAAAAGTTAGAAATTAAAAAGTTAACACCCACTTCATTCAATATATTTGGGTTATAGGTTAAAAGGCAATCTGTCAAATAATTTATGAACCAAATAACTTATAAGCAGAGATTAAAACTAAATAATGAAAATCCAATGGGTCAAACTTGTTAAAGGTGTATAAAGCAATTTTCTTATAAAACTTTTTGGAAATAAATGTTAATATCAGAAAATAGAAAATATTGAGGATTAATGATGTTTTTCGGCAAAATAGTGAGACACAAGATCAATATATATAAATCAATAGCTTTCCTATACTCTAATAATAAATCTGATGAGAAAGAAATCAGGAATCTTTAAATCTTTACCGCTCATAGTAACCTAAAAAAAAAAAAAGAGAGATGGGTGAATCCCATGAAAATCAAAGGGAGTGCGGTAAAGGAGAGGAAAGAAATACAGGAGGAAAAAGGAAGAACAAGATAGGGGAGGAGTGGGGTAAGGAAATTGACCAAATTATTCTATGTGCACATATGAATATTCCATAGTGAATTTCATCTTTATGATTCTATAAAGCACCAATTAAACAAAAAACAAGAAATAAATGGAAGGAAGACTAGTAGTTTAGAGGAAAAGAAAGAGAGGGAAAGAGGAAGTACTTGGGGCTAAAAAGGAGTAAATTATTTACAATTCATGAATGAATGATTTGTCAAAATGAACCCCAATATCATTTATTAAATATTTTAAAAACTTAAAACTTTTCAAAAATTGAATGAGAAAAGAGGTTGGTTATTGATTTTAAAGAGTTATGTGTAAAAATCAAAACTGAAAAACTCTGGGAAAAAGAGGTGAAGAATATATTTATAATGTTGGGGTGGAAAATATGTTTCAACAGGAATAAGAAGAAACCAAATAATATAATATCTATGAATATGAATTTGATTGCATTAAGATTCAAACTTCTTTACGATGAAATATACAATACAAAAAATAAAAAGCCATCAATAACAATACTAAAAAATAATTTGCTTTGATAATTTACATAAGACTTTGGTATCAGTATAAAAAAATAAAAACAACCCAAGGGAGAACTGGGCAAAATTATGAATATTCAGCACACGCAGGAGTAAGTAAACCAGTTGCCTAATATATTAAAAAGTACTCAACTTAAGCAGTGATCATGGAAACAGTAAAAACTAAAATTGAAAACAATTTAATATAATTTCAATTAGCAAAATTTTATACCTAATAAACCGAGGGAGACTGTGGATGAAAAAGAACCCAGCAGTTTCAAGCATGGACCATAGAGAAACTCTTGTTAAGTATCCAGGTTAACTTATAGAAACACGTGGATTATAACTTTTGCAATGAATAAAAAACCAATATTTATCTTGCCGTGCTTAGAGAATGTGAAATGGAAACAAGCCTTTTCTTTTGTAGGAGAAACTAAGAAGATAAAAACTGACTATAGTGGAGTTAAAATTTGGCATATCTCAGAAATGTTTTTGTTATTTCCAATCAATGAAATTCAAAAGAAACATCAAGGAACTATGAAACATCCGAAGGAACTATGGAGTTGATTTGATTTTATGAACTCTCAAGTGGTAACTTTAAATAAAACTTCCTGTTTCTAGGGAATTACTCAAGCAGAGTTCTTGATGAAATGATGTGTCATTTACTAAAATCCTGTCTTTTAGTTCTCTCAGTTTGTGAATGCCTTCCATTTTGGCTGAACCAATTTACAGACTTTAAATGCTGCTTAAATGGTTTTTCTTTCTTCTGATACAAAGGTCAACTGTCGGCGGAAACTAGGTGGATTGCGTTTTCCTCTTGAGGAATCTTTATGTGGATTGAGTTTTCCTCTTTTTCCATATGAGACTCTGAGTCTGTGAGTTGCTTCCAGTTTTTAGAGAAAGCGTTGATGTGTATGCCATCCATGGTTACACCTCTTCAGGCGATGGATTAACTGCAAGGATATCTGCATGATATAGCAACTTCTCTATCTAGTGGCACGTTGGTAGTAATAGAGAGATTTCCCAGAAAAAAAAAATTGTTAGTTTTGCTTCAATTTTCAAAATTAATCTAGAACAACAGTTGCTAATGTCAATTGCTTGCTTAGATATATTGATTCTTGATGATAGATTTTTCAATGTACTTTTATGTTTAATTATATAAAATGTGGTGTCTGGTATCTCTTTGCTTTACCAGAATCTCTAGCCAAAATATTTTATCGTATTTTGATCATGGTTTCATATGATGATTTTTATTCATTCCAATAAATAACACATTTCTATTTCCTGTTTGGATTCGGATTTCAACATTTTGAAATGATTGGCTTTTTGTTAATCTTATCTGAGAGGAGACGAAGGGCATAATGAATTTAAAAATCAATATACTTCATATTCTTGATCAGAGGTTAACATTTCTACTGGGATTTGATCCACAAGAGGATCATTAATATTTCCATAAATATAAACTAGAACAGGATTCAGAGAACAATGATGCAGCTGGCCTTGTCCCCGTTGTGGTTCTATTTTCTTACTCATTTGCATACATACAAACTCAAAATTCTTCTCATCACTGGATAGTTAGATACTTAATTACTCAATACAGTTTCACATTTGAGTGAAAATTAACATGACTGCCAATTTCTAAAGGTAACTTTTTTAAGACCCTTGAGAAACATGATTTAAAATACTATCTTTGAATAAAATGTGATTTCAGTCAACAATCCCTTCTCCTTGCTAATGGAGCAGAGTGATGGTGGAGATAAATCAGAACAGCACGACAACCCTTTGTGTTCTAAACTTGACTTGAAGAACATCGTCTTTAGTAGAAGAATTTTTCTGGTTTTGCTTGGTTGAAGTTTGAATTGAAATGTGTTAGTTTTCCTTTGAGGAGTTGGAACTTGAACTATGTTTGGTACCAGGGTAAATGAACATGGCACTGCTGTAAATGTAGCTCACTGTCCACAGAATTTTTAGGCTGTATTTTTCATAAGTGAGAGCAAATTATGTAAGTGTGAATGCTCATATTAAATATAATACATGAAAATAATTTACATTAATCCCATTGTTCTTAATAAATCTTAAATCACTTTCAAAGCTATATTCATAGACCATCTTAATAAATTAATGAGAACTTAAACTTGATCACTAGAAAAAAGAAATAATTTGAAAAAAAAATAGTATTTACTAATGGCCATAAAACATCATTTTTTAAATTTATTTTTAATTGCACATTTAGCTAGCCAACTTTGTTTATTTATATATGACAGCAGAATGCATTACAATTTTTATTACACATATAGAGTACAATTTTTCATATCTCTAGTTGTACACATAATATATTCAAACCAATTCATTTCTTCATACCTGCACTTTGAATAATAATGATCATCACATTCCACCATCATTAATAACCCCATGACCTCTCCCTTCCCCTCCAATCCCTCTGCCCTATCTAGAGTTACTCTATTCCTCCCATGCTCCCCCTCCCTATCCCACTATGAATTGGCCTCTTATATCAAAGAAAATATTTGGCATTTGTTTTTTTGGGATTGGCTAACTTCACTTAGCATTAGCTTCTCCAACTCCATCCATTTACTGCAAATGCCATGATTTTATTCTCTTTTATTGCTGAATAATATTCCATTGTGTATATATGCCATATTTTTTTTTTATCCATTTATCTATTGAAGGGTATCTAAGTTGGTTCCACAGTTTAGCTATTGTGAAATGTGCTGCTGTAAACATTGATGTGGCTGTGTCCCTGTAGTATGCTATTTTTAAGTCCTTTGGGTATAGACCAAGGAGAGGGATAGCTGGGTCAAATGGTGGTTCCATTCCCAATTTTCCAAGAAATGTCCATACTGCTTTCCATATTGGCCGTACTACTTTGCAGCCACTTTTTGGGCTGGGGCTGTAGCTCAGTAGTAGAGCGCTTACATGGCACATGTGAGGCACTGGGTTTGATCCTCAGCACCACATAAAAATAGAATAAAGGTATTGTGTCCACCTATAATTAAAAAATACATATTTTAAAAAAATGCCACTTTCCCCCTAAAGAATTATTTTAAGAATGATACTAGCAAAACATTGGTATATGGCACTTAACATTTCACATACTCTGAGAGTTTTAAAGTCTATATATATATATATATATATATATATATATATATATATATACACACACACACATACACACATATACATACACACACACACACACATATACATATATATGTCTATACACTAAACACACATATATATAATTTGCTTCAAATCTTTTACTGGGCATAATATGTATTTTAAATACATAAACATAATGAATTGATATGTAGTCATACAATTTGTGACCCTAAACATTTTCAGTTCTTCGACTTCAGAATTGACAGCTATTTTCTTGATAAGCTTTGTAAGGCCTGTCTGCCAGTAACTGTTCATTTTTGAGAAAGAAATCTTGAAAAGGTTTTAAAGGTACTGTAATTAATGTAAGAGCAATGCGGGGGGAGTACTGAGGATGACGGCAAATAGTGGGACAATTTCTTTTATGTATGTATGTGTATGTGTATATAAATATATATATATATATATATATATATATATATATTTGCTTTCAAAAATATAGACTCCACAGAATTATGAAAATGCATTGTTTTATGTAGGAACTAGAGTTTACAAATTGGAAAACAATGGGGAAGCAAAGGTCACACCAGAGGATTGGAGACACAAATACTGATGTCAGCTGGAAGCCAGAGATGGTGAAGAAGGTCAGAAAGGTACCAGGCATGGTTTCCATGACAACAGAGCGGGGCCCATGGAACAGTCTGCAAAACCACATTCTGAAAGACCAGAAACATTTCCCATTTCCCAAAGTCTATGTGAATTTCTCTGATTCAAACAAACTCTAATCCAGAACTACCCATGAAAGGGGATTCTGGGAAATGTAGTTCCTAACCATAGGAGTTCAACAAATGCTGTTTGCAATGGAAAATCCTGCTTTCAGAAAGAGAATCATGTAGGCGACACAAACAAAAAAACCAAACAGGAAACATGCAGTCTCTTCTTATTCTATATGAGATATGTTGGTGGACATTTCCATCTTCATCCAAATTTTTGAATTAAAAAGAATTATGGAGTTAATCATTTGTTCTATGCATTTGTATAAATATGATTAGATAATTATCATTCACTATGTACTTCCATATTTTAATGTAATTTTTCATAATCCATGGCAACAATTTAACATCAAAACCCATTTTGGAAATAACCACATATAACAATTATTTATTTTGGTACCCAAACATACTATGTGAATATTTTCTGAGTTGGTAACAATCTTCTAACCCTCATCTCACATTTAGGAGATGTAGGAAGTTAATATAATTGTGAAGCTGATCGGAAAAACATGCTATTGTCTATGTCAAGTAAAAAACTACTAAACTTTATCTTCCATATTGATGGGGCTAGAGAAGGAAAAAACATGCTAAAACAATACTAAGCTTGGGATCTGTTTTGTTAACACATCTAGCATATGGTGGATCGACAAATTTTGCAAATAGTTAAATTACTAATTTCAGTAAAGATATGTTAGAAACCACCTCTTTGACTCATTCAATATTTTTAAATAGTGATATTAAAAAATACTTGATACTTTGGGTATAACTATACCCCATTTGCCTCATTCAATATTTTTAAATAGTGATATTAAAAATACTTGATACTTTGGGCATAACTATACCCCAAAATAATACCCAAAGCATGCAGTATTACTTTAGATTAAGTCTATTTGACTAATGACTATGGAGAGAAATTTCAGGATCTTTTTCTTGGCCATTCCTACCACACTCAAAGCATGTAACCAATGTGATATATCAAGTTCTGCCAGATGGTAGTATACATATTCCAATTGCACATTCAGGGACCTTGGGAAAAACATTGTGGTTTGCCATGAATCCACTGGACCAAGTGTCAGATGGACTATAAAAAACTCCATTTATCACCTGTCATCCATGAACTCCATTTTAATAGCAGGATCGTGAGAGTATTATTTTTGTTGTTGTTTATTGATTTGTTTGGTTCAATTCTAATTGGTTCATATCAGCATCTAATGATTCTTTAAAATTTCAATAATCTGTTCTCCTTTCTTTGCAGTTACCTAGGGAAGTGTCTGTATTCACTTTAGGGAAGACTGAAGAAATATTTATTGTATGAATATTTTGGGTCCTTCCTCAAGGGTTCCAGACTTTCTTTCAATCTAAACTGACTAAGCAGTCAAAACAGTGGGGGCCTATGATTTTCCACTTCAGGACTGTCAACTTTCTGCTTGATAGACCTTGACTATTTTATTATGCAAAATGGGGAATATCCTTGCCAAATGCCCTCTGTCAAACTCCCAGGAACATCATGATTTATTAGCCATTACCTTGTTCTCCTATAGGAAAAAGTATAATTTCCTCTTACAGTAATTACATCTCCCTTGCTTCTCATAGCCAAGTTCGACTTCTTGGGCTTTGCTATCCTGAAACCCATCGTTCCCCTTTAAAGTTACCCTAGTTGGATGCAGGAAGAGATGGCAACATCTCTTCCTATCTCTGGACTATAAAGGTTAGTAACCATTGAATTTCCCAAAATTCAGATCCTTTTGTCACTAAGGCATTCCTAATTACCTTAATTGTAAAAAAAAAAAAAAAAAAGAAAAAAGTTTTCTGAACCTACTTGGTAAAAATGGAAAAATTTGTTATTCCTAGCTAGTATGAAGTATATCCATGCCATCTTTCCCAATTCCTTAAGCTTCTATGGTCTTACTTCAATACCATTTCAATGAATTTATAGCAACTCTACCTTTTTTGCTCTAGTTTGTTTTTATGCCAGACTTCAAGGAGCCAATCAAGAAAATTGCTACATCCAGCTCCAAGTATTTTGGGCAACATTTTCAATCCTGTGTGTGTCATGGGTGAATATCATTATGTGAATTAATTCTTTTCTATTTTATCTTTTGTATCTTCTGTTCTAACATTTTAAAGATCCATGGTCATGCATATTCTCTCATTACCTATTGGATTATATTTTCTAGATTTCTTCTTCCTTTGACATTTAGACAATTGCTTTCCACTCCCTGTAAGTTTGGTTATCAGCCTGGAGGCAAAGGGTGGAGATGGATTTCAAGAGCCATTCAGGAACATGCTACTAGCTATCTACTTAAGGTGAGGTCTTATCATAATCTATCCTGAGAAATCACCTCTGTATTCCAGGAGGGAAAAGGGGACCTTGGAGACATATTGGTTTTAGGATCATCCTATAAATATCCCTTTTCTAATACGTTTTCTGTCATGATCCTGGCATTGACATCAAAGACCTTCAGATACTCCCAATTTCATATTGAGATTCTGAAATCCTGATTATCATGAATTAGACATTACTTTAATTTAGTCAGCTAATGACTGCAACATATTAGACTGTTCTTTCAACCCTAGAGGATCTCTGGCTTTCACAGCACCCCTTAAGCTGGATGCATGGATCTTATCATTTTATTTTGCAAGGTCTTCAATGTCATTAGAACTTGCATTTCAAACCGCCATCTACATCATTACCATTGTCTCTATAGTGACCAAACAATGTACCCATTTTATCTACCTAAACCTTGGCTCCATCTTATCAATTAACCTCAGGTCAAAATGTTAGTAATTATGTTGTCATCTACTTGTGAACAGAGAGACAAGATCCAACACCCAAATCTCGCCCAAATTATCTGTTTTTATGAGATTTTTTTTTTTTTTGGTACAAATTGTGCTAACTCAGTTACTTTATACTTAAAGCCAGAAAAAAAGATTGTGAGCATTGACTTTATTTGAAAATGCAAACCTACAAGAATATGAAAGATACAAGAACAAAGGGGAAAATGAAGTAAATTAGAGTGAGGCCTGGAGGAGAAGAAAGTACAAATCATCCATTTGGCAACAGTTTCAAAAATATAATGCAGTTATTTTCTAGGTAATGAGGGTCATCTTCCACATAGGAGGTGTGAGCCCATTCATCTCAAGCAGCTTTCCAGGAGGACAAGATCATTCATTTCTCATCTGTTTTTGGTTCACTACAATGTGTTGTCATTCCCAGACTTCTGGTTATGTTGAGGAAAACAAACTGCATTAACAGGATTTCACCAGAGTCAGGAGAAATTACAGGGGTCCAGATGCTTGGAGAGTCTGGCCAAATTCTATTTTGCACATTTAGTGAGTCATGTACAAAAGAGCTCATGCCAAAGTCCATTCTTCATCCTGGAAAGAGCTGAGACAGAAATATAAGGAGAAAAAGTGTAGCAATTAATAGGGTGTTTTCATTGGTCTAAGATCTTGGAGATAGGCAAAGATGAGCTATCTTAAGAGGCATGTAAACTTGCCTCAGTTCATTACCCACGTTTTAAATTACTGTCATTTTTAACTTCAAATATACCTGTATTCTTGTAAATCAGTATATCTTTTTGAATGAAACAGAAAATAACACAAGCTCAAGATGTCTAGAATTTATTTTTTGAGCTAATTAACATGCTTTCCTTCACATACTTTTTTTGTGTGTTAAGCTCTTAAAATCTACACTTAGCAATTTTCAGGTATACAATGTATATACAATGTTATTAACTATAGTGACCATATTGTATATTAGGTCTCTTAAAATTATTCCTTCAATCTAAGATTTTATATCCTTTGAACATTTCCCACTATTTCTTATAACACAAGAACTCTTGAGTTTGGAGCAGATCAGTTATGAAATACAGGTAAAATATCTAACTGAAGATTTGTGGCATAAAAAATGAAATTTCAAAGCCTCAATTCGGAAGCTTAAGCGTTAAAAGTTAAAAATGTTGATCTGACAGCAATCAATGAGGTAGATAGTATATAGAAGGGAAAACTGCCAAGGGCTGAAACCCTCTGTTTTACTTTAAGGATTTGATGAAGAGCTTCTCATCCAAATTTCATCAGTTTTCCCACTAATGGAACCTGAGAAGAAAAGGACAACAAGCAATTCTTCAAGGTTACATTGGCCTGAAGCTAATATTTGACTAGCAGTTAAGGCCCCTCAAATATTATTTTATTTAATTCTTATTGTAGACTAAAAGATGAGTATTAGTGTGATAGGTATTTTGTATTGCCTCTGAAAATTTGCATTCCATCTGTCTTCTAAGGAGAATGGTTGGAAATCTAAAAACTAAATTTCAAGCTTTCCATTATCTCTACTACTAGATTTCAAATTGTTTCACCAATATTTTTTATACTGGCATAAGATTTGAAAGGCACAGATATGGCAGAGCCCATTCTCTTGGTGATAGAGGTGCTGGCTAGCATGAATGTCGAGATCTGGTTATTTGGAGATAATTATGGTACTGGACTTTTGACCTAGTACTATGGGTCTGAAAGCAGCAGCGGCAATTGTAGAAGTGGCAGTTTTTTGATCTTGGGAATTCAAGTATATTGGGCATGCCCTATGAAATCAACAGTTAAATCAGGACTCCCAGAATTATCCAAATTGCCCTTCCAATTATTCTGAACATTTCTAATTCTCTCTATTAAATCTTCTCTGTGTCAATATTGCCATACCATACTATACTTAATCAAGCTTTTTAAAAAATTAGAATAATTGTAGACTTACATCAAATTGTAAGAAATAACACAGATTGAGGTCTTGTCACCTTTAAAAATTTCCCTTAATGGTAATAATCTTGCAAATTTATAGTAAAATAATCAGCACCAAGATATCAATACTGAAACTGTCAAGATACAGTGCATTTCTCTCACTGCAGAGATCCTCAGTTTCCTTTTTATAAACACACTAACTCCCCTTTTATTCTGAACCGTTCCTTAATCTCTGGAAACCAGCAGTGTGTTCCACATTTACACACACACACACACACACACACACACAAATTTTTTTCATATTTTGTTTCAAAGTTATTCTATTAGTTGTCTATAGCTACCATAAAAAGCATACCATAGAGTTGGTCGCTAAATAACAGAATTATTCCCTCATGTTCTAGAGAGCTACAAGCTCAAGATCGAGGTTTTAGCAGGGCTGGTTTCCTTCAAGGGCTTCTTTCTTTTGCTTTTAGATAGCCATCTTTTCCTGTGTCTTCTCATGTTCATCCCACCATGTATGGGTTTGTCCTTATCACCTCTTTTTACAAAGACTCCAGTCATATTGTACTGGGCCCACCTTACTGACCTCAAAGCACTTCTATTTTCTCTTTAATAACCACCTACAAATACAGTCTCACTCTGAAGTACTGGGGCTGGGACTTTACTAGAATACAAATTTTGGAGTGACAAGATTTAGCTTCTAACAGTTATGTATGTGGAATCGCATAGAAGGAAGATTCATGGGATTGGCTTTTTCTCAATCACCATAATTTTCTGGAGATTCATTCAGGATGCTATATGTAAATAGTTTGTTCCTTTTGATTTCATAGTATGAATATGTAACTTATATGCAACTTTACCTCTTAAAGAATATCTAGGTTGTCATCAGTTTTTGATTATTTTAATAAAGCTATTATGAACATTCATGTAGGTCTGTGTTTTATATGAACATGTTTTCATTTGTATGGGGAAAATGCTCAAGAATGCAATTTCTGGGTTATATGATGGTTTCATGTATAAATTTTTGATTACATGACAAAATGCTTTTGTGAGTGGTTTGACCACTTACCTTCCTACAAGCTATGAGTGACCCAGTGCTTTGCATCCTCACCAGCATTTGGTGGTCTTTTTTCCCCCATTATTTATTCTGATAGATGTATAGTAATATCTTAATAGTGTTCTCTCTCTCTCTCTCTCTCTCTCTCTCTCTCTCTCTCTCTCTCTCTCTCTTAGTAACAGGGATTGAACCCAGGGGTGCTTAAGCACTGAGCCACATCCACAAACCTTTTTATTTTTATTTTTTTTTAATTTTGAGACAGGGTCTTGCTAAGTTGCTTAGGGCCTCACTAAGTTGCTGAGGCTGGCTTTGAACTTGTGATCCTCCTGCCTTGGCCTCAGGAGCCACTGGGATTACAGGTGTGGGGATGCTGGACTTCTAATTGTGATTTTAATTAACATTTACCTAATGACTAATAAAGTTGAGCATCTTTTCATGTGCTGATTTTCCATCTGTGCATCCTATTTGGTGAAAAGCCTCTACATACCTTTAGCCTATCTTCTACTTAGATTGTTTATTTCTTTTAAGTTCTGAGAGTTCTTTTAAGTTTTAGATACTGGCTCTTTGTTGGAAATAAAGATCACATATATTTTTTTCACAGTCTGTAGATTCTTTTCTTCTTTCTCCCCCGCCCCTATTTCTGAGTATCAAGCCCAGGTCATTGAGCATGGTAGACAAGTGATATACCACTGATTATGTGTATATTCATACCCAGTTTCTCTTTTTACTGCCATCTTCAGTATTAAGTCTTTCTGTGTAACTACATCCTGAAAATGTTCTCCATTCATTCCTTTCTAAAAGTTTTATAATTTTACTTTTACACTTAATTTGCAGTCTATTTTGGGCTAGTTTTTGAATAGGGTTTAAGACTTTGGTGGTGTTTGTTATTTCATTTTTTCATCTTAGCTACAGATGTCCAGTTCCTGCAGCACTATTTGTTGTAAAAGTTATCTTTCCTCCATTAAATTACATTTGCACCCTTGTCATGCATCATCAGGGCATTTTTGTGTGGGCCTACTCTGGGTTCTCTGTCCTGTTCATTGACTTATGTAGTTATTCCTCCACCACCATCAACAAAGCCTTGATTACTGGAGCTGTATGTATGTTCTTAAAATCAGGGAAAGCGGTCTCTCCAGTTAGTCTTCTTTTTCAAAATTGTTTTACCTATTATAATTCTTTTGGTTTTCCATTTACATTTTAGAATAAGTTAATCTAGTACACACACACACACACACACACACACACACACACACGAGTTTGATAAGTTTTTATTATTTTATTTTTTTGTACTGAGGATTTAATTCAGGGCCACTTGACCTCTGAGCCACATCCCCAGTCCTTTTTGTATTTTATTTAGACAGTGTCTCACTGAGTTGTTTAGGACCTCACTTTGGCTGAGGCTGGCTTTGAACTCATGATTCTCCTGCCTCAGCTTCCTCAGCCACTGGGATCACAGGTGTGCCTCACTGTGCCTTGATATGATATTTTTAAATCTGTATATCAACTTGATGGGAATTTATATTTGCTATGTTGAGCCTTCCAAGTAATATGGTGTATCTTTCCATTTATTTAGATCTTTTTTTGTTGTTTCATCAGTGTTGTTTACTTTTCAGCATACAGGTACTATAAATGTTTTATAACATGCATCTTTTTTATTTTTTGGGGATTATAAATATTGCACTTTCAATTTTGGAATCCAGATGCTTATTGCTAATATAGAGATATATAGTTGTTTGCTCCTAATATATAGAAATATAATTGATCTTTGTACTTTATTCTGTATCACATATCTTTTCAAAACTTACTGATCAACTGTAGGAATGTTTTTAGATTCCTCTAGAATTTTTTATATAGACAGCCATGCCATCTGCAAAGAGAGGAAGTTTTATTTCTTCCCCTCTGATCTCTGATCTTCGTGTGTTTAATTTTTTTTCTTGCCTGGTTCCACCAGCTATGACCTGCAGTTCTATGTTGAATGAGAGAGATAAGCCCACAGTAGACTTATCTTGTAATGGATCTTCAGCCTTTTACCAATGTGGAGAATGTTAGCTATAGGATTTTTGTAGATGCTTTTAAACATAAAATAGGAAGTTTCTCCTTCTTTTTGATTTTTTTTTCCTGAGACTTTTCATCATGAACAGGAGTTGAATTGTGTCAAATGATTTTTCTAGATCACTTAACATGATAATGCAATTTTTCTTCCCTAGCTAGTTAAGATAGTATGTTACATTAAATGACTAATATTGAATCTGTATTGCATTCCTGGGATAAACACCATTTGGTTATGGTGTATACTTCTTTTTCCATATTGCTGAATTCCATGTGTAATATTTTGTTGTGGATTTTTTGCAACTCCAGTCATCAAGCAAATTGCTCTGTATTTTTACTTTTGTATTGTCTTTGGTTTAATTTCAGCATAATACTCATAATACTAGTTTCATAAAGTAAATATAAATATGTTTCTTGAGGTTGGGGCTGTGGTACAGTGGGGGCTGTGGCCCATGTGTGGCACTGGGTTCATCCTCAGCACCACATAAAAATAAAATAAAGTTATTGTGTCCACCTCCAACTTAAAGATACATATTTTTTAATTTTTTTATTAGTTACACATGACAGTACAATGATCTTGACATCTCATATGCTGGAATCAAATGGGGTATAATTTCTCATTTTTCTGATTCTACCGGTTGCAGAATCACATTGGTCATACAGTCACGTATATACATACAGCAATAATAATGTCTATTTTATTCTTCTGCCCTTCCATTCCCCCCTTCACTTCGCCTCCTCTTCCATCACATCTCTTTACCCAATCTAATGTGACACATTTCCCCCCCCCCACCACCACAACATCATATATGTATTCTGTATAACGATGAGGGTCTCCTTCCATCTTCTGTGCAATTCCCCTTCTTCCTCCTTTTCCCTCCCACCTCTCTTCCCTATTTACTGGTAATCTTCTTCTCATGCTCTTCCTCCCCACCCCATTTTGAGTCACCTCCCTTTTATCAGAGAAGACATTCGGCATTTGTTTTTTAGGGATTGGCTAACTTCACTTAGCATCATCTGCTCTAATGCCATCCATTTCCCTGCAAATGCCATGATCTTGTTATTTTTTAGTGCTGAGTAATATTCCATTGTGTATATATGCCACTTTTTTTTTTTATCCATTCATCTATTGAAGGGCATCTAGGTTGGTTCCACAGTCTAGCTATTGTGAATTGTGCTGCTATAAACATTAATCTATTGTGAATTGTGCTACTATAAACATCTAATCTCTAGAGTATACAAAGAACTCAAAAAGTTAAACAACAAAAAAATAAGTAACCCAATCAACAAATGGGCCAAGGACCTGAACAGACACTTCTCAGAAGAGGATATACAATCAATCATCAACAAATACATGAAAAAATGCTCACCATCTCTAGCAATTAGAGAAATGCAAATTAAAACTACTCTAAGATACCATCTCACTCCAGTAAGAATGGCAGCCATTATGAAGTCAAACAACAACAAGTGCTGGCGAGGATGCAGGGGAAATAGGCACACTCATACATTGCTAGTGGGACTGCAAATTGGTGCAGCCAATTTGGAAAGCAGTATGGAGATTCCTTGGAAAGCTGGGAATGGAACCACCATTTGACCCAGCTATTTCCCTACTCAGACTATATCCAAAAGACCTAAAAAGAGCATACTATAGGGACACAGCCACATTAATGTTTATAGCAGCACAATTCACAATAAAAAAATACATATTTTAAAAAATATGTTTCTTACTCTTCTATTTTCAAGAATAGACTATAAAATATTTGTATATTTAGGGTTAGAATAAACATTTTATGACAGTTTGATAGAATTGTCCAGAGAAAACATCTGGGCTTGGAGACTTAATTTTTTTAGGTGGCAAGAAATAGTTAGATTAATTAAGTTTACTTAATAGGTACAGAACTACAAAAATGATCTATTTAATGTTTAGTGATCTATAGTAGTTTGTGTTTTCCAAGGAAGGGCTTATTTCTTATCAGTTGAAAATTTATGTGTGTAGAGTTCTTAGATCTTCTCTATAGTACTATCCCCAATTGCATTCATGATATTGGTATTCTGCATTTTTCAGTTTTCAGTTTTTATTGATTTCTGCTCTTATCTTTATTATTTCCCTTGTCTACTTGATTTGAATTTATTTTGCTCTTCTTTGGCTGGGTTATTGAGATGGAAATTTAGATCATTTCTTCTTTCTAATTTATGCATTTAATGCTGTAATTTTCCCAATAAGCACTACTTGAAATGTCTTCTACAATTTTTGATGCATTGTCCCTTTTATTCAGTACAACTTATTTTTATATTATTTCTTAGATTTCAACTGTATGGGTTATTTAGCAGTGTGCCATTTTCCTAAAAGTTTTCATTAAATGAATATATTAAGGTACAGCCATTAAGCCCTAGTAAAGACCGTGGACGTGACTATGAAACCTCAGATGATTATGCAACTAGAGCTATCTGGATATTAGTAGACTCTCTGATTAGTGAATAGATATTCTGCATTCCCTTGACACTTATTTCTCCTACACTGATACATCTATCTTACTCAACCTGCAGACTCCCAGGAAGTTTTCTACAGCCTATTTATAATGATGAAAAATGCTCAGGCCTAGTTCACACAAAGGTCTACCTGATTTGCATTATATGATAATCATTGAATCCAATAATTTTCTAATTAAAGTCTTGCTATGGGTGATTTTTAAAAATGGATCTCATCCTTTCAGCAATGAACTCTGTAAACTACACTTGAACATCGAATTCATATGGAGGGAGAAGCCATCATAAACAAAGATATATACTTAGTCTTAGGAAATAATGAATATCTTGACAAGTTAGGAGCTTGAAAAATATATTGAACTATTAAAGGAAAAGGAGCCGTAAAATCAGAAGGCAAAATATAGTTACTTTATACTTTATTGAATGGAAATGATTACTTTGTCAGTGAGAATCACACTTAGAACTACAAGATGGGAGAAGAGTAGATCTGGAAGCCAAATAATCCTCTAGGATGTCTTGGGTACTACCATGATCAGAATACTTGCATAACTAGGAAACAAAACTCCTCCAAGTTGTAATTTAATAACTAGGGCACTCTAGAAAGCAATCTAATGGCTTTGATTTTGATTCGAGAAATTGATGGCCAATAATGAAGGCAATATTGACTCTGTGGTACCGGAGATGATGAATATCAGTTCTAATTCTGTGAATATTGTAGATTACAGCTTCTATTTTTTAAGTTTAAAATTTATGAACAAGCTGAATGTGTACGTTTCCTGTTGGAGAGCATATGAGGCCCTCCTGTCCTCATATGAGACAGATAACTCTGAGGTTGTTCACAGATTTGAGGGACAAAATAGATGGACTGTACCAGTTTAGTTTATCTGCCTCTTCAGGAAAAAATATTATCTTATATATCACTGGTTCTTAGTGAGTTACCCTAGAAAACAGCTGAATAGATTATATGTATTAGGCAATATTTTTGGTATGTAAATAAATCTCTATGGAAATTTAAATAAAGAGTTAAATCACCATGGCCCATATAATTAGAAGTAAATCATGAAGAGCTATTTTGGTTGGCACTGCTAAAACTTCTTTTGTGAGATTATTAAAATCACAACTAAAAGTTTGACCTTCTGGTCCTAGAGTATGAGTTGAATGGGAGTAGTGCGATACCAGGTTTAATAGGTAAGTAGGGCAGATTTACAGATTGCACAGAAGATTTATATGGTTTACAAGTTTTAACTTTTCTATTGGGGAATAGGAGTGGCTGGATATACTGCTGAATAGGTGTAGAGAGGGTAAATTGCATAGAATTGTTTATACCAGGAGAAAGAATTATTTTTGTTAGATCTTTTGCTGCTATGATCAAAATATATATATAAAAAAAACAATTCTAGAGGATAAAAAGTTTACTTTTTGCCCATGATTTCAGAAGTATCAGTTCAGTTCATAGATGGCTAACTCCATTTCTCTGCCCCTGATGTAAGGAGGATATCATGGTAGAAGGGTGTGGAGGAGGAAAGCATCTCAGGACATAGCAATCAAGAAATAGAGAAAGAGCTTTGCTCAATAGTGACAAATATAGATCCCAAATGTACCCCCTCATGAACTATTTCTTCCAGCCACACCTTACCTGCCTACAGTTAACCTACAGTTAACCTTTATAAACAAATTAACATATTGATTAAGTTAAGGCTCTCATAACCCAATAGTTTCACCTCTAAACTTTCTTGGAGTCTCACACAGGAGCTTTTTTTTTTGTGGGGGGAATGTCTTATCTAAACTATAATAGGGCTGTATGTTTCTCTTAAGAACAGTGAGGGGATCTTAAGTAATGGGCTATAACACAAATTTCATTTTAGAAAAAATACAGTATTAGAAATATTGAGAATAAAAATGGTTTTGAGTAGAGGAGCAAAATTAGAGAGTAAAAAAATCACTTTAAACTTTGTAATGATGATCAAGCAGAGACAATAAAAGCTTGAATTAAGACATAGCAATGGAGAGCCAAGAAAGATGTTAGGCAGAAATCATGGAGAGAAGGGTAGCACTACTTGGATGCAAATGAGAACTCCAACCGTCAACATCATCATCATAAAATATTATAAATAGCTTACTTTGTGTTTAGTGTGTAACCAATTACTTTCCATAAATTTATATTTGATGATTATTTCTTGACCAGAGGGATGACAGTTCCATTCATAAAAATTTAATACACTTAAGAAAAAAACTTTATAAGACATACCTCACTTTTCTCAGTGGCAGAGTGAGATGATTCTGAACCTCAGTTTTTTCCTGTGTGCATTTTTCTTTCTTTTCTTTTTGACTTTGTTGATTCTTATCTTGCAAAGTCACTGTGGTATGTAAAGGAGATAAAATACAGAATGCATCATTAAATATAGAGAATACTCAAGAACTATTAATGCCTTCTCTCCTTTCCTTCTACCTTTTAATTTGAAAAAAATATATTTATAATATAAATATATTTTGGTATAATAGAGTCATCAATTAGAATATTATAATGTTATGGTATGCTATTATTGTATAATGGTCCTTATGTTTGGTTTGAGTTTGGCAATTTCAATATTGGTACTAGATATTTTTCAACTTGCTTTTTGCTAAAATTCTATTGGAACCATAAGTTAAAACGTAACATTGCATATTTTGTGTTTGAAGCTGTGGCAAAGCAACTGCAGCATACACTTTTTTTGGGGAAAAAGTAAAACTCTATATACAGTTTAGTTTTCATTATTGTAGCAGTAAGATACATTTATTGTCAGTATCTTACGGATTTGTTTTTCTATGTTTTTATAAGTTGAAAGAAGCTTTGGACAGGTCTATAGCACTATGTAGCTGCTATGTCTTATTGGAATTGTGATTTGTGTTTAAATAAGTTATCCTTTCTTACTTTATTTCTTTGATTTAACATCTCATTAGCCAGGTCACTCACTGTTGTACCCACTAAACCTTTCATTTAAATTTACCAAACGGTCAGGTTGTTATGAAAATATGAGATGCTATAAAGCATCCTCACTGGGTGGGCAGCACTGCTTAATTGTGCAGAGCATGGATTCAATCTCCTTGAAAGTGCTTCTACCCTGTCTGTGATAGCTCGCTATGATTGCCAAGTAAATTATGTCCATGTCTCTAGAACATGAAAATGTTACAGATGCAGTGCATTCATTTTGTGCATTTATTTCTGAAATGCTCATGACCTTGACTTAGTACAAACTGATGGTGTTTATCAATAATATTCTGTTTTTACCTACAAGTCTCTGGAGAGAAAGAAAGTGTCCTGCAAATTCCTTGGGGATTATAAACTCACCACCAAAGTTTCAGCTGTCCCCTTGCTTGCTGTCCATCTTCAGTGATGACCAGACTTTCCCAATATGGCAGGTATTCACTTAGGTTATGATATCTATTTTGTAGCCTATGCTAGTATTCCAACCTTAAAATGACCAATTAAGCACTCTATTATTGTCATTGACTAAATGCATTGATTTTCTAAACAAAATTAAAAAAAAAAACAGATCACATAAGTTTACTGACAGCAAATGATGAGTTAACCACCACGTGTTTCTTGGGGAAGATGTTCCAGAGGTAATCAGGAGATTTCCAGGAGAAAGCTCATATCCTACATTGTCAGACATTAGAAAGGAAAACAAAGGCTTTAACTCAATTATTCTTAGAGACTTCTGACTAGCAACACTTTGCCTGATACTGTCATATCTATGTTAATAAATACAGATAGCCTCTCCATGGGATTAAATATTTATATATTTCCTTTAAATATATAAATATTTATTTTAAATATATTAATATAGCTAAAATTTTTATAGATTTAAGAATTATAATTCTGCTAACTATTATGCCTCCTGAGTAAACTTACCTCACATTTTAGTTTATTTTAAAAACATGATTATCTTTAACTCACTTTGCTCCTGAAGTGAAAAGAGCTAGTCAGACTTTTACAACAAATGATGGTCACACATTTTAAAAAAAAAGCACAACTCTACATACACTTTAGCTTTTATTTTTATTGTAGAACATACTAAATATCTTGTCAAAAGTTTTGTTTTAATCAAGATTGTCTGCCTTATAAAAATACCTTTGCTGAAGGATTATTAATTTTTCTCTGGATTTATAATGACAGAGTGAAAAATAAGAGAAGTAAAGTGATCTTTTTGATTGTACTAGTTTTTAAAAAATAATTGGGTTATATATAAACACTTTTAACAACTAATTGAAATTGCTGTCAGATGTAGGATAAGTTTTTACTTTAACCAGTGAGGATTTACTTGCAATAGCAAGAAGCATTTTGTGCTCTTGCTCAAGGGAAATGCATGTTTTTGAAAGTAACAGGTCACAGAGCACCATCTTGTACACTGTGTTGATATTTTGTATTTTTGAATCTACAGCAATAATCTTTCTATAGTGTGTCAGGATAAAACACCAGGCCCCATACCCATGAGGTACTTTTCGATACAGAGTAAGAACAAAATATTAAAATAAATGAACCAGTCTGCTTTTTCTCAAGTGAATTATTGACAGAAACAATTCTGGGAGGGTGGCCGGGGAATGACTGAACATTTGTTAGAAATGCCATCTTATAAAACACGCCAGCTCTGACTTTCTAGCTCAGGATAAGAATAACTGTTAATAAATCCACCAAGCAAATTTCTTGGTTTTAAGGAAGAGTTCCTGATGTTGTTAAGAAGTTGGTTACATTGTCTATAATGTGTCCTTTAATGCAATAGACCTTTCGTATTATAGCTCTATAAGAAGAGCATTTTAATTATATTTTACTCAGGCTTCTAAAAGTGTCCTTCAAATAAATAGGGTGAATCACAGAAATTTAAAGCTCAATGTATCAACAGTGAGCTAACATATAAAGAAAGTCAAATCATAGCAGAATTTTATTTTGTGTTTATCCTGTGGTATGTTTCATAAAATTATTATGTTTAAAAATATAATACAGGAACACTTAGGAGTAGAAGTAGGAATTATAGGAATGAACCAAAATAGTCATACCTGTCAACAAAATTTAGCTAGGGGTCTTAGATTATTTGTGTGAAAAATTGGTTACGGTGTTGTTTTAGTCAGCTTTGTCACTGCTGTGACTAAAGGATCTGATCAGAACAAATATAGAGAAGGAAAAGTTTATTCCGGGGCCTGTGGTTATGGAGGTCTTAGTCTATAGAAAGCTGGCTTCATTTCTCAGGACTCAAGGTGAGGCTGCGCATCATGGTGGAAGAGTGTGGCAGAGGGAAGCAGCTCACATCATGGTGACCAGAAAGCAGACAGAGGGACTCCAGCTTCCAGATACAAAATATATACCCAATAGCCATCCCCCAATTAACCACTTCCTCCAGCCATACCCCACTAGCTTCTAGTTACCACTCAGTTAATCCCATCAGGTATCAATTCACTGATTGGGTTAAGAATCTCATAATCAGATCATTTCTCCTCTGAATCTTCTTACACTGTCTCACACATGAGCTTTTGGGGGACACCTCCTATCCAAACCATAACAGGTATTGATGTATTATTTTCTATTAAGGTAATATTATTCATTTTAAAAGTATATTGCTTTACTTTCAAACTTTATCATTGTTATAACTACTCTTATTTTCATAAGTATCTTGGAACATTATGTATCTCTGAAAGGTACTTTTTATTCTAGGAAAAGGCTATTTTAATTTAAGAGAGATTGTGATGAAAAATCTCTTTCAGAACCAAGCTGTAAATCCTGTAGGACAACAGGAACAATCTTAATCTACTATGGAGGGACCAGGAAAGAATATTATAGCTTTTTAGGTAATAAAGGACAGTAACTATGATGGCACTGCTTTACCATAATCCTTGTTTTACAATGATCAAGAAGTCCACCTCTTTGCTCCACAGCAGGACCATTTTTTTCTTGAATTCTGTATGAAAGACTGTCCTTCTAAAATCCCATCCAGTTATTTCCCTCTGAGCAAATTCTACAATGTTTTTAATGGCTATAGACCTAGCTTATTGATGCTCATAAGCAAAGAAAGGTGAGGCTTTACAGACAAAACAGTGTCCTTGGCATCTTGCTGGTATGCTATATATTTAAGGTCAGGTCACCAACTAGGAAGTGAAAGAAAATCCTGAGCATTCTTCTCACAGATTCAGTGAAGAATTCTGGCTCTGGCATGAAGAATTTGAGCTTCAGGTGTTATTATGCACAATATGAATGTGACAAATTATTCGTAAACAAATTTGGTGATAATCACATAGGCTAAGATGTATAATACATTGAAGATGAGAGAAAGCAGTGGACTTTGTGCCAACATTGCTAATTAATGGAGCTCAGAATGCATGTACTTTTAAAAAATATATAGGCATTTAATAAAATAAAGCTTCAAAGCTTTTTAAATAAATCAACATGTTATGAAAGTCATTTGCCAATTATAATGTCATTTGTACATTTTATTTGTTATTTAGCCATGTAACATGAATAAGGATGTAATGCCTCCATGGTTGATAACCTGGCCATTTCCCAGGGAGCCATAACAACATACTGATACTTAGTACATGACCCCAGAGATTGTGAAGAAATTAATTTGGGATAAAATTTGGCATCAGATCTTTAGGTAATTCTTATGTATACTTTGGAATGGGAAACTTACTTTGAGTATGTAATATGTCCTGAGTAACTTACCTATATTATTTATAATTCCTGAATTGACTAAGAGTAATTATGAATCCTCTTTTAGGAATGAGGAACCTGAAAATGAGAGAATTTTTTAAAAATTCCAAATCAATATTAGTTTTAAATGCAGAACCAAGATCTGAGCCTGAGTATTTGTTCTTTTACAAAGGCCTGATGCTTTGAATATATCATACAGCATATGTAATTATGAAACAAAGTGCATAGTGGAACTTCAGTTTGTCTGGATAAAACTAAATATCAAGCGTTTAAAATGGCAGCACTTTACTGTTATACATTCTTGGTGCAGTGTGAATTGCTACAATAATTTTGGAAAGTCATTTGGCAAAAATCTATAAAAAAATTCATAGTTAAAATAACTAATAGTAATTGCATGATTATCTAAAATGATTTACTCCCAAGTACTACATGTGTGTTACCTCACTTACTTTTCACAGGGATTTTATAAGACAGGTGTTATTATTATTTCTATTTTTAAAAAAATGAAAATATTTCACAAAAGATTCTTAGAAGATTTATTCAACTACCTAAAGTCAATGGAAGAATTTTATTCAAACCCATAAACCTGCAATATGACCCTATTCAGCTTTTAGCCATGTAATTTTGTTTTTATGAACATGTACTATAGAAATAGTCCTGAGTAAAAAATAAGCATGGTTTATAAATATCTACTTAAATATCAGTTTTAATTATAAAAATGAGAAAAGTTCAGAATAGCCAACATCAGTACAAAAACAGTACAATAGTTGAGTAAGTTATGGTAGATATTTACAATGGGATATTACCACCTATTGAAAATGTATACAATTATAAATTTAGATAAATGCTTATCAGATCATTTCAGGTTCTGTGTAAGATATAGAAAACTGTAAAAAATGTGTATTCTTCACTTACCACAAGAAAAAATTCAGATAATCTGCAGAATAATATCTTTTCTTGAACCTATGGGATAGCTGGAGCTAGTAAACCTCAATCAGGTTCAAAGTCTCTATGGAGGAGTCCATCCAAAGAGAGACAAAACATGCAACATGTTTCACCTTTGGCAATGCAGGGAATAAGGAATTGGCTGCCATATAACTGGGTAAGAGCAAAACAAATAACATTTAAGTGGATTTTAAAAGGTGAAGTAAATGCCAACTTGTCAATTTGGATATTGTGGATCCCCCAAATAAGTATAGTTCATACTTAGTGAAAAGCATTTCTTTGTGTTTATCTATAAAGTACACATTTAATGTAATACATGACACTTACAAAAGATCATTAATTTCAGTTCTGCTGTTATTAGGTGAGTGGGAGGCGAGAGAAGGGGATCAGTTCCAACATTTTAACTATCATTAATTACATTGTTGTCTATTATAATATTATGTAAATCATTCCATGATTTTGATACTTGCTCTTATTTTATATTATGCCAATTTCAGGTAGCAGAATAGGGGTGTTTGCCTTGCCATGGAAATAACATTGGCTTTTATTTAAACTGCTTTTATTCAAATTCATTTTGAATTAGATGTACTATAAATACCTGAAAATATGTATTTAATAGTTTCTCAGATTCTATATTATGTAATGGATTTTTTGTCAATTTACAGGGAAAAGAGCAAGATGATTATTTACTAGTTTAATTGCAACATGCATGTTGTGATTTAGCTCCATAACCAGTTAATTATCCATTGAATTAATTTTGGAACTCCTTAGTGTAGTTTCAAAAGACTGTCATATCGTTTTTCAAATATGTTACTTCTCTTGTGGTGGGCGAAATAATTTCATATAGCTTTTGGCACGAAGACCTTGCTTTTAGGAATGCTAGAATATATTCCTCCCCACCCTCATTTTGTTTCATGTGTATTTTAAAGAGGAAAGATGCACACTCAAAAAGATCCTCCAAAAGAAAAGTCACACACACACACACACACACA
This sequence comes from Spermophilus citellus, assembly GCF_964194105.1. Lineage (NCBI taxonomy): Eukaryota > Metazoa > Chordata > Mammalia > Rodentia > Sciuridae > Spermophilus > Spermophilus citellus. The sequence goes on from NC_138184.1 coordinate 204,687,108, forward strand.
CACACACACACACACTATCAGAATGTGCTTTCTTGAGCTAAAAATTCTTTAACATAGATTTTGGACACTATTCTGTTTCTGCCATATGTATCCAGTATTTAGAGATATTGCAAAATCAGATGACAGTACGTTCTATCTCTTCACACTCGTTGCATCTGAGAGACAGTTTTGAATTGGTCTTGACTAGTATGAAATAAGTCTTCAGAATAAAACTGAATTGACTATGTCTGTATTTTCAAAAATTTCTTTTCATAAGCAAATTTAACATTTTCCCCTTCTCCCCGGGGAGGCAGTTTACTGCTGGTTATCATTGCTGTTTAATGAAACTTAGAGCTTTCAAATAGAGAAACTAATTGCTATATTATTTTAAGGGGTTTTCATTTTCCCTTCCGTTTCCCACCCCCCAACCCCACCCCTGACATGCACTATGGGAGAATAGATTTACATTCATTTATATTGAGTAGAACTAGGTTCTGTCCCTAAGTTATTACATAAAGTGCAAAGATAAATAATTGAGAAGACAGTTAACACTTTCTTACAAATCTAGGTCCCCTTTTTAACTCTCAAAAGTGGGGTCAAGCTCAGGAAAGTAAGTGAAAGGTATGGAATCTTCCCTTCTGGGTTCCTATAAGACTCTTTAACTAGCAGAAACCAAATAGACCTTGTGTTTCTTTGAACTGACAATTTAAATTCTAATTTTGGCTACTCATCTTCAAAGAAACAGGAGGCACCCAGCTAGAGCCCAGAAATTGGACCAAAGTCACAATTTCTGCCTATAATTATGTCCCTAAAGTCAGATGGTTTAAACTGGGAGCAAAGCCATGATTTTAGCTTCTTTAATAAAAGCTTATATTTTTGGAATAAAAAATATTGTTTATTTTCTTGGGTAATTTTTAATATTTAAAAATTGATGGTTAAATGGTAACAACTGCAAATTTGAATCAGGGCTGAAAAGTGTGAAGTATAAATATAGAAAAATAAAAATCAATCTAACAGAACTTAAAAAATTGGTGATTATTAGAGGAAAATAAAGGCCATAAGACTTAGTATATAGATACTGTAGTCGAGAAAAACATGCTGAAAATTTATGCTTAGAATGGTAGACTGGAGGCTTTGGGTGGGACCTCGAGGGTACTCAAGCTTAGCAAGTAATTTTATTAATATTGTTAAGCATACAAGGATTATGAGCATACTATGAAACAGATAGCCAATCCCCACCAGTAGGGGTTCCACTTTTCAATTTTGATCTGCTCTGATAATCTTAGAGAAGGATTTTGATGAAGCCCCAGAACTTTTTATCCATCTCACTTAGAAAAATCCATAAATGGGAATAAATTATACAACAAAGCAAGGGAAAGTATTTCAAGATAGGTAAAACAAGTAAGACAGATACCAAGCACTGAGCATTAAAAGAAAGAAAGAGAGGAGAGAGTGGCATATTGTCTCAGAATTCAAGCAATGTTTTGAATGTTTTCTCCTAAAAAATTGTTTTAGTTATTGTCCTTTAATATACAATGAGCGCTCATTAAGAAATAATAGTTTTCTTTCCTTTTGTGACAGGATTTTAACTTCTGGGAAGGATAAATCTAGGTCAGCAGCTGACCTTCAAAGAAATTCTCTAAAGAATTTCTCTAAAAATCTTTACTCTAGAATTATGTGTTATTAATGAACATTCCTGTCTAAAGAGGTTTGTCAGGGTTGGTTGCATTGTATATAAAGATAATAAAAGAGAGATTCTTGGATTGGACTGATGCATTTATTCATGGAATTTATTCACAGATGCATTCTGTTATTGAAATCTCATAGAAACTGAAAAAAAAGTATTAGTCTTCCTAATGGTTGAATAAACTGTTGTTTATTGAAAGGACACTGGTAAGAGGTAGGTAGATCTTAGTCTTATGGGCAAATAACCTTCAGAGGGTATGATTACTGCAGCTTAGTTATACAGAATCTAAGATATTAATCTCTTCCAAATAACCAGGACTTAAGAGTATTTCAACTGTAATTCACATTATATCACAACATATATCAATACAAAGTACATAAGTGACTAACCTAAAGGGAATATCATGACTTAAATTCCTGTTTACTATGAGACTCTCTAGGTGAGTGGTTTTACAGTCTTACTTTTATCTTTAAAAAATATTTCTTAAAGGCATTCTAATAACCTTTAAAAATATTGAATCACTTCTGTATCCTAGTTCTCTTAAAAATTTCTTAGCAAAACCATTGCTGTAATACTTTAAATTAAGCTGTGTAGAGATAGCAACTTAACATGTTATATCTCACTACCTATTGATGCTTTTAGCATTCTAAGCCATGTAAAATCTTTCTGTTTGAAACATAAAATTTATGGGACACTGCTCTTGATATTTTATATTTTATATGGATAATTTTTTGTGAATAAAGAAAATGTCTTCTTTAACAACATGAACTTTAGATGAGATTTTATATCTGATGTGTTTATACTGAAATTGAAGAGGTAACCAAAAAGGATTATATTTCCTGAAAGGAAAAATAGAATTTTCAGTCATCAAGTCATGAACGTTTTTGGACTAATAGAGTATAATATTCCAGCAAAGAGATGAAATAAAGTGTAGAAGTCAAACCTTTTTTTTGGAATTGGACCACATATTAAGTATAATCACTTTCCAAGCAGGCAAATAGAAGTATACATAGATAGATGTTAGAAGTGTGGCAAATGTGTTTATATAGATTTTCCATCTATGCTGTATTATCCATTGGACACAAGGTAACTTATTTACTTCCTTATTCCTCAGATTACCCCATCTGTAAATGGTCTACATAAAAGATAAAACACTTCTTTAGAGATACAAATCAAGTGTTAAGAATATATGGAAAGTTCTTGAAATTTAATGAATGGAAGAAAGAGTGCAAAGTTGTGCCATCAATCTAAACAAGGTAGTTTAGAGGAGAGAGAAAAAACAAATCCCATACAAATGAAATAACCTGATCAGAAGTTTGTTAGCAAATAAACAGAGGCTTTCTCCTGTGGACTATGAACCTATGGCTGAACCAAAAACCATTTTTATATCATTCCCTACTTACTCTCTTATAAAAGCATGCATATTATTCTTCCATAGGAACCTTGCCTGTAGGACTGGCATAAATGAAATTTTCCCTGATTTCTTCTTTTCATGTCAAAAACGAAGGTTGAAAATAATAAAATTAGCTCTTCCACAAACCATTTGGGCTGGACCAAAGAGACACTGAAGATTAAAAGAGAAATGAGAAGCTGAAGTTGACAGTCTCCTGTCTGCATAAATCCTAAGTGACAACACCCAAGTTGGCATGGGCGTGGAGAGGGGCACTGTCAGAATTAAACCTCAAGTGTAAGATCTTTACTATCTTTTAAAAAGTTTACAATTTGAGTAATTCTGGGCTCAGGATATCTGCTAATTTCCACTTCTCAATGGCTACAAGTTTAGTCATAATAAGCCAGCCTTCCAGGCTACAGAGAAGAAAGTTCTAAGCACTGAAAACGTCTAACAGCCATTATGCAAGTATTTCAGTTAGTTAACGTGCTCTACAAAGCAATGTTCACTATTTTTCCATCTACAGTCATGTGCAAGATTCCTTTTAATATACTTGCAGTTTCTCTGGAGCACCAGAGAAAGGTCAACCACAAACAGCTTTGCTCCTGCCTGATCAGGTCATTCAAGTCTGAAGAAATTTTCTGATTTTCTATTCCTATATATATCTGTGATGGATACTGTTGGTATAATCCAGCTTCCCCTCTCAAGGAAAAACTTGTTTTGCCTCTGTTGCTTGGAGCACTCATTGTAGACGGTTTTCAGTCATCATCCGCCCAGATGTTATCTCAGCTGCAGAAAACTTTCTTAACCAAGATCATACTCATTCATGGGTGGCCTCTGTGCCATGACTAAATTGACATGGGAATATAAGAGCTTTGTCCCCTCAGGTTGACTCAGGACAACTCTGAAGGACCATTCCAACTTCCTAACTCTCCGTGTTGACACTGGTGTTGGGACAGTACCTCAACTCCACATTCCCATCTGCTTTCTGTGACAATAGCTGATTACTTTCTTACCCCCAGCCCCAAGGCCCTTGAGCTAGGATGTACTTTCAAAATAAAATATTTACAACTGCTGGGTAGTATGTCAACTTGAACATACTTGTCTCCGTACCTCTTCCTGTGCCTTAAGTTGATTCAAGTAATATCTAATAGAATATAAAAATAAACATTATGACTAGATTCCAGAGATTAGTGACAAATACATATCTTTAGCTTAATGTGAGATAATGCAGAAAGCAGGTAATCATGATCCAAAAATGCAAGGAAGATAGAAAGCTGAACAATACTGATATCCAGAGTAATTATTAAAAGTGAAACCTCACATAATTACATTACAGATAAAGAAGAGCATTAAACGTAGTTTTAAACCATCATATATGAGAAACACACAGGAACTTCCTTCATTTGATAGAACATGTTTGCTAAGGTCGTAAAGAAAATATCTTACTTAATTGCAGAGCTTTAGACATATTCCCTTTAAACTGAAAAAACAAACAAACAAACAACAACAACAAAAAACCCAGTCAATTATATTTGTTCTTTGTTGCTGCTTAACAAATTGCCACAAAACTTAAGTGAGTTGACACAATGTACATTTATTAATTAGTTTGCAATTCTATAATTCACTGCTTACCTTATATTGGAGATCTCTATTTAAAAAATTGACATCATTCTTATCCTCCAGCAATAACCCCCTTAAACTATAGTAGGTAGAAAAGGTACTATCTACAATAATAAAAAATAACCTATGTTAAAAAGGAAATAGATGTAACAGAACAAAGGGAAAAGTTCAAAGTGTTATTTATGAATATGAAAAAGCTATACTTTGAAACATAATTTTTATTGATGAGGATACTCAATTTTAAATAACAACTAGCTATAAATTATACACTTATGAAACAAGGATCTCCAAGTATTTATGAAATGTAAAATTAATTTTTGAACTCATATGGAGAATTCATATCAAATATCATGAGAGACAGGACCAACAGAACCCTAACCTCTCCTTGGAAGAACACAGTAGAAATACACTTGTTAAGAGTCAAATACATTGATAAGCTGAAATCAACTAAATGTCTATCAATAGAAGAGATAAATATACTAAGATATATTTATAATTTAGTATAGTGCAGATGCTAAAATAAACTAATTAGATATATATCAATGTAGAAAAATATTTAAAATAATTTTAAAACATAAGACAGATCTGCACACTGTGATAAAGTCCAGTAGATTTTAAAAGTAATTCTAGCTGTGTACCCGTTATTAGATAATGAAAGGATGAGTGAAATACACAATAAATTTATGACAGTGAGATGTCTGGAAATAGGAGGACAAGGGACAGGTAGGTTTTGTGGTTCCAATTTTATTTAAAATAAGTTTTAACAATAGCAGAAACTGATGGAGATGTAGAGGGCAATTTTGGGAACTCTAAAATGATTAAAATTGAAAAGCTCAAACAATTTGAAATGAAAAAACTGAGTTGTAGAACTTAACTATATCTAAATTTAAGTTTTACGATGATGCACAGGAATGACGGCAACATAGTAGAGAGAGTCCAAGGACAGATTTGTGAATCAAAGTACACAGTCCTGAATAAAACATGATACCTAGTCCTGAGAGACACACATATAAAGTACAATGATGTAGAAATGAATGAAAACAGTTAAGTGAGATGAAGAAATTATCTTCTACAAGTGGTACCATGACAACTGGTTACTCACATGGATAAAAAGGAACCTTAACCCAACCTCTCACCTTACACAAGATGGTTTTGAGAAAAAATAATGGCTTTAAAGTAAAACGTAAAACTTTAAAAACTTCTAAGACAAAATATAAAATAATATCCTATTATTCGTATTGGTTAGAAACATTTTTGCTAGAAGAAAACATAAATTCTCGGGGCTGGGGTTGTGGCTCAGAGGAAGAGTGCTCACCTAGCATGTGTGAGGCGCTGGGTTCGATCCTCAGCACCACACAAAATAATAATAATAATAAAAATTTAAAAAAAAACATAAATTCTCTCAAATTTTTAAAAATTAGATTTTATTAAAAATTATAACTTTGTCTATCAGACATTATTTAGAAAATAAATCAACAAGCAGCAAAGAAAATAAAATTATTATGTCTGTATATTGCTGGGTTAGTCTGTTTTGCATCTCTGAGACCAAAATACCTTTCAATAACAAGTTAGAGGGGTTATTTTGGCTCATGGTTTCAGAGGTCTCAGTCCACAGAGGTCCAGAGTAGGCTGAGTTCATTGCTTTGGGTCCACATGAGGGAGCACATCACAGCATTAGGGGATGGCAGAGGGACTCCATTTATGACAGCTAGGGAACAGAGAGAGGGAGGGAGAAGGGACCACGGGGCAGGTGAACTCTTCGAGGGCATAACCCCCACTGACCCACCTCCTGCAGTCACAGCTCCCCTGTCTATATTTACCATCTAGTCAAGTCTTAAAAACTAGGATGAACTGATTAGGTTACACCTCTCATAATCTAATCATTTTGCCTTTTAATGTTACTACATTAACAAGATCTTTTGGGGGGGACACCTCCTTTCCAAACTGTAACAGTGACAAATAATTTTTATCCAGAGAACTCCTAAAAACAGGAATTTATAAACAAAGAAGCCACTAAATAAATTGGGGAAGTCTTAAATTGACATTTTACAAGAACAGTTATCCCAATGGCCAATAAGTAGAAGAAAAAGTTCTCAGTATCATCAGTGAGCAGACTAATGAAAAATCAAACCACAATGAGATACCACAGCATACCCAATAGAATGATTTAAAATTAGCCCGGTGACATCAAATGTAGTTGAAGATGAAAACAGCTAGAACTCATACTTTGTTGATAAAAGTAGTTGCTTAAAAAGTTGAAATACATCTCCCCATAACCCAGTAATTCCACACTTAGGATTCATCCAAAAGAAAGAAAAAGGAGTTTACAAAAAAGCCCTTAGGTTATAGCAGCCTTGTGCATTATAACACCAAGCTAAAAACAAGATGATTATGCATCAACAAAGAGATAATCACACAAAAGGTATGTTACTCACTACTGAAAAAAGAATGAAGTGTCTATATGAATAAGAGCATGGATAAAGCTCAAAAATATCATGTTGACAAAAACAACCAAGAGGCAAACATACACATTTGTATAGACACACACACGTAATAAATCCATATATGCATATGAATTAATCCATAATTATGGAAATAAAATTAGCAATTATTTTTATGAAGGTGGAGTTGACTGGGAAGAAGCACACAGGAACTTCTTGGAATGACGGATTCATTCCATCCGAGATAGGGATAGACTGCGCGCGCGCACACACACACACACACACACACACACACACCTTGTTAAAATTCTTGAAACGGCCACTTGAGATCCATGCATTGTACTATTTGTAAATTTCATGGTCAAAGCAAAAATTGCTCTGGAGAAAATTCAACCAGCACAGAGGACTTTATTCAAGATCATTGCTATAAATGAGAGAAGTCAGAACTGATATTGACATCAAGGTACTGAAGTAAAATGAAGAATTTTTAAGAGCATGGGGGAAGGGAGTATCAGAGCTCATCTGTGTTTGCTAATTTGTTTTGTCTCCAGGGAAAGGTGAACTGGATCTTCCTGATGTGAATTGGTTTTAAAACACAGGGCAAGACTACCACTAAAGTTAGACTCCACCTTCCAGGAAAACTGGCAGAGAAGGGTACTTTCTGCTTTGAAGATTACATTTCAAAGGGATAACAGGGAGTCTTTGAGTGCTGGGTTTTTAAATGAGCAAGAGGGCTTTTTAAAAGATTTATATCTAAAAGGGGCAATGTATATGTTAACCATTATGTTTATTAAAGTAAATGCTGGAAGAAAAGAGAGACCAGAAAGCATAGCTGGAGGCAGGATTAGTCAAGGCAGGGACAATATTCAATTGGTCTTGGACATGTCTTCTTTCCTAAAAATTAAAATTAAAACAAAGCAATAGAATAATTTAGAAAGGCAAATATTCCAAGTTTTGTCTGGAAATAATGAAGCTGCTGTATGATCTTCTGGACATCTGTTCTTAAAATTTGTCACGGGTCAGACAGTGACAGTGCTCGTTTGAGTGTTACCAAAAGCTCAGTCCTTGTTCCTGATGCCAATTCAATAACAAGGACTCAGTTTTGACAAAAAAGAAAAAGAAAGTTTATTGCTTTGCTAGCAAAGGAGAACCAGGGGACTCTGGTTCCAGAGGCTATGATTCTTCTCATTAGCAGAAACAGGAGGCTTTTAAAGAGGTGATTCCACATATTCTCTTTTAGAGTTATAATTCACTTGTTAATTTGGGAGATAGTGATTTCTGAGATCTTCTGGTGCTATCCCTAAATTCTTTATTACTTGGTTCCTATGGTGGGTGTGTCCTCAGGACAGATAAATCTGCCTAAAATGGTGAAGAAAGGAATCCTGGTTCCTCTGAGATTAGGGAGGGAGCGAATTAGGGAAAAGCAGAGAGAAAGAAAGAGGAAGGAAAAGTGTCCATTTAAAAAATCAGGTGCAGCTGCAGAGCCGCAAGGACTGTATTCAAGGCACAAAGTGGACCACTGTTACATGAGTACTGTGGTCACAGGGTGTCTGGGAGCAGAGGCATGACAGGGATTTACCCCTGTCATGTCAGAAATTCATTGACTCATTTCAGTCTCCAAGTGCCTATTTGGGCATTGAATATATTGTGGTGAATGAGATCAATGGGTTTGTTCCTAGCTTCAACAGAACTAATATTCAAGTGGAGAGAAAGAGTGATCACAAGCAGACCAAATATAAATAAAATTACAATATTAGTCATCTGTATTAAATTACTCTGAAGAAGCAGAGATATGCTGGACGATGACAAAGCAGAGAAAGGTAGCTATAGAAAAATCTTTCCAGAAGAAATAAAATTTGAACTGATACCCGAATGAAAAATGTGAATTGAGCATATTTCTGTAGAGGGAAAAAATGTATAAATGCCCTGAGGAAAGAGGGAACTTTGGTTTTTAATGGAACAGATAGAATACTAGTGTGTGTGAAAGCCAGTGAGCAAGTCAAAATGTGGTCCTGATGAGGTCAGGAAAGCAGAGGCTGCTGGAACAGTTAAGTCCTCAATAGATCTCTTCCACTGCCCTTTGGCAAATGGGTTTTTAAGGGTCAATGATGTTAGCAGGGAGTCAGACCAAAAGACAAAAGTATTAATTCAGACAAACAATGATGGGAAGGTAAGGAAAATGATCTGAGGAGCCGGCAGGGTATAAGGGAGGGGTTGCTGGCAGCTTAGATGTGGCAGGAAAAACAAAGAGAGGGATCAAAGGTATTTGCTAGATTTTTGGTCTGAAATGTATTGAAGAAAGTATCATCGACTTAAATGGTGGTGGAGGATCAAAGAAAAGTAGAATTGGAGAGGAAAAAGTAGAGACACTTTAGGAATTCTTTGGGGGTGAAAGACCCTCAGACCCTCAAATCCCCCGTCCAAAAGAGAACTAGCGTCACACTGGCTGCAAAAGCAAGAGGCAAGTTTATTAATACACAGGCGCCGGCAGGTGCACAGCAAAACCTCAGCCGAAGCTTTGGTGAACTGGCACACCGGGCTTTGGGGTACAGAGCTTTTATAGGGAAAAAGGAGTTGTTTCCCGCCTAGCACAATAACAGGTGTCTCATTGGTCCCTTTGAATCCAGCGTACAGGTCACTTAAAGGGTAAACTTGTTTTTCACTATGATAAACTTGTTTTTCACTATAGGTTCCTGAAAAACTCATAAATCTCACAGGTTTACATTTTGTTTCCTCCCTGTTCCCGCTCATCAATCCCAGTTTGCTCAAGCATGTCCTGTGATGTGGGCAGGGTGCCCTTTCTCAACTGGTTATGTGGTGAGCTCACCCTGTTTACTGCATACTTTCTACTTTTCATAATCGGGCCTTAGGTTATGGGGCTGGGGTCCTTCAGGGGAACACTGGAGTTTGATGTGATCATTAAGCATCCAGAGTGGAAAGGCTGAGTGGGAGTTACACTACAGTAGAGCGCAGGAAAAATGTGATTATGATACCAGCGATGAGAATCACTGGGGGCCCAGTCCCATTTCCCCATATGTGACCCAGAAATGCTGAGGCAAGTGTAGAAAGCAAGTTTTATTTAAAGGATAGAACAGAGAGAGATTTCTCCACAGAGGAGGGGGTCCCAGAGCTGGGTGTCTGAAGAAGTGGGGTGCCCTGCTCCTTTTAAAGGTTTTAGAGTTCCTTTGTTCTCATTCCCTCCTTCTCCCTTTATCTTTCCTACAGACTAGTGATCAAAAGGTAGGCCAAAAGGTGGGAAAGAAGCCTCCAGGGGTGCTTCTCCCTGTTGTGTCTGCCCAAATGGGCCGAAAAGGAGCTACTAGGAGTTATTTACTAGGAGTTATTTCATTAACAACTCCTCTAGCTCCCTGCAGGGAGGAACAATTTCCTGCAGGCAGGTAGCCTTGACAACAGGTTGGGGGGGGGGCAGGTTGGAGATATTAGCATTTCATTTCCTTTATTTTTGAACCAGCCTCCATTCCTCAATTAGATCCAATTATTTATTATGTACACTGAGTGTCCTTTTTGTCCCTGGCCTCAATTAGAGACCATGGTCAAAACAATTCAACTTTCTCAATTGACATCTGATGGCAAGGATGGCTTCATATTGTTCGTCCTATAAAATCAAATAAAGAAGACTTTCATATCACTGACACTATTGAGAATTGGGGGTACATGCCTGTGTGTGTGTGTGTGTGTGTGTGTGTGTGTGTGTGTTGGGAGGCATAGATTTAGTTTTTAATGAGGATATAAGGATATACTTTTTTTAAAAAAAGTAGATATACCTAAATGCAAATGCTGAGAACCTCATTTGAAGAATGTCTCTACATACAGCAAATTTGCTCAAATGCCAAATCCAAAAACATCACTCAAATATCATATTCACAAAATAAAGAAAACATTGTACATTCCTTAGAAACATCAAGTAATTAGAAATATTTATTGTTTTTCTTATAATGTGAGGTAGAGGGAAATGATGGAATTATTCTCATGTTCAATTATTTTCAAACACATAGGCAAGACTCCAGAGTCTATTCCTGTGACTATGTATCATTGGAATAAAAACTAAATTACTTTAACCCTGTTTCAAAGACAGCCCAGAATTTTACATCTACTTTGTAAGGTAATCTTAAACAGAACTCCTGGGAATATGTCCAAATAATATTATGATAAATTCTAAAAAAAAGACTTAAAGATGACTTTTCTTTTGACTGTGAAAAAAAATGTTTTATGTTGAATAATAGTTGAATAAAATACAAACCTGTAATATTTTAACAATGTAACAAGACTTTGTTATTTTTTTTTGCTGGTGTGTTCTTTGTAAACAGCTTCCAGAAATATGTTCCCTGAGGCTAGATACCACTGCTTCTCCCTCTTTTTCTAATGAAAAAAATAAAAAAATAAAAATAATAAAACAGCAGGTACTGAAAAATTCTGTATCCCTTTTATCTTATCTAGTTTCAGCCTGCTGGAACTTTTGAAATTTTTCATTAAAGTGATGATTTTGTGTGTGTGTGTGTGTTACTATAGTCAAACATGTATTAGCATTTCTATTCAAAAGTGCTTATGCCCATGATTTAAAAATTTAAGACTTGCACATGTTTTGGCACATGCCTAGTAAGAGAATCTTCTGTTTTTTTTTTTCCAGATACTTGCATCTGGTTATGAACTATTTAATGCTAAATATGGTAAATAAGCAGTAATTGCATGTTATGCACAGTTTATTATACATCTTCATTTTGAAGCTATAAGCAACAAAATAATGTGCATTCTCAAAGGAACTTGCCATCTGCATTTTGCACTTCAAGTTGGGAACAGTGAATGTTATAGGTAATGTGGTGATAATGAAAATGAGAATTGTTATAGACCTAATAAATTACCCAAATTATTTTCTGGCATTATTGCTTTGCTGCTTGTATATACCATCTTTAGAACTCTTGAGAACAGAAAGAAGATGGGTGCATACAACCAGGGAACAGAGGCAGCCATAAAACACTGACTCACCCTCCTGTTTCTTTTTATTTTGCATGATTTATTTTTTCTTCTTCTTTTTTTTCCCCATGTGGTTGCCTGTCTTTCTGTTTTTCTTTCCACCCCTTCTTGCCCTAATGGGAAGTAAAGGGAGCAATACTTATTGCTCTATTTTCCATCCTTACCTGAAGTCCTGGGTCCTTGGTAGTGATTTTACAACCAGATATTTTGTTGTTGTTGTTCTAAAGATGCATATCATCTTGCTACAGCCAAAAATCCACACATGGAGATAACATCTGGACATAGGTTTCAATGGGAAGAAATTTTATCTTTGTATTGCCACTGCTTTTCAAGTTCCCTTGTTAACAAATGAGCAACACAAAGCTCTTCTTATCTTCCCTTTGGAAAATAGGGTTTAAAAACTATGGGTTTTATTGCTGACATAAACTATAAAAATAACAGAGAACTGATTTTTATTTTCTCCTGAACTTTCAGTATTTTTGTCTAAGAAGTTATCAACTACAAGTCATTTTCTTAATTTTAAAATTCACTAGTAATTTGATTAGTAAGTTATAGGAACATTAACTTACCAGTATAGGAGCCTGAAAATCATTGCCTTTTTTAGCCTTAGTTCCATATATTATTAGAGAATAATTTTTCAGAATTTATCAATTTTAACAGCATATAATGTAGGTAGATCTCTTTCCTAAGCCTTTCTGGAACATGATATTAAAAAAAAAATTGGTGCTGATAGACGCGGTGGGAGCAAGTAGCAGTGAGGTCACATCTCAAATTTTAAAATATGATTTTATGCTCTTCAGTTCCCACCCAACAAGTCAACTTTATTGCTTTGCAGGTAGGAAAATCAGTTTTTGAATAGCTCCACATCCCTTCTGTTTAATATCTCTTGATATTCTCAGTCAATATTTTTATTATTATTATTTTATACATTACACAGTTTAATAATTAAAACAACATTCCTATAATTTATACATACTATACTGTATAATATATGTATGTATATATATTTATTCTAATTTGTTTTATATGATAGCAGAATGCATTACAATTTATAGTATATATATAGAGCACAATTTTTTATGTTTCTTGTTGTACACAAAGTAGAGTCACACCACTCGTGTCTTCATACATGTACTTCTCATTCCACCATGTTTCCTACCTTGATGTCCCCTCTTTTCCCCTCCCTCCCCTTTGCCCTATCTAAAGTTCCTGCATTCTGCTCATGCCCCATCCCCATCCCCATTATGTATCAGCATCCTCATATCAGAGAAAAAATTAGGCATTTGGTTTTTTGGGATTGGCTAACTTCACTTAGTATAATATTCTCCAACTCCATCCATTTACCTGCAAATGCCATGATTTTATTCTGTTTTATTTCTGAGTCAACCTTTTTGAACTCAGACAGTTCCTCTTTCCCCTCAAAATGTATATAGCTAAAAAAAAAGGTTTTAATAATGGTATCTTGCTAAAAGCTGTAAGAAATGTATTTAGATTCCCAATTAAGATTCTCATTTTCACTAGGTTATTTTACAATTTCCTTTCCAGGGGTTGGGAAAAAAGTAGGCTCCTGATGATAAAGACTTGTGGTTTGTTTGGCAATGATAAAAATCCATGAAGGAACAGCTTATGAACTCAGAGTTATACCCTGCCTCATTAACACTGTCAAATCCCGGAGAGCTAATGGAATTGTATTTCATAAAGGTCTCTTTGCTATATGTGCCAAAGAACCAATAATTCAGTTCAACTTAGGTAGTATTAGCTTAAGAATTGGGGTAGCAAATAATTATTTAACTTTTAATTAGTTTCCTCTACGTTATACCTATAAATAAAGTGTTTTTCAGACAAATCAATACTTTTAATTTAATGAATGCCAAATTCTTTGTTTTTTTTTTTTAACAGTTGGGGAAATAAAAGTAAAATAATAAGAAAAGTTAATATTTATTTTTATATTTGTTCTAATTAGTTATATATGAAAGTATAATGCATGTTGGCACATTAAAAATAAATGGAGTATAACTTCTCATTCTACTGGTTGCACATGTTGTAGAATCATACTGGTCACTGCATTAATATCTGGGATATATAAAGAACTCAAAAACTTAATACCAAAAATCAAATAACCCAATCAATAAATGGGCTAACGAACTGAACAGAGACTTCACAGAAGATTGATCAACAAATACATGAAAAAAATGTTCATAATCTCTAGAAATTAGAAAAATTCAAATAAAAACTACCCTCAGATTTCATCTCACTCGTCAGAATGGCAATGATAAAAATACAAGCAACAGTAAATGTTGGCAAGGATGTGAGGAAAAAGGTACACTTATACATTGCTGGTGGGATTGCAAATTGGTGCAGCCAATATGAAAAAACATATGGAGATTTCTCAGAAAATTTGGAATGGAACCACCATTTGATCTAGCTATCCCACTCCTCAGTTTATAACCAGAAGACTTAAAATTAATATACTGCAGTGTGATGCAGCCACATCAATAATGATAGCAGCTCAATTCACAATAGCTAAACTATGGAACCAACCTAAATGTCCTTCAGTAGATAAATGGATAAAGAAAATATGGAACACATACCCAATGGAATATTACTCAACTTTAAAGAAAAATGAAATTATGGGATTTTCAGGTAAATGGATGTAACTGGAGAAAATCATGCTAAGTGATAAGCTAATCCTAAACAACCAAAGGCCAAATGTTTTTTCTGATACAAGGATGCTAATTCACAATAAGAGTGGTGGGGATGGGTAGGATAAATAGAGATACTTTGGATTAGGCAAAAATATACTATTGCAAATAATTCATTATTAAAAAATTATGAGCCCTTTGTAGAACATACTGTCAATGCTTAAATAACCAATTTAAATTCCATTTACCACCCTTTTTGTTCTCTATTTGGCGGACATTCCAGTGATTTGTCAGATCAATAAGACATTACAGCAGGGGTAAAGTAACTAGCAAAGTAAGTAATAATACATAAACTGACTAAAAAATATTAATTATTGAAAGCAAAACACAAAAGATATAAGTCATTAATCATATGACTTCTTAACTCTCTTTTATGGCAATATTTCATAGAGATGAATACATGGTTAATCATGATTTTATTCTTCTGCAAAGATCCAGCTATTTTGCTGGGGCAGAATAGCCTGGACAATATTCAGAATGAGGTTCATCTTTATTAATCCTTTCCCTTGGAACCAGAAACCCCCATTTGACTTCAAATTCTACCCATTCTATGATTATAGTATTCACATATATCTCCCATTTATGTTTCTACCACTAGCGTTCATTCTTTTATCTCTCAGGGACAAATTACTCCATTGGCGTCTTGATATCTTCCTTTTATGTTGCTATGGCTTCCATATATTCTCTTTACTACCACCAACATAATGTTTCTAAAATAGAATTCAGTCATAAGATTTCCCTAATAAAAACAAGAAAGAAAAGATGAGAGAAAGGATTTTTCATCTTTTCCATTAATTCTTGAGCTAAGACTAAATTTTTCAGTAAAAGCATTTAAGAATTTTTTGTAAGATCTACTTCATATGCAAAGTAATCTATAAAGATTTCTGCAGATCCCCTTTGGTACAATCAATAACTAATTCTATATCCTATTTAGCATTTTGATTCAATTTGTACTTTACTTTTATCAAATATCACAAGACACTTTCTACTATAATCACTTCAGTTCTTGGATATCGATATCATTAAATATAAGTGATTTAGGGACAAATACATCTGAATCTGACAAATTACATATTGAAAGTGCTAAAAGTATGATTAAATTTTTAATTCATTGAATTAAGTGAATATAAGTTCCAACCATTAAGATGGAAGTGATGAGATTCATTTAGCCTTGTAACTTTGCTTTTACCATTCCATAATACTTCCCAGAATTGGATTAATTTATCACTCAAATGCTCACATTTTGTTTACATAGCTGCCTTAAAAAATCTTTTTGGTGAGATTGATTCTGAAGGAGATGCTCACAATTAGTATAAATAGAATTACTTACTGAAATATAGCATTTAATTTCTATTTCTAGTTGTTAAGACTATACTATTTATTAATATGTAATGATACATTTCATTTGCTGTGCACCCAACATGTACCAATAATTTTATTAGATTATATATAAAACAGAATAATATGTAATAATTATATAGTATTATAATAGTTGTAATAATATACTAAAGAATATCATTCTGCTTCATATGTGTAATATACATTATAATATGTCATTTATAATACATATAATGTATGCCATTATATATATATATATAATGTCTATTTCAAGTGGGGGTGGGTAGGATAAATATATATCCTACCCACCACTACCACTCTTGAATTAGCATCCTTGTATCAGAAAAAAACATTTGGCCTTTGGTTGTTTAGGATTAGCTTATCGCTTAGCATGATATTCTCCAGTTACATCTATCTATCTATACACACACACACACACACAAACACACACATATATAATTTTATGCATTAACAATCCCAAAATTCTGAAACATAGATTTTATTCTTATGTTATATATAGTTAAGCTGAAGTTTTGAGATGAGAAATGACAGCTCCAAGATCACAGAAATGGAATTTAAGCTCTGTTTTTCTGCTTTGAAGCTAGCGTTCTCTCTACTACGCATACACACTATATTATTTTTACCTCTCCTCATTCCTTTGATCCACAAACCCCATGCTCAGGTTCAGTTCTCTGCCTCCCCCAGCCTATTGTCACTACCTGGAGTTTCATTTCTATTGGTTAAGTCCTTGATTAAGACCTGTTTTCCACAGAATATTTCTTTGATTCTCTTAGTGCATACAGTGATGAAAGTGATAGATATTACCCTTGCTGAGTGCTTACTGTATGCAATTGTTAGGTGGCTGCTCAGGCCCTGGGAAACAGATTCAGGAGCCCAGCAGGTGAAGGGCAATGCGAGATACAGTTGGGATACTAGACATTCATTATTCAGAGGTGACAGTAGCTCACAGTCTCCAGATCCAACTCCATTTTGCCCCAGCCAGTACCACTTAGCCCACTTCAGCTTCAGCCTCATTTAGCCCCTGAGTCTTTCCACAGGCCTTTCTGATATGTGCAGGACAGACAAAAAAGGCATAGTGCCCACAGGTTATATAAGTAGACACATGCCAATAAGCAGATGTTCATGGCCTGAAGTACATACACTGAATCAGGGTGTGTATGACCTTGACTACACACTAGAAACAGCCCACCAGAAGCCTCAGCAAGGGAGCCTAACTATATTCATCTTGGGGCCCTACAGTTATGTACTTTATATCCATTTTGTTGACTTTTTTTTGATGGTTGTATTAATATATAAGTGTACAGATGAGGAAACAGAAGCTTAGAGAGATTTTACTAGTGCTCAAAATCACCAACAGACACTGTATTTTTTTATTATAAAACCTACAAGTAAGCAACTATTTATTTTGCATATCTCCTTTAAACTTTGATTGTTATCTAAGTATTGTGTGTAATTTTAAGTTGATTTCCCAAAATAAGCTGCAAATTCTTTTGAAGACAGGATTATCCTAAGGAAGGAAGAAAGTACATACTGCATTTAAAAATGCCAGTTTAAAAATCCTACTTTATAATACCCAGAATTATCCAAATGCAGAAAATTATAATTGTGGTTGTTGTTGTAAAATTAAGAATATATACTTCTAGGACTTAGCAGAAAGATTTAATGACTTCTTTTAGAGTTGATTAATCATGTCACAGGAAACTAAAGGCAAAAAAACCATTATATCCTGAGACATATGTTTTTTCTTTTAAGACTATAACTAACTGACGTTACCACCTGCTCATAAGGGTCATTCTTGCCAGAGGTGACATTCCATCTATATTGCATCAAATAAATGCATCTTTATTTGTTCAGTCAGATCGTTGTTAGAAAAATTAGAAATGTATTTGTCACAGATCACCATATGTCAACAATGGACAATCTAGTTTCTTTGGTTGTCAATCTGAGGGTGATATATTACGATACAGCACAATATCAGCAAGATCTACTTTCATATTTTTTAAGACAGCTAACCTCCAAAATAATCTATAATTCACTTAGCAATAACCAGGCTAAAATTACACATGACAATTACATATAAAAGTTTAATGTATAATGAAAAACCTTTTTTACTTAAAACTAATTAATTATTTCATTTTTATTCTAATTTGTTATATATGACAGCAGAATGCATTACAATTCATATTACACATATAGAACACAGTTTTTCGTATCTCTGGTTATACACAAAGTATAGTCACACACCATTCATGACTTTGTACATGTACTTATGATAATAATATCCATCCCATTCCACCATCCTTTCTACCCCCATACCTCCTCCTTTTCTTTCCCTCTCCCTCCCTTTCTTTCCCTCCCACCCCTTTGCCCTATATAGAGTTTATCTGATCCTCCCATGCTCTACTCCCCAACCCCATTATGAATCAGCACCTTAAATCAGTGAAAACATTGGCATTTGTTTTTTTGGGGGGATTGGCTAACTTCACTTAGCATTTTATTGTCTAACTCCGTCCATTTACCTGGAAACACCATGATTTCATTATCTTTAATGCTGAATAATATTCCATTGTGTATATATACCACATTTTCTTTATCCATTCATCTTCTGAAGAACATCTACATTGGTTCCACAGTTTAGCTATTGTGAATTGTGCTGCTATAAACATTGATGTTTATAGTATGCTTTGGATATAACCTTTGGGTATAAACCAAGGAGTAGGATAGCTGGGTCAAATGGTGGTTCCATTCTAAGTTTTCCAAGGAATCTCCATACTGCTTTCCAGATTGGTTGCACCAATCTGTAGTCCCACCAGCAATGTATGAGTGTGCCTTTTTCACCACATCCTCACCAACAGTTATTATTGTTTGTCTTCATAGTAGCTGCCATTCTGACTGGAGTGAGATGAAATCTTAGAGCAGTTTTGATTTGCATTGCTCTAATTGCTAGAGATGTCAAATGTTTTTTTCATATATTTGTTGATTAATTGTATATAATTTTCTGAGAAGATGATGAACAGAGTGTCTGTTCCATTCCTTGGCCCATTTATTGATTGGGTTATTTGTTTTATTGGTGTTAAGATTTTTGAGTTCTTTATATATCCTAGAGATTAGTGCTCTATCTCATGTGCATATGGTAAAAATTTACTCCCATTCCATTCTCACCTCACTGATTGTTTCTTTTGCAGAGAAGAAGCTTTTTAGTTTGAATCCATCCAGTTTATTGATTCTTGATTTTAATTCTATGCTATAGGAGTCTTATTAAGGAAGTTGGGGACTCATCTGACATGATGGATACTTGGACCTAATTTTTCTTCTATTAGATGCAGTGTCTCTGGTTTAATTCCTAGGTCCTTGATCCACTTTGAGTTGAGTTTTGTGCATGGTGAGAGACAGGGGTTTAATTTCATTTTGTTGCATATGTATGTCCAGTTTTCCCAGCACCATTTATTGAAGAGTCTATCTTTCTCTAATGTATATTTTTGGTGCCTTTGTCTAATAGAAGATAACTGTAATTATGTGGGATAGTCTCTGTGTCCTCTATCCTGTACCATTGGTCTACAAGTCTGTTTTGGTGCCAATACCATGCTGTTTTTGTTACTATTGCTCTGTAGTATAGTTTAAGGTCTGGTATAGTGATGCCATCTGCTTTACTCTTCCTGCTAAGGATTGTTTTAGCTATTCTGGGTCTCTTATTTTTCCAGATGAATTTCATGATTGCCTTTTCTATTTCATGAGGATTGTCATTGGGATTTTGATTGGAATTGCATAAAATCTGTATAGTGCTTTTGGTAGTGTGGTCACTTTGACAATACTAATTCTGCCTATCCAAGAACAGGGGAGATCTTTCCATCTTCTGAGATCTCCTCTAATATCTTTATTTAGCATTTTGTAGTTTTCATTATAGAGGTCTTTCACCTCTTTTGTTGACTTCCAAGTATATTATTTTTTTGAGGCTACTGTAAATTGGGGTAGTTTTTCTTGTACCTCTTTCAGAGGATTTGCCACTGATATACAGAAATGCCTTTGATTTATGGGTATTAATTTTATATACTGCTATTTTGCTGAATTCATTTACTAGTTCTAGAAGTTTTCTGGTGGAACTTTGTGGGTCTTCTAGGTATAGAATCATATCATCGGCAAATAGTGCTAATTTGAGTTCTTCCTTTCCTATCCATATCCCTTTAATTTCTTTTGTTTAATTGCACTGGACAGTGATTCAAAAACTATGTTAAAAAGAAGTGGTGAAACAGAACATCCCTGTCTTGATCCAGTTTTTAGAGGGAATGCTTTCAGTTTTCTTCCATTTAGAACGATGTTTGCATAGGGCTTAGCATAGACAGCTTTTACAATGTTGAGATATGCTACTGTTATCTCTAGTTTTTCTAGGGTTTTGAACATAGAGCAGTGCTATATTTTATCAAATGCTTTTTTTTGCATCTATTGAGATGATAATATGGTTTTTATCTTTAAGTCTATTAATGTGATGAATTACATTTATTGATTTCCGTATGTTGAACCAACTTTGCATCCCTTTCATCTTTTTGTACTATCTTTTGATATGTTTTTGTATTTGATTTGCCATAATTTTATTGAGAATTTTTGAATCTATATTCATTAGAGATATTGGTCTGAAGTTTTCTTTCTTTGATGCATCTTGGCCTGGTTTTGGAATCAGAGTGATATTGGCCTCATAGAATGCATTTGGAAATGTGCCCTCTTTTTCTATTTCATGAAATAATTTGAAGAGTATTGGTATTAGTTCTTCTTTAAAGGTCTTGTAAAACTCTGCTGTATATCCATCTGGTCCTGGGCTTTTCTTGGTTGGTAGGCTTCTGATGGCATCTTCTCTTTCATTGCTTGAAATTGATCTGTTTAAATTATGTGTATAATTTTCATTTGATTTGGGCAAATCATAGATGCGAGAAATTTGTCAATGCCTTCAATATTTTCTATTTCATTGGAGTACCAATTTTCAAAATAATTTCTAATTATCTTCTGTATTTCTGTAGTGTCTGTTGTGATATTTCCTTTTTCATCATATATGTTAGTAATTTGAGTTTTCTTCCTCCTTCTCTTTGTTAGCATGGCTAAGGGTTTGTCAATTTTATATATTTTTTTCAAAGAGCCAACTTTTGGTTTGTCAACTTTTTCAATTGTTTCTTTTGTTTCAATTTCTTTGACTTCATCTCTGATTTTAATTATTTCCTATCTTCTACTACTTTTGGTCTTCATCTGTTTTTATTTCTCTAGGGCTTTGAGATGTTATATTAGGTCATTTATTTGTTACTTTCTTCTTCTTTTAAAGAATGAACTGCATGCAATGCACTGTCCACTTAGTATTGCCTTCATAGTGTTCCAGAGATTTTGATATGTTTTATCAGTGTTGTCATTTACCTCTAAGAATTTTTTAATCTCCTCTTGATGTCTTTTGCAACCCATCATTCATTCAATAGCATATTATTTAGTCTCCAGGTGTTGGAGTAGCTTTATTTTTTATTTAATCATTGATTTCTAATTTCATTTCATTGTGATCTAATAGAATTCAGGATAGTATCTCTACTTTTTTGTATTTGCTAAGAGTTGCTTTGTGGCATAATATATGGTCTATTTTAGAGAAAGATACATATGCTGCTGAGAAGAAAGTGTATTCACTTGTTGAAGGATGAAATGTTCTATAAATGACAGTTAAGTCTAAGTTATTGATCATATCATTGAGTTATATATATGTTTCTTTGTTCAGCTTTTGTTTGGAAGATCTATCCAGTGATAAAAGAAATTTGTTAATGTCACCCAGAATTATTGTGTCATGGTGGATTTGACTCTTGAACTTGAGAAGAGTTGTTTGATGAACATAGATGCTCCATTGTTTGGGGTATATATATTTGTTATTCTTAAGTCTTGTTGGTGTATGGTTCCTTTGAGCAGTATGCAATGTCCTTCTTTATTCCTTTTGATTAACTTTAACTTGAAGTCTACTTTATTTGATATAATGGCAACCCCTACTTGCTTTTGCAGTCCATGGTTAGTGGTATGATTTTGCCCAACATTTCACCTTCAGTGTATGTCTTATGAGTTGAGTCTCTTGGAGACAGCATATTGTTGGGTTTTTTGTTTGTTTGTTTGTTTGCTTTTTTTCTTTAATTAAGTGTGCTATCTATGCCTTTTGATTGGTGAATTTAGGCCATTAACATTCAGGGTTATTATTGAGACTTGATTTATATTCCTAGCCATTGTTGTTTATTTTTGGTATTTAACTTGACTTGGTTTCTCCTTTGATTAGTTTTTCTTTTAGTGTAATACTAAATACTAATTAGTGCAATACTCTATTGATTTTCATTGTTGTTTTTCATTTTCTCTTCATGGAATATTTTGCCAAGGATGTTCTGTAATGCAGATTTTCTAGTTGTAAATTCTTTTAACTTTTGTTTGTCATAAAAGGTTTTTATTTCATCCTCAAATCTAAAACTTAATTTTGCTGGATATAAGATTTTTGATTGGCATCCTTTTCTTTCTTTCTTTCTTTCTTTCTTTCTTTCTTTCTTTCTTTCTTTCTTTCTTTCTTTCTTTTTCTTTTTTAGAGCTTGATGTATGTTGTTCCAGGATCTTCTAGCTTTCAGGGCAGGGTCTGGGTTGAAAAATCTGCACATAATCTAATTGATTTTCCCCTATATATAATCTGATTCCTTTCTCTCTTGGCTTTTAAAATTCTCTCCTTATTCTGTATGCTAGGCATTTTCATTATAATGTGATTTGGTGTGAATTTGTTGTGATTTTGTTCATTTGGCATCCAATAAGCCTCTTGTATTTGGTTTTCCAATTCATTCTCCATGTTTGGAAATTTTTCTGATATTATTTCACTGAATATATCGTTCATTCCTTTGCTTGGAACTCTATGCCTTCCCCTATATCAATAACTCTTAGATTTGGTCTTTTTATGCTATCCCATATTTCTGGAATGTTCTGCTCAGTTTCTTACCATCTTCACTGTGTGGTCTACATTCTTTTAAAGATCACATATTTTTGTCCTCATTGTCTCAGGTCCTATCTTCCAAGTGGGCTAATCTGTTGGTAATGCTTTCAATTGAACTTTTAATTTGGTTTATTGTTTCTTTAGTTTCAAGGATTTCTGTTCGATTTTTTTCTTAGAACCTCTCTCCCTATTGAAGTAATCTTGCTTCCTGCATTTGCTTACATAGCTCTTTAACTAAATGATCTTCTGCTGCCTTTATTTGCTCCTTATGTCATTCTTAAATTCACAGAACATATTAATTATGAATATCCTGAACTCTTTATCTGTCCTTTCATCTTCTTGCTGGCCATGAATTCTAATAATGTGATATCTTGATTTGTTGGGGCACTTTCCTCCCTTGTCTCTTCATGTTGCTCATGTGTCTTCCTTTCTAGCTCTGTGGATCCTAGGTGTAACCATTTTTACCCTAAAGGCTTATAGTGCACCTGTAGGGTCCTATACCTCTCCTTTGAGGGGAAGAACAAGAAAATAGTTGCTATTAAGATGTTTACAGTTTGGTCACAATGTACAGAAATGGTGAATTCAATTATTATCTTCAATATAATCAGTAGGCTTGTAAAAGAGTTTACAATTTGTGATGGTGAACAAAGAACTGGGGGTGAGGTATAGGATGATATACTGAAGAGATAGGAGGTAAGGATATAGAGTTATTATATCTTAGGAGGTATGAAAGAGGAATATAAAGAAGAAGGTTAGTAGCAGGAGAAAAGAGAGGAAGTAGTTTTGGGTAGACAAGCAAATAGGAAGACAGTGGAGTACATAAAACAAACATATATTGAATAAAGATAAAAAATGTTAAAATAGTAAAAATTGGAGAAAATAAAATAAAAAAGAATATACAACACAATAGTAATATACTATTCAGACATCCCAGTCCTCAGTATCCTAATTCATGCAAAGTACTTGGTTTCACATATGTAAGGGATGTGAGGTCAGAAGAATAGAGAGGAGGAAGAAGAAAAAAGAAAAAAATCTCAAAGGAAGAAACAAGGATTGTTTCGGTTGGAGGTCAATATCTTTTCTGCTTCCCTTCACATCCAATACATGTGACTGTCTGTTGTTAGCTGGTATCTCCGCCCTCAGAATGGAGAATGTTACTATGGTGAGAGGATTGGTCTTGGGTGTAGGGAACCTGGAGTTGGGGCATGGTACTGGTCAGTCCCTGAAGGGAGACTGCACCCCAAGGATCTCCTTTGAGGTCCCCTCGTGTGATGTGGGCTCCTGGTCTTATCTCCTTATCTTTCCTGTAGATCTCACAGTTCTTGGTCTATGTTAGTCTCTAAAGTGTATCTCACTCACCCTCTCCCTTTGTACTTCCTAATAAGGGACTATTCTCTCCAGAGGTCTTGTATGTTGCCCTTTGATGGCTGTGCACCTGTTGTGAAGAGCTGTTTCATATTGGGCAGTCACTGTGCAGGCTTAGTGGCTGCTGGGGAGAGGGGATAGTTAGAAATTATGGGTACCTGTTCAGCCAGAGTTCCTAACTGGGGGTTTCCCCCACTAAAGATGGTGATGAAGGTGACCCAAGATGGAGGTAGCTGCTTTTAGTGATGGGGTGTCAGGTCAGGTAGGGGGAGCTGGGCGACGGCATGGGGTGTTGTGTTCAGAGATGATCTCTGTGGTGTGCTGTGTGTGGCTTTTGTCTGTCTTCAGAGCCAGTGCAATGTCCCCTGATGCAGGCAGGCTACAGCATGTAGGAGACTATCTCAGATGCTGTAGAGTCCCAATGTGGAGATGACCAAAGCCCCATGTTGGTAGATGGGGGTCCACCCAGGAGTGGTGGTCGGAGTTCCTGCACAGGGATAACAGCAGAGTGTCCTGTGTTGGAGCAGTGTCTGGCATTTCTGCTTGGGTGGGTGGTTGAAAGTTCTGCGCGGGTGCTGATGCTGGTGGTCTTGCTCAGGTACCCGGTAGTTCTACATGGGCATGTAGTTGGGAGACCTACTCTGTCGCGCTGGGTCCTGAATCCCTGCACACGTGCTTCCTGAGTGGGAGCAGCTGTGAGGGTGTGCTCTATCGCTTGAAGAGAAGCAGTAACTTATGAAAAAACTTTTACAATATCTATACATAGTAGAGTATAATACAGCAGCAATTAAACACTTAAGTATCAGTGACTTCACAAGAACAGATTTATTTCTTGCTTGTGTTGACATTTACACAGATTGAGCAGCTCCTCCTAATATTTCTCCTGCAAGTGGTAGTTCAAGAACTCAAACCTCTCTCATCTGCAGCTTTTCTAATTGGAACACAGGGCCACAATCCTCACTGCAATAGGAAAGACAGTTGGAAGATGCTGAGGGCATTTTGGATGCCAGACTTGGAGGTAGCTTGCACTTCTTACTTCCAGATCTCTTTGTGATACAGTGGTATAATCCTAACAAATTCTATTTGGTGAGTGCTGCCTATGACACATTGTGTTAATTTCTTTTTAAAATAATAATAATAATAATAATAATAATAATAATAATAATAATAATGTGGGGGCATGTGTGTGTGTGTGTGTGTGTGTGTGTGTGTGTGTCATTGATGTTCATTTAATGAGAGATCAAGGCATTTGCATGGAATGGGATCATGAAGGCATCCTCTAGAACATATTCATGCCAGCATGCACAAGTGTCATTCACCAGTCATAGATAAGCCAGGATAGTGATAGTCAAGTAAGCTCCATCCTCTGTTAATTTCCCTCTTCTTCATCATCCTCCCTTAAGTCTTCACAGGGCTTCTTGGCTGAAGTGGTTGGAGAGCAGCTATCACCTACTGCTATGCCACCTCCTAACCCTGTCTCTAGGTCAACTCTTGGTCCTTTAGGTTGCTGCTCCGTGCAGAGGGTTGACTGGTACAGGTTCTAGGCAGCGAAAAATGATATTTAAGCATCATAAACTTAGTGGTCTAAAAAATACCAGTTTCCTATCTTAAAATTCCAGTGGTCAAAACTCTGGAACAGGTTCTCATAGGTTGAAAACAAGTTACAGGGCTGTGTTTCTTCTGGATACTCCATGGGAGAATCCATCCCTTTCTCTCTCCCTCACTCAAATTCTCTCCCAGTTTATAGTCTTTGCTCATCTCTTGGCTTTTGCATCCCCTTCTTCCAGCAAAATTGGTCTGAATTCTTTACACATTACCATTGGTTACCATCTCATTTTTCTTCACCCCTTTTCCAGTGTCCAGAACCTTGTGATTAACTAAAATTTTAGGTTAATATTCCCGTTTTATGCTCAGGTCATTAGTAGCTTTTGTTCCATCTGCA
Organism: Spermophilus citellus; assembly: GCF_964194105.1. NCBI lineage: Eukaryota > Metazoa > Chordata > Mammalia > Rodentia > Sciuridae > Spermophilus > Spermophilus citellus. Next base: position 204,713,558 of record NC_138184.1, read on the forward strand.
CTAATCACCTTTGCCATGTAACCTAATATAGTCACAGGTTCTGTGGATTAGCATTTGGACATCTTGGTGGAAGAATTACTCTGCTTTAACACACATTCTCAGTTTATCTTAAACTTACATCATCTAAATATTTCAATTAATGGCATAGATTTCCACATCAAAAATTTTAAAAGCAAGACAAAATGTATGCCATCTAAAAGAAATTTACCTTAACTATAAAAATATAGAAAATTAAATAGTGAAAGAATAAAAGAATGAAGCTCCATGAAAATGTAATTAAAAGAGAGCTGGAGGGCTATATTAATAGCAGACAAAATATACTTCAGAATAGACATTTATTACTAGGGATAAAGACTAATTTCATAGTGATAAAGTGTCTAAGAAGGCAAAAATATCAAAAGAGAATCCTCATACTAATATTAGAGCTTCAAAGTTCTTTAAAAAATAATTAAAAGGTGAAATAAGAAAATCCACAGTTATGTTACACTCCTTTTATCATAATTGATAGGATAGAAAAAACAAACAGAAAATTTTTGTTACAAAATTCATGAGCAACAATGTCAACCAAATAGTTCAAATTGACTTTTATAGAAAACACTATTCAAAATAGTAGAATACACACTCTTTTCAAGAGTACATGGAACATTTAAAAGGCTCAACCACATTCTGCACCATGACAAGTCTCAGAAACACTAAAAACTGAACTTACACAAAGCATGTTCTATGAAGACAATAGAATTCAACTGTATAAAAACCTAGAAAGATACTTAGAAAATCTCTAAATGTCCACATGGAAATGTGTATTCAGATGTTCATAGTATAAATAGCAGGGAGAGAAAGGTGGGGAGAAGGAGGGTGAGACAGAGAGACAACATGTATAATGGTGTGTTTGATGGGGTGAGGAGGAGACTTGAGACTGTCTGTCTGCTTTGTTCATAATTTCTTACAAATTTTAGCATTTATTAATGTTATGCATTTTCATGTGTTCTCTGATATAGACTTTGTAAAAAATGCTTGCTTTCTCTTTCTACTTCTTCCAAAAGTCCCAAAAGACATTTTCCTCATACATTTCTTCCAACTGGAATTATACAATTTATTTTTTAAATATTTGTTTTGAGTGGTGTTTTATTTGTCATTTTGTTTTTATTTTGGACCTGCTACTTGGTCTATGGACATCATCAGCTTAACAGACTTAGAGTTCTAGCGACTTCTAGTTCAAATCACCCACTGCAAATTGAAAGTCATTCTTGTTTCCATCAAATGATTGCTTATATCTCCTTCCCTTATTATGTTTGCTAAGAAAAGAAAGTGATTGTTTCTCTTAGATGGTATGTGAAAACTGCAGGCACTCTGGAGTGTATTTTTAGATTCTGTGAAGCCACCGGATAAGTATATACAGGGGTGATGACTTAGAATTCCATAGAGGTAAGGTAGGAGCAGAGCTTTAATTCCTTCACTGTTTTCAGATGTCATATGTTCATTCAGGGCTATTTTTAAGCTGCTTTTAACTTTGTAATCTTCAGAAAAGTTATACTTTCCTTGTTATTTCTATGAGGCTACAGTACCACTTAGAACCTGATAAAGGATTTTTTTTCCATGATTTCCTCTTTCTGGGAACTTGTAAAGTGTTTTTACCCTCTCATTAATCTTCTACACATAGACTGGTGAAACTCTGCATGAAAAGACTGTAGTTTCAATAATTAAGGTACAAGAATTTCAAAGTCCTTTAAAATTTTAAATATGTATACAAACACATACATCACTATCAGCAACATTATCACAAACAACAACCAAAAACCTAGGGTTTTAAAAGGAGAAGAAATGAAGTTGCTTATTCAGTGTTTACTATTTGTTTTTATGAAGATATTTTAAGCACTGAAGTGATTTTTCTTTCATTTGAATTTTCTTTACATCTGATACTATAAAAATTTCTGAAAACCATTATACAACAAAAGGGTGACTCTTTTGCATAACCAAATATAACAATGCTTCATCAGCATGTCTACCATACGAGCTCCATAGGACCTTAGGCTGCGTGGCCTGCACAAGCACATTCTCATTCACACTTTCAAAAATACACAGACATGATTTTTCTTTTCTGCCTGATACTTGTGGTCCTTGGCTAAAGGATCATTTACAATTTAGAATTTACAATTATTTAATTCGAAATAAGACCCACATACATAACTAGTATTTTGGAGAAGGTTAATATAGAGTGGTATGAAAGAGGATCTGAGGAAAAGAGATCCCCAAATTCTGAGAGTGGTTTGGAAAATCTAATCTTGAATGAGGAAAGAACACTAAAAGAGTCTGAAGGAACTTGAGAACAAACTATAATTATTTTCATATTTGGTCAAGATGAAGAGCTTCAGTGCCACATTATACAAAATTGAATTCAGTGGTGGAGCCACCTTCATTTCTCCTTCCCATCTCTCCTCTTCTTCTTCTTATTTTTAATTGCAGGCAGAATGGTCATGTTTTCAAGAGTTATACAGGTAAAAATAGAGGAGCATATCTCTGTCTATTTTAATTGTAAGCTGTAAAGTTTAAAGAATTATATGCCTGTGGGAAAAATGTTAAACACTGATAATATTTAGGAATCATGCTTATTCAATATCTACCACTCTATCTTTGTTATATTGATGAGGTGAATTAAATGTCTCAATAATCCTTACAGTTAAATATCAACGTATTCATTTTAAGGTTACAAAAATTGAAGCTTAGAGAGATTATAAAATTAATTGAAGCCACATAGCTATTACAGATTCAAATTCAGGAAGCTTTGTCTCTGAAGCCATACTTTTCCTGCTTTCATATTTTAATTATTAGAAGAAAACATGGTTATGGTTTTTTTCTGTACTGAAAATACAATAGTTGCCCCTTATCCATGGGGGATACATTTCAAGACCCCAACTAGATGCCTGAAACCATGGATGGCACCAAACGCTATATGTACTATGCTTTTCCTACATACGTATCTATGATAAAGTTTAACATATAAGTTAGGCACAGTAAGAAATTAATCACAATCACTAATATTAAAAATGAACAGTTATAATAACAATATTCTGTAATAAAAATTATGTGAATGTGATCTCTTTCTTTCAAAAGAGTCATGACAAATTGCAATGTTTGGGACCATGGTTAACCTTGGGGAAATAAAACAGCAGAAAGAGAAACCATGGGTGGGAGGGACACTGTACATATTGCACCAGGGATATGGGCAATAGTATTTCCATTCGGTCAGTATATGGAGACTAGCGTTGACAAGTAACACTCTCTGGGTAGTCTCCCCCCACTCATAGGAGTCCTTGTGCTTTAATAGTCGCCATCAAATTTTAACATTTTATTTATTGTGCTTGAATGTCAATGAGCTGTGTAATCCAGATGGAGGGAAATGAGGATACTAAAGCATTATACAAAAAGAACTTTAAGTTTTTGAAGGAAGGAGAAAATGTTTCACTTGAAAGCGTACTCCTTTCTGGTTCGAACAGGTGGTGTGTGAAATTCCCTAAAGTGATGAATAATGAGTCCTTTTTCCATCTGTCTATATTAAAATAACTAACTTAACTCAGATTAATAGTGTCAATTTTGTTTGACCAGCTTTATAGTTTAAAGTAGAAATAATTTCACTCTTGATACAAATATTACTATTATATTTCTAATTATCATGGATTAGACAGAAAGCCTACATGAGGAAGTAAAATAGGGAAAGTAGGAAGGAGACAAGGGTACAAAAGAAAAAGCAGCAATAATTGTCTTATTAATGATTTAATTATCAATAAAACAATCACCTTATTTAATATAATTGTTTCTTTTCTCATTGAGGTCTGAGGATCATTCAGTAGATATTGACTACTGGACCACATTTGAGTTAATTTGTCTATAAGAACTGATATTACTTCCCCACTGCCTTTGGTACCAGACATTGAACCCAGGGGTGATTAACCACTGATCCACATGCCCAGCCTGGGTGTTTTTCTTTGTTTGTTTTGAGGCAGAGTCTGACTAAATTGCTTAGGGCCTCAGCTAATTTCCTGGGGTTGGCTTTGAATTCATTATCCTCCTGCTTCAGCCTTCAGAGCTGCTGGGATTACAGCCTGCACCCACCTTGCCCAGCAGGTAATAATTCTTGTACAGGGAAGAAATTATACTTCAGCAGCCTTGAGTGAGTCATCTGATACCCTTAATTTTTACACTCGCTTGGCCCACTGCTAGTAATCTCCTTGCTTTTTTGCACAAAGAGAAAACATGAAAAGGAAATAAAAGCCTTCCTCAGTTTGACCCGAATATCGAAAAATGAGTGACAGATTACTAATGATTATTTTTATTTTGTCTAAGTAAAAAGGACACACTCTATTTTCAAAAGTCAATGGAATCAAAACAGAATATGAATTCTACTTCCTGTTTTAGACCAATCATAAAGAGCTTAGCATTAGTCTTTTCCATCCTTTGAACAAGAAATAGTTGAAGAAACTTAAAATCGATGACTTTCCTTAGAGCTGTGAGATAACTGATACTGTATGTCAAACCACCATTTCCAAGTCTAGAAAGGTGGGCAAATTCAGAGGGACAGGAGGAAACTGCCTGCCTGGAGCAGGAGTTTTTGAAGACAGACTGGTGGGAACACTGAAGAGGTAATTTCCAGGAACAGAGCCTGGGAGTGAGAAACTCTTGGTATTTCTGTCTGAGGAGTGTCACTTCCACAAACCCCACCTTGTTCTTATGGTGACAACTGAAAAAGATCCTCCTAACTCCTGCAGGGGAAGAAGAATCAACTTTTGTAAAATGAGTCCAAAGGATTATTTCTAACTAAGGTCTCCTAAGGAAAGAGTCTTTATCAGAGCCTTATCTAAGCACTGGAAGCCTTCTTGTCTTAATAAATAGCCCAAGGGAAAGAAAGTCATGCTAGTGGAAAAACTCTTGTGATAGTTATAGCCTAGAGACCCAAGGCAACCAAAAGAATGAGATTTAATCAAAAGATATAAAATGCTTCCTTTACCCCACACATGACCATCATGCCAACAGAGTATTAGTTAAGAGGGTATGACACTGAAATTGATGCAACATGCAGATTTTTCTCTGAAGAAGACTATTTAAGAAACCCTAAAGTCAACAGATCAACTCAAATAAGAATGCTGAGGGGATCTGAAGCTTATGGCACCTAAAACTGCAGCAAATACTTAACACAGCCTAATACCCAGCTAGATGAATACAAATCCTCACTTTAATGGCTCATGTACTTCAGTTCTATTAACTTTTACCAAAAGTCTACTTTAAATAAAAAATTACAAGACATCAAAGAGTCAGAAAAAAATCAACGCAGTCTTCAAAACTGAAGAATCAGAATGAGACTGAGGAATGATCCATGTTGGAATTATCAAAAAGATTTAAAATGATTAATGTCTTCAAATTCTAACAGAAAAAAGGGGCCAACGTGCAGTAACAGGTAGGTATTGTGAGCAAAGAGAATCAGAGAGTGGATGTTCAAGACTCACCCCTACCTCAAATTTGGTTCAGATGCTACACACATTCTAGAAGAATACAAAAAGCTATAACTTAATTCTGGAATCCATGTCTTTGGAGACAGGAGTCAAGGTCCCTCAGCAGGTCCACCATGGCTCAGGGAGCAAGGAAAGAAAGCTGCCTTAAGTTTTTTGTTGTTGTTGATGATGATTGTTTGTTTTAATTACTTTATTTAAATTGGATACATATGAGAGCAGAATACATCTTGATTCACTGTATACAACTGCAGCACAACTTTACATTTCTCTGCTTGTACTTGATGTAGAGTCACACCATATGTATGGTCATACGTGTACCTAGGGTAATGCTGTCCATATCATTCCATTCCATCTTTCCTGCCCCAATGCACCCTCCCTTCCCTCCTTCACCTTTGCCCAATCAAAGTTCCTTCATTTTTTCCATACCTCCCCCCTCCCCGTTATGGACCAGCATCCACTTAACACAGGGAATTTTGATTGTGATTGGGAGATGAGAAATGTATTTGAGTTTCAGGGTAAAAATTCTCATGTTTAGGGGAAGCTTGTGTACCTTGAATCACCTGAAATCTCCAGGGAAAGAAGCATACTGTCTTATTTTTAGCTTTCTCAGATGTGGGACAGGTAAAATAAGAAAGGAATGGGTCTTATAAGTTGCCAAGAATCAATTTTTTTTTCAAAAAAAAGTGGAGTCAGAATTATAATTATAAGGATTTAGAAAGAAATGTTAAAAATCCAAAACACTGTAAAAAATTAAGAATGACTTTGGTGAGCTAATCAGTAGACAGAACTAAGTCAAGAAAAGAATCAGAAAGACTAGGAAACAGTTATAAATATTGCAGACAGTGTGATTTTCCTTCCCAAACCCATAACCCCAGACTAATTATGAGAAAGAAAAAAAAATTCTAATGGAGAAGTATCCTGCAAAGTATCTGACAAGTATTCAACAAAAGTATCCAGGTCAAGGAAATAAAGGTCTAAGAAACTATCAGCCAATAGGATCCTAGAGTATGGCATGGCATATAAGTGTAAATGGGATATCCTGGAACAAATAAAATGTTCTAAAACAGATGTGTCTTAATATAGCTACCTGCAGATAGATAGATAGATAGATAGATAGATAGATAGATACGATAGACAGATAGATAGATGGCCTATATCTGATAGAATACAAAGAAATATAAGAAGAACTAAAGGGTTATTAATAACATTTTGAAAAATATAGAGCTTCCAAAAGGCAAGATATTATTGGTAATTTATATACACACAGATGTTGAAGTATAATAAACAACAAATGTGATATTTGGTTTTAAAGGAATTTAGACGTCATTGTAGTCGACATTAATTTGTTCTATATAAAATTATATTGTCCCTAGGAATGTACCTAGGAGTCAGGTATAAAGCTAAGAGTCATTAGGTCATTGTCATCATTTATTGCCTTAGCCCCCCTCCCAAAATGAAAAAAAATATATAATAAAATGGGAAAGAGAAGAAGACTTGTTTCACAGAAGTTTGATACTGAAATATTATTCTGATCTATTGTTGGTAGACAGCCACCATTAGGATAAATTGAAATAAACACTTTTCTATTGTGGCAGCATTTATTCCAAGTATTATATAAAAGGCAAATTCAAGGAGGCAAATTAGAACAATGGGAAATATTTTGGAAATGTGGAGGAGTGAAGACTGTTTTTGGATGACACCCAAAATAGTCCTTGCAATAATGATTAATGATCATTGAGTAATGTACACATTAAGTATACTCTTGCTTTTCAGACAAGAGCATTTTCCCATGCTAGAGCCAAGAATCTTGGATTTTCGAGGTGTGTAGACTATATCAAGGGGGCATGTTGGTCAACTTTATATCCTGTGACCAAAATATCTGACAAAAACAACGTGGAAGAGGAAATGTTTATTTTGGTTCATAGTTTCAGAGGTTTCAGGACTTAGTCAGTAGACTCCTTTGCTCTGGGCCCAAGATGAGGCAGAGTATCATGGCAGAAGGGCCTGGTGGAGGAAAGTGTCTTAGCTTGTGGTTGTCAAGAAACTGAGAATAAATGTAAGGAGTAGGGGACAAAATATATAACCCCAAAGCACTCATCCAGTGACTCACTTCCTCCAGCCATGCCCCACCTACCTTTAGTTACTACCAGTTAGTCCATTCAAATTATTAACCCATCAAATGGATTAATCCAGTGACTAGTTTACAGGACTAAAAATCTAACCATGAGCTTTTGGGGCCATACTTCATATCCAAACAAAAACAGTGGGTTTTAGATACCATGTTTTATGCTGGTTCTTCAAGAATCCTCTTCTAATATTCTCTCATAAAATTTTGTTCCCACAAGTCAGTTAGAGAGTGATAATGTCCAAGTATAGCAGAAGACTTTGCATTACTGGATTTTTTTATTTTTATGAGCACTGCTTTCTACATAATTCCATTGAGTTAGGTCCTTGGTGAATTTGGAGTACTTTTCTGAATATTTTAACATTTCTTAGTCAAATTATGACCATTTCTGTTTGGCATAGGCAAATTCATTTTGCCCTGTCTATGAAACTGAGGAAACTTTAAACATTTTATCTGAATTTAAACACTGTACAAGATACACTGTAACTATTGTCCTACCTGACATCTCTCAAAATGCAGAGGGGATGGTGGCACACATCCTGAGAAATGTAGGCAAAGGAATAATTTTAGCAATCATCTCCTCACCATTATTTCTCAGGATCCAAACTATGTTCTTCCTGTGAGTAGTGATATCCAAACAGCAATTTGTTACAAAATCTATCAATTCTGCAAAATGGATGAATTCAGATGATTACCTATACATGTTTAGAAAACACATTTAAAACTATTGCTTAGAGCTAACTGGGTCAACAAAGTCAAATAATGCTTCCCTGGCTTTTCCTTCTTTGACAGTGGTTATTCTCAATTTCTTCCCCATCAAGAGAATTTTACTATGATACCAATCCTGTAAATGACAGTTATTTCTCCACTTTTGGGAAATAACCCATTAGGACAAAAGACTGTCTACTCTCAGGTCATTTGAAGCTTTGTGAAGAAATTTCTGTTGATTATAAAATGAAATTGTCTTCAATAAATATCAGAATTCCAGTAAATTTGAAATAATAGAATACAGACTTTACTTTCACATAAAATATTATATAGTACCCACTGATGCCTAAACTTGGCCAAACTAATTTTTTTTCTGCTCATTTACTTAAATGGGCATAGATAGTGGTATCAAGCTGACCAACTGTCTGCTGTTCTCACACAGGCTGCCATGTCTACGATATATTCAGTGAACTGGTGTGGGAGGAGGACTTCACTTTTTAAATGCAGACTCAGAGCATAGGAAAAAATCAAACATGTCCTTTTTTTCAAAATGCTAGTCAACATAAGTGGAAAAAAAATCCACTATATAAACTCTGCGGTTAAAATAATTTCCCAATCAAGAGCAGAAAATAAGAAGTAGATCCAGTTTCCTTGCTTTTAGGGAGTGAATATTCACCAAAGATAAATCCCAAGAATGTTTGTCAGTCTAGTGTCTCTTTAGTACCTGGACATGAATTGATTGATCAAAAATGATACCTACAGTATTATAGAGAGAAATTGAACTAGAGATATGAATGACAAAGCCCTAATATGCTCTGAGAGGAATGATGAAAAATCCACAAGCTTAAAACCATATAGACACTGCATCACCATCCTTTGAATTCTTCAGAGGAAGTTCATTCTCTGAATTTGATAACTTTGAAATGATTCCTTAAGCTTAAGCCAGTTAAGCCTCTGGAAGGAACTCTAACACCCAGAAGAGCCCCTGGAATGTCTGAACCTGTTAGACAACAGGGAACCAGGAAGCTTCTATATTTCTTATAGAAAATAAATAAAACTTAAGTTTAATTTAAATGAAAATCATTTAAACTGGTAATACAGTTTGGCCTCTATGTACAGTCTATTCATTTCATGCAAAATCATTGGCAGTATTTTCTTTGACTAAAGACCATGTCTTTTCCTCATATCTTTGCTGCCTGATATCCTTGCCCTTCATGTTTTAGTTATCACTGCAAAGAGGTAATTATAGGGTATTATAATATCTAAAACTTGGACAAGAGAACCCGATATCATCTGAGAATGTGTAAGATTTTAAAACTTTAGAGAGGGGTATAGAGATAAGTAAATGTGATTAATATGGGTTTGTGAAAAGAGTAGTTTATATTGAATCTTAATACCAATAATATTACTAACATGATTAGTTCAAGTAATTAATACATCAGTTTCTTCATGTATGCTATGAGATAGAAATTATTTTTTCTACATTACAGAAGAAAATGAAGAGAATCTTTGGCTCAAAGCTACAAAGAAGTTAGGTAATGGAGGTAGAATTTGAACATGTACATGCAATGATGCCAATAAATTAAAAATCCTGCATTTTACACTGATTTGTATTGTTAGCTGAATGCAAGAAAAAAAATTGTATGAGTGTGCACTTACACATGTGCCTAAGTCTACCACTAATGCCTCCCTTGTATTGTCTTTGCTGATGAGTTGGTTTTTTGCAATTAAGCCCTTTTGGTGTATTAATGAAGTACATGACTTTAATTAAGCCCTCCTTGTGTTAATAACATTATCCATTCACTGCATATTAATTTTGAAAAATCTACTAATTACAATATATTACCCAATACTCCCTTTATTTATAGTTTCTGACAGTTCTGGAATTTTTTGCATATTTGTTGTCATTAAATTTTAATTTTTACATTGTGTTTATGACTTCTATACCATATCTTTGTGGATCCCTTTCAATGCCTAATTTTTGTATCTTTATATCAGTTTTCAGTTGACTCCATTTCTAAATAGCCAACATAGATCCAAATACATATTTCTTGGTTCTGGAGTACTATATGTCCTCCATGTTTGTGTCTTAATTTTGTTCCTTCACTCATATTCTTTAAAACTGAAATGTCTACATAAACTTACCTAACGGTATCTTAAAAGCCAATATCTTGAGTTTATTGCCACACTACCATCAGGTGAAGGATGCAAGCTGATTTATTCTTATCTGCTTTTATATCTCCAGGTGTTCTATAGAGATAGGGAGCAAATAAAGAAAGTAAACACACACTCAAAACCTGCAGAGGATTTCATCAAGAGACATGAAGATCTCAAGATATATTAAGAGATAGAGACTCTCAGAAAGGGTTTTTGGTAAACAACTCTTTTGTGTTTGTTGTTTTTAGGATAAAATGTTACTCTAAGTATCTTACTTTCAAATGGAAAAGAGTGGTTCTTAACATAAGAAATCCACTAAATATAAGACCCTCTTCCAAACAAGCAGCATGGTCAGAAAAATCAAAACAAATGCCCATGTCACTTTTACATTCCCAGCTCCTAAAACAGCATGGAATCCACTGTGAACATTCTGCAATAGCTGCTAAGTGAACAAATGAGGTACCACATTCATGTTCCATGTAATGTATTTTTCTCGCCTTGTTGTCACAATATTTTGAGAACTGAATTCACAGAAATTTGTGGATACATACAGCAACACATTTTTTTAAAAAATATTTTCGAATTCAAAGTACCACTAAGGCAATAATAAAGCAATATTTTCAGGATTTCTGTAGAAAAACACTTTGTCAGTTGCTCTCTTGTTGCTGAGTTCAAGTGAACTGCTTCCTATGATGTCCAAGGTGGTCCCTCACCTGCCATTCATGCTCTTATAAGCTCAGTAAAACCCAGATCTAAGGTTTATTCAGGATAGAAAGATGACTTGGTGATTCCTCTAATTCATATTTCATTAAGTTTTAAGCAGGTCAACAATTTATATATTCTAAATTCTTTGGGGATATATATATTATATATTTAGAACATATGTATATTCTATATATAATATATAGAATATACATATATTCTATATATTACATATAGAATATATATGTAATATATTTATGTGTAATATATATACAACTAAATATATATTAAATATATATTAAATATATACATATATATTTAGTTGTAGATGGACACAATATCTTTATTTATTTTTATGTGGTGCTGAAGATCGAACCTAGTGCCTCACATATGGGAGGCAACTGCTCTACCAATGAGCCACAACCTCAGCTCCAAAGAGGACAGGTATATTTTGACATTCATGATTTTTCAGATATTACAATATTAGTAGAATCCAAACACTGTGTATAAATCATCAGGTAGGTGTTGGGCAGCACTCTACTCAAACCCATTACTATTTTTTCAGTGAAACATATAAAAATACACCATACTAAGTATGATAGAGTAAGACAAAAACAATAAATAGCCTCACTTCTGTTCACATCAGGTTTTGTTCCCAAGTAAGTTATAAAAATGCTTTTTTGGATGTTGTTTTTGGGACTAAGAGCATAGACCTGTAAATTTATCATACATCAATGAATGAAGACACTTGCTTGCTTATTGTTGCTGTGATCAACTTTCTTCATTCTACATTCAATTTATTTTTAGTCCCTTGATCTTGACATGGGCATTAAACATGCTCACTTTTCTTTCTTTTCCTCTTGATTGAAAATGTTCAGCCCAGAATATAAATCAATAAATTTTATATTTATTTCCTACACTTATTTCTCTACTCATAAATATAAAACTTATGTCTCACTAAAACTTCTAACTACATTCTGCAATTTTCAGATTGACCATCGCTGTTTTCCACACCAGCTCCCTGTGAGTGCTCAGTGACAACATCATTAATACTTTTTCAGATCTGCTCGGATTCTTGCATTGCCATACTCTATTATTTTAAGATTATATTTGAATTTATGTTTTTCAGTACTGACTAAAGTTCCCAGCTGATACATAAGGATATTATTTTAAAAATAACATTCCTAAAATAACATAAAGTTTAAAGTGAAGGGATGAACAATAAACCATTCTTGTAGCTGATCATTGCCCATTCAGCCAAAATAAACTCAAATAACAGTGCTTAATGTTCTGAAAATCTCTTCACAAGTATATTATTATTTGGTGAGAATTGTACATCATAATTATTAGTGTAGATTTTCTTACTATACATATGGATATACATTATTAGCTGACAGTGATTGGAAACACCCTCGATCTCATTACCTGAAATATTTTTTTACTTATTCCTATTTTGACATAAATGTACCAAATAATATTCTCTCCTGTTATCTGATCTCTGCAGAGTATATGTTATATGAATAAGAAATCAATTTAATGTTGACAGATAGACTTGATATTTAATATTTTAAACTATCAATACTACAACAGATAGTCAATCTTTCCTACACTACTGTGTAATTACTATTTTTCACACTGAGCAAAGCTAATTTGATGAGGCTTCCAAGATCATATTGATGGCTAAAAGAATGTTTTAATTTTATTTACACTTTTACTAATAGTCATATTAAAATTTCATTAAAATTAGTAGTTTTATTATATATTCCAGAAATTTAAAAAATAATTTTTAAAAGAGATGAATTTATAGCTTTTTAAAAAAATGTTAAAAAAGATCAAATAACTATCTCTTAGTAATGCATTTTTTTGACAATAGTTTTTGGAAGAAGAGGGAAAATCATTAAGTGAAAAATGTCACTAATTCTATTACCATGCCCTATGGTTTACTTGAATTCCAAATAACCCGGCATAGATCAACTTTTCCTATTTTTCATGGCATCCATTGTTCTGAACATAAATATAGAATAATTATAAAAAGACACAAAATATACTACAGGTTTTGAGGTCTTGATTAAAGGAGGATGCTCAACACAGTGATTAGAATTGTCACTTTGTTTCCCACAAGTTCTTGTTCTAGCACAGTGCAAAACGGAAAAGTTCTGAAAGATTGGGACAAAACGAAACTGTCTTAGAGGAGATAAATTTTGAAAGGAGAGGGGGAATGGAAAACTAGCAAGAGTAATATATTATAGGTCTGTGTTTTAAATGGAATAAATATGGAAAATTGGAAAATAATTATTATTTTTATTAATGTTTCTGCTCATGATGCCCCTTGGAAAATTTTAGTGTAACCCACAGTCTGTGTGCCCTAACTTGAACACCAAGATCTAGGATCATAGTTATCCCTTTTCTTACTCTATCTTCTTTTACACCAAAGCCCACTACCACGTGCCGCTATTTAAGAATACTAGATTTAGGTTTTTGGCACTAGTGGGGTTTATTTCTGGACCAGTTAGCAGGGCTTGTCTTGTATGTATAATCCTGATGTTATTTGCCTAGAAATCCTGAATTTCTTCAACCACATAAGGTCATATTATCTTTAAAATTTAAAATGAAATGAAATGGATCAAGACTCCACACTGTAGGTTTGTAAAATTCTGCTCCTTCTTAGTCTGACATTCCCTTTCCACTCCATGTGGTTATTCTTTTACCTCTCTTCTAAAGCAAACCATATCTTGTCAGGCTACTTCTTCCCACTTCTTCCAAGTTATCCTAAGAAACTAAAAATTCCCCAGCTATGATCACAAGTAACTTAACTCTCTTTCCTTGCACTCTGGCTTTGGGGAGTGGGATGTCATATTTAACACTCTAAGAGAAACTCCATAAATTTCCTAATGACAAAGAGTTGCCTTCCTGAGAAAGAAGTTCTTATGTAAACATATTCTATCTAAACTCTCTGCTCAGAACTAGTCCGCATAGTTTTTCTTGGCATTATCTATATAGTATTCCCTTATTGTTATATATTGGATATATCTTATATGAATTCTTCTAATGAGTATTCTAAGAATTTGACCATATATAAAACAATTAAGCCATGAAAAGTGTTTTTTTTTTCCTCCTTGATGGATATTTTAGTGTTCAGAACTTTTGTTCTCCATGAAAACTGTACCTTAATATATTTTATTTCATATCCTTTGATCTCAAATGCTTTCCTAATTTAGTACAACTGAAAACTAAAATGATGTTTCATTCCTTTGTATTTAAAAGTCTGCCAATGGAAATTAATATTGAAATATAATGTTTTCTTTTTCACTATTCATGAGATATGGGAGTTCTAAATCCAAGGATATATAAAATTAAAACTATATGTTAATCATCACCTAAGAATATTAGTTATCAATATGTTCTTTTAAGTACCTTTCTAGGTGTTCTCCTGAAATGTATTTTCCTAAGAAAATGCATCACAGCTCTTAATGTTTCTTAGAGTAATTTAGGATAGAATTAAGTTTTCCTAATATCCTAGGCATCATCATCATTATTATTATTTTGATAGTGACAAAAAATGCGGGGGAATTCTACCTCTGAGCCATGTCTGCAGGCCTGTTTATATTTTATTTTGAGTTTATATTCTGTTTATATTTTGTCTTGCTCAGGTGCTGAGGGTTTCACTAAGTTAAGGAGGCTGGGCTAGAACTTGCAATCCTCCTGCCTCAGACTCCCAAATCCCTGTGATTATAAATATGTGCCACCATACCCAACCCAATTAGACATAATTATAGCTAACCATTAAATTATATCATATACATATCCTAGTTTATAACTTTTATACAACTTTTTTGAGAATTATACATGTTTGTATAAGTAGGTCTAGTTAATTAATTTCAACCTTGTAGATTTGATTTTTCCTTTATCCAAAGCATATAAGGTGATAAAGGAATATATATATAATGCAAATATAGATGTCTTTTATCTACTTTTGTTGATGCCATTTTTATATACAAACAAGCACAAAATAAATAATATGCATATTGTACCAACAGAGTATTATTTGTCAATTTTTTAAAAATTAGAAATGATATAAAATTTCTAAAAGCATAATGCTAACCAAAAAATTGAACTTGGAGAAATAGAAAATATGAGTAATTCTAAAATTGTTAGAAAAATTGAAACAATAGTTGAAAATCTTGCCATAGTAAAAAGGATCCAGACTCAAATGATTTTCAGAGGGAGTTCTTAGACATAATAGCATGAAATAATATGTATATCAGAATATACATATTAGCATAATAGCATGATATAATATGTACGTCAAAATATATATAAGCTATTCCAAAGAACATAAAAGAAAAATGCTCCCCAATTCATATTTCTTGCCATCAAATCAAAGCTGAATGAGAAAAGACTAATTGAAACTATTCTTCCTTATGAAAATATGTGTAAAAATCTAAAAGAAATAGTAAATAGTGTATAAGATATAATACATTATGTAATATAATACATTGTATTATAATATGTATACAATGTATATGATGTAATAACTTAGTTTTTATTCCAGGATTATAATTCTGTCTATAGAACATAAAAGTATAGCTCATAATAACAATATAAGTAGCACAATTACAGATATGCATAATATCTGATACTAAACATGGAACAAAGAGTAATTCAAAGGAAACCCTTTTACCTGAAAAAGTGAACCCACAAGAAAAATCTTAGAACAAAGACAACCTCACTGGTGAATCAATAAACCTTACTGTTAAAATCAGAAGAGAGATCTGCCTTGCCAACTAGCACAGGAACCAGGGCCCAGGGTAGGCCAGGGTTGCCCCCCTCCACATCACCCAGGAGCCCAGGTCTAACCCACTTCCATCTTGAGACACTTAAGCCATCCCCATAGATTTCCCCATGCAGTAGCCTCTACCTTGGGACTACAGACAGGGCCTAGAAGCAGCTATATCTTGGAGCAGGAATCCCAAAGCTAGTGTAAGCGCCACCCTTTCAGCCCCATCTCTGAGAGATGTTGCATCCATCTTGGGGCACTTCCTCTGCTATCTTGAGTTGTCTCCTGCTGTTGCCACCACCACCTATAGTTATAGTGGCATCCATCCTGGGATACTGGCAGGGTATGGAAGCCCAAACATGAAAGAAAACTTAAGACCAAAATCTTTAATGGACATAGATGCAAAAATTCTCAATAAAATTCTGTTAAATCAAATACAAAACGATAGTACACCATGATCAAATGGGGTTCATCTCAGGGATTCAATGTTGGTTCAACATATGGAAATCAATAAGTGTAATTAATCACATTAATAGACTTAAAGATAAGAATCATATTATCATCTTAATAGATGCAGAAATAGCCTTCAATGAAATACAGCACTCCTTCCTGTTCAAAACACCAGAAAAACTAGGAATAACAGGAACATATCTAAACATTGCAAAAGCTATCTATGCTAAGCCCCAGGCCAACATCATTCTAAATGGAGAAAAATTGAAAGCATTCCCTCTAAAAACTGGAACAAGAGAGGGATGATCTCTTTCACCACTTCTGTTTAACATAGTTGTTGAATAACTGGCCAGTGCAATTAGAAGAAAGAAATTAGAGGGATATGGATAGGAAAGGAAGAATTCAAATTAGCACCATTTGCTGATGATATGATTCTATATCTAGAAGACCCACAAAGTTCCACAAGAAAAATTCTAGAACTAGTAAATGAATTCAGCAAAGTAGCCGGATAGAAAATCAACACCCATAAATCAAAGGCATTTCTGTATATCAATGACAAATCCTCTGAATGATAAATGAGGAAAACTACCCCAGTTACAATAGCCTCAAAAAAAAAATACTTGGGAATCAACTTAACAAAAAAAATAAAATAAAATACTTGGGAATCAACTTAACAAAAGAAGTGAAAGATCTGTACAGTGAAAACCACAGCATGCTAAAGAAAATAATAAAGAAGACCTTAGAAGATGGAAAAATCTCCCTTGTTCTTGGATAGGCAGAATTAGTATTGTCAAAATGACCATACTACCAAAAGCACTATACAGATTTAATGCATTCTAATAAAGATCCCAGTGATAATGCTCAAAGAAATAGAAAAAGCAGTCATGAGATTTATCTGGAAAAATAAGAGACCCAGAATAGCTAAAGCAATCCTTCTTCTAGCCAGAAGAGTAAAGCAGATGGCATCACTATACCAGACCTTAAACTATACTACAGAGCAATAGTAACAAAAACAGCACAGTATTGGCACCAAAATAGACTTGTAGACCAATGGTACAGAATAGAGGACACAGAGACTAACCCACATAATTACAATTATCGTACATTAGACAAAAACGCCAAAAACGTACATTGGAGAAAGAGCCTCTTCAACAAATGGTATTGGGAAAACTGGAAATCCATATGCAACAAAATGAAATTATACTTTTATCTCTCACATGCACAAACTCAACTCAAAGTGGATCAAGGACATAAGAATTAAACCAGAGACACTGTGTCTATTGGAAGAAAAATTAGGCCCCAATCTGCATCAAGTTGGATTAGGCCCCAACTTATTTAATAAGACTCCTATAGCACAAGAATTAAAATAAAAAATCAATAAATGGGATTGTTTCAAACTAAAATTTTCTTCTTAGAAAAAGAAACAATCAGTGAGGTGAACAGATGGCCAACAGAATGGGAGCAAATTTTTACCACAGGCATGTCAGATAGAGCACGAATCTCTAGGATATATAAGGAACTCAAAAATCTTAACACCAAAATAAATAAATAAATAAATAAATAGCCCAATCAATAAATGGGCCAAGAAACTGAGCAGACACTTCTCAGAAGATGATATACAATCAAGCAACAATACTATGAAAAAATGTTCAACATCTTTAGCAATTAGAACAATGCAAATCAAAACCACTCTAAGATTTCCTCTCACTCCAGTTAGAATGGAAGCTATTATGAAGACAGACAACACTAAGTGTTGGCAAGGATGTGGGAGAAAAGGCACACTCATACATTGCTGTGGGACTGAAAAATGGTTCAGCCAGTATGGAAAACAGATATGAAAAAAACCTTGGAAAACTGGGAATTTTTCTATTCCTCTCCTCAGTCTATACCCAAAGGACTTAAAAACAGCATACTACAGGGACACAGCCACATCAATGTTTATAGCAGCACAATTCACAATAGCTAAACTGTGGAACCAACCTAGATGCCCTTCAGTAGATGAATAGATAAAGAAATGTGGTATATATACACAGTGGAATATAACTCAGCTTTAAAAGAGAATAATATCATGGTATTTGCAGGTAAATGCATAGACAGAGTTGAAGAATATAATGCTAAGGGAAGTTAGCCACCCCCCCCCCCAAAAAAAAAGATGTTCAAAAGAAAATCAGAAGAGAAAAATGACTCATCATTTTTTCCATTCATTCATTCCATTGCTATTCCAAAAAGACAAATCAAAAAGAAGAGCCAAATGACCTCTAGGATTGAAAAGGAACACAAAGTGTCATTTTAAAATCCCTTTTTAAAAACAAGTAAATTTAATTCTATGGAATTACAAAACTCAAAGCTATCATTCAAAACAATAACAAATATGTACAAAATTAGAAAATGTTTTTGAAGGCAATTAAGAAAATGCAAAAGAGAAATTCACACTGTTTCCACAGAAGGCTGGTATCATAAAGATTCATTTTCTTTTGCATTGTATGTTGATTTAATATCAATGTTTGAAACAAGAATTTTTGTCTTTCTGAAAGCTAATTCTCACAATGATCTGAAAAATTAAAGATCCAAATCCAAGATATTCTTAATGGAGAACATCAAGTGAAGGTATTGAGATATAAAATATCAGTTCATTATAAATTATTAATAATTAAGACAGTTTATATTGGAATGGTATTAGACATAAACTGTTCATTAAGTATGGTTTAACACATTTTTCAGCATGTACCATATTCTTATTTTATTTTAAGGTTTAGAAATATAACAATAGTGTAAGCAAAACTGTTCTTCTGGGGTTGATGGTATAGCTAAATGAATAACAAAAATGGTGATGTTTGCTATGGAGTGTGTGTGAAGGGACATGAAGTGTTAAATAAGGAAGCTAATAAAGTCCTCATTGTAAAGATCACATTAATGTCCAAAGCTAATAGAAATGGCAAGTGACAGAACACATTCTGATGTATCACAATAGATGTTGGTGGGGAAATTACTATTTGATTAATAGTTCTGAGAAATTAATTAACAATATGAATGTAGGATTTTTAAAAATTTCATATAAAACCTTTGAAAATCAAATTAAATTAAAGCTTAAATATAAATTACAAAGCTTCACATATATAAGAAAACAAATACTGGGATATACACTTGGATATTGGAATATAGGAGGATTTTTTTTTAAAGACCTATAAAAGAATCCCCCCACAAAAAGAAGCACAAATTTGACTATATTAAAATGATTTAAGGATACTATAAGTCCCAAACCAGGGCAAGATATTTTTAAAATATACCTTGAATTGAAAAAAAAAATTAGTATCCAAAAATGTTTTTAAATGCCTTATAAATTAATAAGAAACAAGCATTAATAAGAAGTAGTTTAATAAGAAATAGATGTTGCCTGCACCCACTGAGAGAGCAGGAGTAGAGGACAGGTATGATGTGATCTATAATTTCAAGCACATGCTGGGTGCTCCTTTGAGCATAGACCCCATGAGAGTCAAAAAGAAAACAGTGTTATTTCCTGGAAATGCCTGACATGAGGATTATATGGCTGGGGAAGCAGTGAGCAGTGATCCAATTTGGTTGCGTGCTGAAGGCTCACCTGGAGGACTGGATCTGGGATAAGGGAAAAATGGATTTAAGAGAGATTCCAAGGTGTTAGGTTGAAAAATTAGAAGATAATATAGAAAAAAAATTGCTACATCTTAATCATACATTCTCCTTTAGTATTTTTCTCTATATTTGTCTGGTAGATTGAGAGAGTCCATCTTCCTATGTTCAATCAGGAACATAGAGATCAGTAGAATACTTTGATGTTTTAAAACACCAGCAATTACATTTTAAAAAATTGTCTGAGAATATTTAGAATTATGGACACCCTCCACTAAGTTTACAGATAAAAATTTTTCTAACCTTGAGGGATAAACCAAAGAGAGTTAAAGAGAAGCAAAACGTCCCATTAGGCTTTGTTTTGACATCTCTATTTGAAGAGGTTCTTCTTCTGAAGAGGAAAAGCACCCCTTGGAATTGCTGGCTTCAGCTGCTACAGGCAACAATGATTTCCTTCACTTGTTTCAAAAAGGTCGGGAGACTGCAGGGGAGACCCAGCATGACAACTGTTATAATTAGGAGAGAAACTGCATGTACTCTGGAAAATTCCACATTCCATTGGGTACTATGCTATGTTTATACCAAGGGGCCATGAACTATAGTGTAAAGGGCAATCTGTGTCTGGGACAGACTGTTTTCGTCTCTAATGTGTGTGCTTTAAGGGAGAAAAAGATTTGAATCAACGATAAATGGGATAATGTAATTGAATAGTTAGAGGTGATTTTACTATATGCACTTGTTTTCTGATCCATATACTAGTAAACAACATCAGGGCAGTGTGCTGTAGTATTTTCTTTTCTCTTCTTACTTACTTTTTCTTTCTTTTTTTTTTAAACAAAGCCTTTCAAATAAAGGTGAAATCAATACTTAGGTGAAGAGCTACACTGTGAGGTTGGTATTTTGCCAGCAAGTTTCTGCTCAGTTACCACCGCTGATAAGTGCCGTTATATGGCTCATTAAAACATTTTAGCTTCTCTGGCTTTGTGTACTTGAAGAATTATCTTTACAAATCCCTGAATATACTTCCTGAAATTCCTTGTTACTACCTGAACCTCCTTACTTTATTCAGTAGGAGCCCACCCAATTCCTTCTATAGCTTAAGGCTTTATTGGTTTCCCTTGTCTTTATAATATTGTGTATTTGTGTCTGTGGTGGTAATGGGGGGGCGGGTTGCCATAGGTTAGACTTGTGTAATGCTCACACAAAGTTTCTATATAAAAATGAATTCTTATTGGTTGGAAATCTCTTTTTATTGTTTATTTTAAAATCATGCTTAACCATCTTTCCCCTAATGAGATTGGATCTTCTCTCAATATTTCTTGAGTAATAACAACGTCCCATACCTATGTAGTCCAAACAAGGCCAGATAAAGCTGTGTGCTAATACTAGTCAGCAAGTGGATTCGGCCTGGTGGTGGGAGTAGGAGGAATGAGCTGAAAAAATTAAATCCCTTTCTGAAATGATGGAAATATTTTATATCTTGTTTTAGGTGGTGACTCTGTGGGTGTATATGACTATAAAATTCACTGTGCTTAATAGCCAATACCTTGCTCGCTGATAGGTAGGTGTATTATGCTCTAATAAAACATAATTATGAATATATCCTTTTTTCACCCTGTGCCTTTCAACTCCTATTTATCTGACACATCACTTGTTCAGATGCCATCCACATTGGTAATCTCTGCTTCTTCAACATACACTTAAAATGTGGGAAAGACAAGAAATAATAAGGAGCAGATATTTCAAGAAATAAAAGTAATCATCAGGTACTAAACTTCTATAGAAAAGATAAAATTTTATATTAATCTTCAAAATACATTTTGTAACATGAGTACCATCTTATATGGAGGAAACAATTAGCAGAAAGAAAATTTCCTTGCAAGTAGACAGAGGGGATTGGGGCAGGGGACAGATAAGGTAAGAACAGTAGAGGGTATCTGACTTAGCTTTCTTATGTACAAACATAAATATGCCACAGTGAATCTTATTATCCTGTATATTCACAAGACACTAATTTAAAAAAGCTATAAGTAAATAGAAATGAGAGTAGAGAAAGGTAACAGGGGGAAAGAGGAGGGGAAGGAAAGGGGAAGTACTGAGGACTGAATTCAAACAAATTATATTCCATACTTTTATAATATGTGAAAATGAATCCTAATATATATATATAAAACTAAAAATAATCAATAAAATAAATATAAAAAAGAAAATATTGTAATAATTATATGGGATTTGAGAAGTCATTTTTTTACCTACAGAAAATAAAATAAACATGACCATCTTCCTTTAGAAATGTCCAATTTCCTTAATTATAGATGAGAGGAAGTCATCAAAGCATTCTTTCTAAATCTCCCTGTGAAGTTCTCTCTGTATTTTCACCTGCATCTATACCTACATAAATGTTCTAAAAATAAGGATAGAGATTTCAGAGTTCAAAAAAAAATTAGGAATTAAATGAAAGAGTATATACATAGGAATGAATCTCTGAAATGAACCAGAAATCAAGATCATCTGAGAAGAGAAGATCAAAGAACTGGAATACCAAGTGACTGGAAATATGTGATAAATTAATATGTAAAAGATTTGGAATAAAGGATACAAGTATCTTTGATGTTAGTGGATTCAGTTTCTAAATAAGGGGGCATTCTCTGGGTCTCGTGACAATAAAAATATTTCACCTCAATTATAGGAATTCTCATAGCAATTTATATCAGCTGGCAACACTACTTGATAAATCACTTTATCATAAGCCAAGAATTAAAATCACTAAGGAAGAACTGTTAAAGTTTTGTAGAAGACTGCACCTAGGTAGTAGTCTATCATGAGAGTTAAGGGGTGATAGAGAAACAAGGGCAATGAAGAGAAATGAGGAGCAACAGAGATATCTATCTTCAGGTTTAGTGAGGTGAGAGAGATATGAAAACTAAAACACCTTCATATGAAAAAAACTCTCATGAGGCATTACCCTTAGAAGAAACCTGGTTGCAGTTAAAACTAAGAATCATAAAGAATGTTGAAGAAATCTAGGATCATGTTGATTGTAGCCCCTGGGTATTACTGAATGCAGTAGAAGCATTAGGGATTCCAAGAAGGTATGTGATGAAAGCAGATAAAGTAATACTGGTAGTCTGTGGAAATGAGAATCGGCTTGAAGAGGGATGGCATGACATTTGTCCAAGGAAATTGTGGGGTTGAAATTTCTGAGTTTGGGTGAAGTCTTGATATTGATAATGACCTAAGAAGGAGAATATGAATTAATGACCAAGCTATCACAAGGATCAAATTATAAAATGAGACATATGTGAATAAAAGATACCTCTTAGAATTATGATTTGCCACTTAATTCAAAGGTACATTTAATTAATATACACAAGCAAAGCAAGGAGAGGTTTTAAGACACCAAGGACATCTCCCCTATTCCTACTCATGTCAGGCCTACACTCTCTGACCTACAATAATAAATTCAGTCTCTAACCAAGTATGTGAATTACTGCATGGAGCAAAGATTGTTCATGTTGTAAAACAATTCTATTTCATACCTAGAAAGCTACATAGTTTACATGACATTTTCTGTAGTGTCACGCTTACTGAAACCATAGATTCTATATTTGCTGACTATAAATAATCCCAAATTAGGGTCCATTTGCTAAAAAGATCCTGTTGATAAGAATGAGCTTATTAACAAACACAGCAGTGTGTATGTCAGGAAGTCTGGCTGTCAAATTTACAAGATAAGGTTGTATCACTGCTTCTCCCACCCCAAGTAAATATCCTCATTAATGGGACTAAAATAAATCATAAGCAGCTGATTTTATGACTTTCTGCACAGCGAACATTATTTTCTGGGCACTTTTTCTTTTTAACTTTCAAGCCTGGTCATTATTCCCCTATGAAGATAAATCAGAAACAAATATCTGAGAGTTTTTCTAATTATTGTAATATAATTCCCAAGGGAGATCAACACAAAAGCTTCATTTGGATCCTCCCATAATAGATATACAAAGGATGAAATATCCTTTCTGCTTATAGTTGAGTGTGACAAACATTGCACTTTTAGGTAGATTTCCAGGACCTAGAGGTGAAAGTAAAAGGTAGAGAAACAGCAGCTGCCCAAGCTACACACAGTATGTCCTTCTTCCAGTTCCCCCACACCAGCCTGTGCCTGCTCACTGGCTATAGACAATGATGAAAGAAGCCAGTCACAGTGGCACATGCCAGTAATCCCAGCTACTAGAGAGGCTAAGGCAGGAAGATCTCAAGTTCAAGGCCAGCTTTAACAACCAAGTGAAGCCCTAAGCAACTTGTCAAGACTGTCTTAAAATAAACAATAAAAAGATCTGGGGATGTGGCTCAGTAGTTAAGTGCCCCTGAGTTCAATCCCTAATACCAAAAAAAAAAAAAAATGACTTATAGGAAACTGACCTTGAAGTACCATGTTGGTAAGAATCCAAATGGAGAGAAGTTTAACCAGATTTGTCAAGTTCAGGAAGTGCTGTCTAATGTTGACAGAGAGAATTGAGACAGGAAGATGGACAGAAGATAACATTCCATGGTGAAGGAGATCAAGAACCAGGACTAGGGTCAGGAGATGTGATCATTGTGCTAGATCAGGACCAAGATGATTTTACTCAAAGTGGAGACCTTTTTGTGTGTAGGGACATACAGCTGGGTGAAGCTTGTGTGGCATGTCAGTGTATCACAGGCCATATGAAAAGGGTCACATGATCACTGGGTTTAAGGTAAACTTTCCTGTGAATGGCTTTCTCTCTCTTGGTGAGCTCTCTTTTCTGGAAAGACTCTTATCTGAGAGGAAGGAAGTGGAGGAGAATGATTGAATGGGCCAAGTAGAACTGATGAATTTTGATCCACATCTGGAAAACTAATGTCATTTATTAGGGAAGCATGGGAGGATAATGAACTTCATCCCAGAGTACAGTGTCACTCCTGTTTATGGGGTCAGTGAACACCCAGTACTGAATGAGCGAAGGATGTTAATCATAATATGCTGACTACTTGCTATTGTTTTTATTTTAATATTCAATTATAATAGCATTTTAAAAGTTAAATGAAGAGTAAACATATAAAAGCTCAAAAGTATTCTGCATTATAATCTTTAGGGTTAAAAACTAATTTCATCTAAGTTAATAGTTCCATTTTAAGTTTATGATAGTTCATTTAAAATGGTTCTTAAAGGCAAACACTCATTGGCTTATGTATTATAGAAAGGCCTATAAGACTTGAGAGAATTACCATATTGGGTTTTATTGAATATGTAGAATTGATGAAAGAAACTTTTTTCTACTAAACTAAGATAGACAGTATATCAGTATTTTACAAAATTATTAAATGAAGTTGGAAATATGGAAAGATTTCTCTAATTTTTGACAAAGTTTTATATTCTGGTTTATTTTGTTTACACAGTTGCTTTCTGAAGTCTTTGATTGAATGTGTATATGTGTGCAGGCATACCAGATTATAGCAAATCCTATTAAAACTTACATTTGCATTACTTGGCCATTTTATTATTATAAAATTAGCTCAGTAAGTCAAAGATGTGAGGTGTCCCCAGACCCCCATGTGTGACACAATGAAAATAGGTTTAGAGTTAAATGATCTGGTTATAAGATCCTTAACCTAATCAGTGAATTAATCTTCTGATAAAGACTGAGTGGTGACTGTGTGGTTGGAGGAGGTGGGTTATTGGGTCTGTGTCCTTGATATATTTATTTTGTGAGAGGAGCTTAGTCTCTCTGCTTCCTGGTACCATGTCTCCAGCGGCTTTCCTCTACTCCGCTCTTCTGCCATGATGTTCTGCCTTACCTCAAGAGCCAAGGAATGGAGCCAGCAGTCTATGGACTGAGACTTCTGAAACTATGAGATGAGACCCCAAATAAACTTTGCTCCTCTAATTGTTTTTGTTACGGCTTTTGATGACAGCAATGAAAAAACTGACTAGAACACCCCTCAGTAATTAATTTCCTAGTCCTACTCACAACCTCCCACCCTCCCCCAGCCTCAAAGACACACACTCATTAAAATATATGTTTAGATATTTCATGATCATAAGTTGATTTCAAATGTGACATCTTCTATTTTTAAATGTCCCACATCACAAAAAGAATATCCAAATAAAAATTGAGATACCACATCAAAATATGTAGAATATCAAATAGTAATTACAGAGGTGAGAAAAGATTCCCACAACTACAAGTAAGGAAGACCTAAACTTTAATTTTGGTTTTGAAGCAGGGCAATTATATTTTGTGTCAATCAAGCGTTTTTCTTCTTTCCATCCTTTCGATTTTTTTTGTTGTTGTTGTTGTTGCTGTTATTCTGTTCTGTTTTGCTTTGTACTTTAATCTGTGTATGGAGGGACTTGAACAAATTTGTTGTGCTTGTCTTCAACACTATTATACTGTGCTTCGTTAACCTGGGAAACACTGCCGATGGCAAAGAGGCAAAAGTTAGATACATCTTAAGAATATTCTGGTTATGCTGGGACTCTTCTGTGGAGCCTCCTGAACAATGCCTGAAATGTTTTTGTTTTTGTTTTTTTTTTGTATTCTTTTCATTTGCATTTTTTATTCTTTGGGTTAAGTCTGGGGAATGATTTTAAAATGTAAATGTACCCTAAAATACCATTAGCATCTATGAATCTATCAGATTTATGATAGATTTTAAAAGAATAAAGCTAAAGAGATATGAGGTTCTGGACAATTAAACATGTGGGTGAGACACAAGAGGAGTACTATCTAAGAAGGCAGAAAAACTTTCTCCTCAATGACACATATAAGAGTATTTTAAGAGTGCCAATCCTTCAAGACTAAGCTGTAACACTGGTGCTCTTGACCCACACTGAGACAATTCAAGTGGTAACGTTCTCTGGTATGAAAACAGGGGCTTGCTCAACAAGCTCTCTCTGTCAGTTAAAAGAATGGAAGCCACTAACTTGTTCAAACAAAATGAGAGTCTCATAGCTCACTGGAATTTACAGAGCTATACCAGGCTATCAGTAAGGGGCAATTTCAAGTTACAAGAAAGATCAGATCTGTTGATTTTTAGAAGTTTTTAGTTCTGCCATCCATAAGGTGATTGTAATTCCTTTTGTTCACCCCAAAATCCCATGTGTGTCGTTTGCTCCAATCCTAAATAATTGCTTACTGTCTCATTATTCTCAAAAATGGGGACTCCACTCACCAGATAATACATTAGTGACATGATATCCTATATTCCAAAGAACTCCCTCAATGCAGACTATTTCTGCTATCTTATGCAGAGCACATTGCACTAGCAAAAATTTAGCTTGCTCAGCCTCCTTAATGGTACAACACTAATGGGTAGAAAATGTTAAACTTCTCATTTTCTTCGAATTCTGGCTAAAGAGTCGATGTATACTGCAGAAAGCTAATCAAATAAAAATAGAACAATAAGAGCTATATAAAATTTGACAATATTCTTTTGAGTTTTTTATTTACTTACGAACGTAATTTAGAAGAAAACATTTTTAAAATTGGTTTCTCGAAACTTTAGGGAACTCATTTTCAGCCAACTGAACTATCCAAGAAAAAAAATGTTTTTGTAAGATAAGAGACCATTTAGAGGCCAGAAATATTACTGAAGTTCATACTTCACCTTACTGACATTGCCCATAATTTTAAACTTACTTCAAAAGTATCTTTGAGATGCTCTTTTTCATTGTGTCAATATAGAAATCCTGTTTGTGACATCCTGCTGGAACACTTCATGTGATGAGGAAGTCACCACTTTGTAAGACAAACCATTTTATTTTTAGAGAAAATTTAGCAATTTTAATTATAACCGGAACCATGGTTTTTGCATGAAAACTAAAATAGTTGATAATTATTTTCTTATCAGCCCCAGTTTTAACCAGCGAAGTCAATTAGAACTACTTGACGTCACTAAGACTATTTCTGCCTTTTGGATGAATATTTCTTTTTCTTTCACTTTTACACAAGATTTTCAGAACCACGCAGTTCTTTCCTGGCTTGTTGGCCATCACCCCTTTTTTTTTTTTTTTTTTTTTAAAGAGAGAGTGAGGGGAGAGAGAGAGAGAGAGAGAGAGAGAGAGAGAGAGAGAGAGAGAGAGAGAGAGAATTTTTAATATTTATTTATTTTTTTAGTTCTCGGCGGACACAACATCTTTGTTGGTATGTGGTGCTGAGGATCGAACCCGGGTCGCACGCACACCAGGCGAGCGCGCTACCGCTTGAGCCACATCCCCAGCCCCAGGCCATCACCCCTTTAAGAACGTATTTCCTAGAAAATTCTCGCAAAATAATCAGCATCCAGTAGAGTAGCATAGAGTTTTTCAATGAGAATTAAATTTGTGTTAAAAGACATTTATTTAATGATTGTTGTAAGATTATTGTTATGGTTTGGATATGAGGTGTCCTCCCAAAATTCATGTGTCAGATAATACAAGAATATTCAGAGGTGAATGATGAGATCATGAAAGTCTTAACCTGATCAACTGAATCAGTGGATTGATTCACTTGACTGGATTAATTGTT
Source organism: Spermophilus citellus (assembly GCF_964194105.1). NCBI lineage: Eukaryota > Metazoa > Chordata > Mammalia > Rodentia > Sciuridae > Spermophilus > Spermophilus citellus. Next base: position 204,742,118 of record NC_138184.1, read on the forward strand.
GGTAGCTATAGGCAGGGCAGGGAGGGTGTACCTGAAGGAAGTAGGTCACTGAGGACATGTCTTTGGGGTATAATTTTTCTCTGGTGAGCAGAGCTCTCTCTGCTTCCTAGCCGTCAGGAACTGAGAAGCTGTCCTCTGTCGTGCCCTTGTTTCATGATGTTCTGCCTCATCTTGGGCCCAGAACTATATGGAGTCTGGTGACTGTGGACTAAACCTCTGAAACCATGACCCAAAATAAACTTTTCTTCCTCTAACTGGTTCTTGTCAGATCTTTTGGTCACAGTGACTGAAAACTGTTAAAAAACAGTCATTACAGAACAATTTCCAGGCTCTGTGTCTGTATCCCATGTCAAACTATCAGACTTTTCCTTGACTTCAATTCCCATGGCTTCTCCATGAATCCCTAAGTAAGAAAGGCCTCTGAGGTGTTGAATCTGATTTATATGAGCAAGTGACACTCACTCCACTATGGTATTTAATTACTGTATCCTATTTAGGTGTTTGTTGCTTCACATCCTACTCATATGTGAGAAAGATAAGATGTCAAACCCAGAGAAAGCTAACCATAACCACACTGAATATTGCTTTTTCACCTGTTTGCTAAAATGATGTCCTTGGGCTCATCTTAAGATTTTCATGTACTTAACTGCATGCATAGTGAAAAAGCAACTAGTCTGGGAATCAAAAACGTAGAGTTCTGGTTTGACAGTAACTGTGTACACAGAAATGTAACCCTTAGTTATGATTTTTAGTTAATAACATGTAATAATAGAGAAGAAAAATAATGAATTTTGAGGAAAAAATACCATGTTTTCTTTATAAAAATATTAAGAGGAATAGTTAGCCAATTTCATACTGATGTTTCATAAAAAAGTAGTGTGTACTACCAGTTATAGCAACAGGTCTACTAGGTGCTGTATACATTTACAATATTTAAAAACCTCAATCAAGAGACCTAATAAGAAATTCTAGAATTTTCCCCCAAAGAAATAAATACCATTATCAGAAATGCAGAATCCAGTTAAGAAGCTGGAGTAATGCAGATAAGCCCCAAATTAAGAAAAGCCACATTGAAATGGGTAAGAGATTTTACTTTAGTCACATTGACTCCTTTCACAGGCCAGCACAATTTAGTGCTGAGAGAGGTCACCTTCACCAATAGCTTCTCTGTTGAGGGGAAGGAGAAGATGAAATATGTGTCCAACATCTTTAACCTTTCTGTGTGCTGCCTGGGGAAAATTTTTATTGCCTCCCATGGAGAACTGGTAGAACTGACATAGTCTGGACACGTGAGGGCAGCTAAGAACAAAGAAGAGGTGGTGGTCTTGCTGTGTCCAACACAACTCTGCAAGATTGGAAGAAGGTGTAGTTCCTTACCTAAAAAAATAATGGTCAAGACCTCTCAAATCTGATGAGGTTAATGGGTAACAGATTGATGAAACCCAAGACACCCAAATAGGATGAACCCCCAAATCTACACCAAGACAAAATATAATCCAATGATCCAAAGTCAGAAAGACAAAAAGAAAATTTTGAAAGCAGCAAGAAAAAACGTGACTTGTCATATACAATGGAAACTTCACAAAACTATCAATGGTTTTGTCAGCAGAAATCTTACATCCTAGAAGGAGTGTGGTGTTACATTGAAAATGCTGAAAGAAAATATCACAGTCACCAAGTGTGGTATGTCTGACAAACTATACTTCAAAAAATGGAAGTGGTATAAAGTTTTCCCCCTTATAGACAAAAGCTGAGAGAGTTCATCACCACTAGATCTCCTTTGCAAGAAATGCTAAATGGTACAGCATTATACACATTGCTCTGCATGTAGCTGCTAATGTTTGGATCTTAAATGTGCCCTCAATATCCACATATTACATACTTGGTACTCGGTCTGTGGTGCTTTTGAGAGGTGATAAAACCTCAAAGAGGTAGGGCCTAGTAGAAGGTGTTCAGGTCATTTGAGAAATTCCCTTGAAGGGAATAGAGATCCAGCCTCTTCCTACTACTTTTCTTCTTTATCGGGTCCTGGTCATGTGGTGAGCACCTTTGCTCTCTAGTGTGCCTGCCTTAATACAGTTACAAAATTGTCAGGGCTAACGAGTCATGGACTTCCAAAAGTATGAGCCAAAATAAACATTTTCTCTTCATAAGGTGATTTTTCTCTGATATTTGTTATTGTAACAGAAAGCTGATTGACACCATTATTTTGTGTGTGTATATGTATGATAATACAGATGGAACCCAGGGGTTCTCTACTACTGAGCTACATCCTTAGTACTTTCCCTTCTATTTTGTTTTGGGTTTTTTTGCTCATTATTAGTATCTTTATTTTATTTTATTTATTTTTTTATTATTGGTTGTTCAAAACATTACAAAGCTCTTGACATATCATATTTCATACATTTGATTCAAGTGGGTTATGAACTCCCATTTTTACCCCGTATACAGATTGCAGAATCACATCGGTTACACATCCACGTTTTTACATATTGCCATACTAGTGACTGTTGTATTCTGCTACCTTTCCTATCCCTTCTATTTTGTAACAGGATCTCACTAAATTGCCCAAGCAGATCTTGGCTTTGTAATCCTCCAATCTCAGCCTACTGAGTAGCTGGGATTGTAAGCAAACACCACCAGGCCTGGCTTCACAGTTGCTTTTTCTATTAAATAATAAATCACAAATATTATTCCATGATGATACATAAAGAGCTTCCCCATTCTTTTCTATGGCAACTATTCCTTTGTATAGATTATTCAGATACCAATTATAAACACTTAACTTCCTTCTCTTCTTTAAATTTTATAAACAATATTTTGTGGTAGTTTGTATTTATGCTATGTCCATTTGTAATTTTATAAATATTTCTATGCTCTCCAAAGAGGTTAAGCCAATTTACTATTCTAACATAAATTTGTGATTCTTGTTTTTTTATTAATTTAATAGAACATTCTAATAATAGTATAAAATTTTTGATATATTATATAGCAAATTACATAATGATACATAATGTAATAACATGTTATAATATGTTTGCTAATAAGAAAGGTAGAATATACTCATTTGAGGATTTTGCCTTTCATTGAGTCTTGATTTTCATACAGTAAAACTATTCAGTTCAATAATGCATTTATATATATAGCTACATTTGTGTAGCCACCACCCCAATTAAAACATACAATATAACCAGGATCTCAAAATCTCAAATTACCACTTTAGATCACTTTCGAATAAATATCTTACCTCCTCAGTGATAAATATCATTCTGAGTTCTATCACATTTGAGTAACTTTAATTATTATTAAATAAAACTAATTTGATACAAATAAAATAATATATGAGCATTTTTGTTTCTCATACACAATGTTGGTCACACACAATATTACTGCAAATATTGGTAATGTACTCTTTTTTCTTAAAGAGAGAGAGAGGAGAGAGAGAGAGAGACAATTTTTTAATGTGTTTTTTTTTAGTTTTCAGTGAACATAACATTTTTATTTTATTTTTATTTGTGCTGAGGATCGAACCTAGTACCCCATGCATGCCAGGTGAGCGCACTACCGCTTGAACCACATCCCCAGCCCCAAGTAATGTACTCTTTTATTTTGTACATAGAATTCCAGTCAATGAATACTTGTCTTCTCAATTTTATTTTTGAAGTTTCAGAATATATTTATATATTTATTTATTTATTTATTTATTTTTGGGTGTGGTACTAGGGATTGAACCCAGGGCCTTGTGTATGTGCACTCTACCAACTGAACTATACCCCCAGCCCTATATTTTTATTAAGTAAAATCAAATTATTTTTATTTATTAAATGATAATTTGAACTTTTGCATGTACTTTTCATGAATATTATTTGCTCCTTTGCCTGATTGGAACATATATGTGTGTATATGTGTTTGTGTGTGTGTATTAATCATACATGAGCATATGTATGACTGGATGCTGTTTATGTCAACTATTTTTGTTCTTTTATTATTTACTATTTTATTTTTTTGTGTCAATATCCATATATCTGATCACATATGACCTTCACCAGTTTGTAATATTCTTAGGTCTTTCACATTTGAAGATTATTTTTTCAAATCAATGCTTGTTTCAATAACTTCATGGTTTAATTTTCTAAATTGAAATATTTAGTCATCTTAAGCTGTATCATAATAAAAGGTATCAAGCAAGAGCTCAGCTTCATCCTCCTGGCAATTGTTATCTTTCAAATGCTGCCTTTAGGATCTTGACTTTGGAGAAAGTCAGGGGATGATTTTCTCCATTTTGGCTACTCAGTGCACAAAGGTAAAATTGAGCTTAACATGAAATTCAGACAGGAAAAGGTGCCTCTTTTCCTCAAATCTGTCTCAAATCTTTGTTAATGCTATGTAAAAGTAGAAAATGCTACAAGATCATCCCTTATGAATATTTTTTACAGCTCCAACCTAAACTAAAGTAGGAATAAGCTTTCAGAAAATGCTTTTCTCCATGCAACAAAACAACAACAAAACGATCTCTTTCCTGGCTCCAAATCACCTCTCTTTATTGACAGTGGGAATGTAGAAGAACAAAACTCATGATTCTGATAGTAGGTTTGTCACATACTATGACATTAGGCTCATTGATTTTATTCCCAAGAAACATGATCTCAATTTTTAAAAATAAAACCAACCAAACACACACACACAGAGTTTATCAGTATAGGGAAAGTCAACTGCAATCAATATCACATATACCATGGAAGAGGAGAAAAGAAAAGAAATATAATACAAAGTTACAGCAGCATCTCTGCGATATACTTTGATATAAAAAGAATCAAAATGACATATTATTTTAACGTTTAACTTCAGTATTACTCAATTGCTCTGAGCTTCTTTATGTTGTATTTAAGTAACATACTTTGAGAAGATATCCTATCATCAAAAGTTATTTTATGGACATATTGGCTGGTATGTTGTTGCCAGTATTTTACTGAACACAGCATTTAGATGAAGTCTCAGTCCTACAATATAATGAATGCAACTAGCTTGAGAGCTGAAAGAAATACTTGAACAAGTCTGTAAAGTACTACTGTAAGATTCTTGAGCTAGGTTAACATTTTTTTTCTTAGTATATGATCTCTTAGGTTCAAACTAGAGGAAAGAGCATCCTATGTATGAGAGGCAGATTAATATCTTCCTTTCTTTGAGAAAGTCTAACATATAAAAATACTAAATTGTCCAGATACTTTGATATGATTACTCTCAAAAAAGGTTAACTTCAGAATTCATCCCTAAAGCAAATTTCTTTAGCTTATATCTTCAGGTCAAATTCTATTACTTTTGGGCAAAAGCTATTATGGAACTTATAAAGTAAGAAGAAAGTAAAGTGTTATCATTAGAAAAAGTTTCTATATAAGAGTGAGTTTCTGAGTCTAAGCATCTATAGCCTCTAAGTCATACCTCAGAAAAAGTATTAACACCCCCTTTTTAGGTAATGACAATTTTTTTTATTGTTGGTTGTTCAAAACATTACATAGTTCTTAATATATCATATTTCACAGTTTGATTCAAGTGGGTTATGAACTCCCATTTTTACCCCGTATACAGATTGCTGTATCACATCAGTTACAATGACAATTTTTAATTTGTAATATCTAATTATGATTTTGGGTAAAGTCAATAAAAAAGATGCACTAAAAAGTTAGACATTCCTCAGTGTAAAGTGTAGGTAACTTGTGAAAGTGATAATGAATGAATGTTAGCTGGAATTTTATGTACAACGATGTGATAGATTCAGAATCTGTTCCTAGAAGTTTGTACTATAGTGTACTATGTCATTCAATAAACAAAATAAATGGCCTTATTTTATAGTAAGAATATGAGTTAGAAATGAATAGTGATAAAGGATTGTTTAATTTCATAAAAACATAGAGTTAAGCAAGTACAAGGTTCTGTGCTTATCAAAATTAACTATCTGGAACTATAATACCCAATTTGTTTAACAGGTATTCACAAGGAAACTAATATATGCCAGGTGCTGGATAGACATCGTTAAGTTATTATTTGTTTTATATTATAAAATAATATATTAAATTGTATTTCCAAGTAGAAACTCATGCTCAAATCTTCCTTACCAGCAGGTGACATGAAAAAGGACCAAAAAACATAGAATTTAAGCTAAGTGCAGGCAAGCTCCTATAGTGAGAGATGGATTTAAAGTGGACTGAAGCCACAGGGCAGCCTGGTGAGTGTATTGCACCCGCAAGCCAGTGCTTGCCACAGGCAAGGCCATCCTAATAAGCTGCACAGTGCCACAGGAATACACAGAAATGTCAGCCATTGCAGGTCACTCCAGTATACTCAGAAGAAACAGATCTAGCTGCCAAAAGACAAGCCGCTAAGAATTCATAGACACTGAGGTGAAAAAAGTCTGAGAAAGGGCAACATTATGATATAGTCAAAAATGAGGAGATCTCGTATTGAAAGAAATTAGTTATTAAAAACATCATGAAAGAACTTTAAATTGAAACAATAAAAGGAATCAGTTCTTAAGTAAAAATATGATGGTATAGAACAAACACAAACAAGTAATAAGAAAAGAACAAATTAGAGATCTAATCAAAGTGAATTTAATTGTTCATGGGAAAACAAAATAGACAGAATCTGTTCCTAGAAGTTTGTACTATAGTGTACTATAGTGAAGAGCAAGATTGTACGTGGTTGGAAAATAAATTAGGGAACTAAAAGGTCAAATTAAGACATCTGTAGTCAAGAGTAAAAAGGTTAGAAATGAAAAAAAAAATTTAAAAGATCAGATAATTCTGGTGAAAAATTAAATATAGTTATGTACGAAGAACAATAACTTAGACAATTTGCAATTTAATCAATAAAGTAAAGACAACAGAAATAATTAGAAAGACAAAAATGATAATTAACTATCAGTAAAAAAAAGAAGTAAAATTATAAAAGAGCAATACTCGTTAACTTAGTGAGATCCTAAGTAAAATGGACGAACTTCTAGGGACTTAGTGCAAAATATTACTAAAAATTATTTTAAAATATTGTTAAAATGCACATACTACCCATCACACATATATACCCTAAATTAGTAATTCTCGTATACTTTTATCAAAGATTTTAAGGTAAAGATGATTATTTTTATGCAAATGTTTCATATCAAAAAAACTGTATGGATGACTGAGCAGTTGATTTTAAAGGGCATTTTTTTTGAGTCATAGCCCTAACAGCAAAAATAGACCTAACACTATGGTCATGAACTTAAGTGGTAATTGTGTTGAATTGTTGAAGACTATGCACTTGTGTGAGAATAAGAAACTCTCAGCAACTTGGGGAGAACCCCCAAACTTTTAAGTACTGTCTATTCAGGGATTCTATCAGGTTCTCATGATGAAAATCCATTAAAGATCATCTCATGGCTGTAGCAATCCCTTCTTGCTGAAACATAACATAACCTCAAGTCTCTTTCACTTTGTCCTTGAGATTCCTTAACAAGATTGACTCCTCAATAATTTTTTTCTACTGAAACAATTTCTTGCAGTCACACAGTAGAAACTTTGTAGCTTTGGCAAACTTTTGCTTGTCCTCCACAGCACAAGTAGTCTGCTGACCCAAAAACCTTCCTGTTAAAGAACATGAATTGTTCTAAAATTAACTCATCATTATGTTTTCCCGTTGATCTTAGAATGTTTGACCAAAACCAAAACCAATGACCTCATGGAGATTTGGTATATATTATGGTTGATCAGGAAGATGGAAAATCTTAAAGTTACATGGAAACTTCCCAATGCTTGGAACCATGTATGCAACGCCATTTCAAAGATAATCTTTGAGATAGAGAGAATGATGAATTGAACAAAGTTAAGTGTCTGTCACCAATCCCAGTAGAATGGGACTCATAATTGGAATTACATTAAGTTTTTTTTTATTGGTTGTTCACAGCATTACAAAGCTCTTGACATATCATATTTCATACATTAGATTGAAGTGGGTTATGAACCCCCAATTTTAACCCAAATGTAGATTGCAGAATCACGTCGGTTACACATCCACAATTTTACATAATGCCCTATTAGTAATTGTTGTATTCTGCGACCTTTCCTATCCCCTACTATCCCCCTTCCCCTCCCCTCCCATCTTCTCTCTCTACCCCATCTACTGTAATTCATTTCTCTCCTTGTTTATTTTCCCATTCCCCTCACAACCTCTTATATGTAATTTTGTATAGCAATGAGGGTCTCACTTCATTTCCATGCAATTTCCCTTTTCTCTCCCTTTCCCTCCCATCTCATGTCTCTGTTTAAAGTTAATCTTTTCTTCCTGCTCTTCCTCCCTGCTTTGTTCTTAGTTGCTCTCATTATATCAAAGAAGACATTTGGTATTTGTTTTTTAGGGATTGGCTAGCTTCACTAAGCATAATCTGCTCTAGTGCCATCCATTTCCCTGCAAATTCTATGATTTTGTCATTTTTTATTGCTGCATAGTACTCCATTGTGTATAGATGCCACATTTTTTTTATCCATTCATCTATTGAAGGGCATCTGGGTTGGTTCCACAGTCTAGCTATTGTGAATTGTGCTGCTATGAACATCGATGTGGCAGTATCCCTGTAGCATGCTCTTTTAAGGTCTTCAGGGAATAGTCCGAGAAGGGCAATAGCAGTGTCAAATGGTGGTTCCATTCCCAGCTTTCCCAGGAATCTCCAAACTGCTTTCCAAATTGGCCACACCAATTTGCAGTCCCACCAGCAATGTACAAGTGTACCCTTTTCTCCACATCCTCGCCAGCACTTGTTGTTGTTTGACTTCATAGTGGCTGCCAATCTTACTGGAGTGAGATGGTATCTTAGGGTGGTTTTGATTTGCATTTCTCTGACTGCTAGAGATGGAGAGCATTTTTTAATGTACTTGTTGATTGATTGTATATCCTCCTCTGAGAAGTGTCTGTTCAGGTCCTTGGCCCATTTGTTGATTGGGTTATTTGTTATCTTATTGTCTAATTTTTTGAGTTCTTTGTATACTCTGGATATTAGGGCTCTATCTGAAGTGTGAGGAGTAAAAATTTGTTCCCAGGATGTAGGCTCCCTATTTATCTCTCTTATTGTTTCTCTTGCTGAGAAAAAACTTTTTAGTTTAAGTAAGTCCCATTTGTTGATTCTTGTTATTAACTCTTATGCTATGGGTGTCCTATTAAGGAATTTGGAGCCCGACCCCACAATATGTAGATCGGAGCCAAATTTTTCTTCTATCAGACGCAGAGTCTCTGATTTGATATCAAGCTCCTTGATCCATTTTGAGTTAACTTTTGTGCATGGCGAGAGAAAGGGATTCAGTTTCATTTTGTTGCATATGGATTTCCAGTTTTCCCAACACCATTTGTTGAAGATGCTATCCTTCCTCCATTGCATGCTTTTAGCCCCTTTATCAAATATAAGATAGTTGTAGCTTTGTGGATTAGTCTCTGTGTCCTCTATTCTATACCATTGGTCCACCCGCCTGTTTTGGTACCAGTACCATGCTGTTTTTGTCACTATTGCTCTGTAATATAGTTTGAAATCTGGTATCGCTATACTGCCTGATTCACACTTCCTGCTTAGAATTGCTTTTGCTATTCTGGGTCTTCTATTTTTCCATATGAATTTCATGATTGCTTTATCTATTTCTACAAGAAATGCCTTTGGGATTTTGATTGGCATTGCATTAAACCTATAGAGAACTTTCGGTAATATTGTCATTTTGATAATGTTAGTTCTGCCTATCCATGAACAGGGTATATTTTTCCATCTTCTAAGATCTTCTTCTACTTCTCTCTTTAGGGTTCCGTAGTTTTCATTGTATAAATCTTTCACCTCTTTTGTTAGGTTGATTCCCAAGTGTTTTATTTTTTTTGAGGATATTGTGAATGGAGTGTTTTTCCTCATTTCCGTTTCAGAAGTTTTGTCGCTGATATACAGAAATGCCTTTGATTTATGCGTGTTGATTTTATATCCTGCCACTTTGCTGAATTCATTTATTAGTTCTAGTAGTTTCTTTGTAGACCCTTTTGGGTCTTCTAGGTATAGAATCATGTCATCTGCAAATAGTGATAATTTAAGTTCTTCTTTTCCTATTTTTATGCCTTTAATTTCTTTCGTCTGTCTAATTGCTCTGGCCAGTGTTTCGAGAACTATATTGAATAGAAGTGGTGATAGACGGCATCCCTGTCTTGTTCCAGAGTTTAGAGGGAATGCCTTTAACTTTTGTCCATTCAGAATGATGCTAGCCTGAGGCTTAGCATAGATAGCTTTTACAATGTCAAGGTAAGTTCCTGTTATCCCTAGTTTTTCTAATGTTTTGAACATAAAGGGATGCTGTACTTTGTCAAATGCTTTTTCTGCGTCTATTGAGATGATCATATGGTTCTTATCTTTAAGTCTATTGATGTGGTGAATAACGTTTATTGATTTCCTATGTTGAACCATCCTTGCATCCCAGGGTTGAATCCTACTTGATCATGGTGCACAATTTTTTTGATGTATTTTTGTATTCGATTCGCCGGAATTTTATTGAGGATTTTTGCATCTAGGTTCATTAGAGATATTGGTCTGTAGTTTTCTTTCTTTGAGGTGTCTTTGTCTGGTTTCGGAATCAGGGTGATGTTGGCCTCATAGAATGAATTTGGAAGAGCTCCCTCTTTTTCTATTTCCTGAAATAACTTGAAAAGTATTGGTATTAATTCTTCTTTAAAGGTTTTGTAAAACTCCGCTCTATAACCATCCGGTCCTGGGCTTTTCTTGGTTGGTAGTCTTTTGATGGCTTCTTCAATTTCATCCATTGATATTGGTCTGTTCAAATTGTGTGTATCCTCCTGACTCAGTCTGGGCAAATCATATGACTTAAGAAATTTATCGATGTCTTCACTATCTTCTATTTTATTGGAATATAGGTTTTCAAAATAATTTCTAATTGTCTTCTGTATTTCTGTAGCATCTGTTGTGATATTGCCTTTTTCATCCCGTATGTTAGTAATTTGAGTTCTCTCTCTTCTTCTCTTGGTTAGCATGGCTAAAGGTCTGTCGATCTTATTTATTTTTTTGAAGAACCAACTTATAGTTTTGTTAATTTTTTCAATAGTTTCTTTTATTTCAATTTCATTACTTTCTGCTCTGATTCTAATTATTTCTTGCCTTCTGCTACATTTGCTGTTGTTTTGCTCTTCCTTTTCTAGGGCTTTGAGATGAAGTGTGAGCTCATTTATTTGTTGTTTTTTTCTTTTTTTGAGGAATGACCACCAGGCGATGAATTTTCCTCTTAAAACTGCTTTCATTGTGTCCCATAGATTCCGATATGTTGTGTCTGTATTTTCATTTATCTCTAAGAATTTTTTGATTTCCTCCTTTATGTCTTCTGTAACCCATTGATCATTCAGTAACATATTGTTCATTTTCCATGTGATGTAGGATTTTTCCTTCCTTATTTTATCATTGATTTCCAGTTTCATTCCATTATGATCAGATAAAATGCATGGTATTATCTCCACCCCTTTATATTTACTGAGGGTTGCCCTATGGCATAATATATGGTCTATTTTTGAGAAGGATCCATGTGCTGCTGAGAAAAAAGTATATCCACTTCATGATGGTTGTTATATTCTATATATGTCAGTTAAGTCTAGGTTATTGATTGTGATATTGAGTTCTATAGTTTCTTTATTCAACTTTTGTTTGGAGGATCTGTCCAATGGTGAGAGAGGTGTGTTGAAGTCACTCATAATTATTGTGTTGTGGTCTATTTGATTCTTGAACTTGAGGAGAATTTGTTTTATGAATGACGCAGCACCATTATTTGGTGCATAAATGTTGATAATTGTTATGTCTTGTTGGTGAATGGTTCCTTTTAACAGTATATAATGACCTTCTTTATCCCTTTTGATTAACTTAGTGTTGAAGTCGATTTTATTCGATATGAGGATGGCCACCCCTGCTTGCTTATGAGGACTGTGTGCGTGGTATATTTTTTCCCATCCTTTCACCTTCAGCCTGTGTATGTCTTTTCCAATCAGATGTGTCTCCTGGAGGCAGCATATTGTTGGATTCGTTTTTTTAATCCATGATACTAGCCTATGTTACTTTATTGGAGAGTTTAAGCCATTAACATTCAGAGTTACTATTGATATATGGTTTGTACTTCCATCCATGTTTGATTACTTATCCTTTTTTAAAAAACTTTAGTTTGTTTCTCCATGATTATCTTTCCCCTCGCCCTCTGTCTTTACTGAGGCACTTCCCACTGATGGTTTTGGTTATTGTTTTTCATTTCTTCCTCGTGCAGTGTTTTGCTCAAAATGCTTTGCAATGCTGGTTTTCTGGCTACAAATTCTTTTAACTTTTGTTTATCATGAAAGATTTTTATTTCGTTGTCATACCTGAAGCTTAATTTTGCTGGATACAGAATTCTTGGTTGGCATCCATTGTCTTTCAGTGTTTGAAATACATTGTTCCATGACCTTCTTGCTTTCAGTGTCTGTGATGAAAAATCCGTTGTTAACCTTATTGGTTTACCCCTGAATGTAATCTGTTTCCTTTCTCTTGTAGCTTTTAATATTTTCTCTTTGTTCTGTATATTGGATATCTTCATAACAATGTGTCTTGGCGTTGGTCTACTGTGATTTTGTGTGCTTTGTGTCCTGTATGCATCTTCAATTTGTATATCTGTTTCCTTTTTTATTTCTGGAAATTTTTCTGTAATTATTTCATTCAGCAGGTTACTCATTCCCTTGGTTTGGATCTCTGTACCTTCTTCTATGCCGATGACTCGTAAGTTTGGTTTTTTGAAGTTATCCCAAATCTTTTGGATGTTTTTCTCGTGATTTTTTACCAGCCTATCTGAGTTGGCTAGACTCTTTTCAAGATGATATATTTTTGTCTTCATTATCTGACGTTCTGGCTTCTACTTGCTCCACTCTGTTGGTGAGTTTTTAATTTGGTTTATCATTTCCTTCATTTCTAGAATTATTGTTTGATTATTTTTTATAATCTCTATCTCCTGATAAAGATGCTTAACTTCTTCTTTTATCTGTTTATGTAATTCATTCTCAATGTATTATTTTGCTGCTTGAATTTGCTGTCTTGTATCCTCTTTAAGGTTCCATTCCATCTGTCTAAGGTGTTCCTTGAGTTCTTTATATGACCATTTTTCTGATGACTCTAGGTCCTCCTGAATATTTAGGCTGTCCTGCATTGTTTGTACTCCTTTTCTTCCTTGCTTTTTGAAGCTGCTCATGTTACTTCTTGTTCTGTTTGACTGCTGAGTTACTGTTTACTCCTACAAATTTATTTGATGCTTGGGAGGAAAGGTATTAGAAGGGAAGGGAAGAAGTCACTAAAGAGAATGTGAGTAAGCAGGTATAATTCAAGGAAGGAGGGATAAGATAAGTGAAAAGAAATGAAAAGACAAAAGCAGAAAAAAATATGAAATAAAAAAAGAAAAAAAAATTTTAAAAAAAGAATAAAAAAATGAAAATTAAAATTAGAAGAAAAAAAATTATTAAAAAAACAATAAGAAAGAAAAATGAAAATGAAATAAAAACCCAAATCAGTCAATCAAAAAAAAAAAAAAGAGAGAAAAGAAAAAAAAAACAATAAAACTAATAAATGCAGTCTTAGAGTTTGATTAACTTCTCTTCCAGTAGGTGGCGCTGTGCCCAAGAGGCCAAGTTTCTGCTGTCAATACGCGGGAACCAATCACTGTGCAGCAGCTCCTCCCAGACTGGGCGAGTCTCCAATCCTGAGTGCCTAGGGCCTCCTCTTGTGTCTCCTCACTTTCCACTTTTCCTCTAGCCAGGCCCCTCTCACGGGTGCCGCTCACCACAATTCTGGCTACACGCCAGTTCTGCTGCTCCCGGGAGCCCTGTTTTCATGAACGACTGGGCACACTCTTCCAGTTTGCCATTCCCTCAGACCCTAAGTTTGTAGAGCTTGGGGCTGAGAATCCTCAGCGAATTTTACTTGCCCTCCGGTAGCCACGCCCCCGGTAGCTGGTGCAAGAGACCTCAGCTGTCAGCCCTGGTGGGAGCGGTAGTTCCGCGCCACCTCTGATTCCCTCGGGCTGGCTATCATGCTCACGGGAGAGCTGGGAGGGGCCCTTAAGGTTTCCCCGATGTGTGGAGAGGGAAGGCTAGGGAATTACACACCTGTAGCCGCATGTTTCAATGAAGTTATCTCCCCCGCCAAAGTCTGATGACGTCAGTTCTCTGCCATGGTGGTGTCTCTTGCAAATGGCGACAGTTCGTTTCCCTTTGCCAGGCAACCAATGCAACGGGTGGGTCCTTACTGTCTTTCCCAAGCCCCGTTTCAAACCTGTGGCCACTACCTATGAAGGCTCGGTAGGCATTTACCTCCGTAGGATCAGAAGGGCTGACCAGTTGTTTCAGCCGGATGGATTAGTGCTGAGTCACAGCTGTTTGTCTGCGGGAAGCAGGCGAACGGGAGCTTGAATTCAGCTGATCCGGGCTCAGTGTGTGTTCTGAGAGGCACAGACTGTTCACCCCAGATCCACGTCAGCTCAGCATTGCCTAGTGATCCTGAGCAAACAGATTTAGGTTGTTTACGACTCCCTATGCCTGCACAGCTGAAGAGGTCAGGGACTTGATCTCTCTGCGCCCGCCGCCATGTTCCTAGTCTACATTAAGTTGTTTAAAAATAAAGATTTCGATTTTGGTATTTAAAAACAAAACAACAAAAACACAAATATAAATGAAATAAATTAGTAAATTAAAAATAAATAGTACTAATGCAATTAATCAAGAGGGCTGGATACAAGATTGACACATTTCTATACAGGAGCAATGACTAAAATATTTGATAAAAAAATCAATACATGTCATAATAGCAACAAAACTAATATATTAAGGAATATCATGGGGCTGGGGATGTGGCTCAAGCGCTTGCCTGGCATGTGTGGGGCCCGTGTTCGATCCTCAGCACCACTACAACAAAGATGTTGTGTCCGCAGAAAACTAAAAAATAAATATTAAAATTCTCTCTCTCTCTCTCTCCTCTCCCTCCTCTCTCTTCAAAAAAAAAAAAAAAAAGAAAGAAATATCATGATGAAAAGTAGTACAAAAAATTAGAGAAAATGTATACAAATTTATAGAAACACAAAGAATCTTGAACCTAGAGTTATGCTGTTTTAAGGATGTATTGGTTCTTTAGAGTTATCATTTCTCTTTATATCTCTGTACAAACTCAAATTAATAGCTTTCAAAATTGCAATAGAAGTTTTGTTAATTTGCACAGCACAATTATAAAACTAATAGAAGAATGGTTATATGAAAAACAAAATAATTTTTAAACTATGAGTTTGGAATGACAAAAAATTATATACCATTTAAATTGAGAATATGAATTTTTAAAATAGTAGAGTTGGAGAATAAGAAAAAGACTAACTCTGTCAAGATTTCCATTATTATCTGAATGGGATATGTCTTTTATAAATTCTCATAAATAATAATATAATTCATATATGTGGTCCATCATTATCTATATAATCTCTATCATATATGCTGATAATTTGTCTTATTTCATACATTAAAAATATTGCAGTATTTTATTCTTAACTGTTCCAATAGTTCTATTCATTTCTTCTGATGACAGTACTTATCTCATGTATGCAAATTTATGTTAAATTACTTCATTATTTGTATATAGTTTTGTTAGTTTTAGTAGATAACATGTCCACACTGCCTGCTAATAATAAAATATAAGGAAGGAAAATTCTGAGTGGAAATTTAGGGTCAAAGAATATGCATATTTTAAGTTATAAATAAAGTCTTACATTTTCTTCAAAAAAGGTTATTATAGTCACACTAGCTATGTGTATAATCATATCTACTATTTAACACCATTTTTTTATAATTTTACTTCTTGACTTCTGAGTGTTAAATTATGCTGAGAAATAATTTCTCCATTTTAAAATTAGATTCATCCATGTTTTGGTTAAAATATCTACAATATAATTCAAGAAGTGTTAGAAATATACCCTTAAATTATTTTTTTTCCTAAAAGTTTCCTCAAAAAGTTTTTTAAATGATGTCTACTTTTTTCTATTGATATAAAGTGTTATCACTCTCACAAGTTAAATAGTCCTGTAATTTGTAATTTGGGGTTATACCCCAAGTCTGTATTATTTTCTAGTACAAACTCCTTTAGATACTTAAGTTTCATTTCATATATTATAATAGCATGTAGCACTAGAAGATCCTTTCCATTCTCACGTTCATTACTAAATATTTGTTCAATTTGTTGACTGAAAGTAGTCAGTGAAGAGGTCCTCATTTTGTTCCTAATCTTGCAAGAATACATTTAATCTATCACCAATGGTATAATGATCTTGGTTTTTTTGTATATGACCTTTATCAGCTTGAGGATGTTTCTTTCTATTTTTAAACTTGTTGAGTGTTTTTAGTTAACTTTTGCTTCCTGTAATGGCAGAAAAAAAGCTGGTCAGAATATCATAACCGGGAAGCAGAGAGAGCTCCACTCACCAGGGTTAAAATATAAACTCCAAAGACTTACCTGCAGTGAACTACTTCCTCTATCCACACTCTACCTGCCTGTAATTACCACACAGTTAATCCACTGAATCAGTGAAGGCTCTCATGACCTAATCATTTCATCTCTGAACATATTTGCATTGTCTCATACATAAGCTTTTGGAAGACACCCCATATCAAAACCATAATATTGAGTATTTATACCATACAATAAGTTGGATTTTTTAGGTTTTTTTCCCTGCATCTGTTATGATGACTAGGTGGTTTCTTCTTTTAGGGTTGGACTTCACAATAAAATGAGGATAGGTGTGATTGCAAAATTAGGTAATGATATAAGCAGATACTAATGAAATTAAGTGTAGCATAGGTAGAGACTAGCCGTTGCTAATCTGCATATATATGAGAATCCATTTGATATTTACTCTACAGAGGGTTAGGACAGAAGGCTGGAGAATTAGGCAAGGCATCCGTAGTGGAGGACCTTAAATGCAAGTTTTGGAAGGTTAGTCTTTTTTGTTGTTGTTGATGATTCTTGGGAGTTACCAATGGGTTTTAAGCAGAGAAGAGTCACCATCAGATGTTCCCTCTATAAGACATAATTGAATAGGAGGTCAGAGGACCATGTGACAAAAATAAGATCTGGAGATACACTACTATATTTTTCCACTAAGATTCATTAGATGACAGGAATTCATAAGAGCTTAAAAATATAAACAACACTCAGTTCTTGAATACTAAAAAAGATGAGTTTTCTCTAAGCCATTTTTTTCCTGATATTTGCCAACAGTTGTAGTTTGCACTGACTTATCCACCATCCTTTGTTTGGGTTCCTATTTGGCTGAAAGTATGTACTTGAGAAGAGTTTACAATATTACTGCCTATTATTCTAGGTGCCCAATAATTATATTGTTGATTTGTTGTGGTTGCTACACAGGGTTGATAGTAAGAATGGAGCCATGTAATTTTTTTTTCTTTCCTCTGTGTGAAGTTAATTGGACCATGTAGACATTCAGTTCTCGACTTGGCCTTGGAAAACCCTTTTTATCATCTCGGCAGGAAACTCATTTTTGGGTTTTTAAACATACTTTCATGATTTTGATGTGATTATCATTATCCTAATCATTATTATTATCCCTCATTAAATTCCTGGAATACAAGAGCATACCATCTTAAGACAGGAAGTTTTTAAATAGCCTTTACCACTTTTTTTTTTTTTTACTGCAATAATTACAGCAAATTCTGAATTCCACAGCTCTTTATGTTGTCCAGGTTAAAATGCTTAGGTGGTTTGCTCAGTAGTAGTTTTAGACATATGTCAATAGCTTTAAAGTACTACCACTCCAAAAAAAAAAAAAAAAACCGGACTTTTTAGGAAAGAAAAAAGGACTAACAGATACTTTGGGAAATATGTATGATGTTTAACAGTCTTAAAAGAAATGGAATAGACTTAGCTTAAAACCTGTTTCTAGTTTACACAGTAAACTAGAAATAGAAAGGAAATAGAAATTTGAGGAATATCAGCCATATCATACAGATTGTCCTTTCTAACTTCTCTGCCCCAGGATATCTCTGCTTAGGCTACTTTGTGCTACAAAGAATTCCTCTGAGGCATAATACAGGACATGTGTCTTTCAATAGCTAAAGAAATTCTAATAGACTCCTTGAACACCTGGAGAACCCTGAAAGTGCAAGGCCTTTATTATCTGTCAGGCAAGTGGCCACAGAGTGGCTCGTGGCCAGGAATGATTCCTGACATAGATAAAAGCTATAAAAATGGGTGACTGGAAAGAGAATATACACAGTGGTCTAGATAGATAGTGACTGTGAATAAACAAAATGCTGCCCAGTGTTACAGAGACTAAAAAATGGGATAGTATTATACAATGACACAGGAAGTGCTTCAGTTAGGAAGAACTTAGGAAGGACCTCTGAGGAGAGAAAATTTGAGTTGTCTGAAAATCGTGAAGAAAATATTCATGAAATAATATAAATAAATGATATTCCTAAAAGAAGAAACAGTAATGGTATAGATATGAAACAACCTTGTTATCATCAAGGAAGAGAAGGAGGGTTAATTTTTTCCAGATCTGTTCTTCCAAACCTCAGTACTTCCTTCACAGAAAACCCAAATCTCATATTGTAACATGCCTGTCACTTTCTTTAAATGTGTTGTATATTTGTTCCCCTCAGGAATTTATTCATGAGCACCTTCCCTAAAGATTCTTATCCCTATCTGTACTGAGATACCCTCCTTGCTTTCAGAATCCAATGTAACCTAGCCCCAGTAGGTAGGTAGGTAGATAGATAGATAGATAGATAGAGTGCCTGGAGGGGATGTTTGAATTTAAAACTCCATGTCTGCATACTAAGATTTGTGAGCTTGTATAAAACCTCTACTCTTATGCCTCAAGACAATGGAGAAGTGACAAAGAAGTAGAGTCTTCCTTTGCTTTTTCAA
Source organism: Spermophilus citellus (assembly GCF_964194105.1). Taxonomy (NCBI): domain Eukaryota; kingdom Metazoa; phylum Chordata; class Mammalia; order Rodentia; family Sciuridae; genus Spermophilus; species Spermophilus citellus. The sequence continues at coordinate 204,761,103 of NC_138184.1, forward strand.
TTCTAAGGATGTACACAGCCCATGTGTGGGAGTCTAGTAAGCAGCGCATACTGATGAGGTCAAGCCAAACCTGGGTTCAGGAAGCATTGGATATGTTAGAACTAATTGGTGTTCGTGGCAAAAGGGAAAAATCTGCTCATTGTCATATTTTTCCAGATACTATGAGTGACACATTTTGCATTGAAGGGAATATGACATATCAAAATCCTAATATTCATGTGCTATGTATGATGTGTTGCTTCTTGTGAATTTTGGTACATAAGACCTATTTCTGTAATTTTATCTTGGAATAAATAATATAAGGGATTGATGGCTTGCTAATTTTCTCAGATGTACTTGGAACGTGTTTATCGAAAGGTGTTTACTCCACGTAAACTAGGGCAAGGATGATTCTAGTAAGGACAGAGAGAATGTCGGAGACAGAGAGATGGCAGGAGTAATGGAGTAATATTCATGCAAGTAATAAGCAATAAAAGTTTCATGGAAATTTTCCTACACATTTGCTGCTATGTGCATTGCTCCTGTGACCAAAGGCTGTTGAATTTCTGTGCCCTCTTTCTTGTTGATGCTGTCAAATTCCTGGGTTGAAGCCCTTTGCTTCTTTCTTCCTACAGATGTAAATAGGAGATTTTTTTTCTTACTAAGAAATAAAATTTGAGGAAGCCAACATGATACAAATTTCAGATTCCCAAGAGACCTGATGTAAACCAGCTTTTTATTTTAGAATTCAGTTTTTTTATGATAAAATTAGACTTGCTAGAAAATTAAATCAGCATTAACTGAGTTCAAATAGGGAAGGTTCATAGCAATCTTTTGATTGATGTTAAAAAAATGCCAATGGTTTGTAGGATGGAAATAAAACTGAAAATGGAAATGCACCATTAGGTTTTATAACAAATGTCCAATGGGACTTGCCACATTTTGTTTTAAGGGAAGATTTCGAACAGACAGTTCTCTATCTAGAATTTCTTCCCAACTATCACATTCCATGCAGTAATAGGCAAAGATGCAGTATCTTTAAGTGACACACAGCTTCATCATCCTCATCACCAGGTCCCCATTTCCTTTGGGCTTCACATGCCCCCTTCCCCTCTCCTTTCTGAATTTTGCACCACGAAAGAACTTTAGTGCATGGCCTATGAGCAGGGCAGGAAACTTCTCTTAGAGTCTAGTGAAGAGCATGGTAAGCAAAATTGTGAACCAGAACAGTACATTCTTCTGGGACTAAGATCCCTGCCTGTGGGTATCTTCCACTTGGGAAGCATTCCTTACAAATCAGACTTACTGACTGTAAGACTCAGAGAGTTGTAGATTCCCCCTCCCCGCATGAATGAAGAATTCAAGACCATGGTGGGCAGCACATCTTAAAATAGAAGTGTCATGATTCTGTTCTTGAATTTCATACTGTAGTATGAATGTAGAAGTCAGAAATAAAGACAGACAGAGTATTAAGGCTATTTGCCCAGAATGTTCAATGTTACCACGTCATCTGTAATTGTTAGTTTGAGGGTTAACATAATACAGTGTTTTTCTTATCAAATTAAAATTTTTTTCTCTCTCTCTAACTGGATATGTCAAATTTGTGTTGAAATAAAGGATGTATTCATTTCACTATAAAGAAGGGTAAAACAGGAACTTCTGGATAAACATGGCATCAGACAAACTTTGTTAATAGACTCTGATCTTTCTTTCCAAAATTTTTAGGATTAAACAGGAGTCTAAGATATGGAGAGACAAATTAAATCCTCATTAATAAACTTTACTATAAGAGAGGCAGTTTCTGAACTTGTACTTAATATGCTTTGTCATTCAATTATTGAGACAGAGGTGGTCATCATATTATCCACTGATACCACCCAAGGCTACTTGTTGGAAAAGTAGGTCTCTATATGTTCTCATGCCCAGGTATGTAGCTGACAGTCTGGATAAAAAAGAGTTATGATACTTGTGTTTAAGTGGTTTTAGCTGGGTGATGTCACTGACTGACACTTGACACTGTGTCACTTCCACAGTTTCAGTTCTGGTGGGCAGCAAGACAGCACTGGGACATTCTTGATGCTGTACCTCATAAAGGACATCACTTCATGATATGGTGCTTTAATCAGTAATCTAGGATCCCACTCTAGCCATGTTGGCCATGGAAATCATCAATGCCAGCCACCTCGGAGGTCAATATTGCAGTTAATTGATTTTGAAGCACACCCTTGAATTATTAGTCTCAGTACAAGGAGGAATCAATACTATTGTTTATAAAGAACACAGGAGATCCATAGGAGATTTTTCAAAAAGATTGCAAAGGGCAAAGAACATACCACTGTCTAAACTGGGAACTTCTGTCATTTGATCATGCTATGAATCTATGCTCTGATTGCAATCTGAGGCTCTGATAATCACTCTGTGCTATGGATTGAATGTTTGTGTTCTCCTGCCCCCATTCATATGTTAAAGCCCTAACTTATAATGAACTAGGATTTGGAGATGGGACCTTTAGAGGTGGTGAAGTCATGCCTAGAGGACCCTTCTAATGGGATTACCACTTATAAAAAAAAAAGTGTTTTTTCTCTTTCTCCAAAGGTTAATATAACAGGGTGTGGCATGGACAAAGAATTTGTTGGAGCACACAGTGATATGGCAGTGGCTACCAACAAGCCAAGAGAAGATATCTTAGAATAAAGCCCATTTTTCCAGCACTTTGGTGTCAGACTTCTCAGCCTCTACAACTGTGAAAAGTAAAATTTTATTATTTAAGCTATCCAGTTCTATGGTACTTTGTTAAGGCAGTTCATGCCAAGAAACTAGGGAAAAAAAGTACAAATCCTTACCTTATTAATTAAACAAACTGAAAAGCACTTGAAAATTAGGTCTGAGTTTTTCTCTTTCTGTTTCTTTGCCCAGTGGCTGACCCAAACTTGTTCTTTTCATAAATCATTATAACTTGCTATAAAATTCCACCAAGTTTGAATGTTTGAAAAATGTTTTGAATATTAACAAAAATAGTTTGGCCTGTGTACACTTGAAAGCTTGATAAATTGATTATTGTCACTGATTTAATGTTTAATGCTTTTTCTGTAAAGTCAGTTTGAAATTAACTTAATTATGATCATTGATCATCATTTGTCATCATCATTTACATTAGTAAACACTGACGAACACAGAAACAAAACTAACGGGCATATTTTAAAGGCTTGGGATACCTGAATGTTCTCTGGGATACCTGAATGTTCGTTGCTTTATAATTAGAGACAAGCAACATCAATGAACAGGCACGATATGAATGCAGACTGTTGTTTACATCCTGTTTTAATGCTTGAACCTGTTTTCTGAGTCTATACACTTTTGCATAATTAGTCCTCTGACTTAATTTATCAGTCTTGGCAAAGATTAATAACAACTAGAGATTATGGTTGCTCTAGGAATTGTTGTTTACATTCTATATCTCTAGTGTTTGCCTCAGAATTCATCCTAAATTAAAAAAAAAAAACTAATAATTTAAATATCACATTTCTATGGTTTTAGTGCCCTTTCCAGAACTCATGTTGAAATTTACATTGCCACTGTGATAGTGTCAGAAGGTAGAACCTTTAAAAAGGGCGTTTTCCTCATACGTGGGTTAAATAAACACCATTTTCATGGGAGTGGTTAGTTACCAAAGCAATGGTTTTCTTATGAAAATTTGCTCTCTGCCTCCTTGGAGCTTGTTTTCCTTCTAGTGTTTTGACACAGGAGAGGGCCCTCACCAGAGGCTAGTGCTATCTATTAGGACTTCCCAGCCTCCAGAACTGAGAGTCACATGAACTTCTTCTATTGTTTATAAAGTATCCATTTGATTTTCTGTTATAGCAGCAAAAAAAAAAAGTACTACAACAATTTTGATACTCATAATCCAAGATGTAAGGCATGTTCTGGAATTTATTTGAAATTGATTAAAAGGCAGAGGGAGAGAGCAGAGGCCAAAGCTAAGCTGGTGCCTAAGTAAAGGAGGTGGTAGAATTCCAGCATTGCAGAGAGAACATACTATAGAAAAAGAGAGGCAAGCAGCAGGTGGTTCAGTAGCCATGAAATATCACCTATATTCATCTCTAATGGGAGCATAACTGACTATAGTTAAGTTGGTGTGATCAGAAATTGATGTGTTTTCTTCGTGGCCATTCTTCCTATCAGTTGCTCACTGACAGTGACTGAATATAGCAGGAATACCAAGCCAGGTCATTTCCTAGAAAATATAAGACTCTTATAATTAGTGACTCTGACTTGAGGGCTTCCATTTGGCTTTGGGGAAGCTGTCTTAGACCTGCATTACAGTTTCACTTTTCTTAGTCAACTCTCATTGCTTATTCTTTCTTTTCTTCACAGGAATTACTCCTGTATCTTGATTTGATAGTTCTCCCTATTACTTCTTCTTCTTCTTCTTTTTTTTTTTTTTTGTACTATGGATTGAACTCAGGGGCACTTAACCACTGAGCCACACCCCCAGCCCGTTTTTGTATTTTATTTAGAGATAGGGTCTCACTCTCACTGAATTGCTTAGCACCTTGCTAAGTTGCCGAGAGTGGCTTTGAACTCGAGATCTTCCTGCCTCAGACTCCTGAGACACTGGGATTACAAGTGGGCACCACTGTGCCCAGTCTCCTATTACTTTCGATTCCCTCATTTTCCCTAAAAGACATTTTCACCAAGACATCTCTTAGACAACTAATTCTTGTCAATCTGCTTTTCAGAAGACACATATGGGAAGAGGGAGATCAATAAACTAATTTTTAACAAGATGATTCTATGCTCCTTACAGATATTAAAATATGAATAGCAAGTTTGCCTACTTAGTAATTTTCTACAAAATAATAAAGGGTGAATCTCAAGGGTATTTTAGGATGCTATTTTATGTATTAAAACTATTACAGAATGTGGTTTAAAGAAATAGGTGTGTTTTGGGCCTGGTCAAACAGGGCAACTGAGGAAAGCAGAGCTTCCATTCTTACAATATCCTAAAGTACCTGGAGTAAGCTCAAACAGAATGGATAAGTGATTCCCTTTAGTGGGACAATGAGAAACATGGCCTTTTGCTTAATGCCAAAACCAAAGTGAGGTTTTTTTACTTTCCATTCTCATTTGCTTTTCAATGGAATAAATGCTTTAAAATATGCTTTTGAATTGGTATGTTTGTTTAATCATACCAATAGCAAATATTAAATTTCTATATCTGCCAGACACTTCTACTGTATGTGTAGAATGCTTTAAACTGCAATCTTATGAGGTAGAAAATATCTGATAGATGACAAAACTAAAGTACACAAAGGTTAACTGACTTTATCTTTCCATAACTAGTAAAAGACAGAATATCAAACTAGGTAGCATCTGTCCAAAGTTCTTGTTCCCAATTCTATTGTACTGCCTCTCAGAAGGAGCAGTTTCCAATACACAAACTTGTAGGGCAAAGCAAATTGTAATTTTCAATTATTACTTGACAGTTCATTTTACTCACATTATGTATAAACGTCAAAGATAATTCTTTGTTATCTACAGCTTGCTATAGCACTTACAATCTTGTTACCTAGAAATCTTGAAGAGACACTTTTCTGGGATAACTACCTACTGAATATTGGTCACTCAGTCTGGAAATCAGAATGGACCTGACCTAAATGTATTAATTTCAAATTTCATATATTAGTATCTTATTACACAAACATGTATAACTCAGAGCTGTTTGCTTGGATTTTTGTTTTGTTTTGTGCTGGCATATAGCCCAAAGTCATTTTTTTTTTTGTTTTGCTTTTTTTTAAAAAAAAAAAAATAATGCTCAAATGAGCCATAATGAAGAAAAAACAAACATCTGGGCACCTGGCTACAAGGTGTGATTTCCGGAGGACTTGAACAGTCCCACCTCTTTGGCCTTGCTGGTTGCAGGACTTTTGTCCTCTCTCATAGCTTGGCTTCCTTTACACACAGTGACTTCCCATGATGGACAGCCCATCTTACTGCTATTTCTTAATTACAGGGTCTCCATTCCAACTTCAGCTTTAGCTTCATAACTTCCCCTCAAGGTCTGCTGTAAGGATTTTTGCCTTGCTGCACTTTGCTTGGCCTCCTAAACCTTCTTTTAAAATTTCAGTGGAAACCTCCATGACCCCCTAAGTCTAGCATTCTACAGTCTTGCAGAACCAGCACCACATGAAAAATACCAAGATTTCTTGATTTTAATTCTTGCACCAAAGGAGTCTTATTAAGAAAGTTGGGGCCTAATCCCACATGATAGAGATTAGGTCCTACTTTTTCTTCTATTAGACGCAAGGTCTCTGATTGTATTCCTAAGTCCTTGATCTATTTTAAGTTGAGTTTTGTGCATGGTGAGAGATAGGGGTTTAATTTCATTTTTTTTTTTTGCATATGGATTTCTAGTTTTCCCAGCATCATTTGCTGAATAGGCTATCTTTTCTCTAATGCATGATTTTGGCGGCTTTGTCTAATATAAAATGATTGTAATTTTTTGGGTTAGTCTCTTGTCCTCTATTCTGTACCATTGGTCTACCAGTCTGTTTGGGTGCAAATACCATGCTGTTTTTGTTACTATTGCTCTGTAGTATTGTTTCAGGTCTGGTACTGTGATACCACCTGCTTTACTCTTCCTGCTAAGGATTGCTTTAGCTATTCTGGGTCTCTTATTTTTCCAGATAAATTTTATGATTGCTTTTTCTATTTCTATGAGGAATGTAATTGGAATTTTGATCAGAATTGCATTAAATCTGTATAGTGCTTTTGGAAGTATGGTCATTTTGATAACATTAATTCAGCCTATCCAAACTCAAACTAAAAAGTTTCTTCTCAGTAAAAGAAACCATTTGTGAGGTGCATAGAGAGCCTACATCTTGGGAGCAAATCTTTACCCCTCACACTAATCTCTAGGGTATGTAAAAAATTCAAAAAGCTAAACACTAAAAAAAACCCAAATAACCCAATTAATAAATGGGCCAAGGACCTGAAGAGACACTTCTCAGAAGATGATGTACAATCAGTCAACAAATACATGAAAAAATGTTCATCATCACTAGCAATTAGAGAAATGCAAATTAATACCACTCCAAGATTTCATCTCCCTCCAGTCAGAATGGCAGCTATTATGCATACAAACAACAATAAGTGTTGGCAAGAATGTGGGGAAAAAGGTCCACTCATACACTGCTGGTGGGACTGCAAATTGGTGCAGCCAATATGGAAAGCAATATGAAAATTTCTTGGGAAATTGAGAATGGAACCACCATTTGACCCAGCTATCCCTCTCCTCAGTCTATACCCAAGGGACTTAAAAATAGCATATACTACAGGGACACAGACACATCAATATTTATAGCAGCACAATTCACAATAGTTAAACTGTGGAACCAACCTAGATACCCTTCAGTAGATAAATGGATTAAAAAATGGTGGCATATATACACAATGGAATACTACTCAGCAATAAAAGAGAATAAAATTATGGCATTTGCAGGTAAATGGATGAAGTTAGAGAAGCTAATGCTAAGTGAAGTTAGCCAATCCCCCAAAACCAAATGCCAAATATTTTCTTTGGTATAAGGAGGCTGATTCATAGTGGGGTAGGGAGCAGGAGCATGGGAGGAATAGACAAACTCTAGATAGGGTAGAGAGGTTGGAGGGGAAGGGAGGGGGCATGGAGTTATTAATGACAGTGGAATGTGATGATCACTTTTATCCAAAGTATAGGTGTGAAGACATGAATTGGTATGAATATACTATGTATACAACCAGAGATATGAAAAATCGTACTCTATATGTGTAATAAGAATTGTAATACGTTCCACTATCATATATAAATAAAAAATAAAACAAAAAAGAAAAATGCCAAGGTTTGCCACCAACTCCAGCAGTAGTTGAGCGAACATACCTGCAAAAATTACTTCTTGAAATGGCCTGGGTGTTTGAACATGACCATGAAACAACTTCTTAGGCTCTCCTGTGCAATCAGGGTGCTCCCATATAGAGTCTTTTCTCAAAGGCACTTTTACTTTTGCATCATTGAGGCTGTGATAAGTATGGTCTTGCAAATTCCTGAGGTGCCCTGGAGGCATCTTTCCTATATGGCAAAGTATTTCTTTTTAGTAGCAGTAATCTCTTCAATAACTATACCTTCCTTGGACCCAATATTATATGCATTTTTCTGGTCAAATTTGCATTTTCAAAATCTCTGAGCTCTGACATCTGCTCCAGATTCTCATAGTAAACCTGGCCAAAAAAAAAAAAAAAAAAAATTCCAGCAATATCCATGCCACTGACTGAATGTACTGACTTGAAATTTGTTTTGCCATATTAATTAGTCTATCACTTTTTAAAAAATATTTATTTTTTAGTTTTCGGCGGACACAACATCTTTGTTTGTATGTGGTGCTGAGGATTGAACCCGGGCCGCATGCATGCCAGGCGAGTGCTCTACCGCTTGAGCCACATCCCCAGCCCCAGTCTATCACTTTTAAATTTGGCTTTGCACAAAGTCTCAGGACATGGAGAAAATGTAGACAATTCTTTGCCAGAATTAACACAAATGGCTGCTAGTCTAATTCCCAGGTGAGTCATTTTTCTGTGTGAAACCTCATGAGCAATGTCTTTATTGTCCACATTATTACTGGCATACTGGTGATAATCACCCAGTAAGCTCAGAGTATAGCAGTCTAAGGTTTCTCTAGCCTGCAACTCCAATTCTCCAAATCCTCCCACAAATCAGTTTCAAATGTTTGTAAACCGTATGGTCAGGTTAGTCACAGTGATGATTCTGTTCTTGGTACCTATTTCTATGTTCATCAATTTTTCATATCTGTGACCAAAATACACAAGAACATCATCATGGTGGAAAAAAGCTATTTGACTTTGGCAGCCATGAAGGAGAAAGGGGGTAGGAGAAAGGGCCACAGAGCAGATGAAACCATTTCAGGGCATGCATCTAGTGACCCAGCTTTCAAGCCATGCCCACCAACTTATTGTTACTGTCCAGTTAGTCCATTCAAACTGGAATAGACTGATAAGGTCACAGCTTTCATAAATCTAATCATTTCACCTCCTGACTTAATACCTCATATCCCAATCATAACACTCCCTATTATGGAATATAGGAAGGCATCCAGGACATATGATAGAACACTAATAAATTAATTGTACTATACAGAGCTATGGGAGTGGACATGATAGAGATTTTGCATTTACCCATTTTTCCTTGTTTCCCATCTTAAGGTTTCTCCCACTCCCACCTGTAAAAACACTCTTTGGTTGTCGAAAGTTGAGTAGGAAAGTATCTGGTAAAATCATTCTTTCTAAGGTTTCAATGATTGATAGCATTTATCCCTAATACAACTTGTCTCTTAGAAGGGAGATGAGCCACAAATGCCCATGTTGGATTCCTATAGAGAATATACACTTTAAAAATTTCTAGCAAAGTTTTAATCATAAGGGGTCAACCAGTTTTTAAAAATAGACATTATTTAAGTTGCAGTGGTCAAGAAGGGCATTTCACTGAAGGGGGAACATTCATGAAATAACAAATTAGAATTTAATTGTCATTGACTGCAAAGAGCTAATGGGACTGCAAAGTTTATGAAGAATTTACAATGACTGACATATCAGACTACTAGTATTGCATTTTCTTCTCTTCTTCCAAAGCTATGCCTTATTTCCTTTACCACTAAAATAGAATGAGCTAAAAGTAATTATATATGTAATAGTTCTTTCTGAAAAAGAAAATACTAGCCTTAGGCTAGAATAAATAGGAAAGGCTATAATATATTGTAATAAGGAACATAAGCCTTTTTTGTTTATTTATACTGGAGATTTAACCCAGGGACACTCTACCTTTGAGTTATATCCCCAGCCCTGTTTTTTTTTTTTAATTTTATTTTGAGGTAGGGTCTTGATAAATCATTGAGAGTCTCAGTAAGCTGTTGAGGCTGACTTTGAACTTGAGATCCTCCTGCCTCATCCTCTCAAGGGTCACTACGATTACAGGTGTGTGTCACTTCTCCTGGCTGCCTTTTAAATTTTTTTAACTTATTTTTCTTATGTCAGAATTACCACTTACTATATGTATTTCCACAAGGAAAACAATTTGTAAAGTAGTCATACAGAAATGTTTTATAGAACAATTTTTTTCAAACTCAGGGACACTTAACCACAGAGCCACATACCCAGATATTTTTGTATTTTAATTAGAGACAAGGTCTCACTGAGTTGCTTGGTGCCTCATTAAGTTGCTGCCTTTGGCTTTGAACTCATGATTCTCCTGCCTCTGCCTCCTGAGCCTCTGGGATTACAGGCATGTGCCACCATGCCCATGTATAGAATGAATTTTAATAGTTAAGTGAAAAGTAATATTAAATAATGACTAGTACTTATTATTGTCATTATATTTATAGTTATGAAGAATATGAACATTTAATAATAAGTATATAGGTAATACTTATATAGAATTTATTATATACCTATATATCACCATATATCTAGCATTTATATATGTATTTATATATAAACTCACTACATCATCATCTAATTTTCATAACTATAAGATATTGCAATGACTTCATACTGCCTATAGTTATGACAAGTCTCATAGGATAAAGTCACAGTTCTCCATAAGACTATCCTCAATTCAATCACTAGCCACAAGTTCAGGAATCCATACTCCACTAGTACTTCTGACCAACTGATTACAAATACAGCGTTTCTTACTATCACTTCAGATCACTAATTTACTAGAACAACTGAGAGAACTCATGAAAACACTAGAGTCAGGATGACAGTTTTAGTATGGTGTGTTAGGCAGCTTTCTGTCGGTATAGCAAATACCTGAGAAAATAAGCTTATAAAAAGAAAAGATTTATTTTGGCTCACGGTTTTAGAGCTTGCAGTCCACAACTGAGTGCACACATTGCTTTTTTTCTTTTGTTGGGGTGCTGGATGGAAATGGCAGGGAGCACACTGTAAAGCAAACTGCTTAACTCATATCTAGGAATCAAGAGGAAAGGAAGGGGCCTGGGTCCCACACTCCCCTTCATGGGTATACCCCGAATGACCTAAGGACATCCAAAATAGCCCTACCTCCTAAAGGCCACACCACCTCCCCGAAGTGTCACTCTGGGAACTAAGACTTTCCTACATGGGCCTCTGGGGGAACCAATTCAAAGAAGTGGTGTATAGGACAATCTCTGGAAGGGTCCTTTGTGGTCTGTAGTATTTCCTAATTCTAAGAGTCAATGCTTTTCTATTATATGGGCATGACATTTTTATCATTATGGGTACCTTTGAAATAGCTGCTTGACATTTTTGTGCAATTTATTTTCCCTTACTCACAGAAACAGGTAATGCAATGATGAGAGACAAAACTCCTAGGGAAGGGTATTTGTTCTTAGTGAGGCAGTTAGACATTTAGGCTGGATGTAATGCTATAGGCTTGCAAATCAAGGAATAAAAAATGGTGTGATGATTAAGGTATGGCATCATTTCCTCTTAACAGGACATTATGCCTGGCACAGTGCTTCAAGAATAAGAGCTGCCAGCTCTTACACAGAGTCTCACTTTCTGTGAATTCCAAACAATATTAACAGGTAATTAAAAATATGAACTATAGGAAAGTTTTTAATTCTCATGGAAAAAATCAAATTCTTTTAATCTTAAATTAACATACAATTAAGGCATAATAATAGTATAGATAGAATACTAGTTAACAATGATGAGGATGAGGAGGAGAAGGATGATAGGCAGAGAAAGGAAGAACTGAATGAACCATAGCACCTTACTATAAAGATTTTTGGTGTATTTAGGGCCTTGATAGAAACTCATTAGAAAGCACATTAGTAATGGATTACAAAAGTATCTGTATGCTTTGATTCCATTTCCATGAGCCAAACTTATATCAGAAATGATAAGGAAAAAGCTATCTATGAAAATATTCAATGAGGCATAATTTATATTAGCCAAAACCTAGGGGAAAGTTTAAAAACAAAAACATGAGGAATAGTTCCATAAATGATGGTATATTCATTTTATATGATTTACTTTGTAATGATAAATTGCTAACTAAGAAAGAATGGATAAAGAAAAAAAGAGTCATAAAGTAAGTTAGGGAAAAGTAGTGTGCAAAATCAGAATACAGCATCATTCCAGAGCTCCAGCATCCAGGCTTAGCCATATAATGTCTTTGTCATTCTTATGGCAGTAGATGAGAGAAATAGAGTGTGACCATTTCTCCTTCTCCTGCTAGTGCACTATCTATGCTTTGTCCTGCTACGTGTTTATACATACTTAGGTGAAGAAACATAAGTAACATTTGCCAATTTTAAATCAGGTAACTTGTCCATGAATTTAAATTCTTCTCTCTGAAGTCCTCACTAATGGTGTGCCCCTCAGATTGGTACCTGAACTCATTTCCTCTTAACAGGACATTATCCCTGGCACAATGTCATGAATCAAGACTGAAGGAGACAAACTAATTGCATGCTTTCAATTTGTGAAAAATTTTCTCCCTATCACAACTAGTTACTAAATTTTAATGCAAATATCATGCACATCACCTCAGCAGGAAAGATAAAATTCCCACTGGCCCGGGGTCAGGATGCATTTGCTTCTTCACATTTAACACAGTGATTGTGAAACTCAGCTCTGACAGGATTGGCATGTGAGGAAAATTGATGAGGGCAGAACATCTAAGGAACAGAAGCAGAAGAGGCAAGCCCAGGATGGGCAGTATAATGCTTCAAGGACATGCCAGAAATCAGCCTGAAGCACTGAAACATGTTTACAAGTAGTGACAGAACCATCAAGCTCACACTGCCATCAAGAATGGGGCATATTATTGTGAAATGATGAGACGAAGACTGGGTTGCAGTTTAGAGTGTGGCTGTCCCAAGAGAACCACTGGATATGGGATGGAAAGACACCATCACCTGTGAAACAGCATTGCCAAAAAAGACCTATTCATCTGTCAGACTTAAACTTAACTGATCATTTCTTTATCATGGGCAGATGATCAATTAGAAATCAAGAAGTGACATCTTCCTGGTAGTTCAGATTTTCACAGGAGATGTTTTTACAATTTTATTCAGTTCCTCAACTTAGGAAAAAAAAGTCCTGCCATTGTTCAAGTCAGTGTGGGGAAAAAATCACTTAATTGTGGTAATAGGTAACATAAAGCCAGGTAAAGGGCTGCTGAGTATGATACATATATTAGAACATTGCTGCATATCAAAGACGAATAAACTAGTCACACCTTAACAAAAACAGTAACTGGTCAAAGTAAATGTCAGCAAACCCTGAAAAGTCTATCCTGATGAAATGAGATTTTCCCTGGGTATTTTGCATAAAGCTAGAGGTTTGTCTCATGCATAACTGCTTTCCTAAAACAGTAATCTCAGAAGACAGCTTCATCTGTCTGTTCTGAAATCAAATTTTTCCCTTTCTAGACATGCATTAATTGCTGATGACAGAAGGAATTTAACCATAGCAATTCACGTCTGTGTAAACATGTCATCAGTCCTTATCTCACAATCATGAACTTCTTTAGCATTTACTATTACTTATCTGAACATATATTTTGCTTATTTATTTTATTTTATTCCCTTCTCACTTAACTGTAAGCTCTGTGAGAATTTATGTACTTTTGTATCTGTTTTGAATATAGAAGCTATGTAATATATATTAGTTGCAGGATTAATAAAATCATTCTGCAAAGATTTTTCAGTTGGTTCTACCAACTGTAAAGAACAGTGGGAACATGATGTATAGAAGATTGTAGACGTGCACCTGATATGACTATATTGACTCTAACTATCAAGATCAAACACAATCTCTGAAATTATAGCATTATATGATAAATACTTTTAAAACATCAATGTAAAATTTAAAACAAATTTTAATATTTTATGTATGTCTGTAAATATTTAGATTTTTAAGGAAATACATTATGAGCTGTGGAAATTTAAAAATTGAAACAAAAACTAAACGACATCACCATTTCAACAAAAATTTTATCAATTAATTAGCAAGTATTTTTTCATATCTACCCTTTGGTTAAAAATTAGACTTTGATCCCCAAACTATACTTGATAAATTGCATCAAACTTTCCACTGGAGCTCAGCAAAATAACATTTCCTCAAATCAACCAACAAGTTGAGAATCTTCTTCAACTAATGCGCCTATTATTTTACTTAACAGATATTTATAGGATGCTGCCTAAATTCCAAGTATGACTCTGAAAAATTAAACATAGAATTGAAAAGAGAAAAATCTGCTTTCATAAAATCTTTCCTCTTATAAAGTTTATTTCTAGAAAGATGGAATTTAAAAAATGTGCAACTAAAAATATAAATATAATTATGTATGACAGAATAGTAGCTTATGAAATTGCTTAAAGGAATAATTCAAGGTTAATGGTATAAATAATGAAGTATTTATACGCCGGCCACGGTGGTGCACGCCTGTAATCCTACAGGTTCTGGAGGCTGAGACAGGAGGATCACAAGTTCAAAGCCAGCCTCAGCAACAGCAAGGCACTGAACAACTCAGTGAGACACTGTCTCTAAATAAAATAAAATTCAAAATAGAGCTGGGGGTGTGGCTCAGTGGTAGAGTGCCCCTGAGTTCAATCCCTGCTACCGCTACCAAAAAAAAAAAAAAAAAAAGTAAAGTAGATATTTTTTAGATTAAGTGGTTAAGAAAGACCTGAGGAAGAGACATTATAAAATACACCCAAATGAAAAAAGGGAAGGAATCATCAAGGCCCCTGAAGAAAGATCCCCCTAACCTGAACAAGTAGCAAATGCAAAGATTCTACATGGCAAATACTTTGTATGTGAAACTGTAAGATTGTAGTACATTAGAGAGAAGATGAATTTGTAAAGTTTGTTAGTCAGTAATCTATTACTGAGATAAAATACTTGACAAACTACCTGAGATAAAATACTTGAAAGGAAAAAAATATTTATCTTGGTTCACAGTTTCAGAGATTTTAGTCCTTTGTCACTTAGCCCTTTTGCTTTAGAGTATGTGGTGAGGTGACACATCATGACAGAAGCGCACAGCAGAAGAAATCTATCCATTTTATGGTGTTTGGGAAGCAAAAAGAAAGAAGATAGAGCCATAGACCCAATATCTCTTTAAAGAACATGCCTCCCTATGACTTAACTTCCTTACTTTAGGCCCCCACCTCCCAAAAGTTAAAGGCAAACAAATCTTTTGCAAAGGAGCCTTTGGTTGACATTCCAGTTTCAAATAATAATAGGTTGTCAGAGGGCAAATGAAATTGGATTTTAGAGCCTACTCTAAGAGCATTGGATTTTATGCTAAAAATAATGAGAAAACTATTCTGTAGTTTTCTATTTTTAGAATAGCACCCTGTTTTCTCTATGTGAATTATGTTCTAAGTACATAAGAAACAGGGAGACCAGTTAGGTCATTGCTGTTTCTAGTGGAGACAGTGTTGGAATATACTAAGCAATGGAGATGGTGCGAGGTCAGTTTGGGGATATATTGGGAAAGTAGAACTGGCAGGAAATAGTGGTAGGTAGTGATGATGCTGAAAAATGAAAGAGATCCATGAGGATTTTTAACTTGAGAAAATGGAGGACTGACGGAATTCTTCATTCAGATGTCCAACACTGTGGAAAGAATAAATTTGTGAAAGCAAACCAAGAGTTCTCATTCTGACATTAAGTTTCTGATGACTAACAGACATTCCACAGTTTGAGAAAGTTACTGGACCAAGAAGTCATACCTAAGTTATAAAGTGG
Organism: Spermophilus citellus; assembly: GCF_964194105.1. Classification (NCBI taxonomy): domain Eukaryota; kingdom Metazoa; phylum Chordata; class Mammalia; order Rodentia; family Sciuridae; genus Spermophilus; species Spermophilus citellus. The sequence continues at coordinate 204,776,877 of NC_138184.1, forward strand.
AGAATCCTCACTGTACAAATGACTCTTAAAAGGCCGGATACAGAATAAGATCATGTAGTGTATATAGTAGAGATAAGAAGATGTCTAAGGACCGAATCCTGGTTTCCTCCAATATTTAGATGTTGGCATAAAGAAACTCTGGTGAGGAAAGGCTGAAGAAGAAGCCAGCCAGGCTTGAGGAGAACCAGTATACTTAGTGTACTAGAATCAAATGAAGAAATTGTTTTAAATATGAAGAGTGAAGAATGCTGTTGAGAATAGATAGAGTATGACAGGGTCCTGAAATTTCCCTTTTTTGGGTAAATTCCAGAGTGCTCTTCATGTGATACCTGTATTCATCATGTGTTCCAAGCACTTTAAATACAATACATTTGAACTGATTTCCTGGAATTCAATTATGCCAAACTTCAATATTACTTTATGTACTTGGTTTGGTCTTTGAATGGAAATAATGAAAGTTGATAGGCTACATTTGTATTTTCATATTAAGATTATAATTAGGTAAATTAAAGGAATTTTGTTGTGATAAGGTCATTATCCTAAATTGAGTTTGGTGGTCAATATTAGTGAATACAAATAAGGATAAATGCCCACATGGAGTAAAATATCCAAGTTGTCTAGAGTCCTCTCTTGTTACATTCATTTACTTTTATCTCTGCTTTCATCAATATTAAATTATTTAAGGATTGAGTAATTAAAGAGGGAAAAATCACACCTTAATTATTTCCTAATAATCTAATTCTGAATCTATTTTCTTTACTTTTTGAAGTTTTGCAGATATAGAAAAAAAGTCTATTTGCCTGTATACTTTGAATAATATATGGCAAAAAAATGTGGGTTAAAATGTTTTCATAATGAATAAAGTATCCCATGAAGAGACATTGGGGTTTATTGCCTCTACTGAAGTTATCATGCGGCCTCCAGGCCAAAGAATTAAATATCATGTCTTTGAACAACTATTTTTCTGATAAAATGAGATATAAAGATTGTTTATAAAAAAAGGAAATTTTTGATTTACGAGTTGTTCACCTGGCTGTTCTTTAAGATACACAGCATTCTCTGAGTGCGCTCATCTCCTGAGTGGATTTCATTTATTTTTTGCAGGGCAACTTAACAATGTTCCACTGGGTTTCCTCTCAGAATTCAAAGCATTAAAAACACGCCATTTGGGCATTGACTCAATTCTACTTAATACAATCAGAAAATACATTAAAAGGTATGTGATTCTCATTTTGTATATGTGACAAAAATTCCCATTATGAGCTAAAAATCATACAATGGTGAACAAAGCTAAAACCTGGATGAAGGCCCACATTTTATGAAGATGTATGCCCTGAATATGGAGACTGTATCGCCATTTGCTTCTTCATCTTGATGTTCTTATTAATGTCATCTCCTTTAATTTTCAAGAGAACCTTGTTTTCCTATTAGGAGGAAATCCAGGGATATAGCTAATTAGAAGGATACAATTGAACAGTGTTTGGCTCATAGCAGGCATTCAATAAATGGTGACAATTTATTTAATTAAGAAAAGAGAATTTCTGACAGAACCAATAATCAAATGTGTGTATATGGGTATGTACACAATTATGTGTGTGGGTATGCATGTGTGTGTAAAAAAATATTTTGATTATTCAGCAAGATTCCACTAAATGGTTTAACATATCAGTAGAGAATCTAGGGTCAATATAAGAAGGCAGATGTCTGGCATCTGAAACTTTTCTCCACTGAAAGCTTGGACTCCACCATGGGGTAGAGTGCATTGCAGAGGACATGTTCTGTTCATGCAGAGCACATCCAATGGAAACACAGAAGCAAGGAATTTTCCATTTGATTAACTCTTACTGGAGGGTTAAGTAAAGAGTAGGATAAAGGTGATTCAAGGACTATAGTAGCCAGTGATCATTTCTAGGAAGAACTGGTCTAAGATTTCGCACAGATACCAGACCACAATCCAGCAGATGAGGCCTCTTGTAGTTACCTATGGTGATAGGGGAACAAAGCAAATTGAGAGGGGTAATAGTTATGTAGAATCTCAACTCATTTCCCCCAGCCATTGGTCATGCTTGATTGAAGAGATTTCTAAGAGAGTTGTGTCCTTCTGAGAATAACAGCTTATTAGGATTGTAGCTAAAGTATTTTCAGAGTTTACATTAAAACTCTTATAAATGTATTGAAAGCCACAGTGTTTATATTATATTATCAGAGAATACATTCTGAAAACTATTTGTGGAATTTTGGTAAAGCATTAGGAAGTGTTAAATCACAGTTTTCTTATAAAACAAAAAAGGAGCAGGACTTCACTTAATGTATGTACATTAGATTTCAATAAAGAATGGATCTGTAGAATTTTGAAAGTTATATTTATTTTCAGTTTGAGGAAACATCTTTATAACACTCAAATTTTAAGAAATAGTCTAAGAAATCCCAGCCTTTAAATATATACTATAAATATATACAGTAATAAACAAAATGTTGAATGCATTTTAATTCAGCAGTGTAAAATACAGAATATTTCCACACCATTTTGTACTTGATTTTATTCTTACATTTTGGTATGCTTTTTTGTTATAAATACATGACTAGCACTCCTAAATGCCATTAAGCTTTTTATTGAAAAAAATAATTATTGCATTGAACTACACAGTCCAAGTAATTTGTTGAATAACCTAAAAAAAGCTAATTTGCATGTACAATAGTGCAATTTACTTAGCCACAGTATAGTAAAAAATGCTTTGAGCAGAGGATAGAAAATAAAATTATTGGTTATGCATCATATTGCCATACTATCACCCAGTTTATGTTAAATACATTAAATAGAATCAATATGGTGGGAATTTGCTGTAAACAACTACACAACCAATTTACATTACCAACTATTTTATAATTTCTCACATATTGAAGGAACTGAGAATTTTGAATGGTGGATGAGAAACCTTTTCTTGAAGTTGATTGTTTTAATACATGAATGTGTTTTGAAATCCACCCCCAAACAACTATTTTGAACAAAGATCAAGGTCTACAAATGAAGATTAAAGACCGGTGTTTATTAAGAACACACACACACACGCACTCATGTATGCACTCATACAAATTTTAATTTTCCTCATTTATTTTTATGCTTCTGACAAGATATTCTTGCTCTTGTTATTTAAGAAAAATGATGGATTGCAAAAGGAGGAACTGACTTTTGAGAAAGGAATTAAGAAAGTGGATTGGGAGCTTTCCTTCACATACAAGGCTGCAAAGAATGAAAAAGACCTTTTAGCTTATCTTTGTAATATTGGCTTATTTGAAACCTAACCATTGAGCCATTGCTTCCATTTTAATACAGCTTAATCCCAAGAAATACAACAATCACCTTCAAATGTCTACCTAATAGAATAAGTGGATAATATTTTTGCTGGAATGAAGTGATAACCTTTGAAAATCCTCTAGACCCAGGCTTATTGGCAGGAAAACTCATATTTTAGCTGGAAACTCATCTTATTGAAGTGGTTTCAGTCTGGAACACAAAGGGCAATCATGTGTTTTCCTGACTATTGCATGGAATTGGTCACCTACTTGCTTTTTTAATAATGTTTCTATCTGCCAATAAGAGCACATTTCTCTTCAAGAGTTCATCTAATTTAAGAAATCAGAATTAAACCCTTTCATGAGCTGTACTGGGCCCAAGATAAGCACTTGGTCAATTTTGTGCCCAAGTATATTACCTACATACGCTGATGTGTGATATTTGAGTACTTCAAACTGTGGGATTTTTTTTAGAAAGCTGGATCTGATCTTTATACATTTTTCTCCAGAATCTTTAACATTTTTTTCTAAATATTTGTGGGGAATTTTTAAGATAAGATTGAGAAATTTGCCACGGTTTGAGATGATCAGTATTGTTATTTCACCAATAGGGAGTCAGTTAATTATGAACACATTCTGGGGAAGGGCATCTGAACACACTCTTCATGTGCATGTGGAATGGTGGAATAGAGCAGAGCCATCTCTGTGTCTCCAGTTATTGTTTCAGATTCTGGAGAGGCATGATGTTTCTGGAGCAGCTTCAGAGTATTATAATGAAATTCAGAAAACTGTGTTGCTGCCCTCTTTGGAAGCTGTGTGAGTAAATGAGAATTTCATGTACTAAGGAGATAGATCCAGCAATATGATCCTGAGTAATTAGATTGATTAAATATTCCATTTAATAACGAAGTTTCATAGGATTAGTTTCTTTCAATATATTTCTATTCAGTGATAACAAAGGGATTGCATTGAGTCCTGGAAGAGACTGAAGAACGAGTCACCGACATATTCACTTTCTGTAAGTGGAAAAGAAATTTTAGGGGATTATTCTGTGAAATGTCTATCTAAGAAAAAAGCCCTGGGAATCAGGAACTTTCTAAATCATCTCCTATATTCTAATCTTTCCTATATTTTATTATATGTATAACATTTATAAAGGTGAACTTAAAGAGAATTTTAAAATACAGTTTTTATAGCTCCCTTGTGTTTTTTCTTGCTACTTTTGACAGAGAATGATTAAGACGTTGAACTTTCCCAAGTTTTCAGTTCTTCATACAAAGCATTTAGTTGATCAACCATATCTAAACACACTGAGGCAGTTGCATGGTGGATTAATGTTTTTATAGCCTTTCTTCATATTCTTTCAGTTTTAAACTGAGCATATATTAGTTTGACAAATACAAAAACTTTCCTCCATAAAGTAAATATGAAAGAGTAATATCATAAGGAGAACTGTTCCCTAAGAATCACGCAATAGACAGAAAAAGAATTTCAATGTCTAAATCAACTATAAAATAATAGTATAAATAATAGTGTAAATGTAAATAGTGTAAATACTGTCAATGTATTCCATCACAATGGAAATTTTAGGAAAAAGGAATCTATTTTAGAATTCAATACATATATATTTAGAATCCTTCATTTTATTTTTTTTCCCCTTAAGGCAAATTTAAAAATAAAATCTAGTGTTTGAGCTTCACCGATTTGGTGAAAGTCAGTTTTATAATAGTACCATTCCTGATGTGACATCACAACTTTATAGTTTCTCATCCTGCAGTACAATGCAGAAGTCTGTTTCTATAGTCCAAGATAGAAGATCTAAGGAGCACTTTCATCACTGTTAGTATAAGATGAATTAGTAGTTTCCAAGCCATAAATTTATATCAATTTATCTTTGCTAATCAAAACTAAGTGTCTAGTAGAGACAGGTTCTGTTTTAATCTTCTATGAGATTAAACTGTCACCAAGACAATTATCAAAATTAATCAGGTGCTTTGTCTTTTCCATATTACAACTTCTAGAGAATTCCCATGCTTACTCTATCTTGGTTTTGTATCAGCTTTGTTATTTGCTTTGGGAAATAATTATCCACATTATTATTTTTTCTCTGATGGGGATCATCTATTTATATAAGTGTACCATTTATTTTACTTTTTTGAATTTACCCAATGTTCATCAGTGGTCTCTCGTAGTCACTTTTATGGAGTATAGGGTTTCTGACTCTGTGACTGTTTGTTTGTTTGTTTTCATTTTGTCCATTTCTTTTAAATAAGCTCAGCTTGGTCACTGCTATATCCCAATCAAAACTCTCACCTTGCCAGTTTCTAATGTTATCTTGGAAACTGTATTTTTTTTCAAATTCACTTTATCTCTTTTCATTCTTTCTCTCTTCTATCTATGTCTGCTCCATCAAAAATATCCCATACCACTGTTTGCCAAGAATTACATATTTAACCTTTGAACCTTATTTTCCTTATTGGTAATAAGAAATGATAATAATGAGCTAAAAATACAGTCGTCAAATTTAAATGAGTGTATGTGGACCACATGAAACACAGCATGCCATCAGCAAACACATCTCTCTTCCCCCAAAGCCCTGCCTGAAAGGGGACACCCCTTTCCTCTTATAGTGAAGGAGGAGTTTGCATCCATACAAACACAGCATCTAGTGACCAAGCATCTCCTTTTCTGTTGAGCTTGATTTTTTCTGAAACACATGCTTATGGAAAAGGTACAGTCATAACTTTTTATATTACTATTTTGAGAATAGAAACTAATAAACCTAAGTAGATGACAAGCCCCAAATATAGAGGTGAGAAATGTAAATTCTATGGGCAGAAAACATTTTGAATGAATGTTTGAAGTCATTTGTCAAATCACATGGGTAATGATTTGATTGACCATCAAATTTTTTATGAATATCTAATACAATTAAATAAAATATTAAGTACTTCATGAGATTTTCTCAATGACATTTTCAAATGGTTTACTTCTACATTTATGCATGTATTAGCTTATGGTTTTGGAATAAAAGAATAAATAAAACTTAACATTTTAGTCCTGTAACATTTGAAAGATTGATCAATATCTTCTAAATATTACTTTGAGTATACTTTATTTTGATTACAAAATGCTATTTATAGTTTGTATATGTTTTCTTATAAAAACTTAAATATTGGGGCTGGAGTTGTGGCTTATTCGTGGAGCACTTGTCTAGCATGTGTGAGGCACTAAGTTCAATCCTCAGCACTGCATATAATTAAATGAATAAAATAAAATAAATCAACAACTAAAAATATTTAAAAAATTAAATGTTCTTAATTTTAGATATTATTGATATAATTGCAAAATTATCTTGAAATAATTTAATATGAAATAAAGCTAACTGGTATTTCACAGAAATTTGACACTAAAATTGGTGCAAAGATAATTTTTCATTGAAGAATAATTTTCAACCTGCATCAGTCAGAAAAATTCTTTGCATTTCTTATTTCCTTTGAAAATATTGATAGCTTAGCCAATAATTAAAGCAAATATTTTTAATAACTGATACATGTCATTGGCTGGCTTTTTATTATGTGACAAATAAAACTAAATGCACATTCATTCAATCATTCACTCTATGAACACAAAGAACGTAGGGTATTTTTTTTTCTATTTTTCTTTGTCATATTAGTGGGCTGCCTGATGTTTTTGCATATCATTTTGTAACATTATATGAGAAAAAAATTCAAAACAATTCTTTACCACTTTCCTGGTACATTTTCATAAAATTATTTTAAATTTGCCCTATTATTTTTTTTTCAGATAAAAGAAATTTTTAAAATGCTCCTGTTTTAATATTGATAATTCAGTCTCTTTATATATACATATGTGTGTGTGTGTGTGTATATATATATATATATATATATATATATATATTATATATATATTGTATATATATATGTCACATTTTGAATTGGCACCAATATTTTAAATCTTATAATAATCAGAACACTTTAAATATATCATTTTCTAGGCAGTGACAATTCATTTTATTTCTCCACAAAAGAAGCATTAATACCTATTAGTTCAAGTGTGCTGACATATTTAAGGCCTCTTTCCCTTCCTTTAACTGTTGCATCTAGCTGGAGCAAGAATGATGGCAAAGATCTTGACCTTGGATCACTGGTTGGATCAAAGGATTCAAGTGGATGATTGAAGCTGTGGCTGGATTTAAGTGGGGGCCAAACAATGTGGGGATAAATGCTGCAGGGGGCAGGGGCTGAAGTGCTATGTGAGATGGGTGAAAGGGGGCAGCTGTGACTAAATGCAGGGGGTGACCTGCTAAGAAAGTGGGGTGTGGGGGGATAATGGTTGGAGCCAGAGTTGAGAATGAGATAGGAGTAAAGTGTGGCTGTGAAAGAGGATGCAGATGAGCTATAGGGAGGTGACCGCTGTGGGAACTTATGGATGCAGAAACAGCGAAATGCTGCAGGAACGTGTGGTGGATGGTGGTGATGGAAGCATGCTGGTGGACTGGAACCGTCTGTACAGCCGAGGCCGGAGAGAAGGCATTGGGCCCAGGAGCAGGCAAAACTCGAAGATGCTTTGACAGGAGCTGTTTCTGCATATGCTGCTGGGCTTGCAGCTGTAGAAGCTTATATTTATCTATTTCATCAGGAGAAAATGTAATGGGCTGTTGAATTAAAGGGGGAGAGAGAGATTTATGACACTCTTCTAATTCATCTTCCACTCTGTCATGTTTCTGGATAGTTCTGTCATAGTGAGTGTTTATATTCCCCTCTACGTGATTCATATGCATGCTTACATCCTGTACGTCTAGATTTATTTGGTCCTCTTTGGTCTCCGTTGAATCAGTTATACTAGTATATCTATTAGACAGAAAAGCACCTGGGAAATCATTTGGTACTGGGTCACAGTTTGGAATAAAAGGTTGGACTTCACTAATTAAAGAGTTTGATTGTTCTTTTGTTGTGGTGTTCTTCTTTGTGTTTGGTGACTGAGAATCTGCTACCACATGAATTATACCTCGAGTTAGATGGTTATCACAATCGGTGTCTGTGAAAACAGTAAAATTATTTGTCTGTGAACCTTTGACTTTGTCTTTCTCGATAGTCCTTTGTACTGCATTGCCTTCTTCATTTCTTCTTTTTCTCGTGTATTGTCTTTTTTCAGACAAAGGCGATGTTGGTCTGTTACTACCGGGTGACACGAGTTGAAATGTGCACTGGATTTCTGAATGAGTCTGTGATTCATTTTTATAGCTGTTTGAAGAAACTTCAAAGTTTGTTGATTGTTCCTGAAACCTCTTGGTCTGCACTCTTTCTAAAAGGCTTTTGGCTGTCAGGGGGCTCCTTTCTCCTTCTCTAATGTTCAATTCTGTGGTTTCTGAAGGGCCACTGGAACAGTTTCTTAGAAGGCAGCTGACAGTCCCTGAGTCACACTGGCCACGCTTCACTTTTCCCAGATCACAAATGTGAGGGCTGTCCAAAGACTCTTGACTCCTCTTGTTTTTATTTAAGCAACAAATTCTCTCTCTTGAGTAAGATCCAAATCTATTGTGCTGCAGTCCCTGGCAATTAGTTGGGTTTTCACAGGAAACCTGTGAGCCAGACTCACAATGAATGATTCTCGTGGATTTTGGCCCTGAAAATTGTTGATTTTTACCCCATTTATACCTTTCTCGGCAGTGACAATGTCTATGCTTGGAGTATTTTTTATTCTTAAATGACTCCCACAATTTACAGTTCCTGTCTCTCTGTGTTTCTGACTGCAGGAAGTTGCTCTTTGTTATTTCACCAGACCAGTAGAGGCAATTGTGCCTTTTGTGTTTCTGTTTGTGCCTCTCAACTGAGCTGTCTTCTCTTTTACAAAAGTAGAGAAAATTACTACTGCTGTTACCATTGGGCCCATGACTTGAACAAATGCTACTCAAGCTGGGAATGCTGCTAAGGGATGTGTCCAAAGGGCTAGACTGTCCACTCAGAGATGACTTTGGAGAACATCTCTTATAACTTTGGTTTCCACATCCAGAAGCACTGCTGGCTGTGTTGATACTGTTGCTATTCAAAATCACACTGACATCCTTCCCATAGTCGCTGTGACCCCCTACTATATAAGGACTAGAATTCCAGGTGAATTGGTTTTCATCTTCAAATTCTGAATGAGGATCACAGTGAATCAGTTTATGCTTTTTGGTCCTAGAGATGTGAGGCGGACAGGATAGACCCTCATTTGCATCATTAAGAACTACTCTTCCACAACTTTGCCAATGGGTCCTTGAAGATTCCTCAAGTTCATTATCACTGTTATTATTATTGTTGTTGTTTCCTACACAGTCCTTTAGAGGTGTATCAAGGTAAGCAGGCACTTCAGGACTTTTCAATTTCAAATTACTTGCACTAAGATTATGATCACTGTTATTTGGCTCAGAATCATCATAGCCCAAATTATATTTTCTCCGGAAATTTTCCCAATCTGGATTAGCTATCATCATCTTTGGTTTCAGAGACTGATTCTCTTCTAGGATCAATTTTTGTTGGTCTTTGATTAAACCTGAGATGTGGCTCTCTATTTTTGTCTTCATTTCCAAGGATTCCTTGCCCAATTTTGTTTTTAAATCCTCTGGATTATGGCCATCTTTCGTGTTCCGAGAAAGTTTAAAATCAAAATATAATGGGTTGCAACCATAAGAGATACAGGGCTCTGTTTTTGTAAAGAGCAGAAGTTCCACAGGCCACTGGAGAGTGGTGTGGCCATCTTTGCTTTGCACACGGAGGAAAGGCAGTGGTTTGGGTGTCATATCATGGGGATACCCCTCTTTCAGAAGTCTTTGCATATCTTTGCTAACTCTTTCTGTTTCTTCTGAAGATTTGTCTCGGTTCTGCATTCTGGAATTGGGATTCAAACACAGTGTACTCTTTTGTTCACTTGACTCTGGTGATGAAAACTTATCCAGACATTTGAATACCTTGGCATCACTGTGCTTGTACATGTTTGGTGGGTTGGAGGAAGCATGTGCTTGGCAGGGGTAATTAATGCAGTTTTCAGAAGTGTTCTTCAATGTATTTCTAGTTCCTTTCTCTTTACTGGAAGGAGGAAAATCTACATCTGAAAGACTGAAGTTAGATTTAGAGAAAGAAGCCTGAATGCCAATTGAATTTTCCATTGTCTCATCAATGGAGTCATTTTTCTCTTGCAAAATTTTAGAGCTCAGGGAGAAGGTGTTGTGTAAAACACTCTCCAGATGGCTTGGTGAGATGTGTGCTTCTTTTTCCTTAGAGGGGTGTGTATCCTCTTTTGCAAGCCTACAGCACTTGCATTTCTCCACTGTTTGTTTTGCTTTATAGGTGGGTGACTTGTTACTATCATGGCTTTCTTCTGTGTTCTCACTGAAAACTGATGCGGAAGATTCTAATTTTAGATGCACTTTTTTTGAAAAAGAAAATGATACTCCTGTTCTGTGATTTGTATTGCTGAGATCTGAAGATGTCTGTGGTATCTGATTTCCAAACAAACAACGTCTGTCCGGTTGTAATTGGTGTCGATTTGGCATGGGAAACCGCTGTTTATCAGAGGTGCTTCTGGGGAGATTCTTTCCCTTAAGGAGAAGTGTACTCTTCATGCATGATACTTTTCTCCCATTCTTAACTGGGAAAATTCCCTGCTGGAGTTGCTTTTCTATGGTCATCCTGGGGGCTTTGAATGCTGGTCCACTTCCAGAAACACTGTAAATACAATGAATATTTAAATGATTAAGACATTAGATTTGGAATTGTAGCCACATGTGAACATTTCATGGTGTTTCTATGATGAATGATTCCACCACTTATGAGCTAACTACATCTAACCATTTATCATGCTTGTACAGTCAGTATAAGAGTTCTATAGGGGCTATTTCTAAATCGTTTTATTTAAGTGTAGTATTTTAAAATTAGTAAAAGGCAATAGCAAGTGAATATTTTATACTAGCACTGCAAAAGAAAATAAAGTGTTGTGTTTCCAATATACTATACATCTTCTAGAATAGACTGACTCTTTGGAATGCAGATTTAACATATTTCATAAGAATTTTCCAATCAATGTATTCACATTAAGAAATTAAATAGAATTAAGACAACTTTGAAGGTATTAAAATAGTTCTTGGGCTGGGGTTGTAGCTCAGTGGTAGAGCGCTTGCCTAGCATGTGTGAGGCACTCGGTTCGATCCTCAACACCACATAAAAATAAATTTAAAGAAAGGTATTGTGTTCATCTACAACTTTAAAAAATTTCTTAAATTTGCTTTATACATAAGTTCTAGCCTTTTGTTATAGTTCTAAAATTGCCTTGTGCTTATTTAATTTCAAAACAAGGTAGTTAGTTCTTTCTTTATGACTTACCACATCTTTTACTGATCATAATAAAGACATAAGAAAGTAATGGGTATTTACAAGTTGTCTCGATATTAACAATGATTTTGAAATATTTCTTTTGCTTCTAACTGACCAATACATTTTTTATAATCTGCACATGTATATTATTTGTCTTATAAAGGTTTTAAAAGATTATGCATTCTACTGAACTTCATTAGTAATTCGAAGAGAAAAACAGAAATGCCAATATGTTAGATTAAAATGATTTCTCCCTTTAATGTTCTACTTATAAACATGCAGCTTCAAGAAAGGCTTTATGGGGGTAGGGGGAGTTGTGAATCACATCATTTAACTCATTGTTTACTTTGATGTGAATTTCTTTTCCTTTATCTTTTTTCACGTGCTTGGAAATGTTACTGGAGATTGTGGTGTGCTCTTTGCTCTTGGGCTTTTGCATAATTTCAGGCAACATACAAGAAGACTTAGTGGAAAATACAGAAAAGTTTATTACAAGGAAAAGGAGAAGGGAAAAAGGGCAATCTCATGGGAGAAAGTGGATCCTCCCAGATAGGAAAGTGATGTGCACACCTTTGTTTCCCAGTTCTGTTTGGGGTCCTAAGGAAGTTTCTAGAGAGTCCAGCCTAAGTACCACCGCTCATGTTTTGACTGAGACTAGGATTCCATCACAGATATTTTTTTGTTTTGTTTTAATCAGATTTTTAAGTCCCTAATGCACATGATATTACCCATACATACCTGAGTGGGGAACCCATGGGGATAAGGAGGATTTTACCATTAATGACATGCTGGAGACTGAAAGGCAACTGTGGATCACCTTAGCCTTCTCTGACAGGGGTTCTAATTGGAACTCGCTTTTCTACAGATTCTATAGTCAGTTATCTCTGCTTTTAATTATCTTGTTTTTCTGAGTCTTGGAGTCTTTGATTTGCATAAAAATCATAAAACTATCCCCCTTCCATGTGTTCTCATTGGTAGGCTGGCCCTTACAATAGGTCTCCAGGTTATTTGCTAAGGATTGTAACATATCCTATTGACTTAGCCAGAGTGGCCCTAGGTAAATTGCTTTTTATTAACAAAGCATGTGGGCTGGGGCTGGGGCTCAGTGGTTGACTACTGGCCTAGCACATCTGAGGCCCTGGGTTCGATTCTCAGCACCATGTGTAAATAAAGGTATTGTGTACAGCTACAACTAAAAGTAAAATCAATGTTTAAAATCAAAAAAGCATGTAACGTGGGGGATGGCAGCACATTATCCTCTTGACTTCATATTCCTACTGCTTATGTCTAGCTGCTACCTGTCAGAAACACCTATGGTTGTTTTTATCTATTTTGGATTTTTATCTAGTTATTTGTTTCTAGAATATAAAGTATTAAAATAACATGCAACACTTATGTTATTATGATACTACATTATATTAGTGCTGAGTCCTTCTCTGCAAAATTCTTTGTTGTTGGCTTCACCTATGACTATTTGGTCAATCAGCATAGACATGTATAGTCACATTCCTTTTGTCTACTAAATTTAATATACTTTGCTTCATTGTCTTTATATTTTAATATTAAATGCATTTTTAATTAGCCATTAATTTTATAATGTATCAGCTATTCATTAGTATGATTTTATAATTTTTATTTTTTATTTGTATAAAATATATTTATTATAGTTGCTTAACATATGATATATATTCTTCAGGTTTTTTACTATTATTCCTTGATTACTTTCAGTTTAAATTCATTCTGTGGTGTCTCTGGATATTGTTTTATTCTTGTCCTTATTTCTTGTACTGGAGACTTTGGTAAAATTATTGACTTTCCTGAATATATCCTTTAGGTCTTATGTTTTATTTTGATATTTTTCTGCCTTAGTCTTTTGCTCTCATTCAGGGAGAATTTCTCATATTTAATTTTAATTTAACTGACTCTGTTTCTTAAAATATTACAATCTGTTGTTATTATGTCCATATGAATTTTAACTTACAAGCAATAATTTAGTTTTCAATGATTTCAGACTTTGTCTCTTCTCATGAATTAATGACTATAGCTTTAGAGTTAAATTGTTCCCCTGAATCTTGTAGAAAATTAAATTTAGAAAGTTTCTATGACTGATCTCTGTTTCTTATAGCAACTGTTTCCCAAGGAAAACTATCTTCTTATTCATTACAATATTCTCCTTTTGTTGAATCTCTTCATGATCTTTAGAAAGGTGATTTTAGGCATACCTCATATGAAGAATTTGGAGGAACATTCTAAGACACTGTATGGGGTATTGAATATTTTTTTCCAGCATGAAGAAAAGTGGAAAACTCAGAGTTTTACTGTAGTGTTGCTGATATTTTAAAATACCTGTAGCCTGGGGATAGAAGTGAAGTGAACAAAAAGGACAGGCAGCTAGTGTAGATAGATGATCGGATCAGGATGGGAAAATGGGGAATGGTTCCAAAGGAAAAGAAATAAAATGCTAATACCTTCAGGACACTTTCCCTCTTCCTCACCTGTTGCCAGGGTTACCTGCCTCCAGGGAACTGTTTCTCCCAACTAGGAGTTGTTAATGAAGTACCTCCTGGGTGGTTCCCTTCCTGCCAAAAGGGCTGGAAGGGGCACTTGTGGAAGGCTTCTTTACCAGCTTTTGGTCACATAAACAAGATAAGGGAAAGAGGGGACATGAGAGAAAGGATGAAAGGGACAGGACACCCCCACACACTCCCCAGATGCCAGCTCTGGATCCCCTTCTTTCCCCCCCAGGATAAATCTGTCTCTGTTCTGTCCTTTAAATAAAACTTATTTTCTCTGCTTGTCTTGGTGTTTCTCAGGTGTTCAGACTTCCACACCATGAAATGGCACTCAGATCAGATTGGATTCTCAACACTAGTATCAGAAGCATAAGGTTCAGAAATAGCTGCAGTCCTGAACTTTGTCTTGGTCCCACAGACTCTTTTCCATATTTTTCAGCCACACTTTGGTTTAAGAATTATGCTTCTGAATTAAGTCACTTCCTCCAAGAATTTAGGACAATGTGATGTTATTGGTACTCTACTGGGCAGAAATGAGCTCACAATATGTGCATTATCATTTTTCTTTCTGAGATTCCATTATGATACAGATATTTTAATGCTTCTATTTTATATTGCAAATACATACTTTGCTTAATAATATTTTTTTATTATCCTGGCAATGTTTTGTGCATCTTCTTGCTTTGATATATGTTAATCTAAATGTTCTTTCCTGATGGCTGTTTTATTTTACTATTTATCTCTCTAAAGTGCAAGCTTCTTCCTCTTACATGCTTTTAAATATTTTAAACCTCTTTATTTTAATTTTATTTTTTTGTTATGCTTTGTTCTTAAATTCTGGTCCTTAATTTTTGTTTTCATTTAAGAATCCAATTTGCATGTACGATTATAGATTTTTGACAAATTTTCATGTTTTATCCTCACTGTTAATCTATTACAATGTATTATAATCTCATTTTCATGCTTTAATTTTTTTTGATTTGTTGATTTTTAAACTTTAATTTTCTTTATTGTGAATTGAATTTATTTTTATTATTTTGGAAAATCCTAATTTTCTACCCTCATGGTAGAAATTTTAAATTCTGTTATTCTAATACAAGTTTATGTATTGTAATATTATTAAAGCTTTAACTTTTTTCCAGTTTTATTGAAGTATAATTAAGAAATAAAAATTGTATTTATTTCAGGTGTATGACACAATGATTTGATATATGTATCCATTGTGAAATTATTACCACAATGAAATTAATTGACATCTATTATCATGTACAATTACAGTGGTATAGATGTAGGGGAGTTAGGACACTTAGGATCCACTATTCTGGCAAATTTCAAGTAAACAATATAGTATTATTAACTATAGTCACCAGTCTCCACATTATATCCTCAGAAATTATATCTGAAAACTTGTGTGCATTAACTAAGACCTCCCCATTTCCCTTATTCTCTAGCATTTGGCAACCATGCTCTGTAAAGCTTTAATTTTTGAAGTTATCTCCTCATTATTTCTTTCATTCTCTTCTTTAAAGCTTCTTTGGTTTCTCTTTGTGTTTTTTAACCTAATTATTTTTATTCATAATAGCTAGTCAGAAAGCAACTATAGGGGTAATCCTTTAAATCTTATTAATGGATTATCCATTCTAATAGTTCCCTCAAAATTCTAATACTAAGCACATTAAATAAATGTAGAATTTAGTTCTCTTCTGTACAAAAAGTATATTTTCTAAACAGGAAATAAAACTTATTAAAACAACATGATTTCTTTAAGGGTATTATTTTCTAATGTCCCGTTATTCAGCTCTTATAAAAGGACCTTCATATTCTCAGAATCAACAGTACAAAAATTTGTAAATGTTGCAAGAATCTCCATATCAAGGTATACTGTTCCTAGGCGTAAACACCTATTACAAGTTTAGACACAGAGAGTGAATATCTGCTTCTCTATAGAATATCTAGTCTTGCTGAGGATCCTGGTTGAATGAAACTATCAACAGAAGTTGATTGCCCTATATACAACCCATTACCAGTTTTCCGCCACCATTTACCATCAATCTGATCCAAATATTTTACTCTGGCTAAGTTTGCCTCTCTTTCCCAAGGCATCATACAAGAAGTTTGTTATCTGGATCATCCTACTCAGAAGCCCTCATTATGAGGACAAAGGACAAAGTACAAAGAAGAGTTATCTAGGAGAAGGGCAATATAAATTATATTTTTCTTGGTCTTTTCATTTTTAATTTGATTTGTTAATTAAGCTACCAAAATAGAAATATTTAATAATTTCACTAAGGGATTTCCCTGAGGTCATGAAATTGTTTAAGATAGAATAATTGGCTAGAGGACAGGTAATAAATAACATCAAACAAGAAATAATTTTCCTGGTTTCAAGTCCTGTGTCTGGAAGTTTCATCCTTTTCCTAAGAGTATGAACACATTGCCACATACAGAGCCTGCCAAGTCTACAGAGGATACCAACCCACATGTGCTTAAGCTTGTGTTTGTAGTAAATGAGGTTTCCAGAAGGACATCTGAAACTTAATAGAATGAATGTTTTAATTTGGAGTACCATAATGGGTAGCTCAGGCAAACTTAGAAATTCAAATAATACATGATTATTATTATCATAAATATCAACTGTCAACATCCTCATCCCATCCCCATCCCCATCAACATCCTTAGGGCTCCTTTGAGCCTTTAAACATCCCAAAGCAAACTACAAGTGTGAGTAGAAAGGTACAAGTGAGACATCTTCCATAGTAGCAAAACAACTACAATTATGTTTGTTAAGGTTACTCAGATTTATAGCACAGCCAGACAAATCTGGCCTAACCTAAGAGGATCTATACTAAGGATGTTTTTCTATGATCTGACCCATTTTTCATGATCTGACCTATTGCATCTCAGAATTAATCATGTAGCAATTGGCATCTTCTCAGGACTTTTTCCTGTATCCTACCATTACCTACCAGTAAGCATGTGACTTGTTCTTCTTAAGTTCTATTTTCCCAAAGACAATCTGATACCTTATGTTTAATATCATGAATAACATGTTGTAAGTTCCTTGTATTGGCTGGTAAAAAATTCCAGCACCAAATGTGTTTTTTGTCTCTATGATTGTTTGGGACCTTAGTGCTTCATTTTTGTATTAACCTCACTTCTGGATACATATTGTGCTTTTATTTTTTTCTTTATACTAAATTTCTCATTTATTTTTAATCTGATTATATATTATGTTTCTCATAAAGTTAATTGAATTACTCTAAGAGTTATAAATACATGAATATATGTAAGCTGAATATTATTTTCACTCATAGTTGAGGCTAAAAAAATAAATATTGCCTTAGAATCACACTTCAAGTCTAAAATTTTACGGTATTATAATTAAGCCACTCACTCCTATTATTGTATATTGTTTTCCTTTTAAACAACAGGGGTTTAAATTCTGGCACAGAGCTATAAATTTCACAATTCACCAGGCTGCTGTCAGCTGTATTAATTAGCTACATTAGTGTTATACTTTATGATTCATATGAACACAAATCACAATTTACTAATTTAATTGCATTCCAGGTAACAACTTTGAAGTATTCAGTGGTTCCAAGCTTTTATAAAATGGCTATTTTTCAGCTACAAGAATGTATTAGTGTAATGCTTGTTATAATTATCAATTTAAATGCCACTGTGTGGTAAATTTAACTGCATTAATTACATCTTGTTTGTCGGCCAATAACAGTGTCATTTATTCTAGATTTAGGTGTATACAGGGGAACGGACAGAAGATGTATCCCCACCCCCCCCAAAAAAAAGATGCATTGTTATTTATGGATTTTAAATTATTATTAAAAAACCTACATTACTGAGGAACAACATTAATTCATTTGAATCAACTTGATAAAATAAATACTAGTATATTGGAATAATTCTGGGATCATTTCATTTAAGGGCACATTAAATTAACATTGGGAAAGAAAAAAATCAGATCATAAAAGTAATTAATTTATAAGCCTTTAACTATTGGAAATATTGGCCCTCAGACATAACTGTTGAACCAAGTAGATTTTAGTTAGAGTGAACTAAGAAGAGTTTTTCATTGGAATTTTCCCAGAGGCAGAAGGGAATTCTGAAGCATCTTAGATCCTTCTAATTCTCACCATTCAGACTGCTGCCTTAACTCAGCCAGCTGATGAAGTCGTTTAAGTGCTTTTTCTTGTTTCTTCTCATCTTTCCATGACTTGGAAGCCACATTTCGAGCAAATTCCCGCTGCTTTAGTTCTTTCAGTCTCTGTAGAAAAAAAAGAAAAACAGAAAGGATACCATAAATAAGTAATATATTATTTTCAATCCACCAGGCTCCTTATTAACCCTAGTCCCGAGTGCAGAGATAAAAGGTAAAAGATACAATAGTAGATAAATGTAGATGTTAACTAGCTTATTTTTCAAAGCTTGTCAGATTCACTAAAGAAATGTGTTGCTAGCTGGACCCCAGTCCTTGCTGAGATCACCCTGGCTACACAACTACAACCATCAGAATGTCTGTGAAAACACAAATGAGACAAACATGAGAAATACCAAGGGGTATGAAGGAGGAGATTATAGGATGTGCTTTCCTCCACTCACCTGTAAAGATACTCATTAAATTCAATGGGTGGAAAAAGCTTCTTTCCATCAGTTGCTTCTGTTACCATGAAATGTTTAACTCAAAGCTCTAAATGTAATTTTAGTTCACTTTTTAGGTGAAGATATGTATCAAATGCAGACTTCTATATTGTATCCAGAATGAGAAAAAAAATGGGTCAAGGATTTAAAGCTTCAGGATAGAGAATTTGCCTTGCTTTATTTAAATTAACCTACATTTCTTTTAATTAATCTTTTCTCTAAAACAATTGAGTTATGTGCAGAATGGATGCTGCCCATTACCTGTTTGTATTTCAACTTCAGAACCTGCCACTAAGCACACTTTTTTTTTTTTTTTTGAGAGAGAGAGAGAGAGAGAGAGAGAGAGAGAGAGAGAGAGAGAGAGAGAATTTTTTTTTTTTTATTTTTTAGTTTTTTGGCAGACACATCTTTGTTTGTATGTGGTGCTGAAGATCCAACCCGGGCTGCATGCATGCCAGGCGAGCGCGCTACCACTTGAGCCACATCCCTAGCCCCTCTAAGCACACTTAATGATATTGAATGAATTGAGAAATAGCTACAATCAAATAAAGATCTTTACATTTGAGGCTTAATCCTGAATTGGGAGTGCATTTGAAGATTAATGTCTCTTAACACATGCAATGTGATTTTAAACAGTCTAAAATTTGTATCTGTTTAATCTGCTTTTAGTTCTCAAGTCAGGTTTAAAGGATGTTCCCTGGATATGGAAAAAACAACAAAGCTATCAATACCACTGGAGCAGACTCTTTTCTACAGCTAGAACAAGGACCAAAATCTTCAATGCCCATTAGCTTCATTCTTGAAAGGGAACATGTTCTACCTACTTACTGGAGTGGAGGCTTGTCTTATGAGCAAAAGCCTTTCAGAAATTGTCCTACCCAATTTAGAAGCACCCATAAAATGCAGTTTAGCTGTGTCAAAGAGAGAAGAGGGCTATTTTGAAGAACAGGAACGGGTCATATATTTTTTCTTTTGGTTATTAATAAACACAAAATACTCTATATTTATTTGTTTGGTATTTCCAGCATATTCAACTTTCTTAATCTAGGAGAGGAATTTGATCCATTGGTTTATGTAATTATTGGAATCTTATTTGAAACTTTGGGGAACACCGGTTTTTTTCATTAGCTTTCAGATTTCAGGACTACTTCTATTTTTTTAGCTATGTAAATGATTATGCATTTGGTTTCATTCACCCAACAACAAATGCTGTTTGTAACATGTTAATTTCTACTATTACTCCTCTGGGAAACAGCAATGTGCAAATCAAATATTTTTCCCTTCCAGGGAGACAAACAAAGAGGTTCTTTTTACAAGACAGTGTTGCTTCTTTTTTTAAATTTTTAAAAATTTTTAATTTGTTCCTTTTAGTTATACATGACAGATAAGTATATTTTGACATATTAAGCATACATGGAGTATATCTTATTATAATTAGGAACCCGTTCTTGTGGTTGTACATGATGTGAAGATTCACTATGGTGTATTCATGAACATAGGAAAATTATGTCTGACTCATTTCACTCTTTCCTATTCCTATCCCTGCTCCCTTCCTTTTACTCCCCTTTGTCTAATCCACTGAACTTCTATTCCCCCTTTCCCCTTGTGTTTTAGCATCCACATATCTGAGAGAAAGGTTGACCTTTGTTCTTTGGGATTGGCTTCTTTCACTTAGCCTGAGAGTCTCCAGATCCATCCATTTACCAGCAAAAGTCATAAAGTAATTTCTTTTTATGACTGAGTAACACTCCATTGTTTCTTTTTTTTTTATTGGATGTTCACAACTTTACAAAGCTCATGACAAATCATATTTCATAAATTAGAATCAGCTGGGTTATGAACTCCCATTTTTTCCCAAATACAGATTGCAGAATGACATCGGTTACACATCACATTTTTACATACTGCCATAATAGTGACTGTTGTATTCTGCTACTTTTCCTATCCTCTACTATCCCCCCTCCCCTCCCCTCCCATCTTCTCTCTCTACCCCATCTACTGTAATTCATTTCCCTCCATGTTTGTTATCCCATTCCCCTCGTAAACTCTTAAATGTAATTTTGTATAACAATGAGGGTCTCCCTCCATTTCCATGTGATTTCCCTTTTTTTTCTCCCTTTCCCTCCCGCCTCATGTCTCTATTTAATGCTAATCATTTCTTCCTGCTCATCCTCCCTGTTCTGTTCTTAGTTGCTCTCATTATATCAAGGAAGACATTTGGTATTTGTTTTTTAGGGATTGGCTAGCTTCACTAAGCATAATCTGCTCTAGTGCCATCCATTTCCCTGCAAATTCCATGATTTTGTCATTTTTTAGTGCTGCGTAATACTCCATGGTGTATAAATGCCACATTTTTTTTATCCATTCATCTATTGAAGGGCATCTGGGTTGATTCCACAGTCTAGCAATTGTGTATTGTGCTGCTATGAACATCGATGTGGCAGTATCCCTGTAGTGTGCTCTTTTAAGGTCTTCAGGAAATAGTCCGAGTAGGGCAATAGCTGGGTCAAATGGCATTGTTTCTTAATAGGGGTGCACACAACATACTTTAGAAGCATACAGGAATAGTTAGAAGATTTGTTGTGTTGATGGAACAGTCAAAATTAAAATGTTGAAGGAACACAGAAACTGGGAGAGAGACTGGGACTAAAGACATCTGTTCAGATTTGCACTTGTCACTGCTCAGGTTTGCATATAGAAAATGCTCACATTCTGCCTTAAGGTTTCAGCATAGTGATCATTGCATGTGGGTGAAGAAACTACTCCAGGTCAGAAAGAAAACCACCTAAAAAATTAAAGGAAGAAGTTCTGGCATCCATATAAGGCCAAAGATCATGCTGGTTCTCACCAACAAAACTGAACAACCTCACAGAATGTTCAGCACAGAAATCAGGGAAATTTGCTTTAGTAGAGAATAATTAGCTATTATTAGCACTATTTTGAGGTAACCTAAGGAACCATAAAAATAGGGAAAAAACCAATTGATTCCAAGTAACTTAGCAGAATCACAAAACTACTCTATGGAATTTATAGCAATTAAAAAGAAGAAGGAGAAGGAGAAGAAGAGGAGGAGGAGGAGAGAATACAGTGGAGAAATATCTTTATATTTCTAAGGGAAAAAACTATCAAAATAAAATTCTATACCAAGTGAAATCATCTTTAAAAAAAAGGTAAAATAAAGATATTTTCAAACATGAAAAAGTTGAAAGACTTCATCACCTTAGATACGCACAATAGAAAATATTAATGGATGTCATCAGGCAAGAAGAAAATAAAACAAATGTATGTAGACACTAAAGGATGAACAGCAGAAGAAATGACAACTACAGAGAAAACAACATCAGATGTATTTGTTATTTTTTCAATATATTTATATTGTTTAAACGAAAACATGAACTATATATTTTGAGTTTTCCAATAAATTTATAAATAAAATAAATGACAACAATAAAACCAAGCCTGGGAGGGGAGGAGTGACAGTGCACTGTTGAAATACTCTTCTGCTCTAAATGAAGCTATGTGATAATAATTGAAGGTAGATTGTGACAAATCATGGAAGTATACTATAAACCCTACAGCAACCATTTAAATGGCAAAACAAGGTATTTTAGGCAATAGGACAACAAATGAGATGAAAGTAAACCATTAAAATTCATGCAATCCAAAAGAAGGAAGAAAAATTTAAAAGGAAGCTAGAACAGATAGGACAATTATAAAATAAATAGATAGTAACTTAAATATAAACACATCAATAACCACATTAAATATAAATGGCCCATACAACCAAACTCAAAGGGATAGATAAAAAGGCAAGATCTAAACATAATGGAACACTGTTCAGCCACAAAAACATGACATCTGGTTCATGGGCCACATGGATAGAACTGGAGATTATTATGTTAACTGAAATAATCCAGGTACAGAAAAAAAAACACTAGGACATGATTTTGTTTATGCTTGGAATCTGAAAAGTTGGTCTCAGGTGTTGAGGTTAGAATGGTGATTGCCAGGGAAGAGGGCAGGTGTGGTAGAATAATGTTGATCAAGGAATACTAAGGCAGAGCTTGATAGAGCAAAAAGCCATGGTGTTCTGTATGTAGCACAGTGTAGAGAGTATAGATAACACTAGGTTATTGTATATTACAAAAAGCGGAAGAAAAGATTTTGAAAGTTTTTGCAGTAAAGAAATATGATAAATACGTGAGGAGATGGCTGCCTTCAACCTGATTTGAACATAACACAATGTATGGACATATCTAAATACATTGGGATCCCATTAATATGTATAATTTTAATGCTTCTATGTACTGATTTAAAAGATAAGTATTTTTTTGCAAAAAAACCCCCAAGTTTAACCCTAACTACAAAAGCAAACTTGAAAAACAAAGACACTAAGAGTTAAAATAAAAGAATATTAAAATATAGAGCATGCTAATATGGGTCAAATAAAAAGCTAGAGGGCATATATTACCATACAACAGAATAGATTTTAGAGTAAAGATAGATTACCAGGAATAAGGATGATTATTTTATCATGATAATGAGGCAAATTAATCAAGATAACATAACATTGATAAATTTTTATGCTTCTCATAACAGAGCATTAAAATGTGCAAAGCAAAAATTGGTAAAATCTAAGTAATGACTCTTACCATGATTGTTGATAATCTTGTTTAAAGAGAAATAAACAACTTAGAAATTAAAACATTAAGGGTATGCAGTAGGTCTACTTTTACTGAGAACAGCTTATGGCATAGATACTTTATTAAAAAATTGGTACTTCACAATTTAAACTTATTTCTAAATAATAGTGGGAAAGAAAATGTTATTGCACAAAGCGGGTGGTGGAAAGTAGATATGTTTTTTATCATTTTACAGTCTGAATAATTACAAGAAAAGGGATAGTTCATACTAGAATTGCATCTTGCATTTGTTATCCATTAATTAGAAAAGCAGAAGACAGGAAAGTAAAGAAAATTAACCAGTATAATTTTGATACAAGGATTTTGCATATTTAAGTACATTTCTGCATCTATTAAAAGATCATATCATTATTTTCCCTTTACCTATTTATGTCATATATAACTTCTAATGATTTTACCTATGTTAAACTTTGCATTGACAAGATTAATGCTGTGTAGCCATAATTTATTATTATTTGCAAATATTTATGAATTTATTTGCTAACATTTGTTAAGGACTTTACCTCTATGTTAATTAGTGATATTGGTCTGTATTATCTTTTCTTGTACCTTTGTTGTGTCATTCTAGTACTGTTTTGGTCAAATCAGTAATGACTATAACAGAGTACCATAGGCTATGATTTACCCAATATTTATTTCTAACAGTTCTGGACTCTGGGAAGACCAAATTCAAGGTGGCTGCCTTAATTTCCTATACATGTTATTGTTACTGATTTCTAGCTTAATACTATTATGGAAAGACAACATGCTGTGAATGCTGACATTTCTTAGATAGTTATTGATAGGTGTTCTATGATGACTGAGCCTATTATATACCTTAAAAAGTATTTTATGTACATTTGCTAACAAAAAATACTTATTCTGCATTTTTTGCACTCAATATGTATAAATATCAATTATGTCACGTTGGCTATCTGTTTTGTTTAAATCTTCTATTGCTTTACATAATTGTTTGCCTAATTATTTTATCATTACTAAGAGGAAGATATTAAATTTTGCACTTATGATTGTGTTTTGAACATAGTTCTCTTTGTTTCTGCCAAATTTTACTACATGCTTTTCAGAATTTTGTTATTAGATAAATATTCAGGAATTAAGGATTGTTTTGTTTTCTTAAATAATTAACATTGTGTAACTATTAAATATCATAATTTATAACTGATATTATTTTTTGTGAGGTGAGTCTATGTGACCTGATATTTGTATGGTGCTATATATTTTCTATTGTGTAGTGTCAGCATGATATATTATTTTTTACTTTAAACGAAATGTGTCTTTAAAAATGTATTTCTTCTAAAAGTCACTTATTGGAATGATGAGTTTTTATCCATTTTTTTCTTTTAACAAAAGTCTGTATGGTTTACATTCAATGTAATTATTTATTCATATTTAAAAATATTTTCTTTTGTTGCATATACTCCTTTTCCTATTTGCTGCTTCTCCTGAATTCTGTTCAGCAAATATTTCTAGTATGTCATTTTTTTTTCCTCTTAGATTGCTCAGTTTTGCCTATTTAATATTACTTTCATGGTTGTGCTAAAAAGCAAAATATGCATCTTTAATGTATCACCATTTATGTTAAATAATCTAGAAAATGATCCAATTAAATGATATTGTAGTATATGCTCATTTAGTACCCTGTTGCTGTTTGGATGTGAGGAGCCCCGAAAAGTTCATGTGTTGATGTGGGAATGTTCCGAGGTGAAATGGTGGGATTGTGAGACCTGTAACTTAGTCAGTCCATCCTAGTTTGAATGCTGACTTGGTGGTAACTGGATGCAGATGGGGAGTGGCTGGAGAAGGTAGGTCACTGGAGGGGTACCCTAGAAAGGTTGTTCATCCTGTGGCCCCTTCCTTTCTCTCTGCTTCCAGACCCACCATGGATTGAGCAGCTTTCCTCCAATGGACCCTTTCCCCATGATATGCTGCCTGGGTCCAGAGCAAGGGAGTCGGCCATCTATGGACTGAGACCTCTGATGCCTTGAACCAAAATAAACTTTTTCTCCTCTAAGTTGTTCTTGGCAGGTCACCGCAATGCAAAAACTTACTAAAACATACCCTCTAACAGGTGATTTTTGTTTTCACAAATACTTTACTTTTGTATAAATAGTAAACACTTAATTTCTTAGTTTCTTATTTGATACATCTAGAAATCATGTTAAGCATTAATTTTAAAAGAAACTTGCTGATATATTTACCATTTCTGTGCCTATAACACAGAAGCACTTTCTTTCAGTAGTCTTCTCCTACACTAGAAGTAGATGGCTATTGTGTTTTACTTGGTAAAGAGGCCCTGAATATCTGCCTTGAAGGGTTTTGTCTCAGTTTGTTTTCAGATTCATGTAGGCTTTGAGCACCTGTAACTTGGAATAGAAAAGGAGAAGGTATCTTGATCTCGATGCTATTGCACCTCCAACAGTGGTAGAAAGCTGCTCCTTGGCACTTCGTGAAGTTCCCTTGTGTGAGGGACATACAGTTCCATGAAGTATAAGTTGTGTGGTTCTGTGTGTGTGTGGGGTGTGTGTGTGTGTGTGTGTGTGTGTGTGTGTGTGTGTTTAACAGTGTGGATCTTCATTAGAAAACACATTCACTATTGACAGTGAATGGAGTGAAGACATCAGTATTTATGATAGAAAGAGATTGGACAAGCCAAGGTTGTCTTTGTACTGATGTTTTATCTCATTTGTAATCATAAACATTTTTTCATAAAAAGTTTCATCTTATCATATTTTTGTTTTTTTTACTTGTACTTTGTATTATATTTTTGTCTTTTTACTTGTATGATTATCAAAGTTAAAATGAAATAACTTACATAATCAAAAGAGAAAAAATTAAAATAGAAAAACAATATGTCACTTCTAGAAGACTATGTCCATCTATTTGTTGCCTTCTCCTCTTTTCACTCAAATTAACTTAGTCCTCAGCCTGATCACAGTTTTGTTAGAGTATGAGGTTCACCAAATGATGGAGGTGGGTTAAAAGAGAAAGAGTTTATGCCCATAGAAGTTGAATGAAAATTCAAAAAGAAGGAGAGGGCTGCCCTTCTTTTTTAATCATTCTAAGTAGAGTTTACTAATATTGAAGAGTGCCCTTGATTGATCTTTGATCTAGGTCTTGGCATTTCACAGTGTTGTAATCAAAATGTGATGGGGTTCTGTTGAATCTGCTAATGTTTTTCTTTAATGGTCTTCTCTTTAGATGAATTATTTTCTTGGCAGGGAAAAGTCTGTCTCCACTGGGAAATTAACGTTGAAGACGTTTTATACATTCTAAGAGTTGAATATATCATCCCTGCTCAATCAGGTTCTGTTGGAGATGATTGACAGAGTGTATATTATGGCCGATTGGAGGAGAGCAGCTGAAGTTCTGGTAGGTATGCTTGTGGTAACACGGGACAATTTTCAGTGGAAAATCAGCACAAACTAGATAAAATTCATCTTGCTTGAACTTTGCTTCCACTTCTTCTGTAGCCATCTTATATTGCTTGGTGGTGACTCTTTAGGACTATGAATACTTCTCTCCATTGTAGCCAGTGACTCTTTGTAGTATGCATCCTACCTCTTTATCACTTGGTCTTTTCCTTCCAGCTGTTCAGCCAGGTGCTTTGCCAAAAAGTCATCCTCTTCACTGAGGTAGCCTCCCCCAAAGAAACGTTGTAGTCAACAGCTTATTGGCAGCATCTCTCTCTCGTTTTTTTCTTGCTTTTTTTCTTCTTCTTATACATCTACATGTCAGAAGGATTCATTCTCACTTCTTTTTTTTTATTGGTTGTTCACAACATTACAAAGCTCTTGACATATCATACAGACTACTGCTTCCTACTCATTGCAAAACTTATACCATGAACATGTTTGCATACCTCCCTTTAGCAGCAGATGACCTCTGCTTCTGGTAAAAGTATAATCCAGAGTTTAGGCAGCAGATGACATTTGTCTTAGAATCTCTTCAAGGTCTGGAATGCAGACTGAAGTTTAGTCCTTCCCACAGTGGTTAATGACCTCCTGCTCACTCTCAGGTAGAATCAAAATCATAGGAATGTGTCTTGTGATTCTCCTGGTTCACCCTTAGTTTCTGTGCACTCAAGGCTCAGAGTTGGGCTTTCTCAACTCTCCTGAGCCTCCCTCCATATTATACAGCCTCTTCCTGTACTTGGTGCTGGATCCAAAGTTAAGGAAGTGTTTCCTGGGTCTTTTAAATGACCAAAATCTCTGCCTTATGCTCACGCAGAGTGCTGAATCGAAGGATTTATCTTGTTTTTGCTTCATCCTTAACCTTAGGCAAACCTCTTTGTCTGCACCACAAAAGGATCTTTTTATGTCTTCTGCTTTTATTGCAATTCTGGTTATTAGCATTCAGTGAAGATGATGTGGATGGACAGGTGCAGACTCACCTTGTGATAGGGCTTCTCTCATTTTGGTCCAAGATTAGTCTTTCATTTCATTAAGTTATAGTGCAACTTCAGCTTTCTGATGGGATTGGCAAATTTTAATTTTTCTAGAATACCTACCTTACTCCTGTGAGGGGAGGTGACATATGTTCTGACTTTTCATGTCCTAGGTGGAACACTCAGATTATATATTTTAAGTTTCCTTCTTCCTTTACTTTTATGCCTCTGTGAATGTTGTATTTATTCTTACAATCTCCAAAAGAAAGTGCTGATATTATTTCAAATGAATTATACAGTATTATTATTTGTGGTAGGATAATTTCTTTATGCACAATCTCTAAACCAAGCAATGTAAATGTAAGGGAGGGATATAAATGGATAATTCTATGGAGAAAGGCCTTCATTAATGTTGATTCCATTGATTTCTTATTCAATGAGCTCTGAGAGTTACACACACACATACACACAAAATTTATAAATGTTTTAATTAAAAACTAAAATCTGATAGCAAGCTAAACTGCCTATATAGTTTATCCTGCATAGTTTATAATTTGACCATTTATAAGTTGGAATATTTTGAATGGAATCTTCTTTATGTAGTAAGGGTCAATCCTCAAATAACTCGAGGGATTGAACCACATTTATCCTTCTGTGTATCAAATCAACTGAGGATTCAATAGTTTCTTAGTTATAAGGGAAATCATGCATCATCATGATACTCGTTTTAAATTATACAAAAGCATTTTTTATAAATTTGATCAAAGGTGACATCTGAAAAATGTTTAATTTTGATATGTTTTATGATAAAAGGAACACTTATACATTAAGTCATTGCTGGGAGCCATCCATGATCTGTGCGTGAACTAAAACGATATTGAAGCCATTAGGCAGGAAAGCCTGGTATCAGTAACTCCCAGCAGCAATGCTGGTGGTTTGAGAATGCCTGGTTCATGTGGCATCCTACCTAGCTCCATCACAAGTTCAGCACAGCATCTGAGATCAGGTGACCCCCTGGAGCCACACAATAGCTTAGAGATGGGTGTGGCTTGCCAAAATGCCAATCAACCTGCTTACTGAAAGACCCTTGCCATGCAGAAAAGCAAGTACCAAGAAAGCACCCAACCAAAGATTCCTCCCACTGAAACCTTATCACTGCCTTTGACGTACTTCCCCTTAAATAAAGAATCAGGGCCATTTTTCAGTTGTTCAGTTCCAGCTCCTATCAAGGCTAGAAGACCAATGAGGTTCTCTTCTTTTTATATCTAATTTCTGGCTCTGTCTTTATTTCTTACAAATTATTTCAGACTTTTCATTTCTCAGGTGGCTCACACCTCCCTGGCGGGGTGCTGGCCGCTCCACACTAGGTCACAGAATTTACCATTTTCTGATCAGAATCTGTTGACTTTGTGAATTAAATATGAGTGTGATGAGGTTCAGAAATGGTGGTGAATTTAAGGAAATTGAGAGTGAAAATAATTCTATTAAGGTTCTATCAGAGTTAAAGTATGCTGCATCAAGATGTCAGGAATACACATTTTCACTTTTATACCCCCCTTTATAAATTGAACTTGTTAGCCCCTATCTATAACCATCTGATGACATAGAGTTATCATGATGACATAGAGACATAGATGACACAGACTCATTGATTATGGACATCTCAATGGGTATGAAGATAGATGGAGATTAAAATGTAGGCTCATGCTTGGTTTTGTTTAGAAAGCATTCTAAAATTTGTTAGTTGTGCACACTTACACACACACGAACACACAATTGTACAGAAATGTTTTTAATCTGTTTCTAAATATTCCTAAAGTGCAGATAATAAATACAATTTAGCAAATTACCTCAGGAATTTTAGTGTTTGCCCAAGAAATAGAAACTATCTTTGTATAGTGCATATTTTCTTCAGTGATGATAAGGACCTGATTAATTGCCCAAATTGATATGATTCTGCCATTGCATGGTCAATTAGGAACTTGACACGGAGAGTAAAGATTCCGTTGATGTTTGTATTTAGAGTCGTGTCTCTATTCAGATGCTTTTAAGCAGTGACTCATTTAATATGATGATGAGACTGTTTTCACAATCAATATGAAAAACTCCACCTGAGCTGCATTTTCAGATTAAAAATCAACAAAGCCAGCAGTATGTGATATAAAAACAATATGTGATAATCAGAAAGCTAAGCGAAGCTAGATTTATCATTCTTTTTCCTTGAGGCATCAATATGTTAAAAAGAAAATCTTACAGTCGTACTAACTGCAGATTGCTAAACTAGTTTAGTGTTCAAAACCAAACACAAAGGTAAAATTTATAGTTGGTAATTTTTTGGTAACTGGGCTTCAAAAATTGCTAGCATTAAAACTACTTGCTCATGGGTCATTCTTGGGCTGGGGTTGTAGCTCAGTGGTAGAGTGCTTGCCTAGCATGTATGAGGAACTGGGTTCGATCTTTAGCACCACATACAAATAAATAAAAATAAAGGCCATTGACAACTAAAAAAAAAACCAATGGGACTTTCTTATCTTGAAAAAATTATAGGTTTGATGGAATCATTTACGATTTCAAGTCCAAAATCATATGGTACTTTTGAATAAAATTATAAAAATTGATTTTTTCAGACTTATCTTTGAATATTGTGATCAGGTATTAATACTATCAAAAATGGATTTTTCCCCCATCATGAAAAAACCAATCTTTGTTAGGCTTAAGAAAATGTACAATCGAAATTTCAATTCTTTCCACCAAGGGGGATCAATGGAAAATCTTACATATTAAACCATTCAAAAGGTTGCATATTGAGCATTATGAAATTCAGTTTTGGCATGTGCCATAGTCCTTGTAGCATAAATGAACGTTTTCTAGTTCTGGAATGAGTTGCTTTCACTATTCATCTGCATTTCTGCATAGAAGTCTATTGAAATGCAAGGAGCAAGAAAAAAAAACAGCAAATCAGCATAGCAAACCAACAGACATCCTAATTTGTTTAGATTTGCATTGAAGTTATAGGATCATATTTTTCCAAGTTTAAAGAACTTGGCCAGTTCATATCTTAAACAGTGGAGAGGGTAGAAGCCTGGATATCTAGTATTTCTTTAGAAAAATACAGGGATGTGAAGTGGAAGACTTGTCTAGACATCTAGGTCATGTCCTTGTAATTTTTTTTAAAAGAAACTTAAAAAAGAAATGACAAAGAAGATGATCTTCATAGTTCTAGGGAGTGGATACCTGGCATAGTCTTTTCCCAGATCAAAAGCAATGCAATAAAGGTCGGATACAAAGGTCAAATTAAAAAAGGTAGTCTTTACGTAGCTTCTCCAACTTTTGCAATATATTTGATTCTGTCTCAGCAGCTAGTGAAATAAGGCTTATAGAGATATATTTGCTAAAATACGCTTATGAAATATTGGGAATTTAATTTTCTTCTTAGGTTCATTTTAAAAGCACAGACTAAGCAATCTTGATTTCCCTACCTGCCAGCAAGAATGCTTGGCTCATGCATTGCAAGTGGAATTCAGCTGTGAATAAATAAATGAAGAAGCAAATTGATCAGGTCAGTAAGTCTCTATGCATCTGGAATAGCAATACTCTCAATATTATTGCTTACCAGTCCGAACATGCGTGTGAACATCTGCCTGCTCCAGCAACCACTCTCCGTTCAGCTTCACTGAAGCAGGACGTACATGTGAAATAAATCTACTCAAGTGCATCTACTTTTCCCTTTCTTAAGTAGAATAACTCCTTTCATCTCTGCACTTTCTTCCGTAGATCCCAGGGTAATTTATAGACATTAATGAAACCCAAGGCAAAAGATTAAAATTATTAAGTTCATTTTAGAAATGAAGAAATGAACATAGAGAAGGTTAAATGACTTGTTCTATACCAAATGAGACCAAAAAAGAAATAAAAGAACTGTGATGCTGTGACTTGAAGAAACAATATATACTCTTCATAAGAGGAAAAAACTAGAAGCATTTATGTAGAATCCTACACATCAAAGATTTATCTAGCTAAAATATTTCTCATTGTTTGGAAATGTTCTTATCAAAATAATTTGGAAGACAATTATCAATTATTCACAATAACCTATATTAGGAGAGGCTGTAACTTTGAACAGTACAATCAAGATATGTATAAGAATTTTAAAAAGTCTTCATTATTTCCCAGAAGAATATTCCATGTTGAAATGGGACTTACTTTATTTTCTGCTTTTTTGCATGTCACTATATTTTATGTGATCTGGTAGTATTACAAACAAAGATAGTGAAATGAACTAAAATACTTTTGAACAGTCTCCCACATTAAAATGTACAGTTCAAGCTACTAATCAGGATGAGTTCCCTTCCATTCCTGAATTTCATCTGAGTATATTCCCTCTGCTCCAAGGTCCAATCCTGCCACAAGCAAGGTGATCATATATAAGAAGGGACTCTAGGCTGCACACTTTATCTCAAGCTTTTTCATCAGAAGAGCTTAGTATATTACAATGGGACCTGAAGAATTTTCCCTACTGTGCTATAGTATGAATGACTGGACTCTTAATCTGTGTGCTGATGGTTGGTCAGCAATGTTTGGACATTTAGAACATAGAGATTCCTTGTTAGACTTTCTGAACCTTTAACTGACTGAGCCCAATATTCAAAAGAAAGAGAATCAGGCTTGAAGAAACTGTTGATGGTTAGTTTGAGCAAAGTTTCTAGATACTAGGACAACATGAAAATGTGGCTCATGTGAAAGAATTTCTTTATAACACACATTGGACTGGAATCACCTCTGTGGTTTACGGAGGGGTACCTACTCAGGTGCTTAATGCCCATGCAAACCACACACTCCCTTTTCCAAAGCCAAGGATCCTCTGAGAAGTTCTCAAATGGCACATGGATTAATGGCTCCAGTGCTCCACTACTTCTGAGACATTACCCTGACCCTCCCATCCTCTAGTCATTATGGTCAGGATCCAGGTCAGCTGGGGTGCAAAGGATGGACCTTAGCTTTAATGTTGAATTTTATTTATTTCCTATGCCTTGGCATAGCAAACCTAAAGTTGAAGTATCTGCAGACAGCATGTTTAGTTTTGAAAATATTTAGCATTTCTGGAATGAATGAATGGAAATTCAGTAATGAAAGATAATATTTTGAGTTAACCTTTGATTAGACTAATATGTAGTGATAAGGATTTAGAAAAAATAATTTGGTATTTCATTACAGTCATGGAAAATATGTTTGATATGGGATATAAGGGGAAAATTCTGTCCAAAAAAAAAAAAACAAAGAAAAATTCATACACTTTTCCTCATGAAGCGAAAGTTAAAAATTATCACCATTTCCTTAGAGAAGACTGGAGAGTGTTTGAATATTAAATACATTTTTTCATAGTGTAGTATTTGCAATCCTTGTAATTTAGCCTTTATAAAAGTTAGTCATTCTAAAACAAAATGTTCAAATAAATTTTTCAAATCTCTGACTTGTGAAAAATACGTCCAAGCCTCATTTCTACCTCTAGTGCTCCCAGTCACTCATGAATAAGACCAAGGGCTTAAGGGAATCTTTTATTTATTTATTTTTTAAACATCAGAATAATTAATCACATTTCTTATGGGAAAGTTTTAGAAAATAAATGCTTTTTGCACTAGACTTCAAGAATCTAAAAAGGAAATCTTAAGAGAATCCTATGGCAAACTCTGGCCTCTAAGAAGATTGTGTGGCTCCTACCATGAGGCCACCTTTATCTGGCAGCTATTACCTGCTCTGCAGTCTTCATTCCCAGCTGTGTGACTCCTTCATGAACACATCCTCCCTGTTCAATTCATAAAGAGAACTTGACCTACTGCACTCTGACCCAACTCCCCAGCTGTTTCTTTCAGGGCAATTTCTTGTATTTCCAGTATCTTGTACAACCTCATATTATATTGATTTTTAAGAGCTGTTTCAATCTCTACTTCATCCTCCCACTCTTTTAAATCCTAGTTTAAGGTCAGCGATGCCTGCAGAGAATATTGCAGGAAGAAGTATTTAATCTGCACATACCTGCAAATTAAGACTCCTTAGTCCAGGGAAAGTGCTTTTGAGATTTCCTCAACTTCCTACCTAAATGTTGTTCTGATATAGAACTGTGTAAGAGAAAACTATTAAAATAGAGACAGGAATACAAATGAGAAATTAATAAAATTAGACTCAACTTGAAATTGAATTTTGGATCCAGTTACTTTTAAACAATGTAGATGTGATATTTTAAACACAAAGATAGTATTGAGTTTGGACTTGGGTGTCAGAAAATTAGCTTCAGTGGCTTAATCAAATAAGGTTTATATTTATTCAAGAATATTTATTCAAGGATACCATGGTAACTGTATCTTTTCAAAGAAGTTCACCGCTCAATCTTTATCCATCTTTGAGTTTCCTCCAAACTCGAGGCTTTACCTTCAAGGTCACAATATACCTGAGAAATGTCAGGCATCAAAACTACATTGCAGGCAGGAAGAAAGATAAAGGATTAAGGGCAAAAGCTGACTTGGACTTTTTTTTTTTTAAATCTTAAAAACAAGAGGTTTTTTTTTTTTTTTTTTTTTTTTTTTAACCTGGAGGAGGAAAAGACTTCCACCTTCCACTCTCATATTATTTGCTAGAGGGATGACACATGTAATTGACATTTATGTAAGGGATGTGAGAAATCCAGAATTTTAGCTGGTTATGTGATCATCCCTCAAAATAAATCCAGGTTTTGTTGGTAAGGAGAGAAGGTGAACTGGACATTGAGTACATAAAAGCTAGTTTCTGTCTTAATAATATTGCTAAAGGCTGCCAAAAAGAATGACTGCAGGTACTGTTCAACTAAACTGACTGCTGCTTGCAATTCTCAAATCTCCTTCTCCAAGCTCTAAGTCACTGAGCTGCAAAACAGAATACAGAATAGTTTCTAGATCATTCTACATATCCTTGATTAAAAATTAAAAATTATCTCAAACAATTTGGAATTGTTTTCTATTTAGGCATGCTATGTTGGAAATAGAGATCAGCAAACCAAGGGCTGTGGACCAAATCTGGCCTTAAGCCCTTTTTGTAAATGAAGTGTTATCTAAATACAGCCACGTCCTATTGTTCACATAAGGCTCCTTGTAAGCTATACTAGTAGAGTGAGTCCTTGAAATAGACTGCATAAACTGCAAAGACAAAAGTATTTATTATTTGACTCTCTCCAGAAAGTTTGCCAACCCTGGTTAAACAAACAGCCCTGTTCTTGTTAATCTGGGATGAGGGAGGTCATTAGTTCCATATTTGCACACTTCACAGGATATTTTCCCTGAGAGAAATAGCCTAGTGAATGAAAACTAGAGAAACAGAAGGTGGTGAAAGAAAAAGGTAATGATATCTAGAGGAAAATATCAGTTTTATTTAAGAGATAATTCTAAAATTGA
Source organism: Spermophilus citellus (assembly GCF_964194105.1). Lineage (NCBI taxonomy): Eukaryota > Metazoa > Chordata > Mammalia > Rodentia > Sciuridae > Spermophilus > Spermophilus citellus. Next base: position 204,812,223 of record NC_138184.1, read on the forward strand.
ACCACCAGAATACAGAACTATGAGTGCATTTGGAGAATAACTTAAAATTCCTATTAGGAAGTTGACTCAGTTTAATATTTCCAACTTCCTTCAGGAGTCCTGAATTGAGCTTGACTTTGTTAACAAAACAAGCCTGGAATATTCTCACTGACTAGGATCCCACAGAGCTATTAAATACTCAACTAATTCTCAGAACCCCAAAGATTGAATCATCTATTATTTCAAGCATATCATTAGCAATACTCACAAAAAAACAACCTTAGACAGATGTAAGATTTATGATCGTTTCTAATATGCTGCCTAGTTTTGCATGAAGGTACTGATGAGCAAAGAATAAAGAAAATGTAATTCCGTCAAGAGTGTCTGGATATTGAAGAATAAAGAGCATGATACTTGAGTTATATCAAAAGACTTTTCTACTCATCGCATATGAAACTGATCAGAAGTTTTAGTTCTAGTTTTGTTTTTCAGAAGCACAATTCCATTTACCAAGTACATTGTGGGAAACTCGTGTCACATGTCTCATTGTTAATTATAAGAACACAGGATACTTAGGTTTTAACTGAGTATACACTTGAAACAAAGATACTACAGCTAGCTGTGCAAGCATTTTCTCAATTTGCCTCTCAATTCTTCTATTTTCTTAATAAACTCAGTTATACTTTTAGAGCAGAATTGATTTTTAACTTTCTCATTTTCTGCCCTAATTTTTTCTCTAATTTTATGTTAGTTATTTTCTCAGTAATTAGTTCTTCCTTGACAATAACAAATTTGAGTAATTTTAATACTGATAAAATTGAAATATTTTGAACAAAACTTTATTAACCTCCATAGCTATTATTGCTCAAAGATATTATTTCTTTTTTCTTCTTTAAATGACTATTAAAGCTTCTTGGTAAAATATTGTAAATTAATGTATCACCACTAAGATCAAGTTTCTAGTTTATTGGAAATGGCAGCAAAACACTTTACAAATCTTAAATTTCCAAACATTGAAAGACTTGCATTATTTCGATATTTCCCATATTTAGGTTTTCCAGTAAAATGATATTTAAGCAGATATAAACATAAGGATATCTTTATGCCAATTTATAAAATTTGTATAAAATTTGATAAGCGTTTCATTTACTTAAAGTTTTGATAAATCTTAGTTACCATTTTTAAAATACTGTTACAAAAACATTTTTTTATTATTTCTAAATCTTTTCTGACTCTGCATGTATGATTTGTTATGGTTATATCTTCAAATATCTATTATATGAAATCTTTTGGTCTAAGTGCAGAAGCACTTAGAAAAGTTAATTTTTATTTTTAAAAATAAATCAGCTAACTTATAAAGAAATATAATCATCAGAGAAATCTCATTATTTTTAACTTGTCAAACTAACAGAGTCATAATGTTTTATATTACCCAGTGTCGCTGAGTATATGAGGAAACAGGCGCACCCCAGTTCAATCTTGGCAGCAGTGTACACAGGCACCGTCACTTGTAATTTGACAACAGCAATTGCATTTCTATTTGTGCCATCCCCCTGACTCAGCAATTCCACTTCTAGGAATACATCCCTCAAATATAATTACACATCTGAGTAAAGGTTGCTCCTTATAATATTGTTGGAATGAAGTTTAGAGGGAAAAAAAAAGTCTAATATCCTGAGTCTTTGCTCTTCACCATTACTTAAATTGCTTGTGATTGCTTCCTTTTTAGGAATAATCCACAAGTTACAACCATTTCTATAATTGTAGTTTCTTTATTCCTTTGTGTGCAATTCTCTTTATTACCCCTGAAGTTGCATTTCATTTAAACTAAGAAATAAACCTACCAAACACTTTTGTTATGGTGATGCCTTAAGGACCATTTGGATATTGAGCAGAATTCATCAAACTCAGTCCCCAAAGAATCAGTAGCCTTCGAAATTTCTCTTCTCAGGGCCAGAATTATATAATTTTAATATTTTCAAAAAGTAGAATAAAAAAGAATCAGTTGAGATAAAGACATTATAAACAACTAAAAATTAAATCACACAACTATGAGTTAAAGTAAAACAGAAAAAAAGAATGTTGTAGTTGGTTGGAACAAGAGCAGAATGAGACAAAGATAAGATCAGGAGTGGGATAATTGGTGCTGGCAAAGATGATATGAGCTCTTTCTATTTACTTTGTGAAAATTTGAACTTGCTTTCATATTCGAGTCTCAGAAAAATGTCATAAATACGCACAAAATAAGGTATTTTGTGCATAATAAGGTAATATGATTATTCAGTTAACCAAAATTTATAACTTGAGTATAACCCATTTTGATATTTGGATTGTTTGATTATTAGATATAAATTAAGTCTGCAGATGACATCTATTTGGACAACTCGGCTATCACCTGCTATTTAATGGTGCTATTTATTTATTATTCGGACACTATAAAATACACATATATCTTTATTCATATTTAGATAGATATGAACACATGGATGAACAAACAGCATAAGAATCATCACATAAATATCCCCCTTTAAAAATTAACAACATAAGTATAAGAAAATTTAATATACAAATTGCTGAAGTTTGTGTGTAAGACTGAATCCTTATCATTATGCCTTTTGTTTTCCCTGGGGCTGTATAATATTTGCATTTATCATATTTATTATGATGGAAAATTGGAAACTATTAAGAAGTTCAACTATAAGAAATTAAATAAATTATGATACACATATTTTTTGTTTTGTTTTTAATTGAATTTATTTTTAAAATACATGACAGCAGAATGCATTACAATTCTTATTACACATATAGAGCACAATTTTTCATATCTCCGTTTGTATATAAAGTATGCTCACATCAATTCATGTCTTCATACATGTACTTTGGATAATGCTGTCTATCACATTCCACCATCATTGCTAATCCCCTGCTCCCTTCCATTCCCTCCCACCCCTCTGCCCTATCTAGAGTTCCTCTATTCCTCCCATGCTCGCCCTCCCTACCCCACTATGAGTCAGTCACCTTATATTAGAAAAAACATTTGGTATTTGTTTTTTGGGGATTGGCTAACTTCACTTAGCATTATCTTCTCCAACTCCATCCATTTACCTGCAAATGCCATGATTTTATTCTCTTTTATTGCTGAGTAATATTCCATTGTGCATATATGCCACACTTTTTTTTATCCATTCATCTACTGAAGGACATCTAGGTTGGTTCCACAGTTTAGCTATTGTGAATTGTGCTGTTATAAATATTGATGTGGCTGTGTCCCTGCAATATGCTGTTTTAAGTCCTTTGGTTATAGACTGAGGAGAGGGATAGCTGGGTCAAATGGTGGTTCCATTTCCAGTTTTCCAAGGAATCTCCATACTGCTTTCCATATTGGCTGCACCAATTTGCAGTCCCACCAGCAATGTATGAGTGTGCCTTTTCCCCCACAACCTCACCAACACTTATTTTTGTTTGTCTTCATAATAGCTGCCATTCTGACTAGAGTGAGATGATATCTTAGAGTAGTTTTGATTTGCATTTCTCTAATTGCTAGAGATGATGAACATTTTTTCATATATTTGTTAATTGATTGTATATCCTCTTCTGAGAAGTGTCTCTTCAGGTCCTTGGACCATTTATTGATTGAGTTATTTTATTTTATTTTATTTTATTTTGGTGCTTAGCTTTTTGAGTTCTTTGTATACCCTAAAGATTAGTGCTCTATCTGATGTGTGAAGGATAAAAATTTGCTCTCAAGATGTAGGCTCTCTATTCACCTCAAAAAATGTTTCTTTTGCTGAGAAGAAAATTTTTAGTTTGAGTCTATCCCCTTTATTGATTCTTGATTTTAATTCTATGCTATAGGAGTCTTATTAAGGAAGTTGGGTCCTAATCCCACATGATGGAGATTAGAGTCTACTTTTTCTTCTACTAGACACAGGGTCTCTGGTTGTATTCCTAGGTTCTTGATCCACTTTGAGTTGAGTTTTGTGCATGGTGAGAGATAGGGGTTTAGTTTCATTTTGTTGCATATGCATTTCCAGTTTTCTCAGCACCATTTGTTGAAGAGGCTATCTTTTCTCCAATGCATGTTTTTTGGCTTCTTTGTCTAATATAAGATAATTGTAATTTTTTGGGTAAGTCTCTCTGTCCTCTATTCTGTACCTTTGGTCTACCAGTATGTTTTGGTGCCAACAGCATGCTGTTTTTGTTACTGTTGTTCTGTAGTATAGTTTAAGATCTGGAATAGTGATGCCACCTGCTTCACTTTTCCTGCTAAGATTGCTTTAGCTATTCTGGGTCTCTTATTTTTCCACATGAATTTTATGATGCTTTTTCTGTTTTCATGAGGAATGCCATTGGGGGATCTTGACTTAAATTGCATTAAATCTGTATAGTGCTTTTGGAAGTACGGTCATTTTGATAATATTAATTCTGCCTACCCAGGAGCAAAGTAACTTTTCATCTTTTAAGGTATTCTTGATTTCTTTCTTTGGGGTTCTGTAGTTTTCATTGTATATCTTGCACCTCTTTCATTAAGTTGATTCCCAAGTATTTTTTTAAGGCTATTGTAAATAGGGTTGTTTTTCTCATTTCCCTCTCAGAGGATTTGTCACTGATATACAGAAATGCTTTTAATTTATGGGTATTGATTTTATATCCTGCTACTTTGCTGAATTCATTTACTAAATATTTAATAAAACACAAGCCACCACAAAATTTACACTGAAGAAAAACAATTATCTTGGAAATAGGTAGTATGTCAGACACACTCATTACTTAAAATTACTCCCAACGCTCTTTTCTTGTTAGCACAACCCTTTTATATATTTAGCATTTTTAGGTATAATGTAGCAATTCCTTGTTTTCAGTTGTGTGTGTGATCTGATTCTTTTTTCTATGTTCACAAATAAAAATCCTACAATTTGGTTATTTGAACATGTTCCATGTTTCCATGTTCAAATCAAATTGCCTGGTGTCCACTGTGTATTCAATATTAATAAAATTAGTCCTCTGCAACCACAAATTCCATATCTGTGAGTTCAACCAACCACAAATAAAAAAAATATCTAGAAAAAATTTCATCTGTACCAAATGTGTATAGACTTTTTTGCTTACTATTCCCTAAGCATTACCGAACAACCCTATTTACCTAATTTTAATATGTATTTACTAATATATGATTTACATAGCGCTTACATTGTGTTAGGTATTATAAGTAATCTAGAGATGATCTAAATATAAGGAAGGATATTCATTGGTTATATGCAAACACTATTCTATTTATACAAGTCACTAAAGTACTTTTGAATTTTGGTTTCCACAAGGGACCCAGGAGGCAATCACAGTAGATGCTGAGGGAGGACTATGAGGTTCTATTAAAAGTGCAAGAGATTTATGCATATTAATTTCTTCAATTTTGGCAGGAGAGGATAGCAGGAATTGAACGTAGGGGCACACAGACACTGAGCCACATCCATGGCACTGTTTTGTATTTTATTTAGAGACAAGGTTTCACTGAGTTGTTTGGCAATCGACATTACAGAGGCTGACTTTGAACTCAGTATCCTCCTGCCTCATTCTCCCAAGCCACTGGGGTTACAGGTGTGTGCCCAAACTATGACACAAAAGTTGTTATAATCATTCCATTTTACAGCATGTGCAGACAGTGAGAGGCAGAACTTGTTATCCATCCCAGTCTAGAGTGTGGCTTTAAGCAGCCATACTACCATGTCTCTAAAATGAAATTCCACCTTGCCTATCAATGGAGAGAAAATCTTTTGAGGAGAAAATATTTTATATTCTTTTTATTTTCTAATTCTGCACATTTTCCTTTTTTTTTTTTTTACAAACAGGGACTCAGATAAGATGAAAATCATGTTTTTGTTTGTTTGTTTGTTTTGTTTTTGCCAAACACCACTCTGTAAATCAAATACCCAGAGGGGACTTAAACTAGAAATCTATGCTTTTGGGAAAAAAAAAATCTAAATGCTGTGTTGTTGCTGGGCCTGACACTGCACGGTATCCACAGAGCTGATGATTTGAAGTTGGTAGGACAACTATAATACATTCATTGTAATCTTTAAGCAGCAAGTTTGAAGGCAAACCCTTTAAGGACACAACTTCAGTTTTGTTTTTTTTTTTTTTTTAGCTTTTTCAGTTAACAAACATTCTTTTCTGTACACACAAATCCTTTGTGTTTTCATTTTATTATAAATATAGTGCTTGTAATGTAAAAGAAAAACATATCAGACAAGTCAAACAAGCAGTGGAAACTTTATTCACACTGTTGCAATATAGGAGAGGCATGTAATAATGGAGAAAAACTGAACTCAGACCCATTGAAATAAAAGGCAGAATTTTAAAAATCTGGAGGGTACTAGGGGATGTTCTGGTGGAGATCCATCAATATGAATAAACATCTGTGTTTGCTAATTGTTATTTATTAAAGTTAGGGTTCTGTGGTCCCACAGAGGCTGGGAAATAGAGACTCCATATCCCTCCATGATTACATTTCAAAGCAATAATTCCCAGGTCCTCGAGAAAGACATTTTTGGATTAGAGAGGATTATATCTGAAATCAGCAGAGAAAGAATTTACAACTGCAAGTTTTCTAAAATAAATGCTTTAAATAAAGGGAGGTTAAGTCAAGTTCTCATGGTCAGAAAGAATCTGTCTAAAGTTTAAAGAAGTTGAGAGCAATACTAAGGTTGTCTTGATTAGTAGAGAATTTGGAAAATGCATGAGCTCTGGAAGAATTAAAAATATTTCTTATCCTACTCATCAGAAAGATACCTCATAAAATATTGGTATTTTTGTTTTGATATTTATACATATTTATTTGTAAGTATTATTTTATCATACATGCAATATTATAGTTCTTTTTCCATCTCATTCTTATCAGAGCTAGGACTGAAGTGAAATCAGATGAAAATCTGTCATTAATGACTACAACAGTGAAACTCCCTCATATACACTATAAAATTTTTATATTTTAGATATTATGCAAAGCCCTTTACTTAGTAGCCTGATTAATTTTTTCCTAAACCGTGTAAGTACTATTTGCATCCACACTCCACTTTTTTAGATGAGAAAAATGAAGCTAAGAGATGCTGAATAGCTTACTGAGAATTACACAACTAGTGATTAGTTTTATAGAATTTGTTTGAAATCCAAGCTGCTTGACTCCAAATCCCTATCTGGTAACCTCTACACTCAATTGTGTCTGATAGATTCTTTGTGTACTTTACAGTACATCATTACTCTCCCTTGGAGGGTTGACATTGTTATCCTTACAGGACCAAGACCTTTAAATTACATTTCAAATAATTATATTTTCCATCTTGAATATATTATAATTTTTAAAAAACATGCATCTAGGAAAGCTTTGAAATGTTCATTTGGGATTTAGCATCTGAATTTAGAATGTCTTCATGCTACCAACTTAAAAATATCTGCCTTCTCCTTCATTAGCAAGTGAAAGAAACCTCTGGGATACAATTCAGCTTCAAAGAAGCACTATTTACTGGAATAAGCTCCCAATCTAGAAGTATCCTTGCTTTTTCCAATTACATGTAACTCACTAAAAGAAAAGCCAATTATGCTATATAACATATTTCAGTCCAATTTAGTAATGCCCAATTCAGGTCCAGGATCTTAGAAAAAAAAAAATTCAAGTATCTTTTTGAGACACTAAAGTGTTTTCAAGGAAAATTAATTTAAATTCAGTTTTAAATCAGTCTGATCTACTACCTGAATAGTATTGTGTTAAATTCAAGATTACCAGCAGTGGTAAAGAAACAAACAATTTAGAGCCATTCACTTCGTTAATGCTGCTCTGTGTGAGGCTTGGTGCTGTGCGTGAAAGAAGATGAAAATGATGCTCACTCAGCTGAGTGTTTGAAGGCCATGGAGATAGGCACATGGTCTCCAAGAAGGAGACCTAGAAGGCTGGAGTAATAGAATGGGAAATAGAGGACAGAAGGTCGGGGAAGGTAAGAGATGAATACAAGTAAGTTGGATTGGGCAGGGCTTTTGATGTCAACATAAGAAGGTTGGGCTTTATTTTGAACTATGCAGTCCTGAGAGAATGAAGGTAACAGAGCACTTTACCTTCATCACAGAGCACTTTACCTTCATGATGAGACATGATCATAATTACATGTATAAGAAAGATGAAGGGTAGCAGTATAGATAAAGGGGGCAAAACTGGAGGCAAGAAAATTAACCAAGCAGGAGATGATGGTGTCCCAATCTAAAATAAGAGGCAATATGGAGCTAGCAGGGCAATACTTAGACAGCATAATTAAATTTCAGGAAATTGCTCATCAATTAGGGATCTATTTGTACTCTTGACACTTCTAGCACCAGGACAAATCATTTATTTCACTAAGATGTTTTCCTTTGGTTAAGACCATTAATGGTTTAATTAAACAAGTAGCTCTATTCTTATTCTAATGAGGAGGTCCTGACATATATATGTTAGATCTTTACATAGATTGATATGCTCTATTTTTAAGACCTAAATTGGATGAAGAAGTTAACCCTTGGTTCCTTAGGAAAAATAAAGCCAAGCATTATTTGAAAGCTGGAGACGTTACAGCAGACAGTCAAGTCAGAGGTATTTAATCCCCTATGAAAAGTAGATATTCCCCAAGTGAGCAAATTGCTGCAGGCCATTCTGAATGGAGCAGCTGAGTTTTGTTATCATTGCTGTTTGGGGGACTTTGGTTTGCAGTTGTCTTTGAAGGTTTTAAAATGTGATATCTCATTTCTAATAGTGCCTTCAGTTGGCATGCATGAATAACACTTAGATGGGAACCAGAATCCTAGAAAGGAAAATGAGCAAGTATTTTCATCATAAAGATCAATACCATTTCAACAGTGAAATAAGCAAATAAAAAGTGAGGATTTTATTTTAAATTGCAACCTGGGAAAATGAATTCTTTAGTGGCAAAATAACATGTTCCACATAAACTGGTGTTTGGACTGTCTAACCTGATAATAGAACATAACAGAATTGCTAAAGTAATACATGCATACTTGGTGAAACAGACCCTCTCCCCTGAATATCAATTCTCTCAGCTAAGCTTGTTTTAAGAACTGGAAAGCAAACAATTTGCTCATAAATTCTTGTACAAAATTTTAAAATGCTAGCAGTCTTTGTAATTGGCAGATCACAAGATTTGGAAAACAAAGTGGTAGAAAAGAGGGCTAAATTATTAAGTATGAGGAGTCTGACTAGAACTTTTAAGAACATGCAAGTGTTTAGTCAATGAAAATGGTCCAGGAGGCTATTTAACTCAAGTCCACATTTTCTGGGTAGCTTCTCTGGAGTTATCCTAAACCTGAGACAAACCATTTCTCTAATTTTTTCACATCTCTTCATTTTGCCTTCCTAGAATGGCAACTCTCAGAAAGCTGGTAGTGATGCACATGGATCAACTTTTTGGAGATAATTTTGTCAGGATTTTGTAAAATTGAACATATATTTACCCTATGACATAATAATTCCATTCCTAACAATCTAATAAAAATATGTGAAAATACATATACACCAAATGTATCAAAACTTGTACAAGTATTTCAAAGTAGCTCTATAAACACTCTAACAAATGTCCTCAGGAGAAGGAATAAACACATTCTGCTACATACAGATAAAGAGATACTACTCAGTAATACAATGTATGGACAGTAGATACATGCAAAAACATGGGTTCATTACAAAACCATTATGTTGGACAAAAAAACTAATCTCAGTATAAGATATTTAATATGATGCTGTTTATAAGGTGAGCAGAGATGTCCTATAACTCAATAATGGTATAATTTGTTAAATTTTATCAGATATATGTAGTTCACTGAATGGAAATTTTACTTAAAGAGAAAAAAGAATTGTTAACAAGCAGAGCACGGCTTAATAGTACTGAAGCAAACTATTTGGAGAATAATTTAAAAGATGATGATTACTTAGCATAATTAAGTTGAAGTATTCATACCCATTTAAAGAGTGAGACCAGTTATCTCTGGGAATAACCTTTAATCCCTAAGAAGAAAATATCTTACATGAAGAAAGATACATATTTTTAAGTTAGCTGCTCTAGTCTGCATGTGTCCAATTAATTGAACTAACTAGGAGGGTACTTAAAATGAATTAGAGAAGGGGCATTAAAATATAGCTGCTCTTTGAAACTGTGACTTGATCAGGCAGAACACTTTTACCTATACTAATTAAGATGGTATTATATGATTTAAGTTTCATGAAAATATTAACAGCTGAATAGCTATATTAGGCTCATATTGTTTGGCTCTTAGCCCAATTCTGGGCACATAATTATTGGCTAATGCAAAACAATAAAAGCTACAAGTAGTCCTATCAGACTCAATGGATTTCTTAACAAAGTAAGTATATAGCAAGTCAATATTAAAACAGTTGAGACAGAAACCCATGCTCTCCTCATTTAAGGTACTGGACTTGGAGGCTTAGGCTAGTATCTCATTAAAGAGAAAGCTGGCACCACATTTTATTGAAGTACCCTTTAAGTGTATTGTTTTGTTCCATAAGGAGAATCAGAATAGCTCTTTTAAAAAAAATGAGTAGACTACATTCTGAGTACTTTCACTAAGTATTCTTCATCAATTATTAATTGGAATGAACAATTTGGCAAGAATTAGGGGCTACTACTCAAAACAAGTCAAATTTATTCTGTCTTAGGATACTGGTATTGCCTAAATATTTTCTTATTGAAAAAAATTAGCTTTGAAGGGAATAATTAATAATCTTGTAGAAAGTCCTGTGATTTATGAGTAAAAGCTAGTCATCTTCTCCTGTACAGAAAGAGAAAATGTGGCTCCAAAAGCAAAAAATGTTTTGCACTCCCAAGACTGTGTAGCAAAAGACATGTCCTACATAAATTTATCTGAAAGCATATCTTCTTTTTTTTTCTTCTTCTTCTTTTTTCTTTTAGCCCTAATAGCCTTCATAACGATGATAATTAGATAAAAAGAAGGATGTCAAGAAAAAATATATAATCTAGATAAATGGAGGATTAGTCTACTTTTAGAATATTAATTGATTTACTTAGCAAGGAGATTTAATGTCCTAAAATATTTAATCTAAGTAAATAAAATATATACTTAAGACCTTGATTCAAAATTCACAGACTGTGTACATTATATTTATGTTCTGGCCTGTTCAAAATTTAATAAAAGAAGAAATTGCTTAATAAAATATTAAATTATTGATAACCATGGAAAATCAACAAAAAAAGAGTACCTTTAAAAAACTATTTTGACTATTTCAAGAACATCAGAAACTGATATAAACAGAAACAGAAGACAGAAACCATTTGGTTTTATATAGGAACAAAAAGTATTAAGATTAATGATAGCATTACTTGGTTTTTCAAATTTTTAATATCATTTATTCATTTCCTTTCACTACTGCACTAATTAGAACCTCTAATACTACCCTAAAAAGAAGCAGTTATAGTATTGCTTTTGGTTTGCTTTAGTTTGCTGCTTTCTTTTTTTTTTTTTCTTTTCTTTTTTTTTTTTTTTAAATTTTGACTTGCAGGCTTACATCAGTGTTTCCAAACTTTATTTATCCTAAGAAATAATATGCACAACTTAATGCACAATTTATCATAGAAAAGAAAGGTTGAAAACACTGTTGTAGGCCTACAAGTATGAACATATGCATTTAAAATATAAATTTTGCACACCCAGTGACTCTAGAGACTGAGGCAGAAGAATAGAGAGTTCAAATCCAGCTCAGCAATTTAGCAAGGCCCTAAGCAACTTAGTGAGACCCTGTCTCAAAGCAAAATATAAAAATAACTGGGGATGTGGCTCAGTGGTTAAGAGTTTCTGGGTTCAATCACTGGTACCAAAAAAATAAAAAATAAAATGTAAATTTCTACTTTAGATCTGAATCAGCTGCATTCTTATTGTTCAGCTCAAAAATATTTTTAAATGTATATTTTTTCTTTAATCTACAGATTAAAAATGGATGTTGTTTAACTTCCAAACATTAGATGTTTTATGGCCATCATTTTGTTATTGGGTTTCAATTTAATAATACTCTATTTACTGTCAAATTGCTGAAATTGGTTGAGACTCACTTAAAATTAAGTATATAATCTGTTTCATATATTTAGACTGGGAAAAAACTTGGATTCTGAGGTTATTAGATGTAGTATTATATCCATGTTAATTAAGACAAATTTATTTTTTAATGTTGTTCAGAACAATAGCCTAATAGATTATTATAGTTGAGATAGATTCATCCTGTTTGTTCCTGTCAAAATTGTATGAGTTTAGAAATATGAAGAGAGATATCTTTAGTAAGTGTGAAAGCTATCATAATAATATGCACAACTTAAAGACATACATCTTGAAGAAGTGCATTCTACAATATAATTCTATGAGCAACACAGATATATAATTAGCTCCACAGGGTTCAACTATCCTGTTAAATTCTTAGCATTAATGATGAAATGGAAAATGCAGATGGTTATGATATTTTTGAAGCTCACTTCAAAACACTGATGATTGAAAAATACTGGACATTATATCACACATATTAAAATACAAACATCTGATAAAATCTCCTTTAGATGCCTTTGATAGTAGATCTTAGCATCAGTAACAAGTAATAAACTAAAAATACTAATATGCCTTGATTCTTCATTGGTGTTTTATTAATTGTGTATTCAGGCAATTTCTTTTTGGATTGTCTATTTTCATATATATGACACTAAATAAAAGAAAATCCATTAAGTTTGACAATATCCAAAGTTGGTTTGAGTTATTTGTGCATTTGTATGGGCTTAGGAAAACAGATTCAGGATATACATGGAGAATCTAAAAAGCAGAAACATATACACTACAATATAGATATAACATTCTTCAGGAGGAAGAAAAAAACAACTGTGAACATAACTTTTGTGATTTAAAATAAGCTGTCTATATTATTCAGAAGATTGAAGTGCTAAAAAGACTCAAGTTTTTCAAAATCCTAAGAATAATACTAAGTACAAATACATGATTAGGTTAAAAATGATAGATTCTTTAAATATTTAAATACCAGTTAATTTAAAATTAATATAAATATGGTCTAATGTACAGTCAAGTAGGTATCATAATTTATATCATCAAATGTCCTTTCAAAAAGACTCAAACTCAGTTATAGTTATTGAATTAAGTACTTACGGTATTATTTTGATTATTACAGCAATACTTAAATCTCCCTTTTGAAACATGCATAAAACAGCATTTAAAATGTCTTTATCTCAGAATTTTCAACTCAATCATGCTCTCAAAAATAAATATGCGTTTTGTAGTACATTTGAAATTAAATTAGAATTTACATTTTAGTAAATCTTCCTATAAAAATACAATATAGCTTCTGGAAATTTACATTCTGGGCCAATGTAACACTCAACCTATGTACACTAGATGTGTATATAGCCAAAATGTTTTTATGTAAACAGGTTACCTATAAAATTGCACTGAATAATTCTTGCAAATTCAACAGGCCACATTTAAAATTCTTGCTAGGTAAAAATGTTAAGGTGGTAGGGATATATTTGTAAAGGGAACAGAATACTCTATCTTCATGTAGCTTATATTTTTATAGGGAGAAAAAAATAAATTAATAAGTAAAACCCATGGCATACCAGACGGTAAAAACAATGAAACAATAAAGTAGGAAATGGGAGATGTAAAATGACAAAGGATATGTTGCAAATTTAATACAGTCAGGAAAGACTCTATTGAGAAAAAAGGAATTGGGTCAGGGATTTGAAATAAACAGGAGAACAAGCTGTGTAAATATCTGTAGCAAGAACATTGTATTGCAGAAGCCCCGAGGAGACAGCAGCTAGAAGGTTGATGAGCCTAGAGAGCACTGGGTGCGGAGAAAGCCCTGGGCTGCAAATCATTGTCAGCTTTGGCTTCTACTTTGAGGGAAGTAAGAGAGAGCTGGAAGGCCAGAAAGAAGAAGGAAATCAGGGCATTTGCCATAAGTGGATGGAAGAAGAGATGGTCGTGGTAAGTGAAATAAGCCAGACCCAGAAAGTGAAAAGTCAAACATTTTCTCTGATATGCAGAAGCTAGTCCAAAATAAGAAGGAGAAAGGGCGGGGGAGAGAAAAAGAAAAGAAGGGGAATCCATTAAAATAGAAGATCCATGGAGGAAGGGGATTGAGAGGAAGGCAGGAGAGAAGGGATTAGGAAAGAATAGGTTCCCTCTGTACGTATATGAATACACTGCAGTGAATTTCACTCTTATGTATCCACAATGCAAAACTATACATAGCAGAAAGATCAGTAAAGTAGAGGGAAGAGAGCAGTGGGAGGAAAAAGGGGATGGAAAGGGGAAGCACTGGGGAATGAATGACAGCAAGTTATATTTCATGCTTTCATAATTACGTCAGAATGAATCCCCATGTTATATAGACCTAAAAGAACCAATAAAAATAAAATAACCAAAAGCAAGAGGGGTTTGATCTAGCAAAATGGACAAGTTGACTACATTTTTGTGGACTAGATTAAAAGGGTGATGTGCAAGACCTGAAGCAGAAAGACTGGCTATTAAGCTGTTGTAGTTATTCAAATAAAACCATTTTTTTTTAGGTAACAAGGTTAGTTATATTTCTAAAGTAAACAACAGCATTTTCCTGATTTGATGTGTAATGGAAGAACGACAAAATTTTTGCCCTGAGAAACTGGAAGCTAGATTTTCTATGTTCTGGGAATGAAAAGACAAGCCCAAACTGGTTTTTGAGGAGAAAGATCAGGAGTAAGATTTGGATATTTTAATGTTCAGATGCTTATTCTTTATCCAATCCATGGCTTGAGCCCCAGGAGGTAAGGAGACAAAAAGGAATCCTCAACTGATACTAAGAAAGAGTGGCCAGGGAGAGTGGAGCAAAGTCAGGGCAGGGTAGTGTCCTGGAGTTGGAATCGAACAGGTTAAGTAGGTGAAAAGAAAAGAAATGCAAACAGAGACTTTGGTATAAGACTTTGGGTAGATATACAGAATATTTAATGATAACTGGGGTAAAGGCCAAAGAGAGGAACATAGAGGCTTGCAGATCAGTTATGAGGTACTGGGAATTTTGGGGATTTTTCTTCTAAGCATGTGTATTTTTTTCACATAAAGAGGGAAAATGTCATCAGTTAAGATGAAGATTGGGGAGGTAGTAATGTTGGAGATTTTAGTAGACAGAAAAGGATGTGAAATAGCATTTGATCACAGTGGAAGGATACAGAAAGAATGGACTGTTAATATGAGTGCTCTTTATGACCAAGGTGCAAACTTGGAAGACCCCTCTCAGAAACACAAAGTATAGAATGTGGTTATTAACATGAGAAAAAAGGAAATCTTTCACTGAGATAAATATGCAGAAAATAACTGCTTCAAATTTGTAGAGTCATTTTTATCTTTGTTTAGAGAAATCTCCAAATTTTATTTTGTTTCTCCTTTGATGTCTCATTTATTGGAAATACTGATAACCTGGGAAATGAGACTGAAATCAGAGTTCTAGGGAAAATTTAAATCTACCATCATAAACACCCACTATGCAATAGTAAATTGAAAAAATATTAAGTACTGACCTCCTAATATGTGTTAGACATATATAATATTTACAAAAGGAAATTGATGAATAGGAAAAAATATTCTAGAAATAATAAACTACGTCCTGCCTTTTCCAGTTCCCAGATTCCCAATCACTTTGTACATTGCAAATAAACAATACCAATCAAATATATTATTAAGATCTTCTGGCAGCAAATATTTATAAGTTGTCTAAAATATAATTCTAATATTGTATTAAAAATTGAGCATCTTAAGTAATTGTAAGCCTGAAATTATTTATAACAAAAGGAAACATTTAATCAACATCCCATCTAAACATTTTTACTTGTCTTTTATGTGTAAACCTGGAGATGTCATTAGAAATCTCGATGAAAACATACTTTGACAGAAACAAAAGACACTCAATACCCTTGTTTCATTAATCTTGGCATGGTTTCCATTCTGATGGCCCACTATCTAATGTTGCCCCTTTGTAGTGAGTAGCATGAGGTCACTGCTTTAATCTGTCTTTTGAAGTTAAGTGTTCTGCTTGACTCCGGTTTTTGGTAAACTTTCCTTAAAACCATTTGTAGGGCTCTGCATTCTTATGGTGATATATTGCTTAGGTTTGTTATAAAAAACTGATTTTTTTGTGTGATTAAGTATGAGAAGTAGTCTTTTAACCAATTAAAAGAGTTTTTGGAATCACAGAAAAGAACTGTTTTATTTTTAAATAAGCAGATATCTGCACAAACATTTGAAAATCAATAGTGTTTGTTTTTCTATGCTTTACAAATGCTGTCAGAAAACACAAAGGCAGTATAAATGCATTTGTTCTAAGGCTGGGGAGTAGATAAATAGAACTGGAGTTGGCCTTTCCAATGTTCTGTCTGAGGGAGTTAATTAAATGCTTGTTTTGTTTTCTTGATCTGATGGTAGGTGGTACATATATTGTTTCTTTTTTAAAAAAATGTTCTACCTATAAATGTTTGAAAGGGAGAAGCTGAAGATTAAAGCATTTCTTTTTCTTTTTTAACTCTGAGAGAGTTGCTGAGTTCAAAGAATCATTTTAAAAGTGACAGGAACAGAAGGAGATAGCCATAAATTCAGTAGTATTGTGTGCTAAAACAATCAGTTTCTGAAAAGATATCTTTTATTTAAACTCCACCTTCAACATCAGTCACCTTTGTTTAGAATTATAAATAATGCCTCTTAATAATTATATGCCAGATGTGTTTTGGTTTTGGCTCTGTTTTACTTGTTTTTATGAAACAAGTTCACCATAGTAGGCTAAGACATGCATTTTAGCTAGCTATCAAATTTTAATCAGTTTTGATGAAACCTTCTTGATTTTACCTGTAAAGCACACAGGCACAAATTATCCAAATTTACAAAATATAAAATTGAAAATATGAAATTGATCATACATTTAACTTATTTTTATTGAGCATTTGCTATGTGCCAAGTATTATTTGCAAGTTCCTATGGCCTAAAAGATTGAATATGAGTTTAACAGGAAAGGATGTTCCTGGTGAAAGAACAGTATGAGCCAAGATACAGAGACATTACAGTCCATGACATATGGGGAAGGTGACAGACACCTCCAGGTGTTTGAAATATGGAATATAGAATTGTAAGAGAATTATGGAGAAAGACACTAATTGAAAAATTTAATGCTAAGGAATTTGAACCTTATGATCTAAAAGGAGACAAAAGAGTATATTAAGAACTTTCAGTTTCCCCAAAAGACAAATTTGTCTTTTAGAAAACCAAATCAAGTAGCTTTGTGCCTTCTTCCTGCGATGGGGGAGACTGCAGACACATCAGAAGATTCATATGGAATATTTTGGAAAAGGTCTTGTGGTGAAATTTTTGCAATGCTTGTGGAAAGTAAAGAACAGACTCCTCAGATGTCTGTCACAGGTTTGATTTACTGTCATCCTACCTGTGCCAATGGAAAAGAGAGAAGCCAGCTTTGGCTTTGGCTTCCTTAAGTCATAAAAAAAATTATTGAATATAGTAGAAACATAGCAAGAGAAGGAAATTCAGAAGTAATTGTTAAAACTTGATTTGTGACACACTGTAGCTTTGTTTATGTCCACTGATGGGCAAGTGGAAATGCACTTCAGAATAAGGTTCTGAGAAAAAGATACAGAATTTACTTACTGTCACTGATGTAATCAAAACTACAAAAAGTAAATCAAACACACAGAGAGATAAGAAATAAGAATCAAAGACTATAGCTGTATTTATTTAATGGATAGAGAGAGGAAGAGGAACAAAAAAATGGTATTCAAAGGTTACCAGTTAGCAAGATACAGCAGGGTAATAATGTATCATAAAAGCTAAGGAAGGACACAGCTTCAATGAAGAAGTCAACTTGAACATTGCCAAAGAATGCAACCAAGCACTATGAGGAAAGAAAATCAGTCATGAATTTTAGGAAGGATGCTGTTCTTAATAAACATAGAAAGATTTCCATTAGACTTGAATTAGAAGTTCCAATGCAGCAACATGAGTAGGAAGAGCAAGGGAAAGTGTGTGTTTAGCATTTGGGGGAGGGGGGAGAGAGAGAGAGAGAGAGAGAGAGAGAGAGAGAGAGAGAGAGAGAGAGAGAGAGAGAGAGAGAGAGGAGAGAGAAAGAAAGAAGGAGGAGGAGGAGGAGGAGGAGGAGGAGGAGGAGGAGGAGGAGGAGGAGGAAGAGGTAGAAAATAATTAAATAGTAGAAAAATAATTAAATAGTAATACCAGAAGATAAATAAAAAACATAACTAGCAATCTGTTGTTGCTTGTATATTCAGCATTCCTTCTTTTCCTACTCTAAGGAAGAAAAATCCTTCTAATTGTAAAATGGTTCCTTCCCCACTGTTCATCCTATGGGATTCTGGCAGTTATTCTAACCCAGGGGACATTAGCAAGCTCAGGGAAGCTCTTTTCTGTAATGACAGGCTAGAGGATAAGGTCTGAAGGCCAGGCCTCACGTGGGGCTAGACTGTTTTTGGTGGGAGCCAGGTATAGACACAGACATGGGAGTGAAGACATGGCAGAAAAAATGATCATTTGAGCCTTGGATGCTGTCAGGTCTAAGACTCTTGTTTCTTAGGTCTTTTCAAATTTGTGAATCGGGAAATTTATGATACTAGTTTGTTTTGTCACTTGCAAACACCAGAATCCCAGATGCTATAGGCTAATGTCAAATAACTACTATAAAATAGTAGAATATACAATCCCAGGAAAGTGCAATGGAGAGAATAAGTTAATAGAGGATGAGAGAAGAAATCTAATATCAACAGGTGGGAAATAGAGCCTTCAAGAAAAATAAGGACCTTTTATAGTCTGAGGGGATTAAAAAGGTGAAACAAGGTAGCAATACTAAATAAATAAATAAATAAATAAAGGGAAGGAATAGAAGTTTATAAAATAGGGTTTAAATCAGAATGATAACCAGCTGGCTAATTCACTTCAAGTGGTCAACTCCTCAATTCTGTGGAGAAAATTTCCTCAATTCTGTGAGGGAAACCCCTCTGAAATAATTAATTTGCCTAATTTCATAGCACAGACCTATTTTGATTCATGAGATACAGATACAACTTAGTTCAGTAAGTAAAGGCAGCTTGAGTTTAATCAAATTCTTTGTACTCTCCACACACATACAGTACCAAGATTTTGGAGATCTTTTCTTACATTTTTATTTTTGGAAAATGAGAAATAAATACTTTTTAAAAATAATACCTGATGAGGATTCTATTTCTTTCAATCCCAACAATTTTGGAGCTAAATAAGGAAATATACTGAGAAAGTGTATGTGGACTAAAGGACAGATGAATTATAAGTTCTGATGATACAGAGTGAAATAGAGCTCACTTTGAAGTATAAAGAAATATCAGTGCTTGGATAGCATTTGGAGGAGGATGAGTCATGCAAGAGGAAATTTGGAATTAGGTAGACTATACTTTTTACTTTGATTTCATATGTAGAACTACATGTTAGAAGTTGAAATTTAACCACTCATTAAATTGACATCTTTGTGACAGGGAAGAGTCATGATATATACTTCAGCCATATTTCTTGTTAAGATCTATTTATTTACAGTCAAAGCTTCTCCTTGGAAATTTGGGAATCCCTGTTATTTATCATATCCCTTAACATCCAGTAGTGTAGTCACTCAAAATGTTGAAATGTAAATATGACCTTTATCATGAAGAACAGTTCTTTTTATGGCTGTCCAAGGATGGGAAAAGAGAAAGAATAAGTTGACCTTGCTGCTAGACTGGTAATGTCAGAAATAGCAGCAGCAGGGTGTTAGGGCAGTTATTCTGGTGGCTTTTAAGGACAAGTAGGCAAGTTGCTCAGTACAGGAACAGAAATGGTCCTGTTCTAGAGGTCAGAATGACACCTTCAAGAATCTGTTTGTAAACCTCAAATCCTCTGACACACAGAGAGAGGGAATATTTTAAGCTAAGATGATAGAATATTTGCATTAATTACTCATGCTCACGGCTGTATTGAACCCATAATGCCAATACTTCTCCCATTAGCTTGGATGTCTAATGAAGTCAGTGACTGAAAGTCTTTCCCTAAAAGGACTGTTAAGATGGAAACTTGATGTGAAGTCCTAGTGAAAATTAATGTGACTGTACCAACTCCGGAGCTGTTGTCCATCCTTGCCTAGAACTGTTGCCGGGGTCAGGAAACAAACATGATGCGGAACACTACAGACCAAAGATGGATGACTGCTGAGACTCCAATTCTTAAACGATAAAACTAAACTATACTTTCACAAAATATCTTCACTTTCTAGTATGATTGTTATTATTTAACATTGTATCACTTTATTCTTTTAAGTTACCTTGTAAGATAAGCTTTTAAAAATGAATTTAAATAAAATAAAACAAATTCCCAAAATACAATAAAAAATAGGTATTCTACTATCTTTTAATACCATCTTAAACACAAATTTAAAATAAGGCAAGGATGGTCTTAACCTAATCTAATTTGCCCCCAAATTGCATGAGCACAAACTTCTCTATGCAAATTAAGTTATGAAATTCTTCTAAGGATCCTCTCATTCCACTGGACTCCTGACTTTGTTCTCACTAACTTAATCTTTTGCTCATCTACTTATTAATTACAATATTTATTACAAATCTCTTTCTCAAATACACATGTGTATGTGTGTATGCACACGTGCATGCATGCACGCATGTGCATACACACACACACACGCACACACACTCTTACCTGTGACCTTTATGATCTAGGATCACAGATAATATATTCAGGGCAGCTGCTACTTTTTCCATCCCTTGATATCTATCAACTGTAGGAGATCTTCTAACTCTGGAAATAACGTCATAATTTTTCTCAACTCTAGACTATAGATAGCCTCTATAATTCAATAGGACATGGTACTTAAAATGAAAAATATTTACCATTCTAGATCAAATTTTACATTAGATACATCAGAATAAAATGATGGCTTAATCAAGTACAAAAAATATGATATGGGAGTATATATACCCAGGCTTTTTGATACTAACAATTTTTGTTTGTTTGTTTGTTTGTTTGTTTGTTTGTTTGGAGAATGTGTTCACTAAAACAGGTAACACAGAGTAACTAGGTTTGCAGTAGGAACTGAAAGATGTTAGAGATAGGTTTGAAGTATGCTTGCAGCATCTCAGTAGACACCTGTCTGTGGCAATTTTCAAAGCCCAGAAATGAACTGTAGAGGATATATTTGGGAGTCCCCAGAGTATCAAGTAAAGATAAAACCATGGATATGATTGAGGTTACCCAGAAATCATTCCTTATGAGAAGAAGAGATGGACAAAGGCAGAAGCTTTTGAATAATTCTCCTGACATTTAAAGGGACCAAGGGACACATGCATGTGAGATCAAGAAGAGACAGCATTCAGAGGAAACATGAGGAGAGGCTAAGTAGAGATTAAAGCCTCAACCTGGGTGGGTAGTGCTCAGAGTCCTATCAAAGTAAGTTCAACTGAAATTAGAACAGAAAGTATTGCAGGCTTTGGCAATATGAAGGGCATTGGCATTGTTAAATTACAGAGGTTCATGAGAGAGATCAAATCAGGTTCTGTATATGTAGTAAGAATTGTGATGCATTCTGCTGTCATGTATTTAAAAAATAAAAGTAATTTAAAAAAATTAAGATACAGAAAGAACAATGGGTTGTTGGAATAACTTTCGGTTTACAGCTAGCAACTAGCAGCTATGAGCAGCTCGGAATGCTTGAAGAATCTCCACTCGTTCAGGCCTGATAGGAACAACTGCAGGATGGGGTGCTCTGCTCTAGCGAGCCATTAGTGAAACCACATCCTTAGCACTTGTAGTTAGCATTGCCAAGCTGCCAGGCCAGGAAACCAATAGTCAGGAGCTTCAGGGCATGAAACCACTGACTCAGAAGGCCTCCTCCCTTAGGGACAAGGACCTTTCCAGATGCTAACAATATTTAGAGCATCCTCATAGTGCGGTTACATTAGGCATAAGATGATTGGCTTATGGATACTATCTTGCTTATGTATGATTGACAGGCATGCCCCACCAAACCCTATAACAGTTGTATGCATTCCAAAAATAAACTGAGCTACTGGACGTTGGCTAGGTCGCCACCAGCCAGTTCTTACCAGCTCCTGGTGTGTGTGTGTTGACTCTGCTGTCTCTACCCCCTGCAACTGAGGGAGCCCAGTGACTAATTGACCACACCAGTGATCAGAACGACAGCAATGGGTGAAGTCTACTTCTCAAAGATTGGCATGGTAGAGAAAAGTACTTCAGAAGATGATGACAAGGAAGCAAAGGGAAAGCTCTGCTCACCAACGACAAAATATAAACCCCTAAGTCATACCCCCAGTGACCTACTTCCTCTAGCATCACCGTACCTGCAGAGAGTTGCTGCCCAGTTCATCCATATCACTGGATTAATCAATTATTTAGGTGATAGCTCTCATAATCTAGCCATTCACTTCTGAAAATTCTTGCATATGATTTTTTGGGGGATACCTCATATGTAAGCGATAACGGGGTCACAGTTATGAGGTGTCCTCCAAAATCTCTTGTGTTAATGCAGGGATGTTTAGAGGTGAAATTATTAGAGTGTAAGAGTTATAACCTAATCTGTCCTTCCTAATTTGAATGGACTACATAATTGACAACTGTAGGCAGATAGGATGTGGCTGGAGGAGGAGGGTCCCTGGGGGCATGGTCTGGAAAGGTTCATCTTCTCTGTAGCCTGTTCTTTCTCTTTCTGACTGCCATGAGTACAGCGGTACTCCTCCATCATACCCTTCTGTCATGACCTTGGGCCCAGAGCAAAGAGGTTCACCATCTATGGACTGTGACTTGCAACTGTGAACCCTGTAAAAAGTTTTCCTTCTCTGAGTTGTTCTTGTTGGGTATTTTGGTCAGAACAATGAAAAGCTGACTAAAACAAGTTAACTGATATAAAGCTAGCTTTGAACAGTAAGAGCGAGTGGAAGGTAGGTATACGTGTAGGTAAAAATAGGTTTAGAAATGACAAATTTATAAATTGATCTACTTTTCTCTATGAGAGAAGAGGCAATATTTTCTGCAGAAGTTTTAATTGTTGGAAGAGGATAACCATTAGTTTCCATAACAAATTACCCCGAACTTTATGAATTGAAATGATGGAAATTTATGCTCTTAGAGTCTGGCAACAGAAGTTCAAAATTAAGATAGCAGGTTTGTATTGTCTCTGAAGACTCTGGGGAGTATCCTCTCTTCCCTCTTCTAGCTCCAACAGATCCTGGCTTTCCCTGGCTGTTTACATAACTCCCACCTGTTCCTCCATCTTTGCATGACCATTTCACCCTCCCCCTATGTGTCTCTTGTATGGACATTTATATTTTGATTTTGAGCGAGAACCTACACAGACAACTCCATATGATCAGATCCCTAGATATTTAATAACGTCTACAAATAATCTTTAGAGGAAAGGTCACTTTTGCAGCTTTCCAGAGTTAGGACAGGGACATATCTTTTACGAGATTCATCATTCGGTGTACTAAAATATCTAATGGATTCTATTTCAAGATGACAGACTTGAATACATTATACCGTATGTTTTACCCACATTCAATTCATAGACATGATTATGTATGAGGTGATAGACATGTCAAATAGTCTGAGTCGATTATTATATAATGTACACATATGAAAACATCACATAGCACAAATATGAATAATTATGTATCACAGGTCTATAATGCTAGTGATTCAGGAGACTAAGGCAGAAGGACTGCAAGTTCAAGTTCAGGCCAGCCTAGGCAACTTAGAAAGACCCTTTCTCAAAAATAAAATAGAAGTTTTTATGGATGTCGTGTATCTGAGATGATGGGACATAATGGATTAAAAACCTAACATGTCACTCTAGATGAACCAGAAATGCCAGAGAATCCTCAAGGACCAAAGCCACAGAGCAAACCACAGCCCCAAAATATAGGAGCAGTATCACCTGGTCTATGGGGAGAGCCTCAAGTTAATGACCAAGAGATGGACAGGGAATGGGCATCATTATTAGTTATAGTCTCAAGCAAAAGCAGCCAGGTAGGTTTCTCTTTGTGCACACTCATGGAAACCTCTCCATATAGAATAGTAAGTGAAGGAGTTTAGACAGGACAGGCAGATATGCGTCTTGAACAGCTAACAATATTTGGCTGGAGTCCCATACTCAGAAAAGCTAATGGATGACACTTTCTTAAATTCAAAACAACACTGTAAGCTACAGACCTGTTCACATGTGTCCACGTGGACAAAAAAGAGGAGGTATAGAGGACATAGGGGACTTCTCAGATCCAAAGATACATGCACAAGTAAGCAGCAAGTGTCAAACAGAACCACGAGAGACATAAAATTGAACAAGTGGAAATTGTACATGTGTCAAAAGTTAGCATGCAATAGTTGTTTAAAAATGCATTTTATATATCAGTATTAATATCCACAGAGAGAGTAAGAGGACATCACACCCACATAAGACAAAACAATTGTAAATTAAGAAATTATTAGAAATTTTTGATGTGTAAAACTGCAGTCATGTGTGGGATACCTTCTAAGAAAGGCTTCATAAGGCAATTTTGTTGCTGGGTGACCATCACAGAGTGTCTTTGCACAAACCTAGATGGCACAGGTGTATCACTAACATAGCCTTCTGATGCAATCAGGAGGAAGAAAATACTACATGTATGAGGCTGCTGCCAACTTAGGACAGCACACACTTTATAGTATACATTTTTTTTTATAAGAAGGAATACATTCTAAAATAATTATAAAACTGTAGCATAGTGAATAATGCAAATCTGCAATGTACATGGGCATTGACATTATCAAGTATTATGTAATGTGTATAAGTGGATTGCTATACTTTTATGCGACTGGCAGCACAGTAGGTTTGTTTACACCAGCATTACCACAAGCACATGAGTAATTTGCTGCACTACAACATCACAAGTGCTGTATCACCAGGTGATAGGAAATTTTTCAGCTCCATTATTTTTCAGCACTAAAGTGTTGTTATGCAGCATATGGCTGTATAGAGGCTGCAATTAAAACACAAACCTAAATGGTTATGTGGACTAAAATAGAAGAGGGACACAGCTCATGAGCACATATGACACCCAGAGCACCAAACCAAGGAATTAACTCATAATGCAATTTCAAGGATCACAAAGATGCAAAGTATGAAAGAGAGGTAGGAATGGACAAAAAAATTTACACAGCTATGTAAAAGTAGGGTTTGGAGCAAGTGCTTAGATATCAACCAGAGTTCAGAGCACCTGAGATATACGAATTTATTTAATCCTGACAATTAGTCTCTGAGAAAGGAGACAGCAATTAGCTCACAGGTCACATGACTAGTACACAAAGAAGCCAGGATTTGGACCTGAGCAATTAAGCTCAAGAGGGCATGCCTTTAAACATTACACTAAATTGCTAGAGCGTGAAAATAATGAGCTTGGATTGGAAGTATCATTCAATAAATGATCGCAGAGAAACTCCCATAACTGAAGAAAGATATGGGGATTCTCTGAGAGCGAAACCACTAACAAATAATAAAACAATCCAAATGAAAAATGATCCCACTTTACTCAGTAGGGTCTCCCCCTTCTTTAGGGTTCCAGATAGATCAACAAAGTGAATGAGTGTTTGGTCAATAATTCTCATGACATTTTCATTTATTTAAAAGACTCTCTAAAGCCTCTTCTTCTTTAATAATAAATTACATAGGAAATGGTACCTAGGTTTTACTTTCTTAAAATATTTTCAGTTAATTAGCATTAAAAAACATAAATGTGAACATGATGTTATGATGAACCAAGAAAGTGAGAGTGAAATGAAAGGGCAATTCAAGTTAATGATCCACAGAATGCCGTCTCTCATTGTAAACAGATGTACATTTCTGTCAACAATATTCACTGGTATTTGGTATTTGATTCTTTAATTAAAGAGTGTTTCCCTGCTTATGGAAAAATCATTTATTCAGCATATCTCACTTCACCTAAATTATGTTTTTACAATTAAACTGTACAGCCAAAATATAAGCTACTGTGCTGTCGTTATACATAGTCTTGCTGTGCAGTTAAATTTTCATTATTGATTAGTCCAGGGAAGAGAGATCCTGAGCCATTAAATGAGGGAAAAAAAGTTATATTTTGGTAACATATTGTTGAAGGTTGGCAAATCTTTATGGGCTGACTTCATGAGATACCAGTGTCTGTAAAACACCTGAAAACAGGTAGAGCTTCTCACCAAAAGAGAAAGGGTGATGAAACACAAAGAATACTAGTTCTTTCCATACATAAAGGGCCATGATGTCAGCATAGTTGTATGAATATTTTTACAATGCAACAAATTCTGGGTATTGAACAGATAGTGAAATTAGGATTTAGATTAGGTTTATAAGAGATAAATCTCAAACAAGAACTGAAATGTTCTGATTTCTCCCCCAGTATTCTTTATGCCACTCCGCACTTTTTTTCTGAATGGAAATTAAAAGTCAAAATTTACCCTTATATTTACTATGATAAATGGGTTTTACCTGTGCAGGATAAAACAGCTTTGGCTTGTATTATGATTTTTATTTTGTAAAATGATGCATTTATATGCAAATAATATATTAAACATTTTTCTATCTGGGAGCCTTTCTTGTTTATATGACCTGGATGCATTTCTATAACACAGAAATTACTTGGAAAAACTTGCCTAGTGACCACCTGGACTTGGTATGAACACAATGAGATATTTTAAAAGTTGTTTCAACTATTTTAATGGTGATATGACCGTTCACGTTTGCTGCTTCTTCTGGAATCAATTTGGGCTAATGAGTTCTTAGAATTTGTTCATTTTTTATAAAAGTTTTTCTTTTGTACTAGGGTTTGAACTCAGGGGTGCTTAACCACTAAACTATATCTTCAGCTTTTTACAATGATTTAGATACAGGGTCTCACTGAGTTGCTTAGGTCCTCACTAAGTTGCTGAGGCTGGCTTTGAATTTGTGATCCTCTTGCCTTAGCCTCCCAAGCTGCTGGGATTACTACAATGCCTGGCTTATATAAGTTTTAATATAACATATTTCATGTATGGAGTTTTCCATAATATTCTTTATTAGCTGCATAATATCAATAGCATCTCTAGTCATATGTATTTCATCTTTTAACTTAGTGTATTTTTCTTTAGTCCCTTTTTTAAAAATTACCCAAGGTGTATTAGCTTCTTCAAATATACCTTGTTTGCCTCTTTTGGTCCTTTATGATGCCATTTATAGTAAATTTTACTTTTATATTTCCTTTTTCCTATCATTGCATTATCCTCTTTTGTTGTTGTTATAAATTCATTTTCCTATATTGGATATATACCTTATTAACTTTGACCCTTATGTTTGTTCATTTTATTCTCTGCTTGTTGGCAGTTTTCCTGTTGTACTTTGTGACTTTTGTCCATGAGTTTTTTTGTTTTCCTTAGAATTTAAACTTGGACATTATGTGAGGCCAAAGATTAAGGTGCCATTTGTCTAGACAACATTTGCATGGGCCTGTGTAATTTGCCAGGTGCAATTTTAAAATAAATAACTTAGAGCTCCTAAATGTTCTAAAGATTGTGAAGTACACTGTAAATTCTGTTGAGAAGGATTTAATTCTCAGGTTGAATTTCTTTTTCTTTTTTATCTCTCTCTAGTATCAAGGTGTAATGGACACTTTTTGCAATATTTTTGGGTTGTATACTTTGTCATACTTTAATTTGGCCTTCCTTCCCCATCTACCCAATGCTGAGGATGTCTGAAGATGTAAACCTATGTCCCAGGTTTATCTTCTTGAACTGGGCAATCCCTAGTCTATCTTTCATCTCCCCGTCCCATGAAGTTTTTTTTTTTTTTAAGTAGGTCAATTTGATTTTCAAATGGACAATAGCGATATTACTGATATGCCAGCATCATATATTTTTATGATATGTACACCTGGAGAACAGCATCATTATTTCAATGTATTCTCTCCAAACTGTTAATAAATTGTGCCCCCATGCTTTCTTAAATGTTTAGATGGCTCCAAATTATTCATTTTCTTATTTGTAATACCCTGACCTAATTTATGTTTTAGTCAAATGTTTAAATTTACTCATAAAGGCCAATTTTTACAATATCAAGAGTAATAAAAGAACTTCTTTTAATTAACTAAAAAAAATTTTACAGAAGACCAGGTGTTTACATTAGATGATTAATGCCAAATGGTGAAAAGCTACATGATTGTGCTTTGTAAAGTCAACATTATTCTTAGCATCTATGAAAAAGAACAAGAATCTTCTCTCGAATAACATATTCATAGCCTAGTGTTCCAACACATCTCAATATTTTGAAGGTTTAGAAGATTACTATCGGATTCTCAATGTTAAAATATATATGTAGCTGGCATATTTTACTTATGATCTTTTTAAGAGCTAAACAAATAAGTTCAATAATGATTAAGGATTTCCAATTTTCCCAGCACCATTTGTTGAAGATGCTATCCTTCCTCCATTGCATGCTTTTAGCCCCTTTATCAAATATAAGATAGTTGTAACTTTGTGGATTAGTCTCTGTGTCCTCTATTCTGTACCATTGGTCCACCTGCCTGTTTTGGTACCAGTACCATGCTATTTTTGTTACTATTGCTTTGTAGTACAGTTTGAACTCTGGTACCGCTATACCTCCAGATTCACACTTCCTGCTTAGAATTGCTTTTGCTATTCTGGGTCTTTTGTTTTTCCATATGAATTTCATGATTGCTTTATCTACTTCTACAAGAAATGCCATTGGGATTTTGATTGGCATCGCATTAAACCTATAGAGAACTTTGGGTAATATCGCCATTTTGATGATGTTAGTTCTGCCTATCCATGAACAGGGTACATTTTTCCATCTTCTGAGATCTTCTTCTATCTCTCTCTTTAGGGTTCTGTAGTTTTCATTGTATAAATCTTTCACCTCTTTTGTTAGGTTGATTCCCAAGTATCTTATTTTCTTTGAGGATATTGTGAATGGAGTGGTTTTCCTTATTTCCATTTCAGAGGTTTTGTTGCTGATATACAGGAATGCCTTTGATTTATGCGTGTTGATTTTATAACCTGCCACTTTGCTGAATTCATTTATTAACTCTAGCAGCTTCTTTGTAGACTCTTTTGGGTCTGTTAAGTATATTATCATGTCATCCGCAAATAGCGATAATTTAATTTCTTCTTTTCCTATTTTTATGCCTTTAATTTCTTTTGTCTGTCTAATTGCTCTGGCTACTACTTCGAGAACTAAATTGAATAGAAGTGGTGATAGAGGGCATCCCTGTCTTGTTCTAGATTTTAGAGGAAATGCCTTCAGTTTTTCTCCGTTTAGGATGATGCTAGCCTGAGGTTTAGCATATATAGCTTTTACAATGTTGAGGTAAGTTCCTGAAAAATGTGGCATCTATACACAATGGAGTATTATGCAGCACTAAGAAATGACAAAATCATAGAATTTGCAGGGAAATGGATGGCATTAGAGCAGATTATGCTAAGCGAAGCTAGCCAAGCCCTAAAAAACAAATGCCAAATATCTGCTTTGATATAAAGAGAACAACTAAGAACAGAACAGGAAGGAAGAGCATAAGGAAAAGACTACAGTAAACAAAGACGAATGGGGGGAGAGAAACGGAGAGAGAAGGGAAAGCACATGGAAATAGTAGGAGACCTTCAATGATACATAAAATTATAAGAGGTTATGAGGGGCAAGGGGGAGGAAAAAAAAGGGAGAGAATTGAACAACAGCAGGGGAGGTAGAGAGGGAAGATGGGAGGGGAGGGGAGGGGAGGGGGGATAGTAGGGGATAGGAAAGGTAGCAGAATACAACAGTCACTAATATGGCATTATGTAAAAATGTGAATATGTAACAGATGTGATTCTGCAATCTGTATTTGGGGTGAAAATGGGAGTTCAAAACACAATTTGAGTCAAATGTATGAAAGATGATATATCATGAGCTATGTAAAGCTTTAAATAATCAATAAAAAAAAGAAAAAAATGATTAAGGACAAGAGAAACTGTCGATATTACCCAAGAAATACAAAGTACTATAATTAATATCATTTACATTCATGGGTACCTTGAATTTTATAATCTCTGTCTTTTCACAGTGTCATGATCACATTTAAATGTAAAAACCACATCTGTAGTACTGGTTAAAACTTTGGCAAACATTCTATGAGTGTGTGTGTATGAGTGTGTGTGTGTGTGTGTGTGTGTGTGTGTGTATGTGTGTGTTTAAATACAATGAAACTTACTTTTTGTTTGTTTGTTTTTAAGGTATACTCAAGAATGTTGACTACTTGGTAAAACAGTCTAATTTCACCTTGTTTCACAATTATATATGTATTTGTGGATCATAAAATCTAACTGCTACATATGAAAGTAAAGTTGGAATTAGAAGATTTAGAAACCTGGTAAAATCCATCATTACACCAGTGCAGAAAGACACCTATGAAATATGCATGGACCTTTTCGGCACTGAAGCCATTGAGGGGAAGGCCTGGTATTTAGGAACTTTCAGCAGCAATCCAGCTGACAAGATGGCCCCATACACATGAAGTCCCTCTCAGCTCTGCCCCAAAAGGTCTGGGGCAGAACTAGAGATGGGCGTGACCCATTAGGAATTGAGCAGCCTACCAGCCCTGACCTCTATCCTGTTCTGGTGAAGAACTTCCTATTGAACCCCTTTGATCTATTCCAATATAAATAAAGCAAGCCTGTGCTCCCTTCTTTGTTAGAAGCTGTACCTGTCTGCTCAACTTGGCCCATAGCTGCTCCATTCTGAACCTATATTTCTGAGTCCTGTGGTTATTTCATCGTACTATTTTTCTTAGCTTTATTTCTCAGCCAGACCACCCCTTCTGGAGGGGAACCCTTTCCCTCGCCTATGAGGGATGTGAAGAAGACATCAGAATACACATTGAGTCCAGTGATGCTCATAACATCTCCGAGGACTCAGGATGGTTCTATGCAGAGCTTGGCTGTTAACTATCATTTTTATATATGATCATCACAAATGAGATGATGGTTCTCCTACCAGTTCATAGAAAAGTATGTGACAAAAGGTGACAATATACTTTTCAAAGTATTTCATTCATATAAAAAGACCTTATTTTTTGACTTCCAATTTTGTTCATTGCTTTCCCTTGAGAAAAAAAATAAGTTTTATCAGGCCACTAAGGTAGTATGACATTTCTGAGACTTCCTAGAAAACTGTAAGCATATGTTAGTGTTCCTGATTCCTGCATGCCTGATTCAAACGCACAAAATATTTTATGAATATTTAGTGAAGGGGAGTGTGGTTGTCTTTAGAACATATAGAGTTTTGCATGATCAGAAGTGAATTTGAACCCCAATTCAATTCCCCCAGTTGAATATCTCTTCATTATTTGTCACTGTTCATCTTTCCCTCGGCATGAAATAACTCTACCTTACCATATTGATGGTATTGATCCACTCTGGCTGTTTCACTTAAAGGTCATTGCCAACTCTTCCTCCTTTACCTACATCTAAAATGTTTGAGTTTCTCAGTGGTGGTTTCTAACCCTTCTTTTCACTAGAGTTTCTCTAAAGCAACTTCATCCACTCTATGTCTTAAATATGTACAAGCCAGTTAATTACAGAAAATCTCGATAGTAGTCTATGCAGATATTGGACCACACAGATTTAATACTGCTGCTTTTTGTAATGCATGACCTGCCCAACTACATATGAAAGCACTTTCTGGAGATCTGGATCTGCCAATAGACTTGCTAATGTATCAGAGGCATTTGAAATGACTCAAAAGCACCTGATCAGTTCTTGGGTCTTTGCATTATCTGCTGTAGTTTGGATCTTGAATGTTCTCCCCAAAGCCCATGTGGTGAAGGAAGGAATGGTCACCAGCCTATGGCACTCCTGAGAGGTCATGGAAACTTTAGGAGGTGGTGGTCTAGTGGAAAGAAGTTAGGTCTTTGTGGGTGTGCCCTCGAAGAGGATATTGGGCCCCTGCCCACTTCCTCTCTTTGTTTTCTAGTTGCCATGTGATTAACAGCTTTGTTCCAACATGTGTTGATTCACCATAGGCTTAAAAACAATGGAGATAATCAACCACAGATTGAAAGCTCTGAAACTGTGAACCCAAACAAATCTTTTTGCCATTTAAATTGATTTTCCAGGTATTTTGTCAGAGCAATGGAATTCTGACTAGCATATCATCCTAGGGTAAGAGTCATGACTTGGTTAGAGTTAACCAAATGTAACTCTCTAGGGCTCTCCCATTCTCTACCAATCACCTTGGTGAATTATAGCCATCTTCTGCACATAATTGGTACTCAGACACAAAACCTCTAAGTCCCTTCATATTATAGTGAGTTAGAATGAGTTTCCATTAATTGCAAGTTTAAATAAGCTTTTCTCATTTTGCACTTATGGGGGAACCAAAAGTCTGAAATATTGTAAATGTACATTAAGTATGTGTTGACAGAAATATTTAAGAAACGAACAACTGATTGTTACAGAACCAGCAAACAGGCAGAAATTGAGACTTGAGAGACAAACTGACACAGAGAATCTCACTGGCATCTCAGACTTTTTCTTTCCAGTCTAAAGATTATGATGGTGGCAAACATAAGAATTGTAAGAGAACTTCAGTCAGAACTAACGCAGTTAAGAATGCAAAAGCCCTTTCAATTTTAGTATAGAACAGCATTTGAGTCTAAACCTCAGTGCTTAGAGTAACTCTGATACTGGAATTGATCCAAAGCTGAGTGGTTCACCAGCATAATACAAAGTAGCACTGTAGCATCATTTCCAATAGTACTCCTCCTGCCCAACCAAATACACTCACAGTTTTCAGGTCTGGATGTTTTTGTTTCTATTCTTGTGGAAAAATTAAAACATCAGTACACAAACAAAATGACAAATTATTCTCCACCAGGCAGGATTCTTATTCATTCTGTTCTAAATACAAAAGCCTGATGATGTGTTCCTGTAATTTCTTACACAATGAAATATGAAGAATCATTTTACAATGATTTGGCCATTGCTAACAACTATGAAATGAACTGTCCCCAGGGTTTTTCCAATTTAAACAGGGCTAAATTGCTCATTTCCATGATGACTAGCATTTACTTTAAAAAGTGGCAAATGTAATTCCTCTCTAAGCAGCACGTAAGTCAAACTTAGTTTATTCAGACATTAAATTTAAAGGAATCACTGTTCTGTTTGTGAGGTGTATTTTAGACACTAATGATTTAAAACTTGTTATTCCAAACAAACCATTTCCAAATGTTGAAACTACTGATTTCTTTTCCTTCCTTGTAAGAAATGTTTCCAATGTAGCAGGCATCGCATTTCTTAATAAAGCCCAACAGTCTTCATAAACATTTGGTTTAAAACAAAGGACTGTGTAAGTTGACATTTAAACTGGAATTTGATGCTATAAGACAAAAGCAATCTCAGTCTGTGTTCGCTGGCATTTGATCATTTGAGTTTCTGTCCTGCAGCTGTGCTATACTACAAGTTGTTTAATGGGTAAGTGAAGAACATTTTTTAACTCTTTACTGAACCACAAGCTTTGAATTTCAAAATTTGGAATATTTATATCTGACAAATCACATGATAAATTTTAAAAATATAACAACATGAAATAGTTAAATGCACTTATTTTTATATTGTGTATGCATTGGAAATAGTATGCATTTTGCTATCCAGTTTTCTTTGCTTTTATTTAAGAAGAAATTAAATAAAATTAAAAAATCATTTTGTTGTCTTTATTTTTTATGGGCCATAAAATTATATAAAGGACTCTTGGTATCTAGACTAAAGAATAGTCACTGATTAACCATCAACAAATTCAATGTTGACCACACATGATTTATTTCATGATAACAGGAAAGCAGTATGATAAATATGAAGTCATACAAGCAACTGTGTCCATTTAAGGTGAGGAGAGAGCAAATATTCTATAACTATGCACATTCAATTAAAATTACCTTGAGATATCATGATAACCTCCTTCTTTCCAGCAATATTAATAAATTTAATGAATTCTTCTAACAGTTGAGTGTCTCTATATGCTAATCACTATTCTAGCTTCTGGAGTTTCAGTAGTTAAATACTCAAGTTCCATCAATTAATGCTCTAGCTAATGGGATGAACAGAAAGCTAGTTCAGTATTATGTACTCTGATAGCAATAAATATTAAAGCTGTGACAGCTTACAGTAAAGGTAATCAGAAAAGTTTGGAAGAACAAGACAAGCTTTGTAAAAGATCATAAATGAAGATTTATAGGATGTGAAGGAAACGGCCTAATGAGAAAAACTGGTGTAAAGCATAAAAGATAATAGTGAATTGTTTTCCCGGGGCAGCACAAGAGAGAAAGAAAATAATCCCTCTTTTAAATAGCCTTTCATTGAACATGATTATCCCTCCCTGAAGTTTTTGTAGTGATTAAAATACGACTGTAGGAAAAACATTATCCTCTATTCCATATACTGTGAAAGTGTATGACTAGTGAAGGAATTGCAGGTATCATTGGCAGAGAAATGTGAAATATTTTGTATGCAAACTTCAAGTTTTGTCACATTGGTGACCATCGATATGACCCTGTCTACACCATGTAAAATAGCTAATCCCGTTGAGATAGAGAGGAAAACAATGCCTGAGAGGGAATGCTCTGTTACTAGTAAAAGATTACTTTTTTTGAAAACGAGATACAGTAGTGTTAAAGAACTTAACAATAAGTTAGGATCTGTACATTTATTTATTTCTCCCCACACTTAGGATTTTTTACTTCTTTATAAATGAAAGAATTACAACTTCAAGAATATTAGTTAACCAGATTCTGAAACAAGGACTTGAGAGCAATTAGTGCATTTGGGAGGAGGAGTAGAGGAGACAGGGAGCAGGGGTAGAGGAGAAGAGAGCAGAAGAAGCTCAATAAAGAGTATGTTATTAAACAAATTCTCCTGAGAAGTTGAAGCTTCTCTCTTAAAAAATGCAATGGAAAAAGAGGTGAAACCTATGTCCCAGAATGCTCCTTCTATTGGGAAGGGATGGGGGAGTAATTTGGGAGAAGTTTTGGAAGATAGGTTGGTATAACATTCAGCCTCTCATCTCTTATGCATAAAAGCAGAATAGCCTTCTGGGGTCTCAGGAGGAAAAGCGACAGCCAAACAGAAGGAAGGACTCTGATTCAGAGGTGCAGATCCTGACAGTTGGGAAAAAGCCAGAGCACACTAAAGGTCTGAGGAATGAGGACTGGCAGGCGAGCGTCTGCTGCAGATACTCTAAGTCCAGAATAGCAAAGGATAAAGCTTAACAAAGAATAAAGCATGACTTGGATTGGACTCGAATGAAGTCAGCCTATCTAGTCTAGCACACTTTAGAATAATGAAGACCTGTCTTCTTAAAACCAGAGAATAAGCAATTATAGAACAGAATAGGATAGGAAAAATTAAAGTGCTCAGCAAGAAATTATGCTCTGCCTCTAAGGGAGAATATGTCCTAATATTAATAGAGTGGACAGCAAAGGAAGATGAATAGACAACTATTAAAAGCCGAAAGTAAAGAAAAAGTGAACTGAGATATGCTAAACATAAAATGAAGAATACAATAAAAAAAAACATAGGAAATATGTCAATTATAAATCAAGTAGGAGATCAGTGGGCAGAGAATTTAGTTCTAAATTGTAAATAGCAGAAGTTATTTAGGGGCAAGTGAGATACATTGCCAAATGCATAATGATTTTCTCCTTAAAAACTAATTATAATAATTGTGCCAGCAGCAAAACAACTTTTTAAAGGGGGAAAAAAAGAGTGGAGGAAGACTTTTACCTCACTAAAGCCTTCCTATGAACAATCTAGAGGGGCTCACCTCATCATAAGGGAGTTAGACACATCCTTTTTCAAACTATCTCAGAATTATCTCACAACAACTAGAGGGAGCTAAGGTAAATATTCAAGCTAGAATAGAAATGTAGGCTAGGTTCTATCACTGCCGACTAGCAATATGACTTTGAAAAATAATTGTACAATGATAGACCTCAGTTTCCTTCTTACAAAAAGATAGTTTGCATATGGTGATCTGTAAGATATTCTTTGGAAAAAAAATTGTGCTTCCCTTTAAGAAGTTAGTACTTAGAAATCAGGAAATTTTATTGGAAATATTTAAAATTAATAAATTATTATTTAATCCTTATTTAATGAGTAATGAGTAATTCAAAAGGATGGAGAGATAATTTAGATACCATTTACCAATATAAGAGTGTGTTTGTCGAATATTAAAAATTCAATTGAAAAAGAAACAATAGGTAAGGAAACATGTCAAAACTTTTTAATGTTTTAATAAAATTTTCATAGCTACTAGAATAAAAATATCAATTGTGTTCAATTCCATATATATCACAAAACATGACATAAAACAAACTCATTATGTTAAAAATTGAATGAAAGTGTTAGTCAAATTTCTGTTGCCTATGTCAGTGTATTTACATGCAGGTATGACTGCAGGTTTGACTCAGGTTTGCAAGCCATTGACTATCCTGCCCCAGTTTCTTGGAACTGTTCTGCCATGCAAACACTTCTCTAGAAAATCAAGGTGAGAAAAATTAGGCTTTGTTTGTTTGAAAATTTATGGGACACTTACTATGCACCATCTCAACTATCATCATCATCATCATCATCATCACCATATCAAACTTCACAGATGGACAGGGCAGACCTATGAGCCTCACTTTACATGTGAGGAAACTGAAGTGATTTAGGATGCCTGAGTAATGTAAAGGAAACCACAGGCTAAAAAGCAGTTGGTCCAGAGCTCAAATTTAAACCTTTGTCTTTTTACTATATCAGGCTACTTTCACAGTCTTGAGTCAACTGGTTATTCGAACCAGCTAAATACGTATTTATACATTTTGAAAATCATAAATTCCACTAAACATTCAGCTAAAATATTTCTGTTATTCATATTCACAGCATACCTAATATTTTTAGAACTGTTGTAAATTTTTTCATGATTATTCTTTCTCTTTGGGATAAGTAAAACAGGTATTATTATTATTATAATTTGCAGATGATGAGCTAAAACTAAGAGAAACTATGTGACAGTCCCAGATTCTAACTGCTCATTATGGAATCACAGTTTAGCCTTTAGGTCTGGCATTCTGCCCACTTTCCCACATGGCATATGTATCATTAGCAATGTTAAATTACATCTTTATGTTCAGCATTCAAATCTGAAAAACGTATTTGAATTTTGAGAATTATACTAATTAGAAAAAATATTCTAACCTAAAAATAAGACTGAATGATTCTAAAAATTACTAATCAGAATATTAAGACTGAATTTCAAAAAATGAGAGATAAAATTTACTAATACAGGCATGTTAATTTCCTTATGTAACTGTACCAACTCTGAAATCTAAAAAAGTGATTTATAAAACTAAAATTATTTATGGTTATATATACTTTATCATCATATACATCAAAGTATTTTTTCAACCTATAGTTTAGTATCCTGAAAGCTTTCTATTTTACCAAGAAATTAATATAATAAAATGTAAATTTCTAAGTATACCGAGCATCCAAGTAAGTCACATATTCATCAAATAAATGGGAAACTTCTAATTTTAATTATCTTGAGAGAGAATCAATTCTTTTCTCTGTATTTGTGAATGGAATGTTGCTGTACATTATTGGATTTTGTATTGATTGTGTTCTTCCAATCATGATGGAAAATCTTGTATCTTTCCAATATTTGGTTTAATATATTAGATTGATGTCTACATCTGCCTCACCTCCTCTCTCATCTCCCCTCACCTCTCCAGACATCATGATGTTTGCCCCAGACTTTAAGAGTTTCAGAAATGAAGAGAGAGAGAGAGAGAGAGAGAGAGAGAGAGAGAGAGAGAGAGAGAGAGAGAGAGAGAGCATGCGCTGGACACTATGCATACAAAACTTTTCCTGAGGATTAGAGACATGTCTTATTTCAACTTTCCTCTTAAGTTACTCCGGGCACATCTTTTCAAATGGTAGAGACTGAATCCACATTAGTTGAAGGCTGAACAAAAATAAAAATTTATCTCCTGAGGTCATTGGCAAAAGCAATTATACTTACAACACCTTTACATTCATTTGTATTTGAGAAGTTATCAAAGAGTAGATGTCAGCTTCAAAAATAGGTACTTGATTCCCAATTAAACATCCACAGAGAAACTGATCTTGAAGGGTGGTTTTGATTCAAAGGGCTTTAAGACTTTTCTTTTTTAAAAAATATTAATAGATTTCTTTTAAAATAAACTTTTATTTAGTACCTATTTCTAAATATTGTTTTGAGTACAAAGGCATTGTGAGAAGCATTAATTTCATTACAGTTGAGCCAATTATTCCATTCTTGGAAAGAAAACATAAAACACAAAACTGTGTTGGCCCAATTTAAGATGATCTTCAGGATCTTCCTATAAAAGAATATATTTAATCCTAATAACTATTTAAAAAAACTGTCCTAAAGAATCTTGATTATTACTGTTATTATTATGGCCAATTAAGTTCCTTTTTTTCAATTCTATATCAGGATCCAGAATGTTTTTTGTAAAGTACAACATTTTTATTGCTCAAAATTTTATACACATTAGCTATTCAAAATTTAACTTTAAATATGTTCCAGTTTTCTTATTTCATTGAAAATATGGACTTCCATAACTTCTGATGGCCAGACTTTTAATATGGATGTAACCCATATTTATCATTATTACTTTTGTGAAAAAGCTCTTTGTTAACTTTCCCTTAGTTTTTTGCTCTGTGAATAAGACTTGAATAGAGAATAAGATGTGAAGGTTCAATTCTTCTGAGTCTGCTAATGCTTATAGTTTGTGTACCTCAATGTTCTTTATGATTCAATCTCTTCTTTAGTTCTTATAAACAGATTAGAAAGAAAATATTAGCAGAGTGAAGAAAAGTTTGATCATCTTTTTTTTTAGAGCTGTCATTTGATTATACTCAATGAGCTGGAAAAGGGACCCCATAAAGAAGAGGAAGAAAGTATTATATTACATACAGATTAAAACATGTTTTATTATAGAAGTAATACAGTGGATGAACCACTGCATTAAAAATTTTTATTGTGACATTTAATTTCATAAAAATCCTATATAGTATGTATCATTTACTTCTCAAAGAGCCTAGTTATATTATTAGATCTAGTGTTAAAACCTAATTTGAGTCCAAGAGTCCTTAGATACTCCGGAGATTGAGTATTGGTAAATTTATTAATACACTTTCTCCATTTGGCTAATTATTGCAAAAATAAGAGATTTGCCATAATAAAAAAGAAGAAAGAGACTCTCATAATGTAGTAATTCCTAAGAAAAGGGAATCATCTTAGATCTACACAGTGCACCAGATAATTGACTTTATATTTAATAATTCCACATTTAAAGCAAGATCATTATTATCATCTAAATACATATTTTATAGTTTATCTTGGGGTGTAAGTCAAAAAGTCATATTGCTTAACTTGAAGATTGTAATTGTTTACTGAGATGTATTCATGGCCAAGTTGATCAGTTCACTTTTTACAGATATAACTTTATCTTTAAATTTAAAGAATTGAAACTCCATTATCTAAAACACTGAGGATTGTACTCTGTGTACTAGAGTAGATGTGCACTACTTCTTAAGAAAAACCTGGCTGTTTTTCCGTGTTCCCCCAACCTACCCTTCAAAGAGAAGCCCATTTCCACAATAGGTGGATGTATTTAGGCTTCTTTTTTTTCATAGTAGGACCAAATCACATGAGCATATATTTAAACTTCATACTGGAGTTCAAATTGTAACAATAAATACTGAACAAGAAAATCTCAACTCCATGATTGCAAAATACTTATTAAAATGATATTTATTAAAATCTTCTTTTATGCATTTAGTTTTCTCTTCATAATCACTTTGTGAGTCAAACTCTTATGATCTCATGGAATTTTATCATTTCTCCTACGGAATCACTTTAATAACTCATAGTTACACTACCAGATCAGCATTTGTAAAATATTATTATATAAAAAGAACAAATAAAACATTAAGTGAAAAATAGTTTGTTACAAAAGCACAGCAAGTTCAGAAATCAATCACATGTAAAAATGTTTTAAAAGGAGAAAAAGTAAAAAGTTATTTTTATAAGATCAGCAATGTTGATAAATCTTTATCTAGATTTACCAAAAAAAATAAGAGGTACAAATCATTTAAAAATGAAAAAAAAAGCACTAGCAAAAGTATTATAAGAAAATATTGTTATCATAGTGGCTTGGGAGGCTGAGGCAAGAGATCTCGAGTTCAAAGCCAGTCTCAGCAAAAGTGAGATGCTAAGCAACTCAGTGAGATCCTGTCTCTAAATAAAATACAAAATAATGTTGGGGATGTGACTCAGTGGTTGAGTGCTCCTGAGTTCAATCCCAGTGCCCCCCCCAAAAAAAAACGAAAACATTGTGTACAATGTTATGTCAACAATTTTATAACATACATGAAGTGGGAAAATATGAAGAAATCGAGTCAAGAAGAAATTAGATAAAAAGCTGAAAATATGAAAACATAAATACAGAAAATCTTTGCAATCTCATGTAGAGATTCATTACGTATGATGGTACAAACAAATTCACTAAAAGAAAAAAAACTTTGCCAAAAGTTAAAAAATATATATATTCTACTTTCAAATAACTCTATTAAGAATAGGAAAAGACAAAATATAGCCTGGGAGAAAATATTTGAAAATCCTATAAAGGATTTGTATCTAAAACATATATAAAAAACCCTTAAAATTCAATATGATGAATGATACAATTTAAAAAATGAGCAAAACATGAATAGAAACTTCACAAAAGGAAATATAATATTGTCAAATAAATAAATGAAAATATGTTCTGCATAATTAGTCTTTAAGGGACTCAAATCTTAAGGAGATACCACTGCACATTTGTTATAATGATTGACTATTGAGTGTTGTAAAAGTCTAGATTCTTTTAGACAATCAAATTTGAATAACTAAAATGATAATGAAAACAGTGAGTTTACTGTTTATGATCACCATAAAGCCCATACACAATTGTGTCATAAATATATGCAAAAATAAATATGAGTACGGACTGACATAAAGAAAAGGAAGCAATAAGGAAATAAATGAACAGTTTTTGGATTTGATTGGTGCTTTTCAGAGAAACTCCTTTCTGTGCGTCTTCTTAAGACTCCAGTGAATATTGAAGCTATCTTCCCTGGTATTTGTCATGTGAACTTGTATTTGTATTGAATTCAAGTGGAAGCTGAATCAATTGCATATACTATCTCAGTTGGCAATAAAATTTATTAATAGTTATGGATCAGATATTGTCTGCCATCTGTATTCTTATGTAATGAAGATTATTTTACCACTCTGAAAGGGGCCTAACAATGAGAGGTGAGTGTCAGAATTTGAAGATAAATTATTATAAACCCAATAAATCCTACTTTCTTCATTCTCCCCAAACTAGGATGTTTCTTTCTTGTTCCCATGGCTTCAACCTAAAACAGTCCTATATCAGACTTCATTTGTATATCTACCAAAGTCCTCTGCCTTATTATTCAGTTTATGTCAATTTTCTAACTTTTTACTTCATCATTCATATTTCATCCTGAGTGATTTTTTGAAAGCAAAACTTATCACATTTCCCATGTGTAAAGTCTGCTGGTCATTCTGAGAGGTTTCACAATAAAATGAGATTGCTCAGTATATTTCATCACTTCTAAAACATATTTTAATAACATGTAAATTCAAAGACTTAGGCAATTGATGGAATGTTGTTTTAATTGACAATATCGCCTTTCAAAAATTGAACAATTATTTTTACAATCAATGGCATCTACGTGTTCATCAAAATTGTGAATAGAATTCATGTCAGGCAAAGTCATATCTTTTTTTGTGATCAGGTCTACTACTAAGAATTTTGTGAAAGGTGTAAAATCTGTATTAGATCCCCCCCCCCTTTTTAACTCCTTGGCATGTGGATATCAGACTACACTTTCTCCGCTGAATTGCTTTTATCCTTGTCCAATATCTGTTGACTTACATTGTGTAAGTCTATTTTGAGATCACTTTTATGTTCCATTGATTATCTGTCCATTTGTTTGGCTATACCACACTGTTCCATTTACTATAGCTTTACAGTAACTTTTGAAAGTGAAAAGTGTCAGTCCTCCATCTTTGTTCTTCTCCTTCAATCTATAATAAGCTAATCTGAGTCTCCCACTTTTCCATATGGTCTTTAGAATTAATTTATCAATATCTACAGAGAAGCTGAAGTTTTGATCCAAATTT
Source organism: Spermophilus citellus (assembly GCF_964194105.1). Lineage (NCBI taxonomy): Eukaryota > Metazoa > Chordata > Mammalia > Rodentia > Sciuridae > Spermophilus > Spermophilus citellus. Next base: position 204,854,656 of record NC_138184.1, read on the forward strand.
CATGGAATCTGTAGACCCAGTTAGGATGAACTGACATTTTGACAATATTGAATCTTCCTACTCATGTTTCTCTGTTTATGTAGACTTTTATCATTTACTTCATCAAAGTTTTATAGTTTTGCATACAGGTGTTATGCATATTTTATTAAATTTATATGTAAGTTTTTGGTATTTGGGGTTCTAAACTAAATGGTATTGTGTTCTTAATTTTAAATTTTGATTTGCATTGCTAATAAGAAAGCAATTTGCTCTTATATTAATTTTATATTCCAAACCTTGCTATAATTACTATGAGTTTCATGATGTTTTATTCTTTGTAGATGACAATTATGTCATCTATAAGAATGACAGTTTTACTACAGATCTTTTGTTTTCTATAATTATTTTATTGTATTACATATTGATTAACTTAGTACCATGTTGAACAGGAGAACTAAAAATGAATTTTCTTGCCTTGTACCTGTTTTGAGTGGGAAAGCATCTAGTTTCTTTTCAGTAAGCATGACGTTACCAGTCAGAAAATATTTCTCAAATCTCATCTATTCTTTGTTTTATGAATATTTTCATTTGTTGTGTGTACTGGAAATAAAACCTAGCATCTTGTGCATGTTAGTCAAGTTCTCTATCACTGAGCTACACTTCCAGTCCCCAGTTTTCTAAATTTTTTTTCATGAATGGGTGTTATCAAATGCTCTTTCTATAAACATTGATAGGATTCTGTGAATTTTCTTATTAATTTGTTGACATGTTGGACTATATTAACTGGTTTCTAAAATGTTGAACCAGCATTGTATGGCTGGAGAAAATCCCACTTGATCCCAGTGTATAATATTTTCAATATTGTTGAATTAGATTTTCTGAAGTTTTGTTAAGATTTTTTGCATCTACCTTCATTAGAAATATTGCTTTATAGTTTTCTTTACTTGAAATGTCTTTGCCTCCTAGTATTAGGAAGATGCTGGTATTATAGAATGAATTAGGAAATGATCATGTTTCTATTTTCTGGAAGAGATTGTGAGAAATGGGCATGATTCTTTCCTTATATGTTAGGTAGAACTCGTTTGGGCCTGTGTTGTTTTTGTGCTCATTGAATCTCTCCATTTGAAGGTCATTAATTATTGATTCAATATTTCTAATGGATAGAGTCCCATTATGATTATCTATTTCTCTATGTACAAGTTTTGGTAACTTGTGTCTTTTAAGTTTTAATCATGATCTTACTGATGTCCTGCCTGTAAGATCTGTCAATTACTGATAGAGGAATTTGATATCTCCAACTATAATAATGGATTCTTCTATTTCTCCTTGAAGTTCTATTAGTTTTGCATCATATATTTTGATTTGTTTTGTTAAACACATGCTTAAACATAAAGATTTTTAAAAATCTTCTTAGAGGTATGATACCTTTATCACTCATTATATAATACCCTGTTTATTTCTAAGAAAAATGTTTATTTTGAAGTTATTTCACTCAGACTATCAAATTTGTGGGCATAAATTTGCACATAATATTACTTTATTATGTTTACAATGTGTATTGGATCCACAGTGAGGACTTCTCTTTCATTTTGAATGTTGATAATTTGTTCCTTTTCTATTTTTAATCTAGTTAGACATTTATCAATTTTACTGTTTTTTCCATAAGAACCAGTTTTTAATTTTATTAATTTTCTTTACTGAATTCTGCTTTCAATGTAATTGACTTCTGCTCTAAATTTCTTTTCTTCAGTTTAGTTTGGATTTAATATGTTCTTCTTTTTGTACTTCTTACTATAAGAGCTTGGATCATTGATTTTAGAACTTTCTTCTTTTCTGATATAATATTCAATGTTATAATTTTTTTCTAAGCACTCTTTTTCCATATCCCATAATAAGTTGAATTTTGACTTTCACTTAGTTTGAAATATTTTTTCATTTTTGAGTATGCTGTTTAATCTACAAGGATTTGGGGGATTTTCTTTTTTTTTCTTTTTTATTCTTTTTTTTATTGGTTGTTCACAACATTACAAAGCTCTTGACATATCATATTTCATACATTAGAATCAAGTGGGTTATGAACTCCCATTTTTACCCCAAATACAGATTGCAGAATCACATCGGTTACACATCACATTTTTACATACTGCCATATTAGTGACTGTTGTATTCTGCTACCTTTCCTATCCTCTACTATCCCCCCTCCACTCCCCTCCCATCTTCTCTCTCTACCCCATCTACTGTAATTCATTTCCCTACATGTTTGTTATCCCATTCCCCTCATAACCTCTTATATGTAATTTTGTATAACAATGAGGGTCTCCCTCCATTTCCATGCAATTTCCCTTTTTTTTCTCCCTTTCCCTCCCACCTCATGTCTCTGTTTAATGTTAATCTTTTCTTCCTGCTCTTCCTCCCTGTTCTGTTCTTAGTTGCTCTCATTATATCAAAGAAGACATTTGGTATTTGTTTTTTAGGGATTGGCTAGCTTCACTAAGCATAATCTGCTCTAGTGCCATCCATTTCCCTGCAAATTCCATGATTTTGTCATATTTTAGTGCTGCGTAATACTCCATGGTGTATAAATGCCACATTTTTTTTATCCATTCATCTATTGAAGGGCATCTGGGTTGGTTCCACAGTCTAGCAATTGTGAATTGTGCTGCTATGAACATAGATGTGGCAGTATCCCTGTAGTGTGCTCTTTTAAGGTTTTCAGGAAATAGTCCGAGAAGGGCAATAGCTGGGTCAAATGGTGGTTCCATTCCCAGGTTTCCCAGGAATCTCCATACTGCTTTCCAAATTGGCCGCACCCGTTTTCAACCATCATTTATTGATTGCTAGTATGATTAGATTGTGTCTGACATACTATTTTGTATGTATTATAATAAAATATTTTTAAAGTATGTTTTCTAAACACAGTGTGGACTGTCTTGGTGAATGTTTCCTGCAAGCTTGGAAGAATGTATACTCTTATGCTATTGTATGACATTTTCTATAGATCAATTATGTCTGATTGTTTGATGTCATTTTTTCAGTTCAACCATGGTCTTACTGGTGATTTGCCTATGATATTGGTCAATTACAGACAGAGCAATGTTTTTTTCAAACTATGATAATAAATTCACTTTTACTCCCATCAGTTCTATTAGTTTTGGGCCACAAATTATTATTTTTTTATTAGACACATGCACACAAATGAAGCTTTGTTTTATCTTCTAGAGATATGATCTCTTTATTATTATGTGTTTCCCCTCTTAATTTCTGAAAATTTTGTTTATTTGTGGGTCAGTTTTGTCTGAAATTATTAAAACTACTCTGATTCTCTTTTGAATATGTTCTCTATTTAGTTTCAATACATCATATCTTTACATTTGAAAGTTTTCTGTTAAACATCATAGAGTTGGGTCTTTTTTAATGAACAATGACAGTCTCTTTTACTTGGTATATTTTAGATCTTTTATATTTAATGTGTTTATTGATATAGTTAGGTTAATGTCTACCATGTTTGTTCTGGTTTTCTATCTGTATTTTTTTCACTTTTGTCTTACACTCTATGTCTTTCTATGTTTAATTTTCATTGTATATGATTCTATTTTTCTCCTCTCGGCATATTAGTTCTTTTTTTTTTTTTACTTCTTTAAGTGGTTGCCCTTTGATTTGCAATTTACATTTACAGCTTATCTAAGCTTACCTGCAAATAACTCTCTCTACAACTTAATATATAGGGCAAATATCTTATGGCAAAGTATCACAAATTTTACCCTCCTGTTTCTCATAAAATATCATTCATTTTAGTTATCAAAAAAACACAATCACTGAATATATTGGTGCTATTACATCTTGAACAGTTATCTTAGACAAGTTAAAAATAAGAAAAGTAATTTTCACCTTAATTTATTCTTTCTGTATAGTTCTTCCTTTCTTTATTCAGATGCAAGTTTCTGATCTATATAGTTATTTTCTTCCTGAAGAAGTTCAGCATTTCTTGCAGGCAGGCATACTGATGACAAATTATCTCAATCTGTGTTCTTCTTTACTTATGAAGAACAATCTTGCTAAATACAAAATTCTAGATTGGTGGGTTTTTTTCTTTCACCATTTAAAATATATTGCTCTACTCTTTTTGATGGCATGCATGACTTTTGAAATCCAATTTAATATTTAGACTTATTCATCTGTGGCTAAGGTATCTCCTTCCCATGGCTTTCTTCAAGATTTTGTTTTTGTCTTTGACTTTTTTTTCAGTTTAAATTTGGAATTGGTAGTTGAAGTTTCTCAGTATTTATTCTGACTAGTGTTCTCTGAACTTCCTGGATCTGTAAATTTTTGTTTCTCTCTGGAGAAATTCTGAGTCATGATTTAAATATTTGTACTCCCTCCTTTCCCCTTTCCTGTCTCTCTTCCTCCTATCCTTCCCTCCTTCCATTTCTTTTCTTCCTCTCTTCTTTATTCTTCTTCTGGTATTTCTATTTTATGTATATTAGATCTTTTATCACTTTCTCACAATCCTTAGCTATTACAATATTTTTTAACTTTTTCTTTAAGATTTTTTTCATTTGGGATGTTTCTATTGACATTTGTAAAGCTCCCTAATTCTTTCCTTGGCTATTTGCATTACAGAATTTATATATATATATGAAACTTTTAACATTACCTTTGACCCTCTCTTAGAGTTTGTATCTTTCTGCTTATATGACAAAACTCTCTGGCATGTTGCTCAATTTTTCTTTGGAGCCATTAGCATATTAATCATACTTGTTTTAAATTCTCAGTCTGATAAATGCAACACTTCTGCTACCACAGTTTCTGATTATGATGTTTGTTCTTCTTTTCTAGTCTTTTTGTCTTTTAGCATGTTTTGCAATTGTTTTCTTGAAAGTCAGATGTGAGATACTGAATAAAAGCAACCAAAGTAAACAGGTCATTGATATGAGGTTTTATTCTTATCTGACAAGGGGTTAGGCTATGTTAACTGTTGTAGCTCCAGTTTCCAGAAGCTAACATGTCCCCTGGTGTCCTTGTTTCAGTCTCCTCTATTATCTTTGGATTTTTCTAGAGATGTTATAAGGAATACCAAAGTGTATAGTACTTTTAGTTGTATTCCTCTGCCAATATTTAGAAGTTTTACTGATGCAGTGGTAAGGTATTGGGATGTTAGAGGGGAAGACATTCTGTAGTCCTGTGATTAGGTCTAAGTGATCCCTTGGCATGTGATCCTCACAGGTGCTTTTCCAAGTTGGTTCTCCTCACCACCTCAGCCTCCAAATTAGGTGAGAGACAAAGTTAGGGCGAGACTGGTGTTTGCTGTATCCCTCCCCCATTCAGGAACTAGAAAGGGACATGGTTGGATATTTCTCATCTCCAAGGTTGGTGAGGCTCTTTGAGAAGAGAGTCCCTTGAGGGTAGGTCTTGAGACCAGAAAGTTCTGTGAGTATTTTTTGAAGACTACTTTTTGATTCCTCTACCAGTAGCACAAGTTTATATTTAAATTTTAAATTCATCTTCACTCTGAGAAAGAGGTTTTTCTCTTGAAGGTAACACTCACAAAAATCTGGGGGCCTCAGAGTCCCACTCTGGAATTTTTAATTCCACATGGTACATTCAAAAATTTATCATTTATGGCTTAGGTCTTCCTATTTTAGTGCCAGTTCCCATGGAAGTTTGTCTCCAAGGTTTTAACTTTGTAAGTTGTTATTCTCTGTGTTGGTCTGTCTGTCTTTCCCATTTGGAGTGGAAGCAGTTCACCATGTAACTTCATTTCTCTAACAAATCAAAAAAGTTATGGAATTTTTAGTTTCTTCAGGTTTTTTTTCTGATTCTTTAGTCTTTTTCTTGAAACTCCTTACAAGATGAACAAAAACTGGATGTGCTTTTCTATTTTTACTTCTGTAGAATACAGAATACCTAGAACAAACAATATTTTTAAAATAAATGACTATAAGAGTGAGTTATTCAATGACTGCAAATGTGACTGGCATAGGTGACTGGAAACTATGTGGACAGAAATGAATTAAATGATTTATATATGAAGTATCATTCCTCTTCTTATCCTTTGGCTTTATCATTAATGAGTAGACTATGAGCTTGAGCTTGATCCACAGCTCTGAAATGCTTTGCTTGTTTTTTTATTACAATGACTATACTCTTATTATTTAAACTACCAGTATTTAATTTAGAGTGTTATATGGAGCAGTTCATTCAGTACAGGTACTCAATGGATGCTCTATAGTACATAACAGATAAAGAGGATTAAATGGCCATTTATAAATCTTCAACACTAGGATACTAGGAGCATTACAGTTCTATTTAATTAGACATGATTTGTGTTTTACTCAGTATCAAACTGCCATGAGGAAATATTTTTGTTAGAATGTAAGTTGGTAAAACAACAGAATAGGCCAGTAAATATCATCTATGGATCTGCTGATGAAAAAAAAAACATAAATGTGTTAAAGAACCAAGTCTCTGCTGGATAGTTTTTAATGGTGTCTAATATCTGCTCCCATACATTAAAATAAAGTTGCTAGATTGTGCTCAAGATGTGAGTATAATTGACCAACTAGAGATTATAATTTTAAGGATATACAACCAACAGAAAATTATTATTATTTTTTTACTGCCTGTTCTAGACCGGAGATTAAATTAAATGAAAGAATACTCCACTTATTTAAATATTTGTACATTCAATTTCAGAGATTATAAAAGGTCCTTCAGTTTCTGTCATTTAATGAAATAATCTTTCTCACAATATTCTTGAGAAAGTGATCTCAAGCCTTTATTGGAAAGTGTAACATGTAAAATAGATCTTTCTCAGTTCTGTTGGGTCATTATTATATGCTAGGCACTGGCTAAGGAGATGGTAACCATTTTTTCTCATTTCATTATTACAGGAGCTGTAATGATTAATTACAGAGGAAGGCAGCACTCCCCTGTTGACTAAGAAACAAAGAGTTATTTATTAGCCAATAAAAAAAAACAGAGAGAGAGAGAGAGAGAGAGAGAGAGAGAGAGAGAGAGAGAGAGAAAGAGAGAATGGGTGGGGAGGAAGGAAAGAACAAAGGAAAGAAGAAATAGAGGGGAAGAATTGCAAATACAACAAACAAGGCATACCACAGTTGAGATGAAGAGACGTTGACAGTAATCCAACAAACTCCTTCTAGTGAATTAGAACTGTGGAGAAAGTAGAGACTGAAACCTAAAGTGGAAGAATTATCTAAATCTGCAAGTGAGCAACTGTGGCATAGGTCCCCTAGCCTACTCTGACAGAAGATCCTGGAGAATCACTCTGGAGAAACCAAACCAGGTAAATTCTAGTATTAAGGACAGCTGGTACCACTTAGGGATCAGGTATGAAACATTTAAAATAAGAAGATTAAATAAAATTTTGCCTATGGCAAGACTTTAACCTCTTTACTTTTATGGATTCCAAAAGATTGAATATTGACACTTGGACAAATGAAAAATATGAATTATTACCCTATCATACTATATTGAGGCATTTGACAAACCAACCCATCATGCACAGCAATGTTCCAAACAAATTCTTGATTCCTGATCCCTCTGCTTTAAATAAGAATGAAATCGAATTCGGCAACGTATTTAAGAAAAGCTGCTATCATGTCAACCACAGATAAACTCAAACATGTGCACCCACGTGTGTGCTTGTTCACGCTCTTTCTCTTATCATGTGGATGCAGTTGAAAATTTTTTTAGGTAGAAAAATTTAAGGATAAAATTGTAAAAATATCTCAGAATATTGACATTCAATACTAAGACATTAAAAATAGTAAGCAGAATAAGAAATTTAACAGATTAATTTTGGAAGTCCAATATCCAAATTAAAAGATTTTGAAAAGGAACAGAAGAATAGAGAAGCAATAAGTGATATAATTGTCCAAATGGAAAGATCCCAGGGAATGCCCTGCATGGTAATTGCAGAGAGACTTATACCAAAGCAAGGCGTTGCAGAAAGTTGCCATCTTGGGTTCCTGTTTTCCAAACTGCATTTGGCATTCCCTCTCCCTGGAACACTCTCTCAGAATAAAGACTGTGTGGATTCCTCCTTCATGTCCTTTAAGCCCTTGCGCATAATCGCCTTTTAATAAAGATTGTCACTAAAACTTCTAATTAATAGCAAACCCCACAGCACTTCCTATATATCACACTCTTTTATTTTCTCCCTAGTATATGGAACTATATAATGTCCTGCACACTGTTTTTCTTATTTTGTATGTTCCTGTTCTGTTTTCCATACTTAGAATGATGTTAGCTCCTAAGGATGGGAATGATTGTCTGGTTTCTTCCTTACCATATCTCCAGAATTTAGAACAGTGCATGGCCTACAGCAGTCACTAAATGGCTATTCATTTTAAGAAAAAATGAAAAATCTTTCCTTCCAGAAATAAAGGAAAAGATTCAATATTGCACAGCACTTCTTTTTTTTTATTGTTGGTTGTTCAAAACATTACATAGTTCTTGACATATCATATTTCACATTTTGATTAAAGTGGGTTATGAACTCCCATTTTTACCCCGTATACAGATTGCAAAATCACATCAGTTACACTTCCATTGATTTACATATTGCCATACTAGTGTCTGTTGTATTCTGCTGCCTTTCCTATCCTCTACTATCCCCCCTCCCCTCCCCTCCCCTCCCCTCTTCTCTCTCTACCCGCTCTACTGTAATTCATTTCTCCCCCTTGTATTATTTTTCCCTTTCCCCTCACTTCCTCTTGTATGTAATTTTGTATAACCATGAGGGTCTCCTTCCATTTCCATGCAATTTCCCTTCCCTCTCGCTTTCCCTCCCACCTCTTATCCCTGTTTAATGTTAATCTTCTTCTCATGCTCTTCATCCCTACTCTGTTCTTAGTTACTCTCCTTATATCAAAGAAGACATTTGGCATTTGTTTTTTAGGGATTGGCTGGCTTCACTTAGCATAATCTGCTCTAATGCCATCCATTTCCCTCCAAATTCTATGATTTTGTCATTTTTTAATGCAGAGTAATACTCCATTGTGTATAGATACCACATTTTTTTTTATCCATTCATCTATTGAAGGGCATCTAGGTTGGTTCCACAGTCTTGCTATTGTGAATTGTGCTGCTATTAACATCGATGTAGCGATGTCCCTGTAGCATGCTCTTTTTAGGTCTTTAGGGAATAGACCGAGAAGGGCAATAGCTGGGTCAAATGGGCAATAGCTGGGTCAAATGCTGGTTCCATTCCCAGCTTTCCAAGAAATCTCCATACTGCTTTCCAAATTGGCTGCACCAATTTGCAGTCCCACCAACAATGAGCAAGTGTACCCTTTTCCCCACATCCTCGCCAGCACTTGTTGTTGTTTGACTTCCTAATGGCTGCCAATCTTACTGGAGTGAGATGGTATCTTAGGGTGGTTTTGATTTGCATTTCTCTGACTGCTAGAGATGCTGAGCATTTTTTCATGTGCTTGTTGATTGATAGTATGTCCTCCTCTGAGAATTGTCTGTTCAGGTCCTTGGCCCATTTGTTGATTGGGTTATTTGTTACCTTATTGTCTAATTTTTTGAGTTCTTTGTATACTCTGGATATTAGGGCTCTATCTGAAGTGTGAGGAGTAAAGACATTTTCCCAGGACGTAGGCTCCCTATGTACCTCTCTTATTGTTTCTCTTGCTGAGAAAAAATTTTTAGTTTGAGTAAGTCCCATTTGTTGATTCTAGTTATTAACTCTTGTGCTATGGGTGTCCTTTTGAGGAATTTGGGGCCCGACCCCACAGTATGTAGATCGTAGCCAACTTTTTCTTCTATCAGACGCTGTGTCTCTGATTTGATATAAAGCTCCTTGATCCATTTTGAGTTAACTTTTGTGCATGGCGAGAGAAAGGGATTCAGTTTCATTTTGATGCATATGGATTTCCAGTTTTCCCAGCACCATTTGTTGAAGATGCTATCCTTCCTCCATTGCATGCTTTTAGCCCCTTTATCAAATATAAGATAGTTGTAGTTTTGTGGATTGGTTTCTGTGTCCTCTATTTTGTACCATTGGTCCACCCACTGGACAGATCTTCCAAACAAAAGTTGAATAAGGAAACTATAGAACTCAATAACACAATTAATAACCTAGACTTAATTGACATATATAGAATATACCACCCAACATCAAGCAGTTACACTTTTTTCTCAGCAGCACATGGATCCTTCTCAAAAATAGGTCATATATTATGTCACAGGGCAACTCTTAGACAATATAAAGGAGTAGAGATAATACCATGCATCTTATCTGATCATAATGGAATGAAACTGAAAATGAACGATAAAAGAAGGAAGGAAAAATCATGCATCACTTGGAGAATGAACAATAGGTTACTGAATGATCAATGGGTTATAGAAGACATCAAGGAGGAAATTAAAAAATTCTTAGAGATAAATGAAAACACAGACACAACATATCGGAATCTATGGGACACATTGAAAGCAGTTCTAAGAGGAAAATTCATTGCTTGGAGTTCATTCCTTAAAAAAAGAAAAAACCAACAAATAAATTATCTCATACTTCATCTCAAAATCGTAGAAAAAGAAGAGCAAAACAACAGCAAAAGAAGTAGAAGGCAAGAAATAATTAAAATCAGAGCTGAAATTAATGAAATCGAAACAAAAGAAACAATTGAAAAAATTGACAAAACTAAAAGTTGGTTCTTTGAAAAAATAAATAAAATCGACAGACCCTTAGCCATGCTAACAAAGAGAAGAAGAGAGAGAACTCAAATTACTAGCATACAGGATGAAAAAGGCAACATCACAACAGACACTTCAGAAATACAGAAGATAATCAGAAATTATTTTGAATTCTTATACTCCAATAAAATAGAAGATAGTGAAGGCATCGATAAATTTCTTAAGTCATATGATCTGCCCAGATTGAGTCAGGAGGATATAGACAACCTAAACAGACCAATATCAATTGAAGAAATAGAAGAAACCATCAAAAGACTACCAACTAAGAAAAGCCCAGGACCGGATGGGTATACAGCAGAGTTTTACAAAACCTTTAAAGAGGAACTAATATCAATACTTTTCAAGCTATTTCAGGAAATAGAAAAAGAGGGAGAACTTCCAAATTCATTCTATGAGGCCAACATTACCCTGATTCCTAAACCAGACAAAGACACTTCAAAGAAAGAAAACTACAGACCAATATCTCTAATGAACCTAGACGCAAAAATCCTCAATAAAATTCTGGCGAATCGGATTCAAAAACGTATCCAAAAAATTGTGCATCATGATCAAGTAGGATTCATCCCTGGGATGCAAGGCTGGTTCAATATACGGAAATAAATAAATGTTATTCATCACATCAATAGACTTAAAATTAAGAACCATATGATCATCTCGATAGATGCAGAAAAAGCATTCGACAAAGTACAGCATCCCTTTATGTTCAAAACTCTAGAAAAACTAGGGATAACAGGAACGTACCTCAACATTGTAAAAGCTATCTATGCTAAGCCTCAGGCTAGCATCATTCTGAATGGACAAAAGTTGAAGGCATTCCCTCTAAAATCTGGAACAAGACAGGGATGCCCTCTCTCACCACTTCTGTTCAACATAGTTCTCAAAACACTGGCCAGAGCAATTAGACAGACGAAAGAAATTAAAGGCATAAAAATAGGAAAAGAAGAACTTAAATTATCACTATTTGCAGATGACATAATTCTATACCTAGCAGACCCAAAAGGGTCTACAAAGAAACTATTAGAGCTAATAAATGAATTCAGCAAAGTGGCAGGATATAAAATCAACACACATAAATCAAAGGCATTCCTGTATATCAGCGACAAATCCTCTGAAATGGAAACGAGGAAAAACACTCCATTCACAATATCCTAAAAAATAAAATAAAATACTTGGGAATCAACCTAACAAAAGAGGTGAAAGACTTATACAATGAAAACTACAGAACCCTAAAGAGAGAAATAGAAGAAGATCTTAGAAGATGGAAAAATATACCCTGTTCATGGATAGGCAGAACTAACATCATCAAAATGGTGATATTACCAAAATTCTCTATAGGTTTAATGCAATGCCAATCAAAATCCCAACAGCATTTCTTGTAGAAATAGATAAAGCAATCATGAAATTCATATGGAAAAACAAAAGACCCAGAATAGCAAAAACAATGCTAAGCAGGAAGTGTGAATCAGGCAGTATAGCAATACCAGACTTCAAACTATACTACAGAGCAATAGTAACAAAAACAGCATGGTACTGGTGCACAGCACTTCTTAATAGCAGCATTGAAATATGCAACCCAGTTAACAAATAAATCCAGCTTGAGAGTAGAATAAGCACATTGACTTTTCCTGATACACCAAGTTCCCAATATAAATTTTATCTTATAGGTATACTTCCTTAGCTTCTAGAACATGGGTTCCATCAAAAGGAGGAAATAAAATCAGATATAGGATTAGCTCAAAGAAACAGGGGATATTATTCAGGAGAGAAGCAAAGGCATTCACAAAATGAGGATTAAAACAAGCCCCAGAACAACATCTATGCAGCTGCCTGAACTCAAATGTACAGATGGAGGCAGAAAGAGGATTGTTCCATGGCTGTCTCTAAAGACAGGTGGGAGCAAAACAGACATATTCAATTTATCTAACACTTTTGAATATAATTTTGTTCTTATAAATGGTAGAAAATTCAGGTATAAATTAATGATTCAATAGTGGTCACACAGAAGAGGCAGTTTATTTCTACCTTCAGGAAAAAGTAGTTATATAAGAAAGAAAATATAATAATAAAGTAATTGTAGCACCTTTTTGAAGATTAGCTCTGAAAATATTTATAAGTCACAACAATACAAATTTTGAGTATTCATGTAACAACACAATACATTCAGGTCTCTATGAACTGTCATGAACTGTTGAGATACAGTATTAAGTGAAAATATGAAGGCAGAATAGGATGGCATAACTGCTTTTTTTGTTTCAATTGTTAAGTTTGTGATTTGACAGTAAATATTTAGAAACTTACCTGAAATATATGAACTAAATTATTATTAAAAACTTTTACCTATTGTTTCTTACTTCTGTATTCATTGCATTTTATATATATAAATAAGTATCCAAGCACCACTTTTAAGAATAAATTTCATATAAAATGTAGATTTAAACATAATTTTAATTTGTTCATATTTCTCCAGTATTTGGTCATGCTTTTGATTGTATGTTTAGATTACTTCGAGTGTTTTTCTATTTTAAATACCTTTCCATATGAAGCTTTGGAATTCATCTGATATTTTCCTAGAATACATGTCAAATGGAACTACTGATTGGACAAATTTATGTTTCCAGGCATTTGATAAATAATGAAGAGTAGAACATCAAAAGAATTGAAATATTTTTCACTCTCACAAGGAATATTTTTCCACATTATGTCAAAACTAGGTCGAATCATTCTTTTTATATTTGGCAGCCTATTTTTTTTTTAAAAATCCCACAAAATTGAGTCTAATTGATCACTAATGCATAGCATGGGTTCATATTTTGTAGGATGCTGATGATTTTTATATCTACCCCTTCCTTTTCCCATCTCGGTCTAAAGACTCCTATCATCTCTTTGGGACTCATAAATGCCCATCTGACCATAGAAACAAGCTCTCTTGTATCCCTATCCTTAAACTGCTTTTAGAATTACTTTTCTAAATCACAAATTTGTTCATACTATCTGCTTGCTTAAAAGCCCTTGAAGACTAGCAGTTTCAAATAGAGTTACGTCTAAACTTTTTAGGGTGGTACATTATATCAGTATGTTTTTGAAACAGCTTTCCCTCAATAATTATAAATAACTTGAGGTTGAGGACCTGATCTTGTTTGTGTAATATTCACTATTCACTCTATTTAAGTGGTGATTAATGAATGAAGGATGTTTTAAGTCAGTTTTTTGTTTTGTTTTGTTTTGTTATGCTTCTGTGACCAAAAAAAAAAAAAAAAAAAAAACTGACAAGAACAACAATTTTAGGAGGAAAAATTTATTTGTGGGTGTCATGGTTTCAGAGGTCTTAATCCACAGATGACTGACTCCATTCCTCAGGGCTGGAGGTGAGGCAGAAAGAACATCAGGGCAGAAGTGTGTGGAAGAGGAAAGCATCTGTGAGAATAGTACCAGGAAGTAGAGAGAAAGAGCTCTCCTCACTTATAAAATATAACCCCAAAGGCATGCGCCCAGTGATCTGCCTCTTCCAGTTACACCCTGCCTATCTACAGTTACCATCCAGTTAATCCCTATCAGTGGATTAATGCACTGATTAGGTTAAGGTTATCATAACCCAGTCATGTCAACTCAAAACTTTATTGGATGTCTCACACACAAGCTTTTGGGGGATAATTCATATCTAAACTCTAACAATGGGTAGAACATACCGATATAAGAATAAAATGGTCTAATCTAGAAGTTCACTTATTTAACTTCTCATTCATGCTTCGAACATTCATATAGCTATTACTATGTGCCAGATATATTCTTCTAAGTTCTAGAAATACAGTGGCATTAGAATTAAAAGTACCTTTCCCTTGGTGAGGTTGATGATAGAAAGTGGATGGGAGAACAACAAAATGTAAAAAATAACTTTTTTTTTTTTCATTTTACGGAGTGATAAGCAATTTTGTGCTTGTATATCAACTCTCTAAGAAAACCAAACTAAACTTAAGAAGCTCTGATTTACAGTATTTGTTGATCTCCCATCACAGCTGATGTCAAGCTAACAATGGCTAAGCAAAGAGCTCCCAAAATTCTTCAATATGGAACTGACTCTGGAGAGAGATTCAGCTGACTCTGTCATCATCATCATCATCACTGATGATCCCGAGGGAGTATTAGGATGTAGAAAAATAGCAACTGGCCACTTGAGTTAGGGTGAAAAGGGAAGGTCCAGCTGAAGAGGTGATATTCAAACCAAGAGGCAAATGAAGAGGGGAACCAAAAAGTTGAAGGTCAGATGAAAGCATATTCCACACAGAGAGGATAGCTATTGAAGTGCCCTAAGCTAAGTACTTGGCATGTAGGAGAGACAGAAGAACCAGAATGTGGATTTTAAATTTATTTTTCTGTTAGTAGACAACCTTTCGATCAAAAAGCCTCTTAGCCAAGATGAAAGAAGTGATTTGAAAGAGTGGAACATGAGCAGGGAGCCAAGATTGGCTTTGGTTCTTTGGTCTTATAATTCTTTGCTAATAGAGTTTCCAAGGATCATTGGGTGATTCCAGGAAAGCACACATCCAACCCAACTAGGGTTTATACAATGCAAAACGAAGCAGGCAGTAAGTATGATACTATGATTCCTGGGGTGTTCCTTCCAGACACTCCAGTCTATTTCTTTTATCTTGCTTACCCTACAAATCACCTGGACTTTGACTTTTTTTTTTTTTTTGGCCACATTACAAGTATTAGTAACTTAAATTGTTATTCTGAAAAATATTATTGGGGCAATTTGAGTAATATGTGGAGACAATTTAAATCCAACTGTGTGAGCAAAGCAAGAGATAATCAGATTGAATTATTTTAGTAGTGACTGGGGTGTTCTTTTTCTCTTGGAGTCAAGGTGACGAAGATAGACTTATTTTGATATTTTTACCTGGAGCATGTAGAGATGGGGAGAATCCAAAACAATATTTTAAGAATGAATCAGTTGGAGTTCAGATCTAGGCTTCACAAGTGATGGTTCCTCCTGAGTGAAAATAAATCCTATTGTGAAGCAAAGGGAGATTAGGAGGATTAAGAGGCGCACGTGAAGGATCTAAAAGTGGGTTTGCTTTTAATATGGAAACGATTTTTGTGGGTTAATTGTATAGAGCTCCAGCTCATTTTTGTTTTAAATTGAAATAAGCCTGGGTGTTTCTGGGACAGGAGAGTCTTCAGCTGCATGTGTAGATGCACTATTCATTTCTGTATAAAATATTTGCAGCTAATAGTCTTGAGAAAGGGATTATGGCCTGAAGATGCTCTCTCAAGAAATTAATTGTTATTGACATGCTAGTTATATTAATAGTTACAGTGCTATTTTTGTCCAATTGATTGTAATTTGTATACACATTCAAATTGCTTTTAGGAATAATGCTGAAAGTTTACACAGAATTATAAGATGTTCAAGGCAATAGCTAAAATAACTGTGTTGTTTCCAAAAAACGTGAGCTGTGTATAGAGAGGCTGTCAAAGCTAGAAAAGTCATTATTTTTCCTCATTGGAGAGGGAAAAAAAAACCCTCAGCTATGTTACTGATAAACTATCTTTCTCCACAAATAATACCCCCCCAAAATAGCTTAATGTTTTTTCAAGTTACACAAAAGTATTAAATGTCCAATGAAATCCATTTAATTTGACAAATCTCAGGCTGTCTTACTTTTTTCTTTAAAGTTACATATTGACTCATTTGTCTAGAATTAAAATTTCACTATGAATGATAATATCATTTTTACAATAAAATAAACATTTAATAATACTGCTATTTAGATATAGAAAACAAGAAATCTTTAGAAATCACTTATTAAACTGAAATATACATAGTGCTTATAAATAAATGAAGGAAAAGCCAAAGGAGAATTCAAATACTATTTTACTTCTAGATTCAAGTTGTTTTATTGATGAGTAATGAAATGAATGCTACTTGAATTTGGATTTACTTCTAAGTACACCCCCAAACCCCCATAATATTATTGGAAGTTCAATAGAAGAAGCCAGATATTTCATCTGGATCCAAATGGAAAATAAATTCATGGCAACTGTTCACACTCCTCAAGCCAAAAATTATTCTTAGCCAAATTCCTATCATCATGATGATAATGATCACCCCTATGAAGGAGAGCTCTTAATGAAGCAAGACCCAAATGGACATATTTAGCTTTTAAAGTCAGGGGTGGTTTTTATTTTCTTTTTCTTTTTTTTTTTTTTTTTTTTGGTATATTTTATGTTAATGTGAACTTCCTATTTCTATACTTAAAAAATCAGTTTCATTTAAAAAGAAAATTTTAAACTCAGCTTCATCTCAAATTGAGGTGATTTTCAAAATATTTTGGGCCAAATGAATCTTTAGATGGAAGTATTTTAACATTACCCAAGAAAGCAGTCTAACAAGGCCTAGAGCAAATTTAATTATTCTAATGTTTCCCAAAGCAGGCAGCATGTACAAATATTCTCCAGAATATTAACATATTTTGAGTAAAAAGGAATTTGAAAAACTGCATTAAAGCAGTTTGCATGAAATTTAAGCTTCTTTAATATCCAGATATAAGTTGTCAATCTATACATTAAATATGCAGAAAGTATGTATTAAAAGACAGTCAGAAAATGGGAGGACATCCCAGGCAGAAGGAAGAGTTTGAGCCAAGAGGAGCAGGTGGGAAAACATAAGGCATCTTTTGAAAAACTGTAGGGAAATTCTGGAGTTCCAGGAGATAAATCTGGAAATGAAGTCAAGAGCCAGATTGTGGAGGTTTTGAATGACAGGCCCAACAGTTCAGACTCTGACTTTCAAAAGTCAGTCACCAACCACTGAAGATTTCCTAGGAGGGTAAGGAGAATACAAATCTGGTAGTTTGGGAAGTTTAATCTGACCATAGTGGATATATTGATTTGTAACAGGAATAGTACTATTATTTAGTTAGAACACTCTTGTAATGAGCCAAGGATGAGATTAAATAAGAATGGGTGAAAATCAGATTGCGAAGTGAAGACATGATGCAAAATATATTGCAAAGGAAGAATAAAGGAAATGGGATGTAGTTTCAAAGACAGTTAAAGAGATCTGAAAGAGAATGATGGTAACTTTAGCAGTGAGAAGGCATCATTTGCTCCTCCACGTATCATGCTCTGTAACTGCCCCTATGCTGTGAGGACTTCAAAAATTCAGTTCATTTGTCTTCCTTTTTTCTTAAATCAGTTTTTGACTCTCTTTTAAATGTATTTAGCATATAATTTTAAGTGTTTCAAGCATTTAAGTTATTTTAAAGTCTATTGATATATCTGTCTCTTCACTGAGGTTACTAGTTTCATGAAGGTGGGGACCAAATTCTTCCATTTTCATCAGTAACACAGTAGCACACTTCAGAAACTCAACCATGAAAGAGTATGCCCAGAAGAGTTAGAATGTAAATAAGTCTAATGATAAACAGATGTGGGCATGTAGATGCAATTAGGATTGTAAAAAGGTCGTTTTATCAAAATGTTGGAAAGCCATTGTAAATAAGATTCAGGAGAGTGAAAAAAAAAAAAGAAATTAATCAGACAGAATTCCAGAGTACAGGGCATGCTGTGCCATGCAGTCTTGACTTGAGGGAAATGGAGGGGGCAGGAGATTAGCCTGGTAGGACATACTTTCCACAGTTGTTACAAGGTGGCTGATGCCTTTCTGTTTCCTCACCTTCAGCACAGGTCAAGATCAAATGTCATAATTTGAAGAAAATTTCTCTCATCTTTTAATTCTATAAATACTCATTGTATTTATTTTTCTTAAAGTCTCGCCTGCAGATTACCTGCAAAAAATCCCCAGAATAGCAAAGCTTAAGTGAAGTTCCATCTAATAAATGAAGAAGGGATGATAGAATTAGAATCATCATTTCAAGCTGACAGTACTTGAACCCACTATTTCAGTTTAATGTTATATAAAAAAGAGACAAACAGATTGCCTTCTTACAGAAGGATATAATCTGCCCTCTGTGTTAGGGCTTGGATCTAAAATGCCCCCACCCCAAAGCTCACCAGTTGAAAGTTTGATTTCCAATTCTGTAGCAGACAGAGGAGAGAGTCTTGGGAGGGATTGGATCATGAGGGCTCTAATCTCATCAATGGATTCATCCATTAATTTAATGAGCTATTGGGAGTTGGTGGAAATTTGGAAATTGGGGCATAGTCGGAAGAAGTAGGACCTTGGGGGCCTGCCCTTGAAGGGCCCAGGTCCCTTTGATCCTTTCCTTCTTCCTGTCTTCCACAAGGTGAAAAACTTTGCTTTATTACATGATTTCCACCTTGATATTTTGATATTTTGCCTCACCACAAACCCAGTAAAAATGGAGCCAACCAAGATGCCCTTCAGTGGATGAATGGATAAAAAAAAAAAATGTGGCATATATACAAATGGAATTTTACTCAGCAAGAAAAGAGAACAAAATCATGGCATTTGCAGGTAAATGGATGGTGTTGGAGAAGTTAGCCAATCCCCCCCCCCAAAAAAAAAATGCCAAATGTTTTCTCTGATGTAAGGAGGCTGACTCATAGTGGGGTAGGGAGGGGGAGCATGGGAGGAATAGATGAATTCTAGATAGGGCAGAGGGGTGGGAGGGAAATGGAGGGGGCAGGAGATTAGCAAGGATGGCAGAATGTGATGGACATCATTATCCAAAGTACATGTATGAAGACATGAATTGGGTATCAACATACTTTATATATAAACAGAGATATGAAAAATTGTGGTATATATGTGTAATAAAAATTGTAATGTAAAAAAAAACAAAGTACATGTATAAAGACATGAATTGGCGTGAACATACTTTATATACAGAAGTATAAAAAATTGTGATCTATAGGTGTAATGAGAATTGTAATGCATTCGCTATTGTGTATTTATAAAAATAAAATCAATTTATAAAATGGAGCCAAGTTACCATAGACTAAAACTTCTGATAAACTGAGCCAAATAAATCTTTCCTCCTTTAAATTGATTTTCTCATCACAGCAATTTAAATCTAATACACCCTCTAATATATTCTTGTCATAAAAAAATCAAAGTCTGAATTTGACTAGATTTCTACCTATAAAGCCAGTTTGAAGGGAACATAGAAGAACTAGAAAAATATGGGACAAATTAAAAAAAAAACCACAAGTATAGGAAGAATTCTGCAAAATATTCAATATGGGAAACAGATTGCAAGGAGTAAGATTTTAAAAAGGAGTGAAAAATCTATAAATTAAAATATGTTAAAAGAACTTAAAGACATGTTGACATGTCAAAAGTAGGGGATTATTTTGGGATATTGATTTTAAAGAACCCAAATTTATAAATCATTTGTGAGATAAGTAGGGAAACAAGATATTCACAAATTACTGTTAGATTTTAGAGATGATAATGCTATGTTTTAAAAGTATCATTATATATCTCAAAATACTTTAAGATAAAATTCTATAATGTCTGGAATTTGCTTCAAAATAATGTAGTAGTGGTTAGAGGTGGGGTTAAGTGGTGATCACATAAATGAAAGATGATTATCATTGAAGCTGTGTAATAGACATATAGTTCACTTTTATACATGTTTAACATTTTTCATTTTTAATTATTTTAAAATACAGGTTCCTAGGCTTTATATCAGAATTCTTAAATTAGAATATCTGAGGATTATTCCAGAAATGTGCATTATTAACAACTTTTGAGGTGATTATTATTTACACAAGGATATGGTGTCTATAGTCCTAGAATAATTTATTCCATTGATCTTGCTCTTGCCAGAGAAATGGAGCCAATTATGTACACATGTCTTATCCTTAAAGACAGAAGCTGTGTCTTCCTTTGCTCTGTATTTCCAACAGCCATATACTTCATATACACTAAATAAATATAAATTTAAAAAATTATGTTCTCTCAATAAATATTTTATGTGTAGAGTGCATAAGATTTACTCACAGATTTCAACCCATAAAGTCCATTTTAGCATCAGAAGTGTTGACCCTCTCACAGCTGTTAGCATGAATTCTCTGGCTATGTGGAATTTCTTATTCAGTGACATCTAATACTTCTAATTCCTAAATTGCCAAAATCTCCGTACCATCAAAGATAAAGTCGAACAGGATGTGAATAATTTTCTCCTCCTTTACAGTCAAGTAGAAGTATATAATATTAGCTGTCATGGGTAGAATATCTATATTGATATCAGAGATGCATATAAGACTTTTTAAGAAAATGAACTGAAATGTGACTACCTGCCATTATTAGCCCTTGACTTTGTCTGTTTAGATTTTTTGCTTGTGTACTTAAAATGGTTTATTAATTGGGCTGGGGATGTGGCTCAAGTGGTAGCGCGCTTGCCTGGCATGCGTGCGGCCCGGGTTCGATCCTCAGCACCACATACCAACAAAGATGTTGTGTCCGCCGAGAACTAAAAAATAAATATTAAAAATTCTCTCTCTCTCTCTCTCTCTCTCTCTCTCTCTCTCTCTCTCTCTCTTCCCCCCCCTCTCTCAATCTCTCTTTAAAAAAAGTGGTTTATTAATTAACAATTTTGACACTATTAAAAAGAATATTCTTAGGAAGTTTTAACCTATCATTGAAAGTTGTTCTCCTAGAGATCTTTGAATCTTTAAATAATAATAAAAAAATGGATCATAATAGACCATGCGATAGATTCTGTCCTAGTACTCACTTTGGTGAGTTTGGTGATTTTAAGTGTGACACTATTTTTACTGTTTTTGTTGGTTCCTGGTTTTCACACATAAAAATAAATAAGTCAGTCTACTCTTAGATCATCCCTAAGTTCACCTCCAGTTTTATGGTACTTCTAGGAAAAAAAATGACCTCACCTAACATTTAAACAGAAAACAACCTCTCAAGGAAGAAAAAAGACATAAATGATATCACCTCAGAGTCTTAGGTGGTAGTAAATAATGCTAAATTCATCCAATTCTGTTCTGAAGGTATAAATCTAGGGATATGAAGGATTGTCCCCACTTTGGCTTACCTGCTTATGAGCATGATCATAAGAATTAATATGATTGTCAAACTCCTGGTGTTTGTGATACTGCTTGTCACATAATTCACAGTAAAAGTTTGCCTTTACGTCTTCCAGGGCCTTTGCTGTGGACTTTTCCTTTTCTGAAAAATCCTTTAAAAAACAAAAAAGGCAAAAAAAAATATTGGTTATATTTCTCTCTGATAGCATAGCCAGATATCATATTAATCAAATTGGCATTTAATACTTTTGTGACTAAAAGCTAGGGTGAGACTCATTATTTCCTGGAAAAGTATGACACGGTAGAAGTAACTTCGAGTTTAGCATTAACCCTAACATGTAAATCAACATATGAGTTCTGTCAAAGAAGCCCTGGTCTTTACTCATCCTTCCTCTTGTTGCCTATTTCCAGGTTGTGATTCTGCCTGGTAATTAAGCACTCTCTCTGTTCCTACTGTATCTCCTTTATTGACTTTCTGTGTCCCATGTGATTTCACAGTCCACCAGCAGCCAATCAATCAATCCAGTACATACACTCCTCTAGGAGTGCCTTCATTCACACTATAGTTAGAGCCTGATGTACCTTATAATCTCCAACTCCAGCCTAATTATCTTCCACAAGCATTCATTCCTGCTAGACAGTCTAGCCTTTGGGTTTCTCTCTCTCTCTCTCTCTCTCTCTCTCTCTCTCTCTCTCTCTCTCTCTCTCTCTTTTGATACCAGAGATTGAACTCAGGGGCACTCAACCACTGATCCACATTCCCAGCCCTATTTTATATTTTATTTAGAGACAGAGTCTCACTGAATTGCTTAGCACCTTGCTTTGGCTGAGGTGGGCTTTGATCCTCCTGTCTCAGCCTCTTGAGCTGCTGGGATTACAGGTGTGTGCCACCATGCCTGGCTTAATTTTTTTTTTAACATTTATTTTTTTTTAGTTGGACACAATATCTTTATTTATATGTGGTGCTGAGGATAGAACCCAGGGCCTTGCACATGCTAGGCAAGCACTCCACTGCTGAGCCACAACCCCAGCCCAGCTTCATGTTTTTTTAAAAACCATTATCATTACAACTTTAAGGATATTTTATCTCAAACAGTTTTAGCTATATCATTCCCCTCCTTAAAATCCTGTTGATTCTCTCATTGCCTGTGGATTCATTGTGACAAGTGGTTACTATGTATGAACTATGTATCAGGTAGTTGTGTTACCTCAAGTATTCCTCAAAACAACCCCATGAGATTAATTCTATTTTTACCTGCATTTTACAAATGTATCAACCAATGCTCAAAGAGATCATATATTCCTGGTCACTAAATTTATAAGTGGAAAAGGGATTTGAATCTGACAACCTGTTCCTAGGCCCTGTGATAACAAATGGCTTAGACTTGCCATTCCCTTTAAAGCCTACCCCTGGATATGCCATAAAAGCTTCTTCCTACCATGCCAGCAACATCTCATATCAACCCTTGCTCCCATACTGTCCTCTTTAATTCTATCCCTAGGTATGCAATTGGCTTTAACTTCATTCATGTCTATTGCTCCGTCAAAATCTTTGAGGAAAGGAAACATTTTATTCATTTTTGTGTCTACAATGTTAAACACCATATTGTCTAGTTCAGGACATTTATGCTTTACATAAATTAATGCATAATGCCCATACCTCTCTACATGTCCTAGTTTATTTTCCTAGTGCCAATTGAATGGGTGACTGTATGTAGTAGATGACACACTTTCATATAAAGAATGATAAACACATTAAAGGCTTGAGTTTACTTTCATTTCTCCCAAATGACCAACCTGCTAATCAAAGAAATCAGACCATAAGCCTACATGATAGATATGTCACTGACCAGATTTTTAAAAGTAACAAAAATAATTTAGGCAGTTTTCACAAAGGCAGGTGAAGTTACGAGACAATTAATTTAGACATGGAAGCATAGTGATTCAAGTTCAAATACAACAGGGAAAAACAAATGGCAACCAGCAAAAAGAGCATGAGTATCTTTAACAAACAGAAGAGTAGACCAAATATCTTGATTGCTTATCCAAGAGACCAGAAGAAAGAATTTGGTGACATTCTAGGACAATGGACACAAAAGCTACTGAATAGGATATATTCAGTGATTTTTGGGACAAAAATCTAGGTGCTCAAAGAACCAAGATAATGGCCTGCTGATGTAGTCACTGTTGAGAGCCAATGCAGGCAGATAGCACTGAGGCAGTGCAAAATCTCTTCATGCAGTAGACTTAGCATCAGGAAACCATTATTTCTTATCTGGTGTTTTCCCCTTCTCCTTCCTTCCTATAATTCCAGGGTCTGGAGTAGAACTACAGGTTACTTATTTTCTGTTTCTTTATTATGTCATTGGAACAACAGGCTTAGAAAACTAATCATGTACCTTGGACATTGGTTAACTATGCCTTGATGATCAAAAACACCTCAGTCTCATGAACCGAAGCAAGAAATAATTGAGAATTCAGACTTGATCTGCTGGAAAAAAATGTATTCCTTTATTAGTCTAGATTATGTGGGGTATTCTATGATAATAACTCAATGGCCAGGAGTAAGATCCACTGAGGGAGGGAGGAAGGAAGGAAGGAAGGAAGGAAAGAAGGAAGGAAGGAAAGAAAGGGAAGGGGCAAAGGAAGAGAGGGAGGGACAGGGTAAGTGAAGGAAAGAGAAGGAGAGAGAGAAAAAGAATTGTAAGACTCTTTGACAAATTTGAAATTGAGGCTGAGCTGGATAAGCAGCCAAGTTTGCTCTTCATAAGTGATCCACACCTTCTGTCTATGATCTTACCCAGTGTGAGGTAGGTCTGTTCTAGAGTGTGAAACTGAACTATCTACTCAGATGGTGCAGAGTGAGGCCAGCTATATATACCAGAAGGCTGGAGAATAAAGTCTCAGATTGGTGGAGGTGGCACAGACACCCAACTTACTGTTTAGTAGAGGAGGTAACTAATGTTTAGTGATGGCAGGGTTTGTACAGATCAGAGAGCTAGGTAATGGTAAAGTGGGAGCACATTAATCACTGGGTCATGCTGCCTCCTCCACCTAACCATTCATTTATTCAACTAACCATTAAGTATTTGTGCATTCAAGAATCTCTTATGGAGCAACTTCTAAATGTCCACTTGTTCCTGGGTGTTACTCTCAGAAGTTTCTATAATGTGGGATAGAATTACATGTAAAGAGAGAAAAAAAAAACATAAATTGTGATAGAGTAATAATAATTGCAAGTTGCTAAAGAGGAGTTATCAAGTTCAGACTGATTAATTGGAAGACAAAGGTCAGGTTCTCTCTCTTTTCTTTAGCTGTCTTCCTTTTCCTGTCTCAGTTAAATACACTGTAAACATGCAGTACTTTTTGGCTTTGTGTTGGGTAATAGGGTATTTTACTGATAAAATAGCTCCCCAAGTAAATTAACATTTACTTTCTGAAATTATTGCATAATCTTTAAATATATTTGAAGATGTGGAATAAATACAAAAAGAGCAAAAAAATAGCCATCATTTCTGTCAGTAAATTTTAATTATAAAAATGAATAAAACTGGCATATAAGATATAATTCCTTTATTTTTCTTTTCACAATTTGCTTAGTGGAAGATGTTTTTGGAAGTTTGTTTAATAGAATAGAACATTTATGAAATAAAAGGAAGCTTCTTGTTAATCATTCTCAATTTTCCATTAAAATGTTGAAAATCAATTACAAATTGAGTATGACAGTTATCATAGCAAGAGTCATTCCAAAAATATTAGGTAACATCAATGGGCATTTTATGGTGTAATTTAATAAAGAGTCTGTATAATTAATTACTTTTTAAAATTAATGTTGTGGGTGTGAGGAGAGAATATGTACTTTTTCACACAAAGAATTTTTCTCATGCTTATAATAGATGTGTCCATAAAGTGACAAGTATTCTGAGTAGAAGAATACATTTACTTAGAAACATGGATATTTGCTAACAAATTATTTTTATTTTTGTAATAATCATTACACACTAACACTCATCGAGCTAGCCTTATAAACCAAAAATATGCCAGATGCATGTTAATTCACTTAATGTTCATGATGACCCCTGTACTATGTTCTGTTATTACTCCATTTAAAGCCATGGGAAGCAATGGCACAAACACAGGTTGAAGCTCATACAGTATTGAAGACCCTGGACCAAGCTCAGATCTGCCTGATTTCAGAGCTATTTAACTACAATGCTCATAGCTACCCCAATGACTTAGTCTTATCCAGATGCCAGGTAAGTCCAGGTTATCTCTGCTAACTTATTTGTGGACTCAGGGTGATGCAGAACCTTTAACTCCCAGAGAATGAAAAACTAATTATAATTTTAAAGACCTATAATGCTCTTGAAACTGAGATATGGGCGTAAGGAAAAAAGGTAGTAGTCCTGTTCCATTGGTTGTGAATATGTGCCCTGATTATAAAAACAGAAAAAAGAAAAGAAAGAAAGAAGAAGAAATCAGTTGTGGTTCTTCCTATCTTCTTGATGGTAATACCAGTTCAAAGCTTTGGGGACTGAATTCATATTTTTTATTTACATGATAGCCTGCATTTGACCTTAGACTACTACATACAAGTGATTGATTTAATAATTCTAATATCTTCCAATTGTTCTATTTTATTGTCGCCAACTAAAATCTTCCTTTAAAATCTGTGCATTTTCTTCTCTTTCAATGAAGTTTCTGTTGCTGACTCAGGAATTTCCTTTGGCTCCATTGCTTCCCTGCATTTTTGTTACAGGTTGGGTAACACAAACTTGATTTAGAGTTTTTTTTTTCACTCATTTTTCTTATTTTTATAATAGGGAAAAAATTTGCCTTAGAAAACTGAGTGCTAGCCTCTCTTAAAGCAATTTCAGCACTAAAGATTTCAGTTATCAGTAAAAATTAAGGGGAATAATAATAAGTAGCTGGCAGTATATTTGAGTAAAAATGAGATATTTTTAGAGAAGCACTTATCATTCAGCACTGCAAATGCAGGTGGTGAAGTCCAGAGTGCACCACTTCATGATGGCTAGAAAAGGCCAAAATTGCCACCTCAAACATGCTGTTTGGGCAAAAGGGTAATTTAGAGCTTGTCATTTTGAGCTACTGCAGATACAGAAGGAGCACCAAAAATGTTACCATTTAGTAAGAGAAATTTATATCATTATAGGAAAATTTCATCCATACAGATAGATCCCTTTCTGCAGTAGGATGAGGGTGACCTTAACATCACTAGAGACTCAGAACCAATGGGAAGGCAGACTGAGCTCTATGTGGAAAACCATTTCCGGGTTCAAGGTGTTTTTCCTGGATCTTAATCAGACTATTTTGCATCACTTCTTCCCTTGATTCAGAGAATGATGGCATTAAAGTGTGAAGTCCAAGACAACTTCTGAAGACTCTAGAAAGTTTAGTGATTTGAGTTTCCAATGTGTACAGCAAGTATGAGTGTTATCAAACTTCTCTTTGTTTTTCTTCTATTAATCTATTTTTTTCTTTCAGGAAGTCTCAGCTAAAAACTAACAAATTAAAAAAGTACATTTTATCTCCTACATGATGTTTGGATGTTTTTTTGTGCATGTATTTATATGTGCATGTGTGTGTTTTTATCATTGAATGCATCATTGAATGCATGTGACATTAGAAAAACCTTTTTTAAAAAAATACCATTCTGAATCTACAATTTGGGGGGGGGGGTTACTGGGGAGTTAAACCAAGAGTGCTCTACCACTGAGTTACATCTGAAGTCATTTTTAAAATTTATTTATGTATTTATTTATACATCTTGAAACAGGGTCTTGCTAACTTGCTCAGGCTGGCCTGGAACTTCCTCTTGTCTCAGCCTCCCACATCCCTAGGATTACAGGCGTATACTACCATGCCTTGCTACAAAACAAATCACTGGTGGAAATTTGAGCAAATGAGAGAAGCCCTTGTCATCTTTTGCCCACTATCAGTACCTAAGCTATCAAATTAAATTTTGTTTATATAATTAGGGTTTTCAGAGTTTTTTAAAAAAAATCTCACCATACATACACACACACACACACACACACACACACACAAATATGTATATTTGTGTGTGTGTGTGTGTGTGTGTGTGTGTATGTATTACTTTGGACTATTTAAGAACTGCACACATAAAACACATAGTTAAGAGAGTATCATAAAGGCTTAATTAACATTAAAATTATTTGTATTGATTTTCTCAAAGTTGTGACTACTTTTGTAAAAGCAATGCTCTTTGCATTCTATAGCCTCTCGTATGTTGCTTGTTACTTAGAAAAAAACTCAATAACCAATTGAAATTAATAAACAACTAGATCAGAGAATGTGTTTCCCACTACTACACACATAGATAACATGAACTTCCCTGGTGACATAAACCATCATGGAGCTTTAACTGTTGGAAAATGGTAGAGTAAATGAGTATGAAGTCAAACATATCCACCTTTTAGGCTATTATTATAATTTTATTAAATGTTGATTTTGAGGTCTAAGGAGATTATTGAAAAATTATTCTGAAGAAATTAAAGTTGGTAAATGCACGTAGATTAACAAATAGAACTATAGGTTCTTGATGCTCAATGCTTTTTCCATTTTACTACAATCAGTTGTTTTCCATACAATTAATTATGAAGCAATTATAGGTTTCCTAGATTTGGAAGAGGATATTTGCAAAAACTTGGACCTTTCATCCTTTTCCTGGGAAAGTATGATGTTGTCCACTTGATGGTTGTGAAAGAGAGTTTTTCTTCTTTTATTAATGATTCATTCAACATGTCCATATTAAAAGGTGAATCAATTAGCATGTGAAATTTCCTCTGGGTGTCCTATATTAGGGACAATTCAGTATCATTTCTAACTTGAAAAGAATAAAAAATTTCTGACTTCTAGTCAGATGCAAGAGTCTTTATTGCACTGGTGTTCATGAAACAACAAATATTTAGAGATTGTTTATGTAATTGCTTATTTTATAGAAACTTCCTAATCTGCTACAACTTTTAAAAATATGTAATTTTTTAGTTGTAAATGGACATAATACCTTTATTTTGTTTATTTATTTTTATGTGGTGCTGAGGATAGAACCCAGTGCCTGACATGTGCGAGGCAAGCACTCTCTTGCTAAGCCACAACCCACCCCAGCCCCCCTAATCTGCTACATTTGAACAGAGATTATTTTTGAGGATTACAAACGTTTCCATTAGAACCCCTGTTCATCAGGACTCAATACCACCAACTTCATCTTCCCCAGCACAAATTTATATACAATTCTTCCACCAAAAAATACTTTAAAAAAGAAATAAGGAAGTCCCAGGTGCATTCTATGATAACCATAATAGGAGCTATTATTTTATTTCTTAATTATGTTTTTCTGCCTCAGGAAAAAAGAGGTGGGAATAATTTCCATATTATTTGCTGATCTGATACAGATGCTACATTCAGCCCTTATCAGCAAAATGAAGCAATATCCTTAGGTGAAGAAAAAGAGGTTCATGTTCAATAAATACCCATCAAAGAATGCACAAATGAATAATGAAGGAAGGAATGAATATATTTGATTTCTTTCTTTCTTCCCCGTGATTCATTGTGATAAAAGGGAAAATTGGAAATCCTGAAATATATATGGAAGTGTTAAAACCCATATAACTTCATAACATAAAGACAGATTTCCCCAATAATAATGTATCAACATGAATTGACCAATTGCAACACACTAACCTACCACATTATGCAAAATTTTAATAATAGAGAAGGTTTGGGAAGAGTTATGGAAACCATGTACTATCTGCTCAGATTTTCTCTATACTGAGAACTACTCTGAAAATAAAGTCTACTAATTAAAGAAAAGGATGTGAAATCAGTTACATATTAATAGATCTACCTTCACTGAACACAAAGAATAACCCTGAATGGTGTAAGAATAATCTAATCCATGCAATGTGCTGCCTATAGCTGAGCAGAAGTCATGGAGAATGACAAATGCAAGCTATGCTGGGTGGTAAGATTTTAAGACTCTCGGTTCCCTTCTGTCATTTCCTATAAGACAGACAGCAACACTCAGCAACTCTGAAGAAAAATGGGGCCTACCGACAGACCATATTTATGATCATTAGGTCCACTGGAAATTCAAGGGTAATGTTTCTGTATTGGAAGGAATGATTTTGAAAGTGTTTCTTGTGTGGGTGTATAAAATATAAGAAAATAGGTTTTCTTCTTCCAGACTGACAATACTGTTCCATTTATAAAGATAGTAATTACCACCCCATCAATTCAGCCCACAGATATATATAACTGTAATGAATATAGACATATTGCATTCATCTAAATTGAATACATTTAAATGAATACATCCATTGTGCATCAGACAGGAAGTACATTCATTTAGCCATTACTCCTGCTGTAACTACTTATTGTAAAAATGCAATTAATAGTGTCTGACATTTCATTTTCTAATAGAAGAGAAATCAATGAAAAATGTCAGTTAACTAGTTTTCTGGGAATTTGCTAGTGACACCTGCTCAGTTACAAACCATTTTTATTTAATTCCAAATTTGTAACAGCTATCTAGGGGATAAGTGATCATTAAGAGATGCGGACCTAGACACTATTTCACCTTTGATTGGGAATTGAGTGAAAATACGTTTTCTTGAATAGATTCAGTGATTTTCAAGTAAGTTCCATTCTTTAGCCTTCTTTAGTCAAATATTAATCTCTACAGAGCCGAGAGTACATCTGCTAAAGTAGGCCTGGAAACTCCTGAGGTGGGGTGTTAAAATAGTATAAAGCCAATAGCTTGCTTTTAAGGACAAGCAAGTCTAATACCTACTGAAACTCCAAGGGCATGCAATTTTCCTGAATATCTGCTCTCACATCTAAAAATAAGTCTGTTATCTTTGCTTATTTTTTTTAAATAACCAGAGATGTTTAAAAGGTGATTTAGCTAACAAATGCAACGTATTGTTTCAAACTTGCTGTTCCAGGCTTCTATCAATTGAAATTCTAATAGGTAATTTACTATCAAACTTAGCAATTGTGAAAGAAGCATGTTTTTTGGTCTCAAATTTTGAAACATAGAGCTGAGAAAATGCGTCCAAGTAAAGAAAATCTTTTAAAAATGCTAATTTACTTTGAGAAAGAGACATTCAGAAGGGCCAGCAGAAATGCTATAAACCAGGTTATGATCATTTTAAGATAGATCATATAACAATGCACAAACGCTTGGCTCCATTTTCATATAATTTGGCAGAAATATTTGTCACTTATGCTTCATCTTTTAAATATCCTTATTAGAGAACTCTGCAAAACTTGAATTAGACTTCAGAAATCCTCAAAAGAAAAACTGCATATGAGTTTACGTACATACACTTGCTTTCTTGAAAAAAAATTAAAAATGCTTGCCATTTAGAGACTCAGAGCCTGATTAGCTGGAAACTGGGACCAGAGGTAATCCGTGTCATAATGAACGACAGGACTGATAATACAGCCCACCAGACTGTGGAGAACAGTCTACAGGCATAAAAGATTGTCACAGCTGCTTGAGCAATTGGAAGCCCCACATTTATTGCTAACACTAACATCAGCTCAACAAGCTACTCTGAGCTGTGCTTCAATCTATTGTTTGTGTGGAAAATGTGCAAGTTGTGTATAGAGCAAATCTGTAAAAGAGGTAACTGCTATAGAAAAGCATGTGCGGGTCCATTGTAAAACAAGAGAAGTAAAAATGTTAGAATCATGAAATTGGAAGGAACCTCAGAAATCCTTTCCCAGATAAAGGAATTTAATCCAGGAGAAGCTCTGGATTGACCAGGCTTATGCAATATGATAAGAAGCAGATCCAGGATGAAAATTCAAGTCCTTGACTCTTGCTTTTGACACCCATGGATGAGCAATTTATTCTGTGGAGTCTATTTTCACATTTGAAAAACGAGATTGGTGTAGGGGACCAAATGTTTGTGTCTTGGAGACTCCAAAGATATATAAATGAATAACTGGAGTCCTTAATGCACAGAAGTAGAGAGAGAACTGTATTCTCTTTGCTCAAGTCAGATAATCATAATTAAAATTTATTTAACAACATAGTTATAACATATTTAAATATTACATTCTTTATTTTGGGGATGTCAGAAATAGGAATTTTTGTTTCACATTATCTGCTAAAGAAGGAAACAGAATCACTCTTACTAAAGACCTTCTGTTTCCTTTATTCTTTTAAGTCTTAAAAACAAATGGAGTTGTTTTACTCCATTGTTACTAGTTTTAGACTGTTATAATGAATTGAGTAATGAGCTAAGCCAGTGTTAAAAACTGGTTTTAGAAAGGCAAAAGGTAGCTCCTTCTCTAATGTAAGAAAAGCATCTAAAATGAAAGATAAGACAAAGCAAAAAGATTTAAAAAAAACCCTCACATATAAGATGTTTAATTTGTTTTAAAGATATTTATATGCTGTCCCTGAAGGTGTGTAGTAGGATAGGGATTTAGCTGTGTGTGAAGGTTTGGATTACTTACTCTGCTAGTCCACTGTGCAAGATAATATGCAATCCCTGTTTTTAAGAAACTCTTAGACCACCTGCAGAGAAAGGATTAATTCACAGGATAGGAAGGGCAACTCAAAGGTGCATGTAATCATATGGTGGAGATTTAAAGTGCTGTGTGCATTTAGAGAAAGGAAATAGTCATGCTGCTCCCCAATGTACCTATACAGCTAAGCAGAATAAATCTTATTAAGATAGAATTTTATAATGGGTCTAAATTAATAGTGTTAGGTTATATTCTTACATATAAAAAAAATCAGTGATATTTGGTGGACTCTTTAATTCTGGGGTTTAAGACGATGAAAATATACTCCTGAGAATGAATGAACTTCCATTTGGTAATGAGAATAATAGACATTTTACTGTACGTACTAATAAGCCAGAAGCCATACAAACTTTAGATAGGACGTAATTCCTATCCCCCATTTCCTCTTAGCAACCCATTGTAATTTCTGACCAACATCTGAGGTACCAATCATGATCCTTACTGTGTCATGTACTCCTTGTGATTATTTTCCTGGTCATCTCTTTTGTACTTTAATTTCCTTGGTTCATAGCCTTTGTACACAGTCTGAATTCACTTTGAATTGGCAAAAGCACAATCAAATGATTTTTTTTTTAAATAATACCTATAGGCTTTGTTATTTCCATTCATTATGCCATGGAAAGCCCTGATTCTGGCTTCAATTGGCTTAAAAGCTCTGCTGCAATTCTGGGCTGGAAACTGTGTCCTCATTAATAAGTCTACTTATCAGCAGATCTTTATTCTATGCTAGCTACAGTCATGGCAGGGGACATTTAAATCCCCTTTAGAGGAAAAACCTCCTCTTCAGTACAAAACAAAAATTTTCATTGATAGGAAGAAATGATACCCTTAGGCACCTAAATAATGATTCCTTAGGTTTTTCCTAGGAATATCAGCAAAAGGACAGATAAGAGTATCCCTCCTCATTTATTGCATATTTGAATATCAAAATGGCTAAGCAATGGATACCATGCAAGAAGGAACACCAAAGGAAAAAAAATTGGGGAAGTAAAACCCAAATGAGGACCATGACTCAAGACATGGAAATGGAAAGAGAAAAGAGATATCTGGGGGAACGCAGGAGTCCAGATTTCCCCTGTGAGGGGTAGAAGAGAAGGCTAATGAGGAAAGGATCAAGTTTGTGGTGTGGACCCAAATTTAAAAACTAGATGTTGGATGGGAGAGAAAGAAAACATCATAAATATTTCCTCATTTCAAGGTAATGTTTTAGCCAAATTGTATTTGTAAAGGAGTGGGGGACATATCTGTTTCAGGATTGTCCATAATTTGAAATTTATTTGTGTGAACTTGAAAATTTAGGAAAATTAACACTATTTACATCTATGAGGATCAATATTTCATTTAATCAGTCTTGGCCTTGACAGTCCATGGGCTGGACCAAATCATCAATGTTTCTCATGAAAGTCTTTTGTCATGTAATATTCATGGGATTGTTTTTAGGTGCCTAAGTATCTTGCAGTAAACTTAAGAAATTTATGGTCTTATTTTGGGATTTTTATAAACCAGGACAGGAATTCAAAGCTTAGAAATAAATTCGCAAAATAATTATCAAGCTGTGACTATTTTAGGTGCTATTGGAACTGCAGAAGAGTTGGAAGGTATTATCCCTTTAGTAAAAGCATGCATAGGTAGTTAATGAAGGTAAAATTTTGGAAAATAAATAGCACTTTACAAGGAATTAAGAGTAATGAGGAGGTACAGAGATTGGGGCAAGAGAAGTCTTTCATTCTGATTTAACCACTTCCAAGCTCAATAGCCTTTAGTGTCACTTAGGTTCTATATAATGAATATAACGATGTCACTCTCACAGAATGGATGTAATGATTAAGTAAGTTCAGACATCAAATGTACCATAGTTCCAAGCATCACACAGCAGTTATTATATATATATATATATATATATATATATATATATACACACACACACACACACCTATGTATAGATGTATTTATGTATGTGTATATGCGTTTGTGTGTGTATATATATATAGATAGAGATATGAATGCATATTTGTGTATATATATATATAATATATACATGTGTGAAAAAAAGACATACTTGCCAAGGAATTAGCAAAAATGGAAAGATTAAAAGCAGAAATGATGTCTAGGAAGTTCTGTGTTTTGAAATTAGTTATTAAAAATGGAGGAGCAGTTGGGAATTTAGCTCAGTGATAGAGCAGCATGTGCTTAGCCTGCATAAGAGCTTGGGTTCAATCTCCAGAATCAAAACAACAGCAGCAGCAGCAACAACAAAACAGAAGAGTCAGTATGTCCAGGAAGCCAGGAGAGTCCAGTTCTGGAGTTGAATAGCCTGAGTTTAAGGTGAATCTCTATCACACACAGGTGTGGGGTACTCAACAATTTGAAACAATTTGACCTTTATTCCTTTCCTTCATCTGTAAAACCTGGATATACAATAAGAGTAACTAACTCATTGGTCCATCGTACTGATTATGGAAACAAATCAAATAAAATGCCATTGTACAAGTCTCAAGTTACTATTGCATTTTGTAATTTCTAGGTCCTGTTTTGTGGTATTTTATTTTTTCAGAGTTTAACAGTAAATATAAAAATATGGCATTAGATTTGAGTGTGATGCACTTTATATATACATACATACACACACACACATACACACACACACACACACACACACACACACACATATGTTTATATAGGCAGGTCAGAGTTTAGAGCAGAAGTGTCAGGCTTCAGAACAGAGATGTGAGGTTGAGTCTTAAAGATCCCACTATAGACTCTGTAAAGAAGGGGAAGTCTAGTGTCTCACAACTCACAGCCAAACAATGCAAATAAATAAAGAATGAGCCCATAAGTTCCAATAAAAAGGATTTCTTCCCACAGGGAAAGGATGTAGTTATCTGTACCCAGCTGAGTGATGTACTATGTGGATGACAAGGTTTTCCTCCTACGAGACTAGTTTGTGTCGCAGAATAAAAGGGGAAAAAAAAATCCAATGCAAAAACAAGCAGAAGCCTCAGTCAGATACTTAATCATGGTCCTATGAGGGCTCTAGTGTCCTTTATTGCTGACTCTTTTATTTCCAAACTCCCTATGGCACTATATTCCAGATAAGTTACTTGTTAGAAATAATGCTCTTTGCATTAAACATACAGTTTCCTTACTGTAAGCAGGCTGTGCCTTCAGCTCAAGATGGTGAGCTGGCTTCCTGGCCTGGTCTTTTGCTATTGTGTCCTTTAGATTATTGCCAGTGGTCTCAGTACAAATGGACTAGTTATTTTAAGTACATTTTTGTTATTTATAAACATTTTAGATATTTTTGTTTTCTTTCTGCTACCTTATAGAAAATAGTTATTTAAAATTTTAGTAATTCATGATATGTAGAAACCTATTCTCCAGATGAACAATGCTTGTTTAGTCCACAATGACATATGTTAGTCTTTATTACATTTATAGTGAAAATATTCCTTAAGTGTCATGACAAATTACCTCAAGGTCACTTTATCTTATATTTCGTATAAAATATAATAGCTTATAATTTTTTAACTGATTTTTTTTGCCTTGGGACCTAATTGATTCCATAATGTTTTCATTGAAAGGAAAAAAATGTAATCTTGCAAATGCTGTTAATACTATTGGGGGCATATAAGCTCTGACTCAGGGTGAACACAAACATGCAGGGTGATTAGAAATGACTGCACCTATGCCCTTTATTATAAATATCAAAATGGCAAGGATCAACTTTTGAGATCCTTAATAAAAAGTCCATACCTGCACAAATTATTTTGTCTTGTTTAGCAATTAAAAACAGCATATTTGAGGCTGGGGTTGTGGCTCAGTGGCAGAGTACTTGCCTAGCATGTGTGAGGCATTGGGTTCTATTCTCAGCACCACATATCAATAAAGAAAAAAAAAAGGTCCACTGACAACTAAAAAACAAACAAACAACAACAACAAAAACAGCGTATGTGTGTGGGTAGCAGGGGTGTAGCATTCCCAGAAAACATTTCCATTCTAACCCATTTGCCTTAAATCCACTCATTATTTGATCAAGCTGGTGTCATAATCAAACATGTATTTGCAAATATTTAATTATCTGTTTAGGCTTTCTGTGTCTAGCTAATATTTTCATGAAAATGTTGACACACACAAGTCTATTCATCAATCATCTTTAATGACCAGATCTGTTTATGAGAACAAACAAGATATCACTATTTTAAAAACTTCTAATATCATGTAAGCATTCAATTTGCTAAACAATTGAATGATAATTTCTTCACATAGAAATCAGGTCATATTTTTTTCAATATTCAAAACTTAAATTTTTAAAATTTCAATTTTCTTCTGTCTTTATTCAACTAAATGAAATCTAACTAGACCAACCTGTGCATAAATTGTCTTTCAACAAGAAGAAACATTCAAGAACTTAAGTGTTCTGAAGAGTTGAATATGAATTCTAATGAATATCCAAGCAGCATGTATAAAATTAAGACCTAAGATTCCTGTTTTCTCATTATTAAAATTTCAAAAAACATTTCTCTCCTTTTTATATGACTATAGCAGTTACAAAAAAAGATAATGTGAAAATTCTTAAGTGTAAAATATCATTATAATCAGATAGCCAGTGGAAGGAAAAAGAGGGAAAAGAACTATTATGCAGAATGTGCTCTTTATTAAAAGACAAATTTGCAAAAGAAGTCATCAGCAAACAGAGAGCTGGTAGCATGATTATTACTTTAACACATTTGCATCTGCTTTTTATCTTCTTCCTGCCAGATTTTTAGAACCCATCGTAGTCCTAAAGGAATTCTGAAATCTGATATAGTAAAGCAGGGCCTTTTGTTTTATTTCCCTTTTTTTCAGGCTCTAGGAACTAAGAGACATGAAGCTAAATTCTTAACTTGTACACCTTGCCTGAAACAACCAATTAAATATTAATGTTTTAATTTTTGTCAATATAAATTAGATTACATTTCACAAGATTTTATGTAATGAAATTATATGGTTTTTTTGTTTGACTATGCTATACTATGTTCAATCTATGTTCTACATATTAATCCTTCAATCATATACTGTTGTATATCATTCTATGGTATGAAATTATTTATCTATTCCCTTGTTGAGGGGTATTTGAGCTGTTTTCAGTGATACTCTGGACTCAGGGAGAGATGGCAGGAATGAACTAGGCAACTTTTGCAAGTGGTGTATAGCAAAACTCCCCGGATGGTAGCAATGGTTTTGTGATTTACTGATCATATTTTACAATTTATGTGTAGTTTATATCAAATATGTCTCAATAAATTGTTAAAAGATTAATTGTCAGTCTTTTAAATTTATTTTCCATACGCCTAATAAGAATTTTAATCTCTCATTTTTGGGAAAAGTTCTAGGTATCTATTATCACAAACAAAACAGCAGCCTTTTCCTTCTGTTGTATAGATATTTCTTTTTTTTAACCTCATTTTAAAATGAAAAATATTTTCACAATTGTGTTCAATTTCAAGGCAAGTTTTGTTGCCAGATAACACCTCATTCACATATTTATCTTTCCAGAATTAAAAACACAATTGAATATGCAAAATATGTCTGGTGCATACACTTAAAACCGCAGTTTAGATTTCATCCCCTACCACCTGGCTAGAGCTCTTTGATATTGTGCTTTCTACGTTATGTCCTCAGCAAATTATTTTTCTCCCTTTCCATGTATGTAGTTTTCCCTGGTGGTATATTTCAGCTTTCTTTAGGGAAATGGTAGGGAATGTACAAATTCATGATGCAAATACTCCTGAATGTCATTCAAATATTTTTTTTTAAATACAGATTTCATGATTCATTACAAAGAGATTAAAATATTACTGAAGACTGAATATACAACAACTGCTTCAGGAGAGTACATAGTTTATGCCCAGTGAGTGTAATTCTAAGAACTGATGAGTTATTTAGGATTTAGTTGAAAGCAAACAAAAATCAGCTGGCTATTTATTGTACTCCATCAGTGATTATGAGCATTCACAGCGTTCAGGTGACCATTTTATGCTATAAAAGATAATTTTTTATAACTCATGACCATGTGACAGTGGCTGCTGCACTAATCAACAATGGTACTGACATTAATTGCTTGCTGGTGTTTTTATATATTCATAATGAATATTGCAAATTAAATATGTTGACCAATATCTATTTTAGAATTTCTGAAATTTACTTTTATAAGACATATAATTTTGTCTTTTATGTGAAAACTTTAAATGTTTTGCATAATTTTTCATTCAATATATTCTTGAATACTTGGTTCCAGTTAGTTTTTTTTTTTTAAATTCTACATTTAGCAAACATTTTCTTTGGTTAGACATATAACTTTAAAAAAAAGTCATCCCTAAAAGGAAAATACAAT
Organism: Spermophilus citellus; assembly: GCF_964194105.1. Taxonomy (NCBI): domain Eukaryota; kingdom Metazoa; phylum Chordata; class Mammalia; order Rodentia; family Sciuridae; genus Spermophilus; species Spermophilus citellus. The sequence goes on from NC_138184.1 coordinate 204,893,288, forward strand.
AAATGGGAGGTGAGGCTTGTGTGAGGTGGTAGAAAGGAGACTTTAGGTCTGTACTTGACTCTACTACAAGCTGGATGCATATGGCTTCCTCCTTCCCAGTCTTCCCACCTCTAAAAGAGGGAGTAGTCTGGGTAATTGACAAGTATCTAATTCAATAAATTTTGTCTTTTTGGAACAGGCTCCTTCCATGTCAAAGTGTATCTTTGAGAAGAAGAAGGAGTCCGTCTGTAAAATATTTCTGACAAAACATGAAAGTGAGGAAAGAGTTTTGGAGAGAGGAGCCTGAATTATTCAAGTTCACTAGTTTCTACAATGATTTATTCATCTGCAGAAGGGATACATACTCACTGGCTTCCCCGGTTCTTTGCCAATGGAGACAAAGCCCAAGGCAGAAGAACAGATTACAGAAAATGTTCCCTGTCATACGTTAGAATCTTCCAAATGTCTTGAATTTCATTATTTGCACCAAAATGAAAGACTTCTGGTGATAAAATTACAATTTAAATGTGGGAAAAACATTTATTTGGACTGTAGTTGTTTTGTTGTTGTTGCTGTTTGTTTGTTCTGTTTTCTGTTTCTTTGGTTTTGTTTATCTGTTGGGAGTTTCCTTGGTTCATATTCAATCCAGACAAGTGACTAAAATAAATCTACGCAATGTTTTTACTGATGTACTTCCACATATTCAATTGATAGTGAGAGCGAATGAGCTTCTAAGCAACAACAACAACAACAAAATATGGAAATTGAAAGGATCAAACTCAACTAAACTAATTCTATGCCAATGGAGGTGAATGCAGTGGCCAGAAGACAAATAGCTTTTCATTTCAAATGAGTGGCCCCACATAGAGACATGCAAACTTTTGAGTCAAAGGGTAAGACAATGTCTTAAAAAAAAAATGAAAGGACTCTGATATTTATTTGCAAATAAAATGCTGAGGGTAACTTAGGAATTGCAGGAATTGCATTCCAATACAGCCATCAAGGTTGACAGAATCTATCAGAACTTGACAGATTTAGATTAGAAAGGTAGAGGAGAGAGGAGTGGTTTGTTCAATGAAGGCCCTGAGATTATTGTTTACTCAGAGATTATATTTCAAAGTGAGCAGAAAAAAGGTGATTTTTTCTCATCCCCCCCCCAAAATGTATTTACAAATGCAACACAACTACAAAGTCATATTACTCCAGGCTCAGGTAGGTGAGCAAGTATATCATTTTATTTTTCTAAGCATCTTTTATTAATCAAGAAAAGATTACTATTGTAGAAAGAGTAAAAATTATTTATTTCAAAGCCAGCTGGTGGAATAGCATTTATCAGGAACTATTCATCAGACATGAAGAAAGTTGCTTGCCCTTACATGCACAGGATTTGGGGGGATATGTAATTTTTAAATGGAGTAAGTACAGGGAAAAATAAAATCTGGAAGTAATTTTAGGTAAGGCATTGGTTTTATGCATTTGGCTACGTGAATGAAATTGCTTTCTTTCTGACCTCTCCCAATATTGGGGGTAGTTCTTGTAAAACATTATTCTATAAGTCCTACTACAACAAATAAGCAAAAATTTTTCTATATAAGACATGAAAAGTTCTTATTTATGTGACACACATTCTTATTTACTCAAAGACTAACTTTTAGGTAGGACAAAACAAACTTGATTTTACAAAATGGACCCATTTTATTTTATTCCGTAATGGAATGAAAGAACTTACATTTAAAGTTAAGATATCCTACATTAAATATTTTACAGAGACTGCAACCTTTTATTATTATCTAAGAAAAGGCTGAGGGGAGGTGAGCTATGATCTTAGACAAGGCGTTAAACTTTTTCAAACCATTGCATAATCCATAAAATGAATCCCTAAACTGGATTTTACAAATTTATGGGTTGGGTTGTAGGTTCCAATGTTAATTATCAGATGAAACTTCAGTATTGTGTTCAAAGTAGATAAAAAGGGCCTTCTCTGATTAAAGTGTGTGTGTGTGTGTGTGTGTGTGTGTTTTCAAGTGTCTGTGTCCCATAAGCTTATCCATAGTACTCTGTAGCATCTCTGCACAGTGTATGAATGCTCATCCAACTCTAAGGGCTCTTCCCTTCACATACGCATTGACTCATCATCCTATTATGATTCTGTAAGGAGCCTGTCTCTATCCATCTAATCTTAGACCAGACCAGGCTTTGCATGATGGAGAGCCAAAAGGCTGTTTGCCTATTTACTGGAACTTGCTGGGTTCCACAGTGACAGCAGCTCCTAAAAAGGCTAACTCTATAAAAGATTGAAATTAAGGGCCCACAAAAAGATTTGTTAGTGCCTGTCATTCCTGCGGCTTCTGAATGACTCAGGCCTCCCAACAAGATCCTGAATTTGGAAGCTGTATATTCAAATGCCAGAAGGATTCAGATATGAATGTGCAGATGACTGCATAAATAAAATGACAGTCACTGGCTGCTTATTTTCGTAAAATGAGAGCTCTGATTCTGGCTAATCTTATCACAGCCATTTTGACATCAAGGAAGGCATTTTATTTGAAAATTAAAAGCATTTCACTTTTCATTCAAATCTGAGATTGGCTTTACCTGAGCTTGTAGATGCACTTAGGAATGCAATATTTGGAGTTAAAAGAAACAAAAATAGTTAAGCACATTAGAGGAAAATCTGCTACATCATTTCTTCCACATCAGGAAAACATTGTTAAAAATGGAATGATTTTTGCAGAACTTTTCTACTAGTATTTATCCTGATTTTTCTAGTCTGTGAATGAAGAGTACAACTTGGATTTCCCCTTGGTCTTTTCAGGGTTCTTGTTTTCCCTACACTGTCTTACATATGTTTACAATGTAAATAATGACATTTGAGTCACATACAAATAATGTTCAAACAAAATACAAATATTAATTCTTCTACAATATCCTCCAGTATACCTTCCAGTTTTGTTCCTCTGGGTGCCCTTACATAAAGCTTTCGTTCTTATTGAGGTTGATGACTCATTATTACTATCAATGCACATTATTTTTCCTCATTTGAATCTTGCTTTAAGTTCTTCCTGGAATGCCTTTCTCATGCTACCAACATTCAAGGCCCAACTCATTTGATGTATCTATCTCACAAAGCTGCCTTTCTTAACTCTTGACAAAAGTAATCTTAGCCAAAAATGAGCCCCATTGTTCTTTATTCTTTTAATAGAATTGACCTGATCAACTTCTCCCTTGTATATATGCCTTATCTTTAGTGTAAACTTCTTGGAGACACAAATCTTGCATTCATTTCAGTATCTTGCAGGATTTAATACAGTTCCTGGTGCAGAGTAGACATTCAATGTACTATGTTTTTGAAAAATGACTTCCCGTGATTTATAGACAGATGTAGCTAACATGTAGTCCTGAGCAGAAAGAGATAATTGATGGACAAATCAGAGAATATGAATCAGCAGTGAAAATAATTTGGTTCTATTCTAATAACTTCCACTGAAGAATAATTTTCCATAACCATTGCACAGATCTCCACTACCCACTATAGTATTTAGTATGTATGTACTATGGGGTCATAGATGGAGTCTAGCTGACTCTCTTAGTTCTATGGAAGGATGGTTGAGTTTATTTTGTACAGTCAAGAAAAACTGGATTTAGTTTTCTTTCTTTTATGTTATTTCAAAATTGTACTTCTGATAATTAATTAAAAGCATATTTTCCCAAATGTGTTGGTTAACAGAAAGAGTACATTATTTTTATTTTTACCCATTACATACTTATCATGGAAAGTAGCCCTAACTACTATAATCTTTTCTTGCAATATATTGAAATATATTGAATTAAATTCTCCTTGTTCCATATATAATTCTTGTGAAAATATTACCATATTGTATTTTGCAGAGTTTTGTATAGCTGATAAGGTTAACCTCAAATTAACCTACCTTACTTTAGAGAATATGTTTTAGCAATACCTCCAACAGGCTTTTCATATGCGATCTCAACTTTTGATTTCTAAATACTATCTCTAATACTATGCTTCTTAAAAGTGAAATGAATAAATCTAATGATTTGGTACCTATGATTCAGTAGTGCACCATTTGTAATAGCATCTTTAAGACAGGGCAATTTTCTATTTGATCCTGTTGAAATCAAATGTCATCTGCTCAGTTAACTTGCTGCAGTTTCAATTTTGATTAATCATCTGTTCAGAAAGTGTACAAGTTGAAATATTAAGAAAGCATTCTAATTATTCAGTTGGCAATTGAGAATAAAGTAGCATATCACAGGGCTCTTAGGAAGTTGTTCTTAACACATACTTTTTGTAAAGTACACCTTTTATTAAAACGTAAGTTATATACAGTAAGGAAACCAGTCAGAAGCTCACTTAGTTTTTAAGATGAGAACACATACTCATGAGCCAGCATCCAAGTCAAGGAAAAGAACATTATCAGTGCACTATAATATCCAAAAGTCCTCTCACAGCCTTTCTCATCATAAGTAATCACTCAACTTCTAATTCCACTATTGCCCAGTTTTGCTGGTGATGGATTAGATAGATAGATGATAGTTAAATGATGTATATTGATAGATTTACCAGCATATGTGCCTTTGTGTCTGGTTTCTTTTGACAAAATTATAATTATGAGATTCATTCATATCATTATCTATGATGATATCTGACTGATTTTTATGGCTGTATGGTATCCTACTACAGAATCTATCACCATTTATTTATCCATTCCATTCTTGAAGCACATATGGGTTGATCCCAGTTTGGGACTAAATAGAATAAAGTTGCTGTGAATAGTTTTGTCTTCTGAGGAGGAATTGCTGAGTCACGGCATAAGATATGTTCAACTTCATTAAATACATGAGCAGATTTAACATTACTCTTTTCAATTTTATGTTGTATTCTGTAGTCTACAGTACCTGGAGTTATGCTAAATCAATCAAATATTAACATTCATGTAAATATGAATAATAGAGTCTGCTCTGTAATAATTAAAAAATACAAGGGAGAGAGGAGATTAATGTGGATTTGGGGGACAATTATAAAGTAAAATTTCATAATGTTGAACCAAAATTTACAAAGAGAGCCAGATACATGTTTCATATCACTAGGGATTAACTTTTTGAGTCAAAGAAGTATTATCATTAATTGTGGGTCCTTTGTTAAATAATGTGGAAAAGAAAGAATTGAAGGGATTAATTGATGCCCCAGGAGAGCTCATGCAGCAACCTCAAATTGTAATCAGTGCCTTGAATTATTGTTTATAGAAGCCCTGAGTCTCTATGGCACCACTAGAATCATTCCTTACTGACTATTTAATGCATTATCACCAATTACTGTGATAGAATTAGCTTTACTTTTCAAAGTTTATTCATTTTGAGGGAAGATGAGGATAAAACAAAAAAAATGGGATAGTAGGGGATAGGAAAGGTAGCAGAATACAACAGTCACTAATATGGCATTATGTAAAAATGTGAATATGTAACAGATGTGATTCTGCAATCTGTATTTGGGGTGAAAATGGGAGTTCAAAACCCAATTTGAGTCAAATGTATGAAAGATGATATATCATGAGCTATGTAATGTTTTAAATAATCAATAAAAAAATGTTTACTTAAACTTTTATTCTAGTCAAAGGCCAATTTCAAAGCTAAAATCATGTTTTATTACTTCAAAATGAGGCAGGGAAAGAAAGAAGCCTTTTTTAAATTTTAAATCATAATCAAGATATAATTCTCTGGGTTTTGCTTTACCATAATAAATTCTGGTTATTTATAAATACATATCTTTCCAATACTAAGTTCTATGAGCATAAATTAAACACATTACATTTGCTATATTGCTATAAAACATATCTTGTAGGAAACTTCAAATTTACTGCATTTAGGAATATTAAAAAAGTGACTCTACAGTTACTAAAACAGTTGAAGAGGTAAAGAAAAATTATGTAGAACAGAACTAAAACAAGAAAGTGTATGCTGGGTAACTTCTTATTTATAAATTGAATTGACTAACATAGGCACAAGGAATCTAGACATGATTTTGCTTAATGAAAGAGTTGGATTTTTATACCTGGCTAAGCACTGGTAACATAGACTCTATTCACTGTTGTCATATTCTCACTTCCATCTACTCTTTTACTTATTTCAAACTATTGCTCTCACTTCCATCTTCTACTTCAACTATTCTTCTGAAGATCACCAAAAAAGACAAATTTTGCAAATAAAATGACTAAATCCTCATTCAGGTATCTTAGAGTGTCTTCTGTCTTCCTTTGGTCTCTGGGTGTTACAACAGCTTCCAACTTATTATGTTTCCTTTCTTTGTCTTGTTTTATTTAAAAAAATAGCACTAAGAATTCAAAGTGCCCCTTTGGCTACAGGGTTTGATGAGACCATGCCATCTTTGTCAACCACCCCTACTCTAAGTGAGCTATATAGCAAGCCCATCTCTGAAAGTTCCAGGATACTCTTCATACAGATGCTTCTGTGAATTCAAAATTCTACTATTTTGCATCCCAAAGCTCCTCCAAGTCTAAAACACCTTAATTATTAATTGGAGGCAGTTGTATATTTCAGGATTAAGATATCAGTCTTTGAAATTAGATGACCCAGGTTCAAAATCCCATTTTTTCATTGCTAGCCCTTGGAGTTTGAGCAAACAAATCTCCAAAGCCCTGGTACACCTCTGATAATATATTGCTATTAATAGTCTACTTAATAGATTTATGTAAGAGGAAATTAATAGAGGTAAATATCCTAACTCCAAATCATTTACTTTTATTGTCACTGTCTTTTCAGAATAGAAATGAATAGGACAAGCACATCTTATAAATTGACCAAAACCACAGTTGTATTCAGGATAGAATCAGATCAATTCTTATGGATCAGTTATATAAACACTTTTTCCTAGAGTATTTTGTCAAATAGAATTAATTTCTACTATGAATGACCCCAGGGTTTTGCCATATTAGATTTTTATGGGTAAATAAGGTAAGACCATGAGATATTTGTTTTAGGCTGAGAATTAAGATGAGTGACTTTTGAATGGAGGAAGAATTCTTGAAACAGGGCAGAAGACCAGAGCTGACTTGGAAAAGCCCAGGAATCAAATTGCTGCTGGATGTGATATCTATGGGGGACAAAGGATGTTTAGGTTTTACTTTAAATGGTACAGTAGGGTTCATGGAACATCTCCTTCACAGACCAACCATTCATCAAGGCAAAAACCTCAGAAAAAAGTAACCAAAGAACTTCAGCTTCATTGAGTGACTGAGTTACAAAGCTTTATTCTGTAGGGGACTCAAGTCTTTCTACTGAAGAAGATGGGATGTTCAACTGGTCTGACCCCAATTCCCTCAAATTCCCCATTCCCAGCTCACCAGAGGTACAAACTGAAAGGAAAAAAAAAATCCTTCACTTTTTCTCATTTCATAGACTTAGTAATAATAATCAACTCATGCTCACAGAGGTAAGAGCCCATCATTTTTACTCACCTTTGCAAAGAACAGGACAAAGGCACTGATGATACAGCCACAGTTTTTGCCTTTATTTACCCACTACCAGAGGCAATGGATTGACCCATTTCTTGATTAATTAAATCAGTCTAGACAATAACATCAAGCTTAAGGGACTGCTGTGGCCTAAAAATGATAAAATTCTCATTTTTACACATTTTAAAATGAAGTATAAAATGATGTGTTTCTGATCATACTTCATTTTGACTTGGTAAGTGTCTTTTTATGACTATAGATAACAATATCATATTGCACATTTCAGAAATAGAAGAAAGTATTTTGAAAGCTTTCTTATAAAAATGACAAATGTTTGAGAAGATGAATATGTTTAACCTGATTTAAATATTGTATAATGTATGCATGTATCAAAACATCATGCCACCCCATCAATATGTACAATACTTATTTTTATGCACTTAGTTAAAATCATTTTAATAAAGAATAAACAATACACACAAAAGGGGTATTCCAATCAATTTACAAATACTCGTAAAACAAAATAAAATCAACTTTACTTCAATTTTAAGCCAGTAAAGGCAATGCTTTCCCAGTAACTATTTCATAGATCTGCTCAGTCTGGGTTCTAAGTATACAAACAGATCATTGAAGTATATTTGAAGTGCACTAAAAGTTGGCCTGTCATTTTATCCAGAAGCCTTTGAAGTTTTTCAGCAAAAGCTCTCCTAAGTGATGTATAAAGAACTGACTTACAGACGTACTAGTACTTTCTTTTTCCTTCCACTACTGTATTGCCTAAAGACTAGAATAGGTGAAGGTTGATTCTAGCTTTCCATCCTTGAGCACTCTGGCTCTTGACCTCCCACCACCCGGTATGTTATACAATGAAAACTACAGAACCCTAAAGAGAGAGATAGAAGAAGATCTCAGAAGATGGAAAAATATACCCTGTTCATGGATAGGCAGAACTAATATCATCAAAATGGCGATATTACTAAAAGTTCTCTATTGGTTTAATGCAATGCGAATCAAAATCCCAATGACATTTCTTGTAGAAATAGATAAAGCAATCATGAAATTCATATGGAAAAATAAAAGACCCAGAATAGCAAAAGCATTTCTAAGCAGGAAGTGTGAAACAGGCAGTATAGCGATACCAGATTTCAAACTATATTACAGAGCAATAGTAACAAAAATAGCATGGTACCGGTACCAAAACAGGCGGGTGGACCAATGGTACAGAATAGAGGACACAGAGACTAATCCACAAAGCTGCAACTATCTTATATTTGATAAAGGGGCTAAAAGCATGCAATGGAGGAAGGATAGCATCTTCAACAAATGGTGTTGGGAAAACTGGAAATCCATATGCAACAAAATGAAACTGAATCCCCTCCTCTCGCCATGCACAAAAGTTAACTCAAAGTGGATCAAGGAGCTTGATATCAAATCAGAGACTCTGCGTCTAATATAAGAAAAATTTGGCTCCAATCTACATATTGTGGGGTCGGGCTCCAAATTCCTGAATAGGACAGCCATAGCACAAGAGTTAATAGCAAGAATCAACAAATGGGACTTACTTAAACTGAAAAGTTTTTTCTCACCAAGAGAAACAATAAGAGAGGTAAATAGGGAGCCTACATCATGGGAACAAATTTTTACTCCTCATACTTCAGATAGAGACCTAATATCCAGAGTATACAAAGAACTCAAAAAATTAGACAATAAGACAACAAATAACCCAATCAACAAATGGGCCAAGGACCTGAACAGACACTTCTCAGAGGAGGACATACAATCAATCAACAAGTACATGAAAAAATGCTCACCATCTCTAGCAGTCAGAGAAATGCAAATCAAAACCACCCTAAGATACCATCACACTCCAGTAAGATTGGCAGCCATTAAGAAGTCAAACAACAACAAGTGCTGGCGAGGATGTGGGGAAAAGGGTACTCTTGTACATTGCTGGTGGGACTGCAAACTGGTGCGGCCAATTTGGAAAGCAGTATGGAGATTCCTGGGAAAGCTGGGAATGGAACCACCATTTGACCCTGCTATTGCCCTTCTCGGACTATTCCCTGAAGACCTTAAAAAAGCGCACTACAGGGATAATGCCACATCGATGTTCATAGCAGCACAATTCACAATAGCTAGACTGTGGAACCAACCCAGATGCCCTTCAATAGATGAATGGATAAAAAAAATGTGGCATTTATACACCATGGAGTATTACGCAGCACTAAAAAATTACAAAATCATGGAATTTGCAGGGAAATGGATGGCACTAGAGCAGATTATGCTTAGTTAAGCTAGCCAATCCCTAAAAAACAAATACCAAATGTCTTCTTTGATATAATGAGAGCAACTAAGAACAGAGCAGGGAGGAAGAGCAGGAAGAAAAGATTAACATTAAACGGAGACATGAGGTGGGAGGGAAAGGGAGAGAAAAGGGAAACTGCATGGAAATGGAGGGAGACCCTCAGTGGTATACAAAATTACATATAAGAGGTTGTGAGGGGAATGGGATAATAAACAAGGAGGGAAATGAATTACAGTAGATGGGGTAGAGAGAGAAGATGGGAGGGGAGTGGAGGGGGGATAGCAGAGGATAGGAAAGGTAGCAGAATACAACAGTCACTAATATGGCAGTATGTAAAAATGTGGATGTGTAACCGATGTGATTCTGCAATCTGTATTTGGGGTAAAAATGGGATTTCATAACCCACTTGAATCTAATGTATGAAATATGATATGTCAAGAGCTTTGTAATGTTTTGAACAACCAATAAAAAAAGATAAGCATTGCCTTATAAGAATTCATATTTTTCCCTACCCTGTTTATGGAAGTTATATTTATTACTCTATGTGGCTTAAGTGAATATTTTTACCCACTGATAACATATTTTTGAAATGAAGAGAATATTTTGATAAAAATGAGATTTAATGCTTTGGGAAAGTTCAAGAATAAATGTTATTGGAGTGGGTGTTAGAACAATGATATTAAAATACTGGGGAAATAGAAAAATAAGACATTTCTATTGTTTCACAAGTCTCAATTAAATTTTCCCAATACTTGGATTCTGCATTGAAGAACCTGAAGACCTGAAGAAGAGTTATTGTGTATGAATGAGGATGTTTTATGCCAGAAAAGATAAAGTAACTCCACTCCAGTGAGTACACCTATGATCAGAAAAAGTGTTCTGCATGGATTGTCTAAGTTGAAATTGTCAAGTCTGTGGGTATTGTCTCATAGTTTCTGGATTTAAGGGTTTATTTTTTATTAGTCAATTAACTACAGTCCAAATAGGATTAGCTAGGAAGGTTTCAATTGCCTATTAGGACTTTTGAGGCACAGAGCAAAAGAATATAAAAATTTGTCTTCAAATACATGAGGTAAACAAAAATTGAGATATATTAGCACAATTATAGCTGAATCCTTAACTAACTTTTGCTCTATCTACTTCAGGTTAGTTCTGAGAGATGCTAAAATAATATGGTGGAATAATTGGTGCACATCTAAATAACACTGCAGGGATTTCATTTAGCTTCCTAAGATCTATGACCAAATGCTTGTTGTAGTGCTATAAGTTAGTATTTTCTTAGCAAGTTTTACTACTAAAAATGCTTCTGGTGGGCTGGGGCTGTGACTCAGCAGTAGAGTGCTCACCTAGGCCCTGGGTTCAATCCTCAGCATTGCATAAAAATAAATAAATAAAATAAAGGTGTTGTTTCCAACTACAACTAAAAAATAAATATGAAAAAATGCTTATGATAACTAGCATATAAATGCTATGGGGGGAAAATAGAAGAAAAAATGTCCACCTGAAAGGACAATGGGATAGTTGCTTTCTCTGTGTCTGAGGCCATGGCTGTGCATAAGACAGTTTTCCTCATTATTTCATTGAACATCAAGTTTAAACACAGATTGTGCAAAATTAAACACAATGTACTGTTTTTGTTTAAACATATGGTATTTTTATTACATTTTGTATCTGCATTTTATGATTATTTTACTTTATTGTTACTGTTTGAAAATGTCTTTGTGGGTTTTTTTTAGTTTTTATTTAAGATGTAATAAAAGATGAGGCTACTTAAAATAATAAAAGAGTTTATGACAAGTTATATAATTTAACAATCACCAACCATTTGAGTCTCTCATTTTCTGTTTAGTTTAATAATGAATACCATAATTTGCAGTTCTACCTGAGCTAGAATAGGCAGAGTTCAATGAACTTTTTTAATAGCAGGACTATGTTTTTTTTTAATTCTCATAAAAGTCACTCTTTAATTGTGGCAGCTTTTATCCTAACTATTCACAATCTTTTAAAAGGATTGTAGAAGTAAGTATACTTTGCATATCTTCTAACTTCCTTTGTCAGGAAGGCTGCTTTGTGCAAAATATCATTTCTTGATGCATAGGAATTCATTTCATGTTGAAATCCTAAAGCACAAAATGAATATTCAATAAAATAATTGCATAGTAAACAGTATACCCTGAAAGCATTGCATTTGTGGAGGTCAGAAAAAACAGAACACCAGTTCAGAACCGTTTTTTCAGAATTATATAAACTATGACGGCATTCTGAAGTCATTTATCTAACAAAAAAAATCTAACAAAAATAGCTACTAATATAAACACCAAGTTATATGCAAATAAAATACACTACATAATTTTCAGAAATTAAAGTTTTTCTATATCTGCCCAGCACACTTTCTGATAACTAATACATGGGATGATATGACAATGAGTCAACATGACTTATTTAAGTTCTATTTAGAAACTCTTATTTCTTTCCTAAAAGCATCTAACATCATTTTTTTTTTTATGTTTGGCTTGTTTTATTTCGTAGTTCCTCAGAGAAAGTACAACAAAATGAAGTTTTTCTATAAACCTGGATTTCTGGAATCCAAACTAAATATAGTACTTCATAATCACACTCTCTCTCTAAATGGAATCTTCTCTTTGGAGGACAAGAGTTCTCTGTAGACTGTGTCTAGAAAGAAAACTAATTATACTTCTAGTATTTTTATTAATTTTAACTTAACGCAGGCTAATGCAAAAGTCTTCCCTTAAGCTTTATACTAAAATGGCTGAGGTGGGTTACTTCTGAGTTACAATTCAGAGTGTTTCTGCCTTTTGAAACAATTATTCAAATAGCCATTCCTGGACAAATATACCTAAAGAACTTTATAGTTTCTTTTGTTTCCTCCATTTTGCTTTCTAATATTGTTTTTTAACATTTTTTTAATAAATATAAAATGAATTTTTATTTTCATATATTTTTAAATGATTTTAAAATTTTTATTACTTTCTCAGCCTCAGTATTCACTATTAGACATTCCAATCAACTTTGTTTTTTAGCATCCACATACAACATAGACATGTGGTATTTATCTCTTGGCACCTAATTTATTTCACTAAACACAATGTTCTGTAAAAGGATATCTTTTAAGTTAAAAAATAGTGAGCTTCTATGTGTCTTCAGTTGCAAACATTGTTAAAACCACTAGTGAGCTTTGCTGATAGCTATGGTTTCATTTTAGTTACAAAAATTAAAATGATATTAAATGAAAATAATAAGAAAGGATTTTTTCCCAAACCAGTAGAAAATTTACTTGAGTTCCATATTACAGTGCACTGAATCAACAACTACACTGTATTTTCCTGGATTCTATTTTTGACTCAAAAGCCATTTAAGCTATTTAGGAGTTTGGTAAGATAGTTAAAGGGCATTTTAGAAACGACCAGGTTAGATGATAACTTCACAGTTCCAATTCCAATATCTAAAGTTCTGAAAATGTTCTTAAGATGGAATCATGATAAACTTCAAAACTAATTGGGGAATTGAAGGAGAAGGAAGTAGACTATAGAGATATATGCTTTTCTGTTATAAAATGATGACCATTTGTACTAAATGATTTCATATTTAATAAAGATTCTTTTTGTTCAAATATGGATGTTGTCTACACAATGAAGTTACAGACATTAAGTTGATTTCAGCATAATAAATATTATTAATATTTTTAAAGCAATTTATTATTGATAATGTAGCTTAGTGGTAATTTCCCAGCATGTGTGAGGCCCTAGGTTCAATCCACAATAATACATAAAAATAGAAACAAAAATTTAAAAAATAAATCAATGTGTTATGTGATGAATCCTCAATGGGTTCCCATTATTTATCACGTTGTTCATTCATTATCAACATGCCACTTATGAGAAACTATGTTGTATATAATAAATGTGTATAAAATGCACATATTGGTACAGAAATTCACCACTTATAAATTATTACCACACTTAATTTCCTACATCAGAAAAAGTCCTAAAAAATAATAAACAAATAAATGAATGTTTTGTTAATCTCTCTCCAAAAAAGGGTTTTATAATGATGACTTTTACCTAAATATTGGGGTATTTTACCAATTCTTCATAAAAAAGAAATTCCTTACCCCCACAATAAGTTTTAATTCTATCCTCATCAATTCGAAGTTAAATATAAGTAAAATCATGAATATTTATATGACATTGTATTTCACATGCATTACATTTCATTACATTTATTCCAATGAAGAATTGTTTTTAAAACAAAATTGTGGGTTGTCAAGTTCATATCACATAGAAGACATTCTATAAACTTCAGTTTCAAAGTTTAGCACAAATTCAGTATGTTGACAGAACTTTCTTTGGTGGCATCCTACTGGGTTTTAGACTACGATTTCAGAAGTCATTGTGTGCTAGTAATCAGAGCAGGATTGCCCAGTGTGCTTTCATAGGCTACACAGAGGTCTCTGCACAGTGGTAGTGTCAGCCCTTAGCTCTCAATCAGAAGCCTTTCCCCTCATGGAGATCAGACTCTTAACCAGGAGGTAGACTCTCCAGGAAAGGTGGTTATAGCTCCACAGAATATAGTGTTCTGGCAGGATGCTCAGCCCACAAGGAACAAGAAAGTAGCAGGATCTCAAAATTTCACTGTTTAGACACAGCACAAAATATCTACATGTTAGTTTTTGTTCTGCTACTAGCTTTGTGGCTTTGTGCTTGTGAATTCCATCATCTCAAGCTTCATTTTATTCAATTGGTAAATGTGAACGCTGGTACAAAATGGAAGCAGAGTAGATGATATAATCTGTTTAGCATGAAAAGGGCATTTAGTTCAGGAGTCAATTTATAGTACTATAAATAATGAGCATTTTAGAAAACAGAATAATCAAAAAGCCAACAACAATAACAACAAAACCTAAACAGATTGTTATTTTGATGCTAATAAATGTTCTTAGTGATTCCTAGCTCTGATGGGCTTATTTATATAAAATATACCTTTTAAAAATTTTAGGTATATCCTATTTTATAAATTTGTGTTTAGTGGTTATTTATAAGCTTAAATGTTAATTTCTCAGTGATAGATATTAGTAGTAAAGGTCTAAACTGATATTTTTATGGCTGGAAAATTTTATTTTGTTAGGGTTATGCCAACAAGTTAGAAATACCCATTATCTTTTGAAACCACTACAGAGCATCATTTTTAAGCAATCCCCAAGATGTCATCATGTATGGTTATTCATCACCACATTCCTGAGCATGTCAAATTTTATTAGTGTGACATGATGGAATGTGACAGGAGAGACATTATTGAACCTTATTTATTGCACAAAGGAACATATATAAAGCATAAACAAAGATATCACATGAAGCATTGTCCTAATGTGTTGCCAAAATCATAGGTTTTCTAAGCCAAATTAAACTATGTTAATTATCAATAAAGAACTTTTTTCTTAACTATGTTTAATATTATGCTATCCTAAAGGACAGGGTCTGCTACAGAATTACCATTGTTCAAAGGCATCAAGATTAAGAGAAGGGAACAAACAGAGATGAATGTCACATTACAGATGCTCTTCATTACTCAATGAGAAAGAGATATCATCACACCACATTCTAATAAGATTGGAATCTTCTTTCTTGTTCACCCTCATTCTTTAACCTTTCCTAAACTAACACAGAATTTTATATCATATGTATTAGTCAGCTTTCATTGTTGTGATTAAAATACCTGACAAGGACAATTTAGAGGGGGAAAAGTTTATTTGGGGATTCTGCTTTCAGAGCTCTCAGTCTACAGACAGCCAACTCCCTTGTACTTGGTCTGAGGTGAGCATCATGGCAGAAGAATACATCAGAGAAAAGCTGCTTAGCTCAAGACATCCCTGAAGTAGACATACTATGAAATGCCAAGGACAAAATAAAAACTCTAGGCCCACAACCCCAGTGCCCTACTTCTCCAGGTTATACCCTATCTGCCTCCTACAGTTATCTTTTCAAATTATTAATCTATCAAATGGATTAATCCACTCTTTAGGTTATTGCTTTCAATTTAACCATTTTATCTCCTACATTAACAACAGGAGCTTTTGGGAGATACATCATATCCAAACCATAACATTGCACTTATGACCCACCAAAACCTCATGTTTATTTTACAGTGCAAAATGCTTTTAATCCATCCCTAAGAACCCTCATAACATTAAGAATTCCAGAATTGTCTAAAAGTCCAAGTCAAAAGTTTCATCTGAGACACAAAGAAAACTCTTGGCTAGACCTCTGTAAATACCCCAAACAAGTCACATATATCCAATATATAATAGCATGGACTAAATATTCCTATTCCAAAAAGGAGGAACAGAGGCATTGAATGAAGGCATGGTACCAAAATAAGATTGAAACCAAGCTGGGCAAATCATCATCTGGGACACATGATGGTGAGATGTGAGCTCTAAAGTGCTTGGGCAGTTAGTCTCATACCTGTGTCTTTGCTGGTTGCAGCCCACATGGGCTCTCTCTTAGGCACACATTCCAAATTACTGGCATCTCTTAATCTCTGGGGATTCCATTCCACCTTAGACTTCCTTTCATAGCTTCAAATATTAACCTCTCAGGGGCTGCCCCAAAGTATCTTAACCCCACCACACTTTGTCTGGCCTCCCAGGCCTTCTTTTGAATATCTCAGTGCAAGTCTCCCTGAACCCCTAACTTCAGTATCCTGTATTTCTGCAGCAGGAGCACCCCTGTTGACCATTTTAAGGTTACTGCCAGTTGAGTACCCAGGATCTCTTGGACCACAGTGGCCTCTGAGTGTCTGGGTGGGTAGGCATGGTGAAACAAATCCTGAAGTAACAGCTTTCTAGCTACCCTTGTGTGAGCAGGGTGCCACCAAGATCTATTCTCAAAGGAGTTTTTACTTTTACACCCCTGAGTTTGTGATGGGTGTGGTCTTGTTGATTCCTGAGACACCCCCAAGGCATCTTTACTATTGTTTCTATGTAGCTTCTCTTCAATGGTGGTTATCTCTTCAATAACCACTTTTTCTTTGGCCCAATATTACATGCTTCATATCTGGCCAAATTACAAGTTTTTCAAATCCTTAAATTTTGCTTTCTGTTCCCAATTCTCATGGTAAATCTCGATAAAGGCTGCCAGCAACATACATGCCATCACTGGGCAGGGTGGTGCATGCCTATAATCCCAGTGGCTCAGGAGGGTGAGGCAAGAGGATTTCAAGTTTGCTCAAAGACAGCCTCAGCAACATAGTGAGGCCCTAAGTGACTTAGGGAGAACATGTCTCTAAATAAAATATAAAAAGAGGCTGGGGACATGGCTTACTGTTTAAGGGCCCCTAGGTTCAATTCCTGGTACCAACCAACCAACAAACAAATAAATGCCATCACCTGAATGCTATACTGACTTGAAATTTCCCCTGCCAGATTAATTAGTACATCACCTTTAAATTCAACCTCAGAGAAAATCTCAGGATATGTACAAAATGTAGACAACTTCTTTGTCAGAATGTAATATGAATAGCCTCTAGTCAAATTCCCAATTGAATTCTCCCCCCTCTCTGAAACCCCATGAGCACAGCCTTTACTGTCTACACTCCTATTGACATTCTGGTCTTCTGAGCTCCCACTAGAATTACCCATTAATCTGCTCTTACAATATTCTGGGTGTTCTCCAGCCTACATCTCTAAATTTTTGTGAAGTCCTCCTGTAAACCAATTCCTAAGACTTCTGAACCACATGGTCAGGTAAGGCACAGCAGTGGCCCCACTTCTTATTACCAATTTCTGTGTCAGTCAGGTTTACCATAGACAGAGAATTCTTATGTTATCATTAATGTTTTCTTTGTAAATGATTATTGAGTGGGATATACATGAATGTTTTATTTCAAAATAGTGAGCAAAATTCTATGCCTATGTTTAATGCTTCGCATGTTGAGCATTTAACACAGAAAAGTGCTCTTTTCTGGAATATTATCAGATATTGACTCATAAAACTAGTGATTATTAGATATTTAGCATTTAATCTCACAATCTTTTTAAATGTGACCAATCTGAGACTCAGTCTGATTAGCTAACATGTCCATGATCATGACATGTAAGAACTAGAAACTGTAAAGCCACATGCAAGTCCATTTCTATCCGTCTCCAAATCCTATGATCAATTTCATTCTGTAATATGATCCCTTATACTGAGGGCCAGGATTTTCAACTACATGTTTTCTTTGCATTCTACCACATGCTATCCCAAGATAGTTCTAGATTTAGGTTGGATATTAGGGCAGAGTGAGCTTATAGATTTCAAATAAATAAATAAGTAAATAAATAAATGATTAAGGAAATTCATCTTTTATTTAGCAAACACTCATAAATGTTCTTTCTTGTGCTGGTCATCAACCTAGAGACTGGGGACAGAGTAATGAGTAAATAAGTCCATTTCTCTCCAGATACTAGGAAGCCTCTGGGACTTCATCCTCAGGATCATAACTCACATACTTTCAGTAGAATCTAGAAATGTGGTGTCCATTTTAGGGGGAGTTTTCAATATAATATATGTTATGATAAATATTTCTCACAGTGCTGATGATGTTCATAGTAGGGAGTGGCTCAGTTTTTGTTGGGGACTTAGTAAATGTGTCACAGAGGAGGGATATTTGATCTGAATTATGAATAACAACTATTTGCTGGGTAGAGAAAGGCACAGGGGGAATGTTTGGGCAGAAGCACAAAAGAGAACAGGAGGGTTGGCCGAAGAAGAAGTGTAAGATATAAGCTGAGAAAAATAGTCTGTGGTTGTATCATAAGAAAATCTATATACTTTAAGGAGTATAAACTATAATTCATTGGTAAATAACTAGGTATTGTAAGAAAAAAATGAGCTCTGTATTTTACACCATCAAGATGATGGCAGATGTGTAGACTTAGGGTGGGCAGAAGTGGAGCAAAGGTACAGTTAGAAGGTGATGGCAGTGAGAGAGTTTAGAAAAGGTGAGAGCAGGGACTGACACAACAGCCCTGAGAATGGAAATGAGAAAATTATCCCAGACATGTTTCAGAGATGAATTTGACCAGACTTGGCAACAGCACAGGAGTGGCAGACTAAGGAGATAGAGGAGCAAAAAGGGACATGAGATTTTGATCTGAAAAAAAAAAAAAAAAAAACACGGTCTGGAGAGCAGTAGAACTAAAGACAGTATATGTCATGACTTGCTTTAGGGAGGTGAGAAATTCAGGGACAACCACTTTTAATTGAGGGACTCTATATCATTTAGTAGATCATTCAGTAGCATCAGAGTTTAGAGGTCAGGAAAGAGCTTGAAGCTGGAGCCATGAAAGCGATTCCAACCAGAATCATGCTGTGTAGTTAGTGAGATGCAGCACTTTGTTGTATCCCAAATTAGAGAGAGGGTGAAGTTAGGATCGTTGCCATTAGAAGAGCCCTTATGAGACTTTCTGAAATGAACATAAATGTATTTCAAAGCACTACAAGTATTGGCTATTCATTTTATCATGTATTTTACACTGTTCATTATAAGGCTATGTGTATTTGGGAGCAAGAAAATATTCATGCAATTCAAAGTATTAGCTTTCAGTATATTTTCTACTTCAGTTTCAATTACATATTTCAGTCTCTTTTGAAAGGAATTTTCCAAATCAAACTGGCTTTCCTGGCAGAGTCAAGATCACACCTGACCTGTCTTTTATCTTTTATATATAAGGGTACAAAAATACAAGAAAAGATAGAAAAATATTTGAACCAGATACTAGAGAAAGGCTTGGACTTATGTGCTTCCCCTCAACTTAGTTTATGAATCTGTTTTCAAAGTGAGGCACACCTGGGGTGTTGAGTGAAGCAAGGTATGGTTAAGTCTCAGAAATCTTGATGTTCATCCGCACATAGTCTGTTGTGCATCACCCTGTAACTGGCTCATATTGAAGGGTCAATGTCAATCCAGCAGGGGATCTGAAATTATGCACTTGTAGTCCTAACACAGGTGTAGAGCTGTGCTTATTTCACTGAACAATGCTTTTCTAATGCAGTATTTTGGGGTGTGTGTGTGTGTGTGTGTGTGTGTGTGTGTGTGTGTATGCTTAAAAAATTCTTCTTCGCTGAACAGCACTGATATTCTATTCATCTTAACTCTATAATAAGATTCACCTTTGGATTGACTCTTCGAAATCAGAGAAAGATGACTGCCAAAGATAATTACTACATGATGATTAATGAATCCTTTTCAGAACTGCAGTTACCAGACTGAAAACCTGACCGCTTTTATAATATCAAAGAATATTTTTATCAAAAGACTTTATTCTTCATCGTTTTGTTGAAAAAGGAACCTAATGTCCCATTGCATTAGTAGGTGACAATATGTTCATCAAAGATGTGTTTTAGTACATGTTTTACAGCTTATAAAAGAAAAATGACAGCTTCCACAATCAAAAGCTTTCTCACTAACTGTGGATGAAAAGAGACAGTTGAGAAAGCTGAATCACTAATTATCTTAGGAGATCTTGACATTTCCTTTATATTAAATAGCATGTGTTAATTAATTTGTATTTCAGATAATATAGTTTTGGTTTAAAATTTATTTTAAAGAATAAGAGGAATTTTGAACTTAACTATATCATACCTAAGTGTATCACACACTTTGGGGGAGCTATTTCAGCCACTGGTTTTCAGGAGATCACATTTTATTTGTGTCTTGTCCTTGGCTTAAATTAAATGCTCTCACTGGCAAAAAACCTGTCCCTCTCTTCTGCACTTGTGCTAGTCCCAAGTAGCTGAGGGTGGAAAGCACATTAGGTGTGTAAGAGAAGGGAACAGGGAGGAGGGTAAATTCTACAACCATTCATTCTTCACCATCCCTTCTCCTTCATGTTTCTCAGGTTCTGAGCTGTTCCTAGTGCAGCGGGTAAATGCTCAGTAATTGTTATCTTTGGAGAAGAGAGGCAAGAAACAATTACTTGAGGCTATTTTCTCCTTGACAAGTGAAGAAATTCAGTTGTTGTGTATGCAGACACCAATATTTACAACCCTGTCATGTTTTCCCCGTAGAGATAACTTCAAAACAAAATATATTTTTAAATTATTTGCCTATGAGAAGTGATCCAAAAACAATCATTTAATCAAAGAAACTAAGAAGAGCAACACTTCACTCTAGAAGAGGTAGATTTCTACAAAGATATAGACAGGAAAAAGAGTCCTTGTTTTCTTTTTAAATTTTTTATTAATTTATTTTTATTTGTTTAGTTGTTGATGGACCTTTGTTTTATTTATTTATGTGAGGTGCTGAGAATCGAACCCAGTGCCTCCCACGTGCTAGGCAAGCTCTATGTCACTAAGCTACAAGCCCAGCCCCAATGAGCCATTGTTTTTTGAGCCCTTATACTGTTTTGGCTGTTTTCAATGCCCATCTCACTTTATGTTCACAGTAATGTCCAGAAGTTTGTGTATTATTCCC
This sequence comes from Spermophilus citellus, assembly GCF_964194105.1. Lineage (NCBI taxonomy): Eukaryota > Metazoa > Chordata > Mammalia > Rodentia > Sciuridae > Spermophilus > Spermophilus citellus. Next base: position 204,914,537 of record NC_138184.1, read on the forward strand.
ATTTTATATCTGTGAACTAGATTATCAGAGATGATTGTCAAAATAGCAAGTTTACACTGTTGATAAAGATCTGTCAAGATGTCCAAGCCTCTAGCTCTGCAGATACTAACTTCATTTTATTAAAGAGCTGTTATTTCTTGCTTATTCCCTCTTCACATTTATTTACTCCTTCTAAAGATGTATTTTTAACTTTTTTCCATAAAAAGGCATACAGAGATTTACAAAACTGGAAAAGAAAACCACCATTACTGTCTGCAGGGGGGCTATAATTTAGGAAAGGGATCAGGCAAATGAACAAATGGGCAAATCCAATGTAAACACTCTGGTGGAGGAAACAGAAGCACACCACGGGGACACACCCGGGAGAAGTAAATTCCTCCTGAGAAAGCAGAGGTCAAGGGACATTTAAAAAAAAGATGTAATAGTTGGGGTCAAAAAGCAGGTGTTTCTAATCAGAGGAAGGAATTCTAGGTGAAGATCATAAGCTGAGCAATTCGACAAAGACAGAAGAGAGAAGGTTTATGTTTAGAAAGCTGTGAGGAATTCAGAAGGGTTGAAGTACTGAAAGGTGAAGCCCAGTAAGGAAAGGCTAGGGACATAAAACACAGCCAGATAATGCCAGCTCCCCATGCCATGATACAGACCCGATTCAGTAAAAAATGGAGACAAACTGTGGCAGAGAACAAAACAATCAGGTTTGCATTTTAGAAGCCTTCATGGCAAAGGAGTGTGTTAGAGTCTGTAAACAAGTCTGGATGGCACCTGGCAAAATGCCAGAGGGAGTGGTTTGTGAAGTAACCCCAGCGAGCCATTAAGTGTGGAGATTCCTTATTGGTTGACTGATGTATCTAGTTTATGCTAATTAAGATAAGCTGTGTGGAATGTATAAGTACCTCTGTTGTCCTAAAATAAATGGCTCCCACTCCTGCTGTATCAATGTACACAAGTTCTTCCTCACCCCCTGGTTATTTTGTTGCAGCTGGACTGAGGCAGGAGTGGAGAATAGGTGTGAGGATGTGAGGCTAGAATCTGAGAAACAGAGAGGTTCAGCCAGGATAGAAATAAAAGTTATGTAGAGGTGAGAACTCACAGCTTCTACAACACTAGTGCTGCTTGAATGTGGAACATTCAGCAGAGGGGAAGTCTGAGCTTATTTCCAGTTTTCTGCTTGGATGATCAATAGGACGTTTTGGATTTATCCCATGTGCAGTAACATGGATCAGCCAATTAGAGATATCAAAGCTGCAGTGAGATAAGTAGTTCTAGATTCCAAGAAAGAAATCTGAACTAATTCATCAGCAAATCAGCAGAGTTTGAAGCCATTAGAGTAGAGGAGATGACTGTGGAGGAAATATATAAATAAGATAAATGGATGAAAGTATAGAATCATTTTTTAAATGTAATGGGACACCAGAGAATACAAGGAGAGAGTCCAAATGAATGATTGTGAAAGAAGTATATGAGAGTATCCCAGTGTTTGTGGAGAAGAGCACTTTGCAGAGAATAGAGTGGTTCATTATCTCTGGAGCCCAAAGAAGTAAAATAATTCAGTCAAAAGGAGAAAAGTGTATGTCATCCTTGCACTGGCATCACGAAGACTTTCAATGGTTCTGCCTCAGAGGAAAGATACACAAAGCAGCAAAAAGACAAAGAACCACAAAGCTAAATTCATTGCAGGAGGTGATTCTAGTCTTCCAGGAATAGGGCCTGGTTCTCACTATAGATCATTAAACTCTTGTACTGTAAGACTCTGAAATGTATCACTTTCCTTTGCTGTTTGTTACTATTTATAGTAACAAAATACCTATACAACTAACAAGCAGCGTTCAAAAACTTTTTTTCTGCTAAGTAAAGTATTAAAGAAAAAAATCTATTCAGAAAAAAACCTAATTCATATTATTATTGTTGTTGTTGTTGTTGTTGTTGTTGTTATTATTATTATTATTATTATTATTATTATAGCATTGGCACCAGAAAAATAATCAGATTCATGAGTCCCCAACCTCACAGGAAAGGAACAGAGTCCAGGCAGATCAGAATCAACATCTTGCTCTGGTGATTGAGCCCCTCACTTTTTCCTTTCTGTGACCTCTGATGGTTTCAAATCTTCTGCAAATCAAGTCATTTTTTAAAACTATTATTTCCTTACCCTTTCCCAATTCTTCATTCTACCAAAAATATTGATCCTGGTAAGCTGATTACAGTCCTCTCTGGGTTTCAAATAATCAAATGAGAAATGAATTCTTAAAGTGTCTATTGTCAGCTTTGAGCAGCTGAGGCAAGAGGATGGCAAGTTCAAAGCCAGTCTCAGTAACTTAGTGAGGTCCTAAGCAACTTAGTAAGACTCTACCTCAAAATAAAAAATACTAAGGGCTGGAAATATAACTCACGGTTAAGCACCTCTGGGTTCAATCGTTGGTACCAAAAAAAAAACCCCCCAAATACCCAAAAAACTTCATGCTTAATGCCCATGGTTAAAATAAATAAATAGATAGATAGATACGATATTTACGAAATAGTATTCTTTTGAGTCTCAATTTATAATGATATTGAGGTAGGCTATAAACTTCATTTAAAAGACAATATTTTGAGGTTTATTGTTTAAAAATCTGTGTATACACCATAGATGATATCCACAATGTTTAAAGACTGGGGCCAACTGAGAAGGCCAATCCAAACAGATGGCTAATGATCTGGAACAGACTGCACCCTTCATACCCTAAGGGTATTCGTCATCTGAACATCAACCCACTGCACACACAGGATATATACAAAAATGTCAATCAGCCACAGCAATAATATGAACTTAATTTGGTACCAGAAAATACTGAGGTGAATCTAGTTGTGTTGATATTAAAAACAATTTAGCAAGTTGTATTTTCAAAAAGAATAACAGCTTTCTGTCAACAAAATTATCTATATTTATAAAAAAATTCAAGCAATAGGAAAAATGAATTAAAAGTCTTAAATCATCTAAATTGAGAAATAAAGATCATTAAAATAAGGTAATATTATTTTTGGCATTTTTCTGCATATGTATACATATATACTCAATGAATTGAAAAACATGATCATATTTATACACATATTTTTTATAAAATAAGCTTCAGTTTTTGTTTAAATTTAAAGGAAGAATACAAAGAAAGTGGAAGCCAAAGAAATTCAGCTAAGTTTTCTTTGTTTTCTCAATAAGATCCATGAGTTTCTAAAATATTTCCACAATGTACTGTCAAAGTTTTGAAAACTACGTTGGTAGTAAAGAAAACTCATTAGAATATCATTACTTGCTTCCTTGCTATGAAAGATATAGAAATTAGTTCCTTTATAGCATTTACAGACTGGAAAATTTTAAACAAAATGTAGTAAGCCAAATCCATATAAATAATAGTGAATATTGTCTAAACTGGTTAATCCCAAGAACCCCAGGGTAGTTGAATGTTGATACTTCTACTATTGTAATTCACATTTTAGCTGTTAAAAAAAAAGAGAAAAAAAATAACACAAGATTATCAAAATTGATGCAAATTGCACTCAATGATTTTCAACACTGATACAGGATTAAAATAAATGAACAAAGAGACAAACAAACCCACATATGTAAGTATACTATGGTATGACCCACAAACAGTTCCCTGCAGGCAGACCTTAATCTGTGATTGTGGATTCTTGTGCCAATCTCATCTACCATGCCATTGCCTCGGACCTTTATCTCTAAAGAATCTTGGGATAGTACTCATTAATTTTTTGCAGAAGATCTGGAGAAGCTTCTTAGAAGCCCATGATCTACTGTGCTCTGTCCTATTTTCCCGGACACCTAGCAGTTTTACTTTTCATAGTAAAAGTATTCTTGAAACCAGAAATACATATGATGAAATTTAAGATAAATCATGAAAAACATCTGTGGTCTCTCTTCTTAATGAAACAAGTTATTTTCTGTGAGTTCAATCCTACATTGATGAGTAAATCAGTTTTTTTTTTAACAGATAACACCACCAGTGCCTTCAGGGTTAATTAATGTTATTTCTAGATCATACCATGTTGCCACGTGTCTCACAATCACATGAAAATGAATGAATGTTGGTATTCATGATGGATTAGATTATAAAGGAAATTAATAAGATGAAACATTGCATCAAGGAATTTCTAGTAAAATATAGGCAATTAAATTCCCATTCAGGCTTTTACTAATAACGAAAAAGATTCAAGGGAAAAAAAGACATTTTTTTCCTCTAAATTATTGCCATAAGTTCAATTGTAGCATCCCAAATTTCAGATTTGCTGGTAGCTTGAAAGGGATATATATTTTCAATGAGTCTTTCACCTTTGAATTAAATTACTTTGAAAAAATGGACCAAAGTAAACATTTATTTTAAAATCTAATCATCTGATTTAGAGACTTCTTTTCCTCTTTGAATGGAGTGAATACTCCTTGTGTACAGTTCCGATGCACTAATTCCAATCTAATATTTAATAGTCTATTTTTCCCTTTTTAGGCTAATATTCCAAATGCTATAGTTTGTATTCAGAACATTTCCAAAGGACTAGGTGTTAAAGGCTCAGTCCCCAGCTTGGCTCTGTTGAAAGGCAGGGGAAACTTTGAGAAGTAGGACTTAGTGGGAGGTTTTCCAGTCATTGGGGATGTGCCCTCAGACGGGATAATGAGAACCCAGGCCCTTCATCTTTCTCTTTTGTTCCTGGACATAATGTATAAAGGTTTGCTTTGCCATGTCCCCTTTTATGATATGCTGCACCCTCATCAGAGGCTTAAAACCAATGGAGCCTCCAAAACCATGAGTCAAAGTAAACATTTACTCTTCATAAGTTGATTATCTCAGCTGTTTTGTTTTGGTAACCGAAAGCTAACACAACATACTAGGCAAAGACTACAATACCTCACTAGAAGTCCAATGTGCTATCCATTGTGCCACAGAGCCACCTTGAATCAAATGTATGAAATATGATATGTCAAGAACTATGTAATGTAACTATGTAATGTTTTGAACAACTAATAATAAAAAAGAAAAGAAAAAAAGATTACAATACCTCAAGTGCTTTAGGTGAGCACCAATTACTGAAGTAGAAATGTACTGAATGAAATCTAAAGATTTCACAATATTCTGACACCATCCAAGGAGCCTCCAGATACCTAGGAAGGTCATGACACCTCTCAGAAACCCTTAGCTTGGTCCCTCTGTCCTCTTCTAGAACCTCTAATTTTTCATTTTGACCCTCTCAGGCTTTCTCATTCTGCCCACTGCAGGAAGCACTTCACTTCCCAATTATATCTCTGTTACTTAGCAATGACCCAAAACAGAAATGTAATTTTAGCAATGGAAGGGATGTCAGCAGGATCTATGACCCATATATCTTAATTCATTTAAGCACTCTTAAAACCCACCCACTTTCCAGATAAAGTGGGATGTGGAGAGGGCTAAGTGATCTACCCAACTGCAGAGGTGTAGTTAATGCAAAAACATGACTGGAGTCCAGGCTGAGAGATTTCCAGTTCATGTTCTTTCTAACGTGGCAACGTTTCTCTCTCTCAGAGTATTTACTGGATATCAGAATGAGAACCAGCGTACAACCATAGAACCAAATTTTCTAGGGGACAGCAATCAACATAATTCAATATATTTAACAAACATTATAGCACAGATTTAAAACAACAACAAGGGAATTAAGTCTAGCTCTAGAGGATGCCAACTGCAGACAATGAATGTGTTAAAGTGGTACTTAGTGGACAAATATCATAATGACTGCATGTCATCTTCAGAATCCTGCACAAGACTCTTCTTCTACCAATATGCTAAACCAGAATTGGGATCCATCCTTTGCTTCCTTGTGCAAAGGCCACATGAACTTATTTTAAGGGTGAATCTCAGAGATGAAGTACTAATAATAAAAATAAAATTGAGGACTTTTTTTTTACTATATGGAATGCAATAAATCTCTTAACTTTTAGATAATGACTACTTTGACATTAAGATTCAAAAAGTGCCATAGTATTTTTGCAACAGAATAATTAAGGAGATGCAAATGACCACCTGAGTATTTTTATTCATTACCTATCAACTAATTATTAACAACGAAGCAAAAAACACCATTGTTAATATTTTTATTACCAATTTTATAAACACTATTACATTAGCTAACATATGGTTAACTATAATTAATCTTAATATGATTGATAGATTTGTGACTTTAATATAACATTTTAAAAATTGAAATACTTGACCAAGACTTTGTACTTTCATTTAAATTTGGTTCCACTTGCAAATACAAGACAAAGAAGGTTCATGATTGGCAACTCAAACTATCCCTTTTGGGCATGTTTTCCTAGGAAGCCCTTTGCAAATCGATTTAAAATAATGAATGAGAATTCAGTGAATAGAGACTAAAAATTTACAATGGACAAATAAGATGTGGCCCATTCCAGAGAACAAACTGAAAGGTTCTTGTGATACGGTCAGTGGTTCTGACTATAATTTTAGCCCAATGGTAACCTCCTGATGCCTTCATCCATTGAGTGACAGGATAAGGAGCCATAAGTCAAAAATAAGCCTAAGCCTCCAATGCAGAAACTCTAATTAAGAGCTTCCAAAAGGAACCCTGAGAGTGACTCAGAAAGAGCAACATAACTTTTGTAGACATCTGTCGACCTGATTGTTTATTGTTAGCTTCTTAAGGCAAACAGCAGAAACAAAGGCAGTGGAAATTGAGAATTTTTTTTTTTTTTAAGAACAAAGATATTCTTCAAAGAGAGAGAAGCTTGAAGTGAATTCACATACAGGATTATTCAACAGAAGTAGTCAATAAATACAACAAAATTTATTAGATTCTTCTTGGTTATTGTGTGCCTGACATGAAGGCCTGTGGTATGTGATTACTAAAAATTCTACTCACAAATCTCTCAAGTGACTTCATTTCAATGGCAGAATTGTTTCTGGGTAAATAAAGTTCTTTTCATTTCTTTAGATAAAATACTGATATTAATATTTTTAAATGATAATATTATTTCAGAAAGTAATATAATCCACATTTTTTGTGCTCATAATAAAGAAAGTTAAAAGTAAAATAAAATACTTTTAGTTTAACTAAGTCCCATTTGTTGATTCTAGTTTTTAACTCTTGTGCTATGGGTGTTCTATTAAGGAATTTGGAGCCAGACCCCACAATATGTAGATCGGAGCCCACTTTCTTTTATCAGACGCAGAGTCTCTGATTTGATATCAAGCTCCTTGATCCATTTTGAGTTAACTTTTGTGCATGGCAAGAGAAAGGGATTCAGTTTCATTTTGTTGCATATGGATTTCCAGTTTTGTCAGCACCATTTGTTGAAGATGCTCTCCTTCCTCCATTGTATGCTTTTAGCCCCTTTATCAAATATAAGAGAGTTGTAATTTTGTGGATTGGTCTCTGTGTCCTCTATTCTGAACCATTGGTCCACCTGCCTGTTTTGGTACCAGTACCATGCTATTTTTGTTACTATTGCTCTGTAGTATAGTTTGAAATCTGGTATCGCTATACCACCTGATTCACATTTCCTGCTTAGGATTGCTTTTGCTATTCTGGGTCTTTTATTTTTCCATATGAATTTCATGATTGCTTTATCTATTTCTACAAGAAATGTCATTGGGATTTTGAATGGCATTGCATTAAACCTATAGAGAACTTTTGGTAACATCGCCATTTTGATGATGTTAGTTCTGCCTATCCATGAACAGGGTATATTTTTCCATCTTCTAAGATCTTCTTCTATTTCTCTCTTTAGGGTTCTGTAGTTTTCATTGTATAAATCTTTCACCTCTCTTAAAAAGTTTTTCTCAGCAAGAGAAACAATAAGAGAGGTAAACAGGGAGCCTACATCCTGGGAACAAATCTTTACTCCTCACACTTCAGATAGAGCCCTAATATCCAGAGTATACAAAGAACTCAAAAAATTAAACAATATGATAACAAATAACACAATCAACAAACGGGCCAAGGACCTGAACAGACACTTCTCAGAGGAGGACATACAATCAATCAACAAGTACATGAAAAAATGCTCACCATCTCTAGCAGTCAGAGAAATGCAAATCAAAACCACCCTAAGTTACCATCTCACTCCAGTAAGATTGGCAGCCATTATGAAGTCAAACAACAATAAGTGCTGGTGAGGATGTGGGGAAAAGGGTACTCTTGTACATTGCTGGTGGGACTGCAAATTGGTGAGGCCAATTTGGAAAGCAGTATGGAGAATCCTTGGAAAGCTGGGAAAGGAACCACCATTTGACCCAGCTATTCCTCTTCTTGGACTATTCCCTAAAGACCTTAAAAGAGCGTACTATAGGGATACTGCTACATCAATGTTCATAGCAGCACAATTCACAATAGCTAGACTGTGGAACCAACCTAGATACCCTTCAATAGATGAATGGATAAAAAAATGTGGCATTTATACACAATGGAGTACTACTCAGCACTAAAAATGACAAAGTCATGGAATTTGCAGGGAAATGGATGGCACTAAAGCAGATTATGCAAAGTAAAGCTAACTAATCCCTAAAAAACAAATGCCAAATGTCATCTTTGATATAAGGAGAGCAACTAAGAACAGAGCAGGGAGGAAGAGCATGAGAAGAAGATTAAGATTAAACAGGGATGAGAGGTGGGAGGGAAAGGGAGAGAGAAGGGAAATTGCATGGAAATGGAAGGAGACCCTCTTATATACATTGGTATACAAAATTATATATAAGAGGAGGTGAAGGGAAAGGGGGAAAAACAAGGGAGATAAATGAAGTACAGTTGATGGGGTAGAGAGAGTAGATGGGAGGGGAGGGGAGGGGAAGGGAGGGGGGAAAGTAGAGGATAGGAAAGGCAGCAGAATACAACAGACAGTAGTATGGCAGTATGTAAAAACGTGGATGTGTAACCAATGTGATTCTGCAATCTGTATACGGGAAAAATGGGAGTTCATAACCCACTTGAATCAAATGTATGATATATGATATGTCAAGAGCTATGTAATGTTTTGAAAAACTAATTTAAAAAAGTAAAATAAAATAGAACAAGATACTAAATTTTCCAGGAGAGTGAGCACTTTGCCTGTTTTTCTTCCCTTGTTGTTCAGATTCTCATATTTGCTGTTTACATGCTAGATAGAAGTATCTAGCATGTAATCAAATCATAAGAGTAATTTATATGATTGAATAATAATCATTAAAAATAGCTAACTGCTTTTGGAAGAATACTGTGTATGAGTTGTTCAGCTTAGGAATTTACAAGAAGTAATCTAACCATGCAGAACTATTCTAGGATATAGATATTATAAATCCATTGTGTAAATGGGAGAATTTAAATATAGATAGGATGACTTGTCTGAGTTATGGTATTAAGAGTAATAGAGCTGGGGACAATGGATCATACCTGTAATCCCAGTGGCTCAGGAGTCTGTTATAGGAGGATCACAAGTTCAAAGCCACCCTCAGCAACTTAACAAGCAACTTAGAGAGATCTTGTCTCAAAATAAAAAAAAAAAATGAAAAAAGGGCTGGGGATGTGGCTCAGTGGTTGAGCGCCCCTGAGTTCAATTCCTGGTATAGAAAGAAAGAAAGTCTAGGAGAAGGAGGGAGGGAGGGAGGGAGAGAGAGAGAGAGAGAGAGAGAGAGAGAGAGAGAGAGAGAAGGGAGGAAGCAGGAGAGAGAAAGGAGGAGGCAGAAGAGAGGGGGGCAGGAGAGAGAAGAGAGGAGAGAGAAAAGAGAAGGAAGCAGAGCTTTCATATGACAGCTGACTCCTGAGCATATTCTCTGTAATCTACATATCCTCTTGAGATATGCATATGAAATAATGTAATAATTTCTATCTTCTATATTCACAAATTAAAAATCTAAATATAAAATTTGGCATGAAAATAATTTTGAAATATCCATCCTAATATTAGTTCACTTTTTATAACATTTGCTAATACTCATTGCTAGGAAAACAAACACAAGTTCACAATAAGGAAAGAGTTCTTTTTATCGCCAGCAAAATTAGAAGGAATTGGACTTTGCTACCATTATCTAGGTTAGAGGTTCAGGTGATTGATCAGTGTTTTGAAATATACTTATGACATGTCTATAGTATGACAGATGTCTTTAAGAACTGCTTAGAGAATTACTTTGTGATCATGTTTTGTTAATACTTTATTGTTTCACAATAAACACTTTGATTATACTATTTATGTTTGATGCCTTTAATTTAACTTTTAAATAAGGTTCCTTTCCTTCTGCTGTTGAGCCACAATATTCGTGTCCATACCAATAACAGTTACCCTATTCTTATTTTCTTAGTTTCAAAATTATGTACAAAATTCTTTAATGTTTCAAGGTTGGTCATTTTGAGAATTGTTTATTTATATGGAAAAGATTAGAAAGAAGAAACTGACTCTTTGTCAATATCTGAAAAACTTTATTTTTCCCCCAAACATCTAGGGGAACCCTACAGGGAAACGACCTCCAATTTGTCAATTATACCCATTGTTGGATTTTAAATTTATTGTATTTAGATGAATCGTAATTTCAATACAATCACTTTTACAAATTTCCGATTGGTGATTTCTATTGCAGTGCTCATTATCCCCACATTTAGTATAATGTCACATTCTAATTCATTAAAAGTAATTCTGTAGCTTCATAAGTACATTACTACATCCTACAAAATGGCATTAAGCTATAAGTTCCTTTTCTGTCTCATTACTGATAAATATTCATTGATTTTCTTCATCATCTTTAAGTATGTTTAAATTTACAAAAAAAGTGTATCTCATCTCTGTCTCTGACCATGTACTGATGTTTACAGATGTTCCATGGTAATAATGTTTCCAGGGGATGATGGTTTAATGCTTCCCTGTTGGAGCATAATGAGCTTAAACATCATTTGGAAGCTGAATGATCTCTTAATTTGAAGACTGAATCAGAAAATGCTGAAGATCCTAGTTTGTTCAGTATCAATGCAAGAAACTTTTTGAGAGTGGCAACTGTAGCACACAATTCAGACAGTACATAAAAAATAGGTCTACTCTTATGTCTTTAAATTGAAAGAGTAAAGTACAGATTTTTTTTTAATTGCTTATCCTAAGCTTGCCGAACAAACTGAAATTTTTTTTAAAAAAGAGGATTTATTTTCCAGATTAGTGCACTGATCCAGAATCAATTATAATGAATATCTCTGAGGACTTAGGGAAAGAAACACATTTTAGTCATCATCCCTCCTTACTAACATGGAGAACAGGGCCTCATGCTGAGTGAGAAATAAATATATGTTTGCGGAATGAATCAAAGAATATATTACATTGATAAAATTTATGACTTTAAGATTATAGTTAGTACTCCACTGCTTTCATTATTATTATATAATGACAGTGTACCACAAATAAGTTTAAAGTTCATAGTTTAATCTCATTTTCATGCTTAAAAAATAATTCCAAAGTCAAATTTTTTTGATATTTCTTAGCTCCTTTTTATTTTAATCTTATGTGTCAACAATGACTACTGAGTCAAAAGAGAGCTTCCTATTTTATAAATTTAGTTTCAAATGTGTTTAGAACATATAAAAATCAATGATCTTCCCTGGTGTCTTGTGGGAAATACATCTAACCTACCAAAAGGCCCATTCATGCTTCCTGATGTACAGTACTATGTCAAATGATACCAAAAGTAGATAAGAGACACATAATATTTATTTCATCTCTAAAATACATTAAAAAGCAAGTTTAACAGAAGGGAAATGACAATAAGCTAATAAAATGCCTCTTTCTTAGCACCATCTTTGTGCATCAGAGAGCACTTGTTTTATGGAAAGAACATGAAAGGCGTAAGTATATCTATATTTCCAATGTTTGTATTTACAATTTAACAAAGACTTTTGTAATAAAATTTCTGATAGGAAATAGCCACATGAACTAAAGCAAATGTTTTTAGTCACAAGCTTTCAAAATACAAAGTGTGATAAATAAAATTATATCCTAATACGACAGATGATAATTTGAATATCAATAAATGTGAGAATGTGGAAATGGATACTCATGTATCCATTTTGTGGAATGAATCAAAGAATATATTACATTGATAAATAAGATCATTGCATGGACAGCTTTAGGCAATGCTTGGACAATGTCCAAGATTAGCCAACACCTAAGCCTAAGTGTTTCTTGACTTCTCTGTGACTCCACACTTTATATAAATGTACAAGATACAGCAGACATCAAAGAATGCTCAACTTTCTCAGGTTTTTCAAATCAGAAAAAGTTCCTAGGATTAATATTTGTAGATTTTCACTGGAAGTCAAGCATAAAAACAATGGTGATGAATACTTTAAATTGGTCTTGTATCACTTTAGAATATTTGGTTAATTATCAAATACAACTAGTATTTTCTTTTTTTTCAATTTTTTAAAAAATTTGTTTTAGTTATACTTGACAGTAGAATATAATTTGACACATCCTATGTAGATTGAATATAACTTCTCATTCTTCTGATTGTGCATGATGTAGAGTTACACCAGTTATGTAATCATATATGCGCATAAAGCAATAATGCCCGATTCATTATACTAGCATTCCTACTCCCATACTCCTCCCCTCCCTTCACCCCACTCTATCTAATCCAAAGTACTTCTGTTTTGCTTTAGTACTGCTGCTTATTGTGAATTAGCATCTACATATCAGAGAAAACATTTGGCCTTTGTTTCTTTGAGATTGGCTTATTTTGCTTAGCATGTTAGTCTCCAATTCCATCCATTTACTGGAAAATGCCATAATTTCATTCTATTTAAGGCTGAGTAATTTGTTGAAAGGCATATAGGTTGGTTCTATAATTTAGTTTTTGTTAATTGAGCTGCTATAAACATTGGTGTGGCTGCATCACTGTAGTATGCTGATTTTAAGTCCTATGGGTATAATGGATAATTGGGTCAAATGATGGTTCTATTCCAAGTTTTCTGAGGAGTCTCCATAATACTGTCTATTAACTAATATATTCTAATCACTTTATAGCTGGAAACAAGTGTTCATGTTGAATGATTTAAAAGACTATTAATTAGATTTATGATCCAAATATCCGTTATTATATTCCTTATTAGACTTACAATCAAAATATCCTTTATTCCCACCACTGAAATAATATCTAAAGAAATAAAATCAAAATTATATGGATATTACTTTCGTAATTATGAGCCAGAAATCAACATCTACAAAGCAGGATGTGTTAGTTTTCTGTTCCTATAAAAAATATCTGAGATAATCAGCTCACAAAGATAAAAGTTTTATTTTGACTCAGCTTTGGAGATTTCAGTCTGTGGTTACTTGGCCCTGTTGCTTTTGGGCCTCTGGTGATAATTGTGTGACAAGTCTGCTCACTACATGGCCAGGATGTGAAAGAAAGAAGAAGAGACTAGATTTCCACAATCCCCTTCAAGGGCATGCCTTCAATGACTGGAACATATCCCAAAGTCTCCACTACCTCCCAAGAGACCTAGGGGCTGGAGCTCAAGCCTTTAGTATAGAGGCCTGTGGGGGACATTTCAGATCCAAACCACAGCACAGGACAAAGTCAGCAGTTCAAAAACATTTTCTCTTTGAGAAAGGGTTAAGAGAGAATTATATGTCTAACTATATATAAAATTAAGAACAAGAAAACCACAGGATATTATATCCAAAAGTAAATATCAAACACCCTGAGCTTAGCTGGTCTACTCAGAGCTTAGCCAAAAGCATCATCCAAGAAGACAAGCATTAAAAATCTACCATAACTATGCTACAAACCAAGTGATCCCTGAATCTACAAAAATGAGGCAAGTCAGTAAACTGGGGGAGACAGGGAGGGTTGCAGGAAAGGTGTCAGAAGAGCAATAACATCAAACTCCACAGCTATGCATTAAGATGTAGAATCTTTCATGGCACAGTCTGCCTAAAAGAAGTGAGCTCTGCTGCATTTTTCTTAGAAACTCAAGGAAGTGATCTATCATTCCTCATTTACCATTTCGGTGTGCAGAGATCCTTCTCTAGTGAGGACAATAATATGTGACTGAGGAAGGTTAGCCTAACTGAGGCAGTGTCACCCAGAGAAGAGCAGCTCTATCCCTTCCATTTTACACATTTACCTAGAAGCCTCAGATTTCCTAGTTTTTTTCCTCTTAAAAATGTCATCTTTCAAATAATGATGTGATGAGCTACTCTAATGGACAAAGTCAGGAGGATAAATTCTGCTCCTAGCTACATTTATGCACTACAAACAAGTCTTCAAAGTGTTGCCAAAATGTGTATAGAAATAAGTTAATGGCGTATTTTTGTGTTTGTTTGCTGGTTTTAGTTTGAGAACTTTTAGTCTTTTTTCTTTAAATTGAGTAATTTTATGAGACAATCAGCTAGTTCACTGAAAAAAATCCTTTCTGTGAAAATGAACAATCCACTTCTGAATACTGACAAGTCACATAAATTCCCTGTGACTTAGGTCCTTATACAAAAATTGGAGAAAATGATGCTTTCTACATATTTTTCAGAGGTACTCAAAATAGTAATGATATAGTGTCTTTAGAGTACTTGGAGTTCCCCAAGGAGAGGCCCATATAAACTCAAATCACCACTCCATTATGATTTATCTTTGCTTTATGTAAACCAGTTTACTGTTCACAGCATTTTCCTTGTAGAGACCTTTTTATAACTGAAGTGCATGAGCCAGGATGTTTATTTCTACTACTTGCTCATAAAGGGGCTAAGGCTATATAGCACAGAATTCTCAACTGCATTAGGAACAAGTACAGTCTTTCAGAGTTGCTTTGTCCTTAAAGTGACTTCTATGCAACAAGCAGCACAGAATTATGAGCAAGAGCTCCCAAGGAGAAAGCAAAATGCAACAGAGAGTCCCAGAAATGCTAATTGAGAGTTTCATGAAAGCAAAGGTAGGTGATTCCACTAGCATTGTAAAAAGCATACAGGTAAATGGACCACTCCTAGGCTTGGCCTTATGTGAAAGGAGCCTCTTGTAGCCTTTCTCTGTGCCATCCGCACAGTGGTATGTCTTCCTAGTCTTGTGGGCTCCACAGAGGAGTGATGTTCACCAACCCCTCATTGTCAGGTCGCAGAATGCAGTCTGGTCCATCTCCGCTGGTGAACAGATCTGGTGCCGCATTTCACATTCTTGAGGTTCAGTGCTGCCATTCCAGACAGGAAGCCCATTAACCTCACCCTTCCCAGAGTATTCCAATTGCCTTTGAAGGCCACCTGACTGGTTTTCCTGAATCTAGACTTTTTTTCTGCTTCAAACTCATCCAGTAAACTTGTGTCTGAGATAGAATCCCCCTGCCTCAATCTCAGCACCCTCTAATATTTAAGTTAAGACTTTGTAATATAGTAGTTAAAAATACTAAAGTGAAGGCCAAAATATCTGACTTTAAATCTTCAACTATTCTTTACCAGCTGTTAATTCTTGAGGAAATTGCTCCTTGAAGTCTTAGCTCCCTCATCTTGAACGTAAGAGAAATGATACTTCCTTCTTAGGGAATAAAAGAGAAAATAAAGCCAATGTATTAAGTACAGTACCATATCACTCAGTCTATAACAAGAGGTGGTTGCTGTTACAGATTTGGCTTCATTCTAGCCATGAGAAATCATATCTCCCACTTTTGCACAAACAGTAATCCTAATGTGATAGTAGAAGCAAATGTGACTCCATTTTGTTTTATGACTTCATCCTGTAAAACAACCATGCCAAGTAGAAGGGTTATGACTGGGGCAAGATGTTCTTTTCCTTTTGCTATAGAAACCTTTAAGAACATGGAACTACCTAATAGTTTCTGTAACTAGGGTAACGGGGCTCTATTTCTGTAACTGGGGTGACTGGGCTAACTGTGATTGGTTAGGCTTCCGTCCGCTTGACTGCACTGTCCCGCTTCTATAACCTGGCTTGCTTGCATTGGCTAGACCCCCAAACATCCCTTTTGTGGTTTTCAGGCTTATAAGGAGTGCCCTTGCAATTGTTCAGGGCTGATCAGGAGAACAGCTTTATGTTCTGGTCAGCTGCCTCCTGTATGCTTCAATAAAGTCTTGATTTGATTATACATGAGTGGTCTGGAAGTCAGTTTATGAAACCCTGGGATGAAGCTTTAACTATAATACTAATAACAGCTAACATGTTGATGTTGAATGTTTTTAAGGTACTGAGTGCTAGTAAAAGTTCTTTTACACATGTTAACCCATCAGTTCTCAAAACAATCTCACAAAATGAATAGCATGGTTTATTTCCAGTTGACTGACAATAGATGGGTAGTACAGAATGATTATATAATGCTTGAAGTCACACCAGTATATAGTGGACTGGGTTCAAATCTAGGTAAATCTGCCTCCTGTATCTGTTTATATCCATTATGCTATGCTGGTTTTCCAGTACAATTTTATTGTCATTCCTTCCCTGAGAACTGTGGCTGATATTTCTGTTGTTTATTTCTTCCCTTTCAAACTCTAATTTTCCATATCTTGCACATTTTCAAGTCCCACTCATGTTAACTTTATTTCCAGAAATTTCTTCTACAATATTCCAGTTCTCAATGGCTTTGTTTGTCTGAACTCTTATAATAATGTGTTACATAAATTACTAAATTATTCACCACATCTTAGTGTGTATGTGTGTATTTGTCTGTATTCTAATGCATGCAATTTTCTTCCACCTACTTACCTCCCAGCACCTTGAACACTAGGACTTCTTTATCCCTCCCACAGTAAACTTTCTAGGAGACATTGTTTCTTATAATAATCATACACCTCATATTACCATAGCTATATATTGTTTTACTGTTCACTTTATATATACTATTTCACTTGAACTTAGATTTCATTTTTCATATACAAAATAACATAATTAGGCTTTGATGGGGTCTTAGCAAAATCTTTAAGTTAGCAGGCTTAAATAAAAAGCAGGCTGGACATTTCTCTAGAACCTCTTTAACCCTAACTCAGATAAGTCCTAAGGAGAATGAGGAATTGTGGGAGGTAAAATGTCTCTAATGTCTGAGAATACTAAAATTGATCTTTAGAATACTTAGTTATGTCCACTTTTATTTAAGACATTTTGAGAAACTTACAGTTTTCTAAGGAGACAATTTCCTTAAAAGTAATGCTTAAGTAGAACTCTATCAAAAGACTTCCTCTGACGTTTTCTTTAAAATTTTCCAGTGTTTCCCCTTCCACAGATGACTCCTAATTGCAGCTTTTTGTGTTGTGTTAAGCACACTCTTCACTGATTCTCTGTGACTGTAGTCTTCCAACATGGCTGGGTGGGTATGAAGTCTACCATTTAAGCAACATTTGTCCCTGGTAAGCACAACTGGGTCTTTTCTTCTCATTGAATAATTTATATTTTCCTCTTGGTACTGAGGATTCAACCCAGAGGTACTTTACTACTGAGCCAAATATCCAGACCTTTTCATATTTTATTTTGAGACAGGGTCTTACTAAGTTGCTGAGGCTGACCTCAAACTTGGAATCCTCCTACCTCAGCTTCCCAAATTGCTGGGATTATAGGCATATGCTGCTATGCTTGGCTCATTGAATTAATAGTGATGATGAGCTGTCTATGAAAGCTGACAATATTTTAGAATTTTTTACTAATATCTGCCCTCTGAAATGAAAATGGTTTAATGTTTAGGTCTTTTCAGAAGACTTTATGATTTTCAAAAAAATTGTGCTAAATATAGGTCCATGCTTACTGGGAGATGTCTCCCATAATGTCAAAGATAATTATATTAACTTTTAAGTTAGGACAAAGAAGACTTAGATATTGGGTTTTTACTTTAAAAATTCCAAATTTCATTTTAAAAACCTGAATAATATCTATTTTAGCCTTATATTCCCTCACATCAAAGTTATTTACACTTTTGTGAACTTGCCTTTAAACTTTGAAAGGGAAGAATTCCAATTCCAAAGAAGGGGTAACTTATAAAATGTGTCCATATGCTTCTACATGGAAAATAACATGCGTCAGATTAAAAGTAGCAGATATGACAATTCTTCAATATTGTAGATTATATCCTATTTTCACTTGGGATTATAAAGTAATATCATAAAGCTTAATCCCTAAAATAAAGGAAACTTGGCATGACAAGTTTTTATAGATTATGGTTTCTTTAATAATAAAGCACTATTTCCTTGGAAAAGAGAGAAACATTTATTGAATGCTACTCTGTGCCAAGCATTGGGCTCCACACTATTCACATGTATTATCTAAACTTCTCTACCCACTGATGGAATAGTTAATTAGCTCTCCCAGTGGCATTGTTGGTAACATGAGCTTCTTTTTTTAAAGAAGCCTTTAAAAGACACATACATTTTAACTATGACAAAACAGCAGTGCAGGTGAGGTTTTACAGTTGTTGAACAAGGTTGGGAAACACAGAAAGAGACATGGCTGAAGTCTCTCTGTCCCTTTCTCCTGTACTACAGGCAATGATCTTCACCCAGGGATAAAAAAAAAAAAATTGCCTTATATTCTTAGTTTTCACACACAACTTACTAACTTAGGTTCTTTGTGGGGTCTCCAGGAGGAAGGGCCCCTCAGTTACCTTTCAAATAGGATAAAATTTATCCCTTTATTCTGTGGTTAGGAAAATCACTCAGTAGTCTTTTTGTGTTTCAACTTCCCTTGCTGAGAATCTGACACTTTTTCTATAACTCCCAGACTACTGGGGATATTTTGAAATTTACAAGAGATTCTCTGAAAATCTTTGTTAAGGTAAATATGTCTGCACACCATTTGTTTTTGATAAGGAGGTAAAGAAAAAATAAGGATCACTCACTAAATAGGTCCTGATCAATTGTTAGTTTTATGAATTTTCTTACCTACCAAAATACATTTTTCTTTCTTTCTCCTCCTTCTCCTCCATCTCCTCTCCTCCTCCTTCTCCTCCATCTCCTCTCCTCCTCCTCCTCCTCCTCTTCCTCCTCCTCCTCTTCCTCCTCCTCCTCTTCCTCCTCCTCCTCTTCTTCTTCTTCTTCTTCTTCTTCATGGGCTAATGCTGCTAGAACTGATTTCATAATCTCTCAGGATATATAGTAGCCAGCGTGTCTTAGTGTTTGAAAATACATGCTCCATATCCAGTAACCTGGGTTTCAACGCTTGTCTTACCATAATTCTGCTAAATTACCACAAGAATATTGCTTAAACTCTTTACACATGACATCCTCATCTGTAAATGTGGATAACTGGTAGTAATATTATCATATCAAGTAATATGAGGGTTTAATGAATATAAAGCTCTTTGCATAGTGCATGTTGTAAGCACTTAAAACATGTTAGTTATTTCTCATTTAAGATTTTGACACCTGTTATTGTTCTCAGCTCTGGAAGTCTCAGTACAACCAGAGGGGATCCCCTTTTAATATCCTGTTACATGAGGTTCCTGGGCACTATCCATTTATCATCATTCTTTTCTGGCTTCTCAAATGCTTTGTGGTACATTGGATTTTACAGAAACGTAAATCAATGGAATTTTCTAACATTAAGCATTAATTTAATTTTGGATTTACCAGAAGCCACACTGACAAAAGACATATAATGATGTATAGTTCTCACCTAAAAAAAAAGATAATACCACATTACTGACTTACTTAAGCTTTTTAAAGTATGGAAGGTGTAAGAAAGATCTTTTGCTGTAAGGATCTAAGAATAGGGGAGGAGCACTCAAGTTAAAAAACAACCTTCAAATGCTATTTTTGATACTGATGTCTTGAATCTATCTGGGGATTAATATTGAAGCATTAATCAAATCAGGGGTTCTCAAATTTTAGCAGGTATAAAAAAACAACGAAGCATTAAATGCAGGTTCTTGGGCCTGTCTGTGGAAGTAACAGAGATGCAGAAAGACCAGTACTTTCCTACAGAGCAATCTCCACAATAAATTCTGTTGCAAGAAGGACTCAGACCCACTGAAAACACTCAAACAAACGTGGGCCCAAATGCTGTCCTTGTGGCATGAGTCATTCAGCCACAGATGTGACACAATTATAAAGATCTCAAATTAGTGAGTTGGTCTCTCTTTTGAAGGCTCAGTTCTCACTCCAGGAGAATTTCCTGCCATTTTCAGAATAAAATGAGTTTTTTTTCTTTTTAATGATACAGAAAATGCAAAGACAGTGGCTTAATATAGGAGAAAGTATAATTGTAGAGTTATTTTGTAAAATTAAACATGCATTACTTGTATTTAAAACTGATTTATCTGTGATTTGTGTGAATCCCAACGTATTTTCAGTCATCAGCATGAGTCTATGACCTTCCCATGGGAATAAAAAGAACTATATGCTAGCTGGCCATACATTTTCCTTTTCTTAACTGCTTCCTTAGAGATCTGGATATTGTAGGAACATCTGGGATTGATATAAAAATCAAAATTGAGTGCAAAGACATATTCTGACCTAGACTTTCAAAAGTACTATACAACTTTCCCAAGAAGGAGACATTCTGATCATTGAAGAACTTTAAGTATATTTTCTTCACTGCCTCAGAGATTTTCACTTAAAATAACTCTACCTTGAAGAACACAGTAACTGTAAGAAACACTGTTCTGGGATTTGTACTCTTCCAGTGTTATAAGAAGAATAGTTGAAAAATAAATCCAAAACCAAAAACTGCCACTCCCAAACACATTTTGCTTCAGAGTATTTTGAAGGGCTGACTTCTGAATTTTTGTAAAGTGCCTGAAAATCAATATCAATATTTACTTATCTCTTCTAGTGTTTCCCCCAAATGAATTATGTTTCAAAGTTAACAGTTACTTTGACACAATCTGTCTTTGAGTCTAAGAGTGTTTTGTCTTTGGTTAGCTTTTGTAAGTAGCTCTGTTTTCCAGAAACAGTCTGGTATGGTGGGAAGCCTGATCATTATCATTATTGAAGTACCTTGTCTTTGTAGGCTGCCTCGTAATTTACAAAATGACTTTGCCCATACTGCATCGATTATGTTTTTATTTTCTGACATCCTTGTGAGAGATATGTAGAACAGAGGTCATTTTTCTATAAGAAATCTGTCATAAAAATCAGACCAATTTGTGTGAGATCCGTTTGTCATGTTGCTACCTCAGTGTCACAGTGGTTTTCGTGTAGGACCATATTGTTTGTAATTTACAGAGGAGAAATAAGTTTCAGAAAAGCTTGAGATGCAAAGAATCCCTGGATTCTGAACTCATAGAAGGGTGTGAATAGTTGGGTCTGGGGTATTCCAAAAGAAAATCAAACTTATACAAATCTGTAGAAATCAGAAGTAAAATTTTAATAATGAAATGTAAAATTCTCATACTTCTTTTTAAATAAGTAAAAGTATTCTCATTAACGAAACAGAAATGTGGCAGTCTGCATGGATATTACTGTGTGTGTTGATTAGAGATTGATTTTAATCCCCAACTGGCTTTAGTTCACTTCCCAGGAGTCTCATTATTATCTAATTCATTATTTACCAAAGTGTATTCCACAGTCATGGCTTACTCAGCAAAAGATGCTCTTCTTAAAAAGAGATTTGTGGATAAGTATACTTAGAAAATCTAATATATAGCACTGCCCTCTGAGATAATCATTAAAAATCAGCATATTAATAGACATAGACATGTCTATGCAATATGAAATTGGCTAGAATTTTTCAAAAATCCATTTTCTTAAAGAGTATCCATTACCATTACATTAAACAGAATGACAATGTATCAGCTAAATCAGTTTTTGCCAGAAATTCAAAACAGTTTTGAAATGATTGAAGAAAAAACTGGCTATATAAAACAATTTCTTCTATCATAAATATTATGTGTTATTTTTTTTAAATTACTTTAGTTTATCAAAATTTCAACATGATAAATTTGAAGTTTCGTAGTAGTCACTTGGGACCAAAGCAGCATACCCAGACTACTAGTTGTGATTTACTCACACTGTTCTGTAATAAAACTATTGGATCCCAGAGGCAAACACTTAGGAAAAAAGAAGGATCACCTATTACATTGGAAACAATTAAAATTGAGCTTTAAGCATTAAAAACTGAGTTTGCTCAGTTTTAAAATTTTATTTTGTAAATTAAACCTCATGGTCATGTTTCGTCCCTCTTTAATGGAATGCTTATGAATGTTAAACACTGAGCAGTATTGTTTAACCAAAATTGTTAGGAGTTTTTAAAAATTAAAATAAAACTGAAGATATAGAGATTTTTGCAGTAAAAATTGGTTTATTTTCATAAGATTAGAAGGATAACAAAATAGGAATTTCAAAAGTCAGTTCACATATAACTTATTTTTAGAATTTCTACTTCTGAGGATTCATCCACATACTTTATGAAACACACATATACAAGTACATATTAAATACTTATATATTTATATTAATATCTATATTATACTATACAGCAGAGTTTTTATAAAACCACTTCAGGAAATGACTTACTTGTATTATAGTAGTTTTATTACTTTAATTTCATAATAATTTTATTAATATATTTTAGCATGAAAGGTACTAGGTTGGTATTCTTCAGTCCTAAAAATATTTTTAGCTCTTACTGATGCTACTCACAGATGTGACAGCCAGTTCACCACCATAATTAGGGCTGCTGTCAGACACACTTTAAACTTAAGAGATTAAGAAAAAAGCTCAGAAGTGTTCTTAACATCTGTCATATTGACACAACAAAATTAAGTGCAACTGGAAAGAACTAAGAAACATTGTCTCTAAAGGTCTTTCCTTGTGGGCAATGAAGGTCAATAACGATGCCAAACATTGGTGACCATGGCAGGAATAAAAATCATAACATTACTCCATTAGTTCAGCAGGGTCCTATGCAGGTAGACAAAAAGAGAAAGGCCTCTAACATAGGAGCAAGTCTTTCTGAGCTAAGTCCAATTTTTTTTTTTCAAGGATTTTCAAGTTATCAAAGATAGGGGGGAAAAAGGCTATGTGTTAGGAGCACCAATCAGATCCTTTAGTTCTAAGTAAAGCAATAAATCTCTGTTGGTTGTTACCTCCAACTCTTCAATTATCCCCACCTCCACCTGTACACCACTTCTTAAAATTAAATCTACTTTGCAGGTGAATGATAGTCACTATTTTCTCTTTGCCCAAGTTTTGAAAAAAGTGCTTTTCTCACTTAGACTCAGTTTTCTCATCTATAACTAAGGAAAACTATGATTTCATATGTTTGTCATGTGGATAAAAGCTATGCATGTGAAGTGCATAACACAATCACTGGCTTGGAGGAAGTGCTTCATAGTAATTAATGTTATTCATAATTGGTATTCATGTCTACCCCTTCCCCACACAGAGAACTAGGAAGTTTCTTTCATTCCTGCTGTTTGGTATATGCCTTCAGCCCTGCATCATCAGTAGACTTCTACTTGAACTTGCTCTAAATACCTTCCTTTCTGTGACTTGGCACCATGACCTCTTTCTGCATAAGATAAAGTTAAGCTACAACTGAATGCAGAAAGCATACCCTTGTTTCTGGAGCTACTTGGATGTCTGGCTTTGAAGCCTTTTGAATACAAGA
This sequence comes from Spermophilus citellus, assembly GCF_964194105.1. NCBI lineage: Eukaryota > Metazoa > Chordata > Mammalia > Rodentia > Sciuridae > Spermophilus > Spermophilus citellus. The sequence goes on from NC_138184.1 coordinate 204,938,056, forward strand.
ATGGTGGGATTTAGGATGTGTTGTTCGAAGTCCAAAAGTCACTAGCTATCCTTAGGACCAGTTTATTTACTGATGCCCTTCACCCCATTGTGGCCTATAAGACAGCCTGGCTTGACTAGGGTGGAGAAAGTCATAATATACCTTTCTGATAACTTATACCTTGATCTCACCTGAAGATAAGATTTACTGCATGGTTTTTAGTATTCAACCTGGAGGCAAAGCCCATCTGTGTGTGAATAAGGACCTAAGGGGAGTTTGCACCTGACTGTGCCCCAGTTCTTACCCATACTCTTTCTCTTGCAACGCCATTTCTTTTTTGCTAACATGAAATCTTTACATGAATATATTCCATGGAATTTTATGAATTCTTACAAACATCCCAAATTTCCAGTCTACGTAGATATAATTCAAACTCCCCTAATTCTTTTTTGACAACTTATTCATACTCTGGGTTTCAGTTTCCTCACCTGGAAAGTGGTAAAAATATTAATAACTACCTCAAGGAGGTCATATAATTGAATATTTGAGGATCATTTAGTGCTGGAAAATTATGAATATTAAACAAACATTAACTATCATTATAGTTATTTTTAATTTATTTGTCTTAGCCCTAATAGATAAATTTACCTTTTAAGGTCAGGAAAAATGTCTTAGTCATCTTAGTATCCTCAGTTTCCAGCATAATACTTAGCATAAAGAAAGCCCTTTATTATACTTTTTATGTTTAATTGAATGGAGCTAATAACAATTTCAAGATATTAATTTATAATACATCATCCATGCATCTATAATGCATCTGAGCAGTAGGGGAGATCTTTGACACATGCAGATTGATTTGCTCACCATATTGAATGTCCCTGAATGCTCAGTAGTCTTGATCATATAGCTGACATGCATGTGCTTCATTTCAGTTGCTTGTTCTCTTATCCCTGCCCTAATTCACAAGTTATTAAAAAATACTAAAACTCCCTTTGTTTCTACCTTATATTTTCCTTATTTTCATAAATATTAATAATAAATATTTCTCATCAAGAAAATCTTTGGTTGTTCACAATCAACACTTTTTTCAATGATGGAAAGTTCTTCTACATCTGAGATATCCAATATGATATGTAGGCAGTAGCTGTACACAGCTAGTTCTCACATAAATCATGGCTAAAATGTCTGACAATTAGAAGTTTTGATTTTCTTTAGTTTTAATAAATTTAAATATAAAAAGCCACATGTAGTCATTGGCTGTTATATTGTGCACTATAGTTCTGAAGAATTGCTGTGTCTGCTATTTTATTTTAATCATAGATGCAAATAAATAAGAATATATATCTAATTCTTTTTACTAAGTTGTAATCATATGTTAAGTTATATATTAAGTTATAATTTTAAACATTATAATTACACATATTTTCAATTGTATAAGAATTAATAATATGTCTCTGTAACTCTAGAGTCTGCATGCATTAAAAGTAAAAAAATTAGAGAAGAGTAACAACTGACTTGTAATGTTATAATCCATTACTATGATAAACCAATAACATTTAGGGTTTTTATTTTGTATTTTAAAAACACATTAATTTGTCAGTGTTAATACTTTTTTTGATACTATAGCATTCATTTTAGGGCTTTTTTTCCTGGCAGGTTATATGATAAGGGTTTAAAATTTTAGCTGTTTACATTATTTTTCTGGTTATTATTATCCTTTATTCATTTTATAGCTATTACTGAAAATAATTTTATAATTTAGAGGAAAATGGTAAAAATAACCTTTCAAATAGTCTAGGTATACCACCACCATACTAAAGCCATCTTAACAATTGTCATAAAGTCTTCATAGAATATGACTCTTCCCAGGTGAAATTGTAGGAAGGACTCATATTAGCAATACATAATTACAATCCAGAAGGCAATCAAATAGACTCTATTGATTCTGAAAAAAAAATATATCAGGAGAAGAGGAAAATGGCAGTGAGGAACAAAGCAAGGAATCTGGAATCAAAGCAGTGAGAGGACAGCTGATCAGAGGTGAGTGACAGAACGACGGCACTGAGATACAACACTGAGAGTTGAAGACCCAAGGGACTTGGAAATTACGGTTACTAGAATGGAAATGGGTGAAAACACATTAATCCTGAACTGCGGCAATAGTGGTGGTGGCATGGGGTGGGGGAGGTGGTGCACTCACAAATCAAGCAAGAGGGAGAGGCAAAGCTGACAAGCTCATTTAGGTAACAAGGGTAGAAAAGAAACACCAAACCAAGCTGGGCCAGGAGCTTCAAAGCCACTTAGGAAGCAAGACATATACAGCTTGTCTCAAATTCCCATGGTGAAAAACTGTGCTTGTAGCCATTTAGAAGAGATGGTATTTAAATGTGCCTCCCTAGAAGGAATTTAATCTCTACAGCTTCATGTCATTTGTGTATCATAGCAAATACTATCATAGGGAATGCCTTTGAAAGGGGTCATCCTGGTAATTCATGTAGAGGGATGCTATTAGTTGAAGGCTGCCAAGCCCAACTCCCCCACTACAGATAAGGGGAGAGGGGTGAAGCAGAAGAGAGATAAAGTGACCATCAGGGAGTATGGCACCTGGGGGATAGCAAGTGCCCCAGCTGCTAGTCCTGCACAAGCTGCAGAAGCTATCTGGATCACAGAAGCCCATGCTCAGCACAGGGGCAGTCTGAATCATCTCCTAACCCTGCCAATGGCTGCCTACACAGCCAGCAGCCTCCTGCATTCTGGTCACCACATCCTGCTTACCCCTAGATCAACATGGGTGAGGTCACACCTGTTATGACAGTTCTGGATACATGAAGCATTTCTATGGCAGGCACAGAAGAGTGCAACCCCAATCAGAGCTGCTAGTCCACAGACAATTAGGGAATTCCTCTGACCGTCCAGAAAGCTATTAGATGCCCATACATACCACAGGAGAGAGAGACCCACCTAGACTTGCATCATAGGTGGACAGGTGAAGTTGCTAACTCTACACCCAGAAAAACTTAGAGGGAAAGAGGAATAGGCATCTACTAAGCCTCCCCAAACCTGGGAAATCTAAATCAATAAGGCCCAATAAGAAGACTCTCCATCTCAAGTAGCTCAGAATGGAAAAGCTTAAATCACTCTAATATAGTTTTTTATTTCACAGATGTTATCTTCTGTATTAATTTTATAGATCCCTTATTTAATATTGCATTCCTTAATCCAATTATATGTATTTAATTAATTAATTTAATACTGGGGAATTGAACTAGGGGCGGGGGTTACAACTGAGCTACAGTTCGATTCATTTTTATTTTGTATATTGAGACAGGGTCTCACTAAGTTGCTTGGGTTGGTCTTGAAATTGTAATCCTATTGCCTCAGCAAGTCACTGGGATTCCAGGCATGCACCACTGCACCAGCATATCTGTTTATTTTAATGATTTAAGCATTAATTGGAATTGTTCTTTTGACTTTTTTTCTCCTTGCTCAAGTTTATATTATCTTCCTTTTTGTGTCTCTTTTTCTTCTTATATTATCTGTTCCTGCCTCTATCCCCTCATTTTTTCTTGTTTTTTTTCTTTTTTCTTTACACGCCCTGTGTAGTTTAATAGTACTTTTATGTTCTTTAATATTAACTTCTCAGCCTATTCTACAGCATTACTGACTTATTTCCACTTGGATTAGTGAGTAATGGAGAACACTTTCAATAACGTTTTTAGGGATTATTAGTATATGAGTTTATTCTGAAGTGGTCACAGTTAATGATCATTATTATTTCCTCTCAAAGCACTATACTACTAGAGACTGAGCATAGCAGCATGATCACATTGAGTGGGAGTATTGGCATATATATGCCCAATGCAGGGCACATAGTAAAGAGAAAAGAGTGCACTAAAAATCCCTCTGTATAACATTTTAGTTAAATAAAAATCCCTCAGTTTAACATTATAAGAGATAATCCACTCAAAGGATGTATAAAATGTCAACATGAAAATAAAAATAATATGAGAAGGTGGGTAATAAGTCAATCCCAAAGGTTTAAAGCACTCCAATTACTGATCCCATAGACATTGAATGGAGTTATCCTGGATAAAGAATTTGGAAAGTTGATTGTTAAAATGATTGATGAACTAAAGAAGATCTAAGGAATTAGCTAAGGGAGACAATGCATGTTATGAGTGTTTCAATAAAGAGATGGAGATTCTGAAAAAGAACCAAACCAAAATCCTAGAAATTCAAAACTCAATAAAATAAAAACCTGATTTGAAAGTCTCATCAACACATTAGATCTACATATTAAAGAGTTTCAGGCCTTGAAGACAAGATAGATGAATGTGAAACCTTAAGCAGCAATATGTAAAAAGAATGGAAGGGAGGGAGTGAGGAAGGGGGAACAACCATGGTTATAATGTACAATGCTGCACCCCTCCCCTGACTCAGGCAATGGCAAGGCCCTACTGAGGTGGATGGCGCAAGGCGTCCATCCTCTGGAGGAGCGCAGTATGTTTCTGGGAATGGGCTGATTTGTTTTTGTATTCCTTTAATAAGTATAGTTGTGACTTCTCATATGACCATTAAGTATGAAGGAAAAAAACATGACTTTCCCAATGAATGCAACTACTTCTAAAGAATGGATCTGTTTGCTTTAAATGCAATGATTCAGCTGTGGAGCGTAAATTGTTAACGTCTAATGAAAAACTCCCTGTATTCCTGTCAAGGAAGTTTTTGAGAAATTAAATTAAAATCTAGAGAAGAAAAATTAAGGGGTTAAGAAGACAGATTAGTGCTTAGTACTGGGCAACTTGTTCTTGTTCCTATGCACAATGGTTTGTGCTCTTACTCTTGTTTGATTAAAATTAATAACAAGTCAACCACTTGCTGTAACCATGGCACCGGTTCCAGTCAGTAAGTCAAGAAAGAATAGTCAAGGTATAGGCCAATAGTTTGGAACATTTGTAACTATTATTAAAAGTTAACTAAGCAGAAACAGCTCAAAGCAAAACTTGAACTGAAAGTACAAATGCTTGCTTATGCATAAGCCAAGATACATTCTTCTATTTTAATTGTAGCTAAGTAATATTTTGTTTCTTTGAATAATGATTCCTATTTTGTAACCACAAAGTACTGTGAGCCTGCCAAAATGAAAAGTATATATGATCAACTTCACAAGTAAAGATTGGGATTCAGCACCTTCATTTTGGTGTCTGTGTTGTTTCTCCACCCCTCTTTCGCCGACTCCTCACCATCCGTTCGTCTCCTGAGACCCCCTGTTGGAGCTGGTCTCCGACAGTACAACAATTCTGGGGCAATATTGAAAGATCAAACTCAGAAATCATTGACATTGAGGAAGAAGTATATACAAACTAATAGCACAGAAAACCTATTCAGGGAAATAATCATAGAAAACCTTCTAACGCTTGGGAATGAAATGAACAAAAAACATTCAAAAGACCAAATAGAAAAGATGAAAAAAGAACCTCTCCAAGACATATTATAATTAACATACCAAACATATAGAATAAAGACAGAATTCTAAAAATCTTCGAAGAGAAATGTCAGGTTATTTAAGATATAAACCAATAAGAATAATTTCTGATTTTTCAGAACTTCAAGTCCAGGAGGACTTGGAATGATGTGTTTCAAGCCCTTAACAAAATAATGTCCAACAAAGATTGCTGATATCCAGCAAAGCTATCCTTCAGAATATATGAAGAAACAAAAACTTTTAAGATAGGCATGAACTAAAAGTATTCATTGTGAAGAATACACTGAGTGTATTGTAGGAGATACTTAAAGAAATCCTACACACAGAAGAAGATAAAACCAAAGAGCACAGCTCAGAAAAGCATAAGTCTCATGAGAAGGGTAGTAAGCAAATATGAATTAGGATCAAATTAAATACTATAAATAAATAAATGTGGCAGGAATAAATAAATATCTCTATGTTAACACTGAATATAAATGATCTCAACTCTCCAATTCAAAGACATAGACTGGCAGTTTGGATTAAAAACCAGACTGAGCCGGGCAGTGGGCAGTGGTTTTCATACCTGTAATCCTAGCATCTGGGAGGTGGAGATAGGAGGATCAAAAGTTCAAAGGCAGCCCCAATAAAAAGCAAGGCACTAAGCAACTCAGTGAGACCCTGTCTCTAAATAAAATACAAAATAGGGCTGGGATGTGGCTCAGTGGTCCAGTGTCTCTGAGTTCAATCCTCAACAACCCCCACCACCCTACCACACACACACACACACAAAACCAAAAAACAGACTGAACTGGATATTGTTTACACAAAACATACCTCACAGGCAAATATATTCACAAACTGAAAGGGAAAGGATGTTAAATAATATTCTATGTGAAGGAAGCCTGAAGACAAGGAGGGTAAAATACTTTTACATCTAACAAATTAGACATAATCCCAAAATTCATCAAAAGAGACAAAGAAGTACTGGTAAAGGAAACAATCCAATAAGAAGATATGCTATACTAAATATTTATGCCCTAAACATTAGTGTATATAATTATATAAAACAAGTACTACTCGAAATAAAGAATGAGATAGAGCCCAAAATGATAATATTGGGTAATTTCAAAACACATTTCTCACCAATAGATAGGTTTGTCATGGTCTAGATATGAGGTGTCCTACAAAACCTCAGTGTGAGACAATAAAAGAAAGTTCAGAAGTGAAATGATTGGGTTATAAGAGCTTAAACCAAAACAGTGCATTAATCCACTGATAGGGATTAATTAGGTGGTAGGGATAGGTCCCCGGGAGATAGGATAGGCTGGAGGAGATAGGTCATGGGCATGCCTTTGTGGTATATTTTGTCACTGATGAGTGGAGCTCTCTTTCTTTCTCTCTCTGTTTCCTTATTGGCATGTTCTGAACTGCTTTCCTCCAACATGCACTTCCTGAGTGATATTTTGCTTACCTTGGTTCAAGAGCAATGGATTTCTTTATCTATGGACTGAAACATCCCAAACTATAAACCCCAAATAAACTTTTCTTCCTTTATGTGTTCCTCTCAGATTTTTGGTTATAGCCACAAGAAATTTACCTAAATAGAAAGTGGTACCAAGAAGTGGATTTGTTGCTGTGGTTCAAAAACCTTTGAAAAGGTTTGCAAGAGAAGTCTGGAAAATTTTGAGTTGAAGAGTAGAATGTTGTAAAGGGAGTTTGGGGGCTATTACAGTGGGGGCTCAGAAGACCAGAATGCTAATTAAAATGCAGACTTTACTCATGAGGCTTCAGAGGAAATAAGGACTCTATTGGGAATTGAACTAGAGACCACCTGGGTTATATCCTGGCCAAAACTTGTTTTAACTTTGCCCATTCCCTGAGACTTCATGTGATACTAAATTTAAATGCCCAAAGCTAATTGATCTGGTGGAAGAAATTTAAAGGTAGCACATCAGTCAGTGGCATGGATTTTGCTGGCACATTTTATCTATATTTACTGTAATAATCAGGAGCAAAAACGGGAAAAAAGTAAAAATGAGGATTTTCAAAATGTGTAGCTTAACCTGAAAATTACATATAAAATAGGGGCCAAAAACGTGATATTTAAGGCAATTATAGTGACTAAGGAGATGCTAAGAAACAATAGAAAAAAATTACTTGAGGGCATCTCACAATTTGCAAGACCACACCATTGCAGGTCCCAAGGTGTAGAAAAATAATATCTTTAAAAAAGAGATTGGGGAGGCACCCTGCTTATACAGGGGTCCTAGGAAATTGTTTCATCACGTTCAGATGCCCAGGTTATCAATGGTCATATGAGCCATGATTCTAGGTGGTCCAGCTACTGTGTAAGAGATGGGCAAACCTTGGTATCATCCACAAGGTGCTGATACTGCAGGAATGCAGCATGCTTGTGGTAGCAGATCACAGAGTTTTTTACCAAGATTTCAGAGGAAGTTCTCTGAAGCCAAGCAAAGTATAGGAGAGTCAAAATCTGTGTGGGCTGTCCTGGAGAAGGCATTGAAAAACACTGAAGGAAAAGCCAAAACTGAAATAGAGTCTATAGGAATCAAGAGATGTTAGTAACATGGACTGTCTGCTGAGAAAGCTGCTGGTTGAAGAAAATGCCAGGATCAGAGAGAGACTGTGTGTGATGCATTTAGCACGTTTAAAGGGGTGGGGCTACCTAAGCCCTTTGTAGAAAATGCTTATCACCATGTGTCCTGAATTCTGTACACACAGATATGAGACCGGCTGTCTCAGCTCTGTTTTTGTTTCATCCCTTCATTCCATAGCCCTTATTCTTCCCTATTAAAGTGGCAATGTTTTCTCTATGCCATTGTATATTGGATATATATAACTTGCTTTTGATTATTTCAGGGATTCACAGTAACGAGTTTGACTTGTACCTCAGATGAGGCTTTTGACTTGGACTTTTGGGCTATGATCAAACTGCTAAGACTATGAGACTCTTGAGGTAGACTAAATGTGTTTTACCTTGTGAGATAGACATGTACTTTTAGGGAGTGGAATGTTATTGTTTAGTATGAAGCATCCCCCAAAAGTTCCTGTATTAATGTAGGAATATTCAGATGTGATTGGATTGTAAGAGCTGTAATTTAATCAGTTCATCATAGCTTGAATGAACTGTATGGCAACTTTAGACAGGTAGAGCATGTCTGGCAGAGGTGGGTCACTGCAGTATGCCCTAGAAAGGTTAATCCTCCCTGTGGCCAGCCAGGTCCTTTTCCCCTTCTCTCCCTGTCTTTCTTCCTGGCCAACTGTGAATGGATCAGTGTTCCTTACCATAACCTTGAGCCATGTTGATCTGCCCTTCCTTGGGTCCAGTGCAATGGACTTGATGTATTATGGACTGAAACTTTGAACTGTGAACCAAAATAATTTTTTTCCTTCTCCAAGTTGTTTTTCTCAGGTATTTTGGTCACAGCTATGCAAACTAACTATCACAATGCAGAAAAAGCCTTTGAAATAATTCAGCACCCATTCATGGTAGAAATATGGAAGGAATTAGGGATAGGTAGAACTTATTTAAACACCATGAAGGCTATATATAAAACAAACCCAAAGCCAGCATCATACTGAATGGGGAAAAACTTTAAGCATTTTCTCTAAATTTATGAACAAGAAAAGGATATCCATTTTCACCACATTTTTAAAAATAAGGCCCTAGAAATTTTAACCAGAATAATTACACAAGATAAGGAAATAAAGCAATACAAATAGAGAAAGAAGAAGTCAAATAATCCCTATTTGTAGATGATATGATCCTATGCTTAAAAGATGGAAAAAGCACCAGTAGAATACTTCTGGAATGGATACATTCAGCAATGTAGCAGGACAAAAAATCAAAATAAAATATTAACAGCTTTTCTATACAATCATAATGAATCTGCTGATAAAGAAATCAAACAATTCCATTCAAAATAGCCCGAACAAATAAATAAATTACATAGGACTAAATCTTATCAAAGAGGTAAATGCCCTTTATAATAAAAATTACTGAATGATGAAAAAAGTAAAAGGAGACACTACAAGATGGAAATATTTCCCATTTTCATTAATAGGCAGATGTAATATTGCAAAAATGGCCATAATATTAACAGTGATAAATATTCAATGCATTGCTATCAAAATACTAATAACATCCTTTGCAGAACTACACCACAAAAATTCCTAAAATTCATATGAAAGAATACTAGACCTAGAATAGCCAAAGAAATTCTAAATACTAAGAGCAATACTAGAGGCAGCACAGTATGCAGTTTAAAATTATACTACAAAGCTATAATAACAAAAACAGCATGTATTGGCATAAAAACAGACACACAGACCAATTGAATAGAAAAGAAGACACAAAGACAACCCTAAATATATTCATATTTGATCTTTGACACAGGCACCAAAAATCTATATTGGAAAAAAATGCCTTTTCAAACAAATGGTGCTAGGAAATCTGCATGTCCATACGGATAAGAATGAAATTAGCACCCCATTTCTTGCCCTGCAAAATGTCAACACAAAATGGTTCAAAGACTTAGGAATTAGACCAGAATCTTTGCAATTTCTAGATGAAAATAAAGGGTCAATGCTCCACCATAGTCAATACACAGCATGGAGTTCCTTAATAAAATGCATAAAGCTTAAGAAATAAAACCAAGAATCAATAAGTAAGATGCCACCCAATTAAAAAATTTTTGCACAGCAAAATAATCAAGAACATGAAGACAGAGAGCATACAGAATGGGAAAAAGTTTTTTTTCCAGTTTTCTTCTGACACAAGATTAATGTACAGAATATAAAAAGAACTCAAAAATCTTCACAGATACCCCAGTTCATAAATGGGCAAATCAACTAAGCAGACATTTCTCAAAAGAAGAATTCAAATGGCAAACAAATAAATGAGAAAACATTCAACATCCTTAGCAATTAGAGAATGCAAGTCAAAAACCACATGGACATTCATTTCACTCCAGTTAAAATTGCAATCATCATAAATACAAATGATAATAAATCCTCACAAGGACTCAGGGGAAAAGGAATACTTTCACACTGTTGGTGGGACTGTAAATTAAAATGATCTCTATGGAAATCAGTATGGAAGTTTCTCAAAAGACTAGGATGGAACTACCATATGACCCAACTATATTACTTCTAGGTATTTTTCCTAAAGAACTGAAGTCAACATACTACAGTGAGATATGCATACCCTTGTTTATAGAAACATGATTCATAATAGCCAAGTTATGCAATTAATCTAGGTATCCATCAACAGATGAATGTATAAAGATAATGTGATATATATATATATATATATATATATATATATATATATATATATATAATAGAATTTTATTCAGTCATAAAAAAGAACAAAATTATGTTATTTGTAGGAAAAGGGATGGAATTGGAAGGCTAAACTAAACAAAATAAGCCAAATTCAGAAAATCAAGGTCCCAAGTTTTCTCTCATACATAAAAGATAGTAAAAAAAAGTTTTTTTTAAAAGGATATCATGAAAATAGAAGGGAGAAAGAGTATAGGAAGGGAATAAGGGGAAGAAGAAGGGGAAGGATAGGGGAGATGCTGGGGAATAAAATTGATCAAGCTTTTACATGCAGGTAATGACATCATAACGAATCCCAATTTGTGTATATTATCATGCACCTATAAAATTTAAAAAATTATTTGAAAAACAAAATAAATACTAAATAGTTGTTCTACTCACACACTGAATACTCTACTGATGTGCCACACAGCCTTGAGGAGCAGTGAGCCAGATCACATTGGTTATGGCACATGCTGTGGATAGACATTTTGGATTTACTATCTGTCAGATATTTTAACATGGCTCATTTGCTATTTGTGAGATCCATTTTGTACCTTATAAGAGTATTAGTTGAATTTTCCTGGTAACTCTATATCTGCTCCATCTTTTTCCAGTTAATGAGGTAAAGAAAGATAGTAGACAGGTTAAGGAATCCAAACCACTAGCAACAGTAGCATGTTGGACAAATATAAAAAGCACTCTAGAGAAAATCAATACAAAACTAGTATTTTTAAATAATCTCTTTATTTCATTTGTATTCCTTAGCAATTTCCCATTCTTCAATTGTCCAATAAGGCTGGTTGGTCCTACTGGAGTAATCAGCTTTTTGACTGAAGTAGTTGGGCACAGCCTGATGCTGTGTTTCCTGTTCCCTATTCTAATTTTTAATTCTTTTCATTGGAATTCCCCACACCAGACACATGCATTTGGATTATAGAAGGAAACAGTAAATCAAGTACAGAGAAGAAAGATTAAATCATATCAGAGTCAGAGGTGAGAGTACTTTGGGTGAGTAATTTCATGATTATTGATTTATTTAGACTATAAGGAAGAATAGCAGAAGGAAAGAGAATTAATATTTCAATACTTTATACTTCATGAGTGGAATACAGTTCAGTTTTTTAAACTGACCAAATAGAGATAATATAGCATTTTACATTGATGCTGATGTTAATTCCCCCACCTAGCTTCATATTTTAGATTATTTTTAAAAATACTGATGGCTATTGTAACCCTCTTGAAAAAATATGAAATAAAATTTCTAAGGTGAGGCTTAGGCAAGGCATCAAAAATTTTCAGTCTCTAAATCTAATGTGAAGCAAGATAGAAAACCACTATTAGTATTACTAAAGTCTACAATGCCATATAAGGTCATGTTTGCCCAGGCAGGGTTCAGTTCAGTGCTTGGAACACAGTAAGCACTCAAAAAAAAAAAAAAAAAAGCTACTTTCTTTTACTCTTCTTTCATTAAACTCAATACAAAAATAAATTAACTGAGGCAATTTACTTCTAAAATCAAGAGTACATAGGTGAACAAAATCTGACTTGGTCATGGGAATGACTGGGAATGGATGGTAAAATTTTTAAGAGCTGAATATTTTTAATGACAGATTTGTCATTATTATCACCACCACCATCATCATCATCTCCATTATCACTAACTTCCTCTATCTTTATAGACCTCTTCGTGTAGAGAAGTCTAGAATAATGAATGGAAAATGTTCATTAGGAGAATGAAAGGACAAATTTTGTAAATATTAATGAGGAATTGAACTTTTCTAACTTTCCTAACAATTTTAAGCTTGCTTACATTTTATTTAACAGCTGAAATAATAAAAAGTCACAAAGAACTTGTTAGTATGCTTTGGGATGAAATTTCCAGGGTAAGGGCCAAAGGAACTTAATTTAATAACATTAAAAGTGTGACAACCAGGGGCACTTCATGTTATGGATTTTATTCTTTTCTTGTGAAAAACTCATTATACTGCATTGTAAAACTCAGGAGGTAACATTTTTTTTAGAAAATTTAATCAACACTGGACACTATTTCACTGCTTGCCAAATAACAGCTTCCCTGTAATTTCTGAAAAAGATGGATTTTACCATAGATGCAGGCATTAAAAATTTTATTTCTTCTATGCAAATAAAATTAAATGGTCTAGGAACTATAGAGATTATGATGCTAATTAATGAAATGATTGTGTTACTTAAGGTAATGCTGAATGAATATAGATAAGCCTGGCAGATTGCTTCCTAATCCAAGGAAAGACATTTAACTGTTCTGAGTCTTAGTTATTATAGATATAAATTGGAAATATAAATAATTACTTCATAAACAATTTGTAAGCATGTTTAGTGAGTGATAGTATTAAAAAATGTTTGTCATCTTAAATAATTCCAATCATTAGCAAATTACTTTTCATGAACACATGAAAGGAGATTCATCCAGTTTCTTTCTGGTATAAAATTAATTATTACTTGATTACACTTTACTGTTCTCAAATGCAGTAACCTTCTCCTAACCACAAAATATTTTTCCTGTTTATATAAAGCCTACAGGATAATCAAAAGTCTTCTAACAAATGGTATAATTTCCATTGTTTTTAAATTATAGTTGTAAAGAAGACAAAGTATTCTTAATCAACCTTGAGAAAATATTTACAAAATTCAAAATGTAAAAACTTATCTGGAAAGATTTAAATTTTTCAAAGTATGACTTTACATTTATGCGCAAAGTATGAAAGAAAGCATCATGATTACAGGATTTCCAAGCTCATTATTCAACAGTCCAATGGGTTATGAGTATGGGAATTTCAATATAAAATCTTCTCCATCCCCAAAGTACATAAGTTTAATATGCCTACAATTCAGTCAATATAGCATCCACATTATGGCTGCATATAATCATAACTTAAATCTTTTCAGATTTTACACCACTGAGCAAAATTACTTGAACTCATCCAAATGAGTATCATGCTGAGTAGTGTCTATCTTTTATCTGTGATCAGAAAAAGTCTTTCAGAAATACAACCAAGTAATTACTCAATTATAGTTAATAAGAACAGCAATATAGAAAGTAATATTTTTAAAGATAAACTTAGAAAATACGCATATTTGGGAAATATTCAGTGTGAAAAAAACCACATTGGTCTATCAAAGCCAATTGTTATCATGCTATATTCTTTGTAAATTATTCATGGTGCCTGTATTAGATTCCTATGGGTATGGTAGCAGATTACCATGGCTTAAAAAAATCTGTTATATTTTTAGGGGCTAGAAGTATGAAATCAGTATCATTAGACCAAAATTAAACTGTCACTTGAGCCATACTTTCCCTACAGGATCTAGTGGAGAAACTGTCCTCAGCCTCTTACAGTTTTTGATAGCTGCTAGAATTCCATGGTTTGTGAAACATGGCTTCTCTTTCCAAGGCCTATATCTTCAAATCTCCCTAAGCTCCATCCTTTCCTGTACTTTTCCTCTTCTTCTTCTCAGCTGCCCTCTTATAAAGATGCATGTGATTTCATTTAGGTTCTGTTTGAATCATTAGAACAATCTCTCTATCTCCTTATCCTTAACTTAAAATATCTGTAAACTCTTCTCCATGTAAGGCAATATTTACATGTTTTAGTTACTAGATTCTGATGTCATTGAGCCCATTAATCAACTTATCATACAGTATTACAGCAGAATTCTGTCCATTTAAAAGTATGGTTAAGTACAAAATTAGAAATCCCCATTATTAATCTAAGTTTGTTTGTTTTGTTGTTGATGAGCCACATCCCAGTCTCTTACCCCAAGTGTTTTTGATAGAATGAAGAGATATATCTGGGTATGGTGGTGCACACCTGCAATCCCAAAGACTCAGGAAGTTGAGGCAGGGGAAATCAATAGTTCAAGGCCAGCTGGGGAAAGGTAGCAAGACCCTGTATCAAAATTAAAAAAAAAAAAAAGGACTGGGGATGTACCTAAAATGTTCTCTGATTAAATCCTCAGCCTCCCCCAACAAAAGAGAAAGAGAGAGAGAGAGAGAGAGAGAGAGAGAGAGAGAGAGAGAGAGAGAGAGAGAAGGAAATATGCTGGTAGAGGTGGAGACCCTGGGTATATTTCACTAACTTTAATGGAAATGAAGTCTCCAGCCTATAAACCAGTCTAATTTCTGAGAAAGTCTTTATCATCTACAGAAATAAAATTTAATATTTAAACTCTCAATGTATTTAGATCCAATTTATTACATCATTTATCAACAATATGCAAGACATTGTTGTAGGTAATTTACTGATAGGGATCACATAGACTCAATAATTTTTGAAGTTCTGAGGGTCAGATATAGAAATGGAGACTCATTCTTTTGAGGTCTTTCCATTTGAAGAAGGGGGTACAGAATATCAACTATAATGAAATGACCTTTAATTTTCCAGGACTTCAATTAAGAGAGCAACATAAGATTTTTTTTTATACCTGCTGTCATAAATCATATACATTTTCAATAGGTAGCACAAATATTTTATTCAGTAGTCATGGTCTTTTCTTCCTCTTCCCAATCAAAAAATGAAGCACTTCTACATTGAACTTTTAGTGAATGTTTTATGCTCACCAATAAGTTTGACTACAATAATCCAAAATCTTGATCCTCCCTTAAGGCACTGAACGTGGTTTGCAACAGGCAAAATTCAGCAAAGAACTATCATTTTTTACTTAAGGTCAGGGAACAAATTTTTTAGACCTTTAACATTTAAAAATGCACAAATTTTCCCTGCAATCAAATGCCTTTCTAATTCAAGAACTACAAAGATGCTTAGGAAAAGATAACAAAAATATTCTAGTACCTATTGATACCCTCAAGACTACTAGACTACATTGGGAGCTTAGAAAAATAGACTAGTTTCAGAACTTCTTTGCCTATTATTTCCTAGGATAAAAAGTGTACTAAAACAGTTTGAATAACTATAAATAAAAAAAAATTTACCACCAGGAAAATGTATCACTGTGATTCTTAACAGCAAAAAATAAGGAGAAAATGGTTATATCTCCAAACATGGGAATTTGTTCTTTTATTCCATAATAATCATTCTGCAGTAATTCTGTAGAGCAAGAACAGAGGGCAAGCTGAGAAGAGAGTGGATCAGATTATGTAGAAATAGTTTAGTATTGTGTTTCCAGAGAATTTTTTTTCCTGGAGTTAGATACTTTTGAAAATGGACCTGTATTAATAATAAGAATTTTTATATAGTTATCATTTTGTACCTTTTGGTATACATGTTGTATTCCAATATATAAGCTTATTGAAATAAACTCTTTAATGAAAAATTATAAGCTCATAATGCTTTATAGAATATTCAAGTTCTATTTCTCATTATGTCTACTGAGTTATTAAAAATTTTAGTAGTAGTTTAAAGAAATTTTGTATATAAAATGTAATCTATTTTCTCAAATATAGTTTATGGGTATTTGATACTATGTAATGCCAAATGGTACTATTAGGAAGGGTAAATTATGTGACAAATAAATATTTATTTCAATTCTCCCCAGAAAATAAATGTGAAGGAAGTAATTTTTTTTTGAGATAGTATGTTTACTAGTGATTGGATTTTTCACCCATTCTATCTGTGGCATTTTCAGGAATAAACAAATAAGCCCTACAAACAGAGAGATTAACACTTGCTTGGGAGCTAAAAATCAGCTTTGATTTTGTTACTGTTAATAGGTTATTATTAGTAATATTATTTTTAAAATTGAAATTAGGACTAAAACAAAACCCTCTCATTTCTGGACCTAAGCCTGGGGTGGAGGTATATGAATTAGGCTGAAGAGAATGTAAAATAAAGTGAAAACATTATAGAAAATAATAGTCTATCTTTTACTTCTCTTCTATTCTTTACTTGAGTATAAATTTCCTTTACATATCTTAAAGTCATCTATCACAGCATCCTCATCCACCCCTCCCCACTTGCCCTCTGTTAAAGCTATACTATGTGATTGTTCTACAATAAAAGAATAAATTCCCATGTTTCTTACTATTTTACCCTTCATCTTGGTGCTGTACATGTACCAGTTCACAAAGACTTACCAGGAGGCACAGGATCATATTTTTATAAGAATCAATTTTCAGATACTTGGCTTCCATAGGTAATCCTTTCTTAAGGCTTTTCCTTAAAAAATATCTTGCTCCTCTACTATGTTAACTTGTCTCCCACTGTGAACCAGGCAGGTTTAAGCTCACCTCTGTCCTCTATGACATGGTATATTTCACTGCGGTGGGAAAATGTTCAGAAGACCAAACAATTAGCAAGTTCAAAATATCACCTTCTGTGAGTCCTCCTGAAAATGTACTTTGGAGAAAAGAGCCTCTTCAACAAATGTTGCTGGGAGAACTGGAAATCCATATGTAGTAGAATGAAATTTAAAACCCGTCTCTCTCATGCTACACAAAACTCAGCTGAAAGTGGATCAAAGACCTAGGTATTAGACCTGCAATCTTGCACATACTAAAAGAATTAATGTAGGCCCAACACTCCAACATACTAGCTTAGGAACTGACTTCCTTAACAAGACCCCTAAATTGCAAGAAGTAAAAATCAAGTATCAACAAATGGGATGGGCATCAAACTAAAAACTTTCTTCACAGCCAAAAACAAACAAGCAAACAAGCAAACAAACAAACAAACAAACAAACAAAAAAACAATCAAGAGAGCATGAAGGCTACAGAATGGGAGAAAATCTTTACCACCTACACCTGAAATAGAGCATTACTTTCCAGGATATTAAAAGAATAACAACAACAACAACGAAAACCAAACAAATAACCCAGAGAATAAATGGGCAGAGGAACTTAATCCACCCTTCTCAAAAAGAAGAATTATGAATTGTCAACAAATATAAGAACAAATATTCAACATCTCTAGCAGTTAGAAAAATGCAAATAAAAACTACACCAAAATTCTATCTTATTCTAGTCAGAATGGCAATTATCAAGAATACAAGTAACAATAAATGTTGGTGAGGATGTGGGGGAAAAGTATACTCAGTTGTTGCCAGTAGGACTACAAAATGGTGCAACTACTCTGGAAAGCAGTATGGAGATTCCTCAAAAAACTTGGAATGGAACCACCATTTGACCCAGTTATCCCACTCCTCAGTTTATACACAAAGGACTTAAAATCACCATACTACAGTGAAGCAGCCACATCAATGTTTATACAGCTCAATTCAGAATAGCTAAGCTATGGAACCAACATAGGTGCCTGCCCTTCAACAGGTGAATGGATAAAGAAAATGTGGTATATATACATATTGGAGTATTACTCAGCCATAATAAGAATAAATTTTATGAATTTCCCAGTAAATTGAGGAATCTGTAGATTGTCCTGATCATTGAAATAAGCCAGTCCCCCAAAATCAAAGGTCAAATGTTTTCTATGTTATGTGGGAACTAACCCACAATAAGGGGTTGGTGTGAGAGGAAGAATAGAAGTTCAGTAGATTAGACAATGGGGAATGAAGGGAAGGGGGTATAGGAAAAGAAAATTTTCTCATGTATATATATATATTTAAACAACACAGTGAATTTCACCATCATGCACATCCATAAGATGGGCTCCTAACTAGAATAAAATATATTCCATAATTGAATAATTATATAAAAATGGATTTTGCTATCATGTATAACTCAAAAGAACCAATAAGAAAATTAAAAAGAGAGTGATTAGAAGATTGTGGTAGATATTGTTCTTATGTCCTGTTGAGGCTGAAGCTTTTATTACAAATTAGGACTTCTAGTCCCCGTTTGGGATGTCTTCATTGCTACAATACTGTGGAATGAATGGCAAGAGTGAGGGCAATTTTCACTTACAGCCCTCTTTGAACCTGGAATCTTGTCAAAGAATGCTCCCAGTGTAAGGGTTCATCTTACCAGTCATAAATTTGTTTCCGTCAGTTCTCCTTCCCATCTCTCTAGGCTCTACTAAGCATATGAAGAAATTTAGTGCCTGGTAAACTACATCTTCCAAATTCTGTAGCCAACTAACTTCCTTTCATTTGAAGAATTCAAAGGGAAAAGAAAGGCAGGAACAGAGGGGAACAGGCTCTTGCCAGTCACTGCAGTCATGGTAAAGTAACCGTTCAATGTTTTTTTGCAGTTCTAGAACTAATGCCCATCTCCCTTTTGTTTGTCCAACCACCATCACCCGGACTCCGAGAGCTCCCAACACTTATAAGGATTTGTTGCTCTGATGGCAGCCCTGACTCTAGGAGACCCCTCTAGGATTCTGAGCACTCTTGACCCCATATTCTACTATTCTTCCCTGAACCTTAAAAAATGATTATTTATATATTTAAAATCTAGGATGTTTCTCTGTCCTAATTTCTACTTTTCCAGGCCTTTTCACATCTATATGATAACTAAATTCTCTGCATTAAATTTTCTATAACTAGATTCTTACTGAGAGAACAGTGTGAAAAAAAAGTGTCAATAAGAAATATTGAAGCCAGTGGCACCAGATTTCACTCAAGGAAGAAACTCATACCCAAATTCCATACCTTGTCCCTCTACCTCGCTGAGATTTATAGAAAGTTTGCTAGAAAATAAAAATTTGCTGTATCTGAAAGCTCTATATCCCATTATTCTTAGCATTGAGAAAAAAAATCTCATTAAATTGCTTTACTGATCTATTTCTGGTATGGTATTAGCAAAAGAACAAATAAATCAATTGAAGAGGACAGAGAGGCAAGATATATACCCAAGGAAATATACTCAACAGATCTTTTGACAAAGCAGCAATGGCAATTCACTGGAGACAGGATAGTCTTGTCTACACTTGCTGCAGGGGCAATCAAATACTCACACACAAGAAAATGAACTAGCCACTGATCTTAAATCCTCCACAAAAACTAATTCAAAATGGATCATAGACCTAAATTTAACATGCAAAACAACCAAGATGATTTCAAAAAGAACACAGGCAATAAATTTTGAAGTCTCTGGGTGATAAAATATATATAGCATAAAATTTAGTCTTTTTTAATTTATCTTTTTAGTTGTAGTTGTACACAATATCTTTATTTTATTTATTTATTTTTATGTGGTGCTGAGGATCAAACCCGGGCCTCGCAAGTTCTGGGCGAGCACTCTTCCACTAAGCCACAATCCCAGCCCTAAAACTTAGTCTTTTAACTATTTTAAATGTACATTAACAATATTGTGCTTACAATGAGTTTTTAGATACAATATCAAAAGCACCATCCATGAAAGAAAAAATTGGTGAATTAAATTTCCTTAAAATTAAGAACCTCTACTCAAAGAAAAACAGTTTGAAAAAAAAAAAGGAAAAGATAAGTTAATAACTATGAGAAGAATTTCAGGGGAAATATTTAATAATAATATTTTTATTCAAAACATATAATTAACTCTAAAAAAAACCTAGTCATCTTGCCTTTAGTCTATTGAAGTCAAATCAATCCTCTATGTTGGAATGACTGGTTGGTTTTCTCATCTGCTTGCCACACCAAACTGGTGGACTGCTCAAAGAAAATGCCATGTATTTTTAGCTTTTTCCTCCTCTAGCATATCCATTTTTATACCACTAAGACCTAGAACAGATTTTGATTCAAGTAGCCATATAATACATTTAATTTAAATGTCTTTCTGTGTGTTAAAGTATATAAGGTGAGACAAATAACTTATGTAATGATAAGCAATATAAATTCTCTTTAGGGGCAGATAGCAAAATAAAGTTTTTCATTTGCTAGAAGACAAAAGTAAAAATTAAACTAAAGACTAACAAGAGGAAGTTCAGAGGTGTTAATGATTTTGAGAAAGAGAATAAAATGACTTAAGATATACTTTAAAAAGTTTAATTAGGCATTTGGCTTAAGGAAAATGAAAGAAATTTGGGATAGAAGACTGATTCCAAACTTAGGAATTCATGCAAAAATTGTGGTGTCTGGAAGGAAAGTGAACATGAAAATTAAATAAAAAGGTAGTAGAATAACAATATTCAATGGTGACTGGGTTTAAGGAACTGTGTTATGACCCAATTTTGCCTGAGATATAAATAGCCAGCAGGCAGAAGAACTTGCATAGACAAATTTAATTTCAATAAATTAATATATAGCATGGTAAAAATGTTAACATAAACCTAGGACTTTTTGGTTATTCTCTCAACCTTCAAGAGAATAGGAATTTCTTTGCCACCTCATGATATCCTCATTCTTATCTTAATTTGCTGGCATAAGAAATAGAATACGAGCTAGGCTGGTGGCTCAGTGGTAGAGTGCGCACCTAGCACGTGTGAGGCACTGGGTTCAATCCTTAGCACCCCATAAAAATAAAGAAAGGTATTGTGTCTATCTACAACTAAAAATTTTTAAAAAGAGAAAAATAGACAAGCATCATATTTTCATTTGAAATAGGTAAGTATATTAAATAGAAGCTGTTGTTGATACATTTGCTGTGATCCAAGTATTTCCCCAGTAATTACACTGAATACATGATTTATTTCAGTTCTATTGGTAGATTAAAAATATTTTCTCCTTCATTGATATCTGTTACTAATTATACCCAAACATGAATTAGTTCATGCTTATGAATAGATTACAACTATTAGCTGGACAATTTTTTGCCAATACTAATGATACAACTCTGCATAAAAGCCTTTATTTATTAAATATATCTTCATTTTAAACTCAACAGCAATTCATGAACTAATTTTCCCCTCTCCTTCCAATATTTTCAAGCAATATATCTTTCCTTTGCAGCTTGCATTTTACATGGGTTAACCTTTTAATTCTTGCCCTTTTACTATTTTTTTGTGGACACATTTCTTGATCTTCAGTCATTTCTTCCCTTCTCATTTCTTACTTAACCCCTTGCAATTTGTCTTCTGCCAGTTCTTCTACAGAAATGTTTCTCTAAAAGGTCATCATTGACCTAGATCTTACCACATCCAATAGAATCAGTCTCCTTTGCCTTTTATAGCATTAGACAGACCATTAAAAGTACCTGTGACAATGCTACTGCATTTCCAAATGAGATCATTTTCCCAGAGATGTCTGTGAGATTTCTTAAAGAGAGTGAAATCATTCTACAATATGGAAAGGTTTCTAAATGTGAGATACTGTTTGGCCAGGTTCTGAGTACAATTCTGTAATATTAAAGGTATTTAAGATACTTCTTTCTTGAGATGCTTTCTTCCAATCCTTCCCTTATTCATAAAGTTGGCCTAATATGGCTTGTCCAGGTTTAAAAGCCACTGATTTCTTTTTCTTTTCTTTTTTTTAAATTAACTCTCTCCTAACTAGGAATCCACTGAGGATCAAAGGTCCTTGAAAGAAGCCTGTTCTGTGTTTTCTCTGTACCTTCTGTCTGAGGTGGGAACTACCAATCCTAGCTCTCCAGAGACTGGAAGAGAAGAAGAAGGAGGAGAAGGAGAAAGAAAGGAGGAGGAGGAAGAGGAGGAGGAGGAGGAGGAGGAGGAGGAGGAGGAGGAGGAGGAGGAGAAGTAGAAGAAATGAAGCAACTAATTTAATTACTAATGTAGGAAGAGAATCTCCAACTCTTTAAATCTCAAATTGCTTATGCCTATGTTTCCTGTTTTTTTATGTAGTAAAATTATGTTATAACTTCAACTATTTCTATTACTTCAGATGTCTTATGATTGCCTTCTCTTCCCTCTTGCCTCGCCCTCTTTGACTTCCTGGCTCTGGCAGGAAGAGACACCTACTTCTCTAAATTAGAATTCTGTCTAATGTCACAAAAGGCAAAGGAGATTGATTCTTAGGCTTATGACCCAAATGACAACTTCTGATATGTTTCTTTTCACTGTAGTGAAGACATCTTCTGGGAAGACACCAATCTTTCTGTCATCTCAATTCTACCACCTATATGTAGTCCACAGTAATAGTGCAGAGCTTTGGAAAGCTCTCTCTGGTCTTCTCTGCTGGTCCTCTTTGTACAGATCACCACGGAGTCAGAGGATTACATGCTGCTGCCCTCTCACACTTCCAAGGAGATTCTTACGTGTTTGATCCACTCAGCACCATGGACTGAGGAAGAGAGTTTATGGCTTACACTGCATATTTCTTTCTCCTCACACTATCTACCCCCATCTCCTGCTTCTTGCAAGTTCAAAGTGTCACTTATCCAGTTTGACAATGAGAAAGGTTTTGTTTATTCATATGCATTCCATCATCAATTCATAACTCCTTCCTTTTAAGCTTAGAATAATACAAATGTAATGTCATTTCCTTTGGTTACAGATAATTCCTAAGACATTAAGAAAACTTCTATAGGAATTTTACCAGGGGAATGTCAGTGACTGAAACAGGAAGGCTGGGAAAGGCTTAATTTATATTTCACATACCACTTCATCTTAGATGCCCTCACAAATGCAAACTATTTACATATATATCTAGCAGCAGTATCTAATATAATATAAATTAACGTGAAAAGATCACTGAATTTATCCTCCATGCAGACATTCTCAAATTAACACACATTAAAAGAATATCGACCAATAATATTGAAAAATGGAGCCTTAACCCTATCAGTGGATTAATCCAATGATAGGGATTAATTGAGTGGTAATTTAAAGCAGATAGAGTGTGGCTGGAGGAGGTAAGTCATTGGGGGTGTGCCTTGGGGGTTTATATTTTTTCCTTGTCCAGGAGAGCTCCCTTCCCTTCCTACTGTTGTTTCCTGAGTCACTTTCCTCTGCCACTACCTTCAACCATGATAATCTGCCTCACTTGGAGTCCCAAGGAACGGAGTTGGCCATCTATGCACTGAGACCTCTGAAACCAAGAGCCCGGAAGTAAACTTTTCCTCTTCTTAATTGTTCTTGTCAGGTCTTTTTGTCACAGCAGCATAAAAAGCTGACTAAAACACTTATTAGGGCTGGGGATGCAGCTCAAGTGGTAGCGTGCTTGCCTGGCATGTGCAGGGCACTGGGTTCGACCCTCGGCACCACATAAAAATAAAATAAAGATTTGTGTCCACCAAACACTAGAAAATAAATATTAAAAAATCCTCTCTCTCTCTCTCTTAAAAAAAACACTTATTAACTAATATTTACAACTACAAGGTTAATTTCTCCTTGGGCTATGTTCTTGAGGAATTTGTCCACTTTAAAAATTTTTTTGTTATCATTATTATGTTTTTTCCCCTTTAATAACCATGCCTCGCTGGGGATGTGGCTCAAGTGGTAGTGCGCTCGCCTGGCATGCGTGCGGCCCGGGTTCGATCCTCAGCACCACGTACAAATAAAGATGTTGTGTCCGCCGAGAACTAAAAAATAAATATTAAAAATTCTCTCTCTCTCTCTCTCTCTCTCTCTCTCTCTCTCTTAAAAAAAATAACCATGCCTTTAATAGTTTAGCTTTATCTCTAAATTTTCTTTATCTGAGTTCCTGTACTGTTATTTATATCTCCCTTAAACATTTATATAGGTATGAATACATACACAGCCAAATAAAATTTATCATTTATTTTCTCCAACATATTCAATGTTGTCATATCTCTTACTTAAAAGCTTGTTTCCCTACTCTAATCCTCCATATTCAGTTGGCTTTGTTGTCATCTTACAAAACATATCACTTGGCTATCTTTTTCTTTATTCTTTTTATTTTTAATCCACAGACAACTCTAGTCACCATCCCAGGATGGTTTTTTGGAAACTCAAGTTATACATTGTTAAAATAACCTGGTACCTAGTTTTCCTACCTTCCAGTCACTCTTAGTAGAAGAAATGGGTCTTTAAAATTTTTTTTCATTGTATATGGGCACAAAATATCTTTGTTTATTAATTTACTTTTTATGTGGTCCTGAGGATCAAACTAGTGCCTCACACATGCTAGGCAAGGGCTCTGCCACTAAGCTACAGCCCAAGCCCATAATGGGCTTTCTTAAAGTGTAGCTTTTTCTAATTTTATGTGTCTTCACTGAGACTTAAAATAGCTTTTAGTGGCATTAATAATTCTTTATTCAGAAGTATAAAAAATCAAGGAGGATTTACTTTTTTTCTCATCTAACTCTCCAATTTCTCTCTATATGAATCCTGTACCTTGGGCTAGAATCTAAAATTATCCATGACCATTTCTCCAATCCATGTTTAACTTATATGTCTTGCTTTAAATGCATTTTTTTGTTTTTATTTTTCTAAGTATTTTTAAAGACTGAGTACCATTTCTTTGACTTCTAAATGACACATTGAGTGGTACAGTCTATAAACTATGATTATTTTATGATATCACCTAATGTAAAACACTGAACACTTACATATAATACTAAAGTCAGTACTAATTCTGCAGTGTACATTGTTTTCCAATATTTCAAATATAAATAACTCCTTTAAAAATTTAAAGTTTCATAAACCATCTTAGCACAATCGTTATGCTTTCAACATCTTTTGAGTAAGAAAGCAAATGTATATGTGTATGTGTGTGTGTTTGTGTGTGTGTGTGTGTGTGTGTGTGTATCTCACATCAAGTTATATCTTAGGAGTAAATGAAATTTCTTTGGACTCCTAACCTTAGCATGTTTTCGGGGAGTGTCTGTCTACATATGCTGGAGTTTGAGGCACTAGGTATAAACCAGGGAACAAGACTGATACATGCCTTTGTAGAATTTACATATTGTTTAAAATTGCTTTTAAATATATTTTAAATATAAAATCTTTATTTATATACAAAAATATTTGTAACATATTACACAAGGTAAGTGTGAAAAGTAAGGGTAATTTTCACTTGCCTTTATATCTGTTACTTAAAATCAGTTCTGATTTTATACATAAAATTAGTAGAATTTTGCAACCATTTCCTATCATGGGAAATTGAACTTTTAACTCCTTCTGTCAATATGAGTTAGATTTTTTTCATTCTTAAAAGTGAAGAATAATTTATTATAAAGTTATTTGCTTTTATATTTGCAAAAGAAGTCTGTTCATGTCTTTTATGTCTACCACTAAAAATATATTATGTTTATTGAATGGAAAATATTTCTCTATTAAAGAGAGTTTTATTAAAACTAACATAATTTTCATATATTAGTATATTTGATAAGTATGCAAAATATTCTCTTCTGACATATCTGTTTGAATGCCAACCTTGTCAAACTGATGATATGCACACCAAGCAAATAGCTCAAATCTAAGCATGCCTGTTAGCCCAGCTATTGTATATAATGAATATAGATTACTCAGTTTTCCTATGGTGATGATGAGGAAATGAAACACTTTGTGTGTATTAGTTTGTGTGTACTAAAACTGCTACATTAAAAGATTTTATTCTGTGATTGCATTTTTTATATTCCATTAATGAATTGTAGTTTAAAGAAAAATAATTAAAATAGAATACATTCATTTCTTCTTGTGGGTGTCTTCATATAAATCACATTTGAAATTTTCTGATGGAATTTTATCTACAAATATTCGTGTGTATCTCTATATATAACATAGCACATATGTATATAACATGTTACAGTATAAACTTGAAACTATTTTGGCAATATGGTTTCTTTAACTAAAAGAAAATAACATGTATATTATTATTAATAAAATAATTTGATTGGAACACTGGTTTGATTAATGTGAGGTCATTTAAATGCATATGGTTGCCTCTGTCTGAAATCCAGCCTTAGAGTTATATATTTTTGCAGATGAATCTTATAACCAATCCTATAACTAAATACTAAAGCCTCACCCAGCCCAGGCTGGCTAAAAGTTCTGTCATACAACCCTCTGAGGGATCGGCCTGAAATCACTCTTGCAGTTGGTTAGAACAGTTCAGACTTCACTGTCTTCCAGGTATTCTTTGCATGTCTGAACCTGACCCTTATATTTATAACGTGTTTAATCTAAAACTAGAAGTTTGTCTTATTCATATTATTCATATTATTATTTTTATTATTGGTTCTTTTTAGTTTTACATAATATTAGAATTCATTTTGACAAAATTATGAAATCCTAGACATAATTTGTTCTAATTCAATCCCCAGTACTTCCCTTTTTCATCCTCTCTCCCGCTAATCCCTTCCTTCTATTCTCCTAATTTTTCGTTTATTCATCCTTAAGCATTCATCTGAGTGAGCTCCAGTCCAACATCTACTGAGTGTTCTTCCATGTAAAGACCTTTCAACCTCAAAATCATGGACATGACTTTTAATTTTTTTAACTTTTGAAATTTATTTATTTATTTTATATCAGGGATTGAACCCAGGGGTGCTTAAGCCCTGAGCCACATTCACAGCCCTTCAAAAATCTTTTATTTGGAGATAGGATCTCACTAAATTGCTTAGGACCTCACTAAGGTGCTTAGGCTGGTTTTGAACTTGCGATCTCTGCCTGCCTCAACTTCCTGAGCCACTTGGATTACAGGCTTGCACCATCATGCCCAGAAACTTTGAAATCTTGATCAACCAAACCCACACATCAGTTTCAACACTTCTATTACGGTGCTGTGACATCTATGAACCCCACTGCCTGCCTGAACTGTCAACTTCTCTTTGTCACATTTTAACATCATTTTCTTCTCACTGCGCTGGACCTTTTCCCAGTTCCTAGAGGTGGGTCTATTTTCCAGTGTCTGCTAAGTTCATGTCTCCAAACTTGTAAAAAATACAGACTATTGTTTAAATAATTTTGGAAAATAATTTATTTTGTGTCCTTTTTTCCTCTCCCTCTGACTCTTATTTATTTATTTTTTTTACATAGTCCTTAAGTCATCATTTCATAGCAAAGGTTCTAGATTTCAAGTTGTGAGATCACAGTAGATTAGGATTGTTACAGGTTTTAGCTCTGTAATCTCACCTTCTAAGGGTGTCCTTCATGATATACAGTCATAGTCAGAATAAGTCTTTTCATAGATATCTTCATTTTTATAAAAACAGAATCCCCATACCATCTTTATTGGTGCAAAGATAATATAAATATTCAAGCACATATCATTATACTGAACTGTTGAACTATACTTTGCAGTCAGGACTGCAGTTTGTTTGTTAAACCACGACAAGTTAAATTTTAGTATGGAGTTTTCATCATAACATCACAGTCACAGTCTACTACATTGTTCTTAGTGCATTTCTGAGTAAAGTACACAGTGTAAAATGACTTTAATGAAAACACAGGCTGTGTATTAAGAAATATTTTAGCCACCATCTTGTCTCACATGTTCCTGAATAAGCCAAATCAGTTGAGAACATGTCAGCTACATATATTACTATAAGGAAAAGTTAATGTATTTATGATAACTGCTTTGACTTAAAATATTAAGATTAGGTGTAAAAAATATAAAGTCCTCTGGATTTGGGGCAGGTTTCAGAACTAGTAAGCAAATAAATGCATATTACAGTCTAGATTCATTGATTCATATCTATCCCAGTTTTCAAAGAAGATGAAAAGTGAAGAATTTTTGTATAGTATGAGGTATACGTCATGTATGACAGCAAAAGAGTTTAAAATCAGGCTACAGTATGAATCCAAAGCCATCCACTAGTTACATAACCTTATCAGTATTTTCAACTGCTTTTCATCTTCGGTCTCTTCATTACTAAAAGTTACTCTAATGATTTTTTTTTACAGAATTTTTAAAAACAACTGGGTTCTGGAATTGGTATATGGAAGAGACATCTGCACTCCCATGGTTATTGCAGCACTATGCACAATAGCCAAGAAATGGAGATGACCTAAGGGCCCATCAACTGATGAATTTTTTTTAACGTGGTACAAATACCCAAGGGAAAACTACTCAGCCATAAAAGAAAATAAAATCCCGTCATCTGTGCCAACATGTATGAAACTGGAGATGGCTACGTGAAATAAGGCAGGCATAAGAGGACAAGTACTGCATGATCCTACCATATGCACAATATTAAAAAGTTGGTTTCATAGAAATTGAGAGTAAAATGGTGTTTAGAAGAAACTGGGAAGAATAAGGAGGGAAGGACAGGGAGAGGTTAGTCAATGGGAACTAAGTAACACTTCAGAGCAAGACGTCCTGGTTTGTTATTGTACAGTGGGATAATGGGGGAAAGAATAAGTAAAGTATATTTTTAAAAGCATGAACAAAGGATTTAGATTGTTTTGACCATGAAGAAATGATAAATATCTGAGATGAGTATGCTTAACCTGATTAAATGATGTATATATGTATCAAAACATCACATGGTATTCCATTAATAAGTACTTTTTGTGATTTTAGGTATAATTTAAAAAAATAATTTAATAAAAAAAAATACTTGGAACGTGCACAGAGACTGCCAGAATTTCAATCCATGCTATCTCTTACTATGAGTGACCTTAAAAAGTTACCTTCTCAATTTTCTTATCTGTGAATTCAAACTATTTGTTGTTCCTTCTTCAAAAGATTTTTGTAAATGATTGAAGTAGATAATATTTGTGAAGTGCTTGGATCTTTGTCTCAGCTACAGCACTACAAGCATTAAATTTAATCATCACATTATCATATATCTTCTGAATGTATTTAAAAAACTAAACCAAGAACACCTTAATGATAGGATAAAGTACAACCTTATCAAAGTAGATAATTATACCAGCATGAACAGTGTACATTTAAAAAAAGGGAATACATTTGTGGTTAAAAATTCCTAAAAGATGTTTCACCCTAAAATAAAGCAAAGTTTACATACTGAGGCATTTTCAACTCAGTGAAACCTTTCACAAATTTAAAAAATGAGAATATTTCTAGAGTAATATAACCAAAATTCTGTTATAATTTTGAAAAAAAAATCTATAGTTTTTCTATCTCTTTCAAAATATAAACTAGTTTTTTAATTCAATTTCTGTTGTTTTAAGTCGATAGCTTTTCTGATTTTTTTTCACAGCAACTTTCAAACCCTACTGATTCATTACTGTCTTGTACAGATACTCTAGAGCTCAGCTCTTTGCTGCTAATTTATTTAATATTTTTCTTTATTTAAGTTTATTTGGTGCTTTTTGACACTCCTACACCACCTTGCTTCCTGAATCAGGTTTTACTGCCCTTCATTATTTTCTCTGCTTCCAATTTCAGCTTAATTTGCAGACTCAGAAATTTTGTTTCAATGCCTTCGCACTACTCATTATGCATATTACAAACATCTATGCTGGTGAAATTGACCTGTGACCCAAGTACAAGAAAATTCACCCTTCAAGGAAAGGAGCCGGCAAAAGATCACCACAATAGAGTGTGTGCTCTGTTCTGAAGCATTCACAACAGTGTCTTCCAAGTGCTTTTAAAAGGCAAGTGGGGAGGACTGCAGAAATAGAAGATGTGAGATCTGCCTGGAAAGAAGCTACACTTAATTTCGGTTGTGGACTCAGCATGAACCTGAATACAAGACTTAGCCTGAAGCCATTTGTAAGACTTTCAGCAAGTTAGTACTGAAACTGAAATGACTTTGATATTATGCAGAGATTAAAGATTAGCCATGCTAGGGATGAAATCTAGTAAAGCAATGAGTCAGTTTTACAGGTGGGAGGATAATTTGAAGGTCTATATTTGATGTGATTTGAATATGAGGTTCTCCCCAAAGCTCTTGTGTTAATGCCGGAATACTCACAGGTGAAATGATTAGGTTCTGAGAGCTATAACCTAATCAGTGCACCTAGTTTGAATGAACTGCCCAGGTGGTAAACATAGGCCTGTGGGGTGTGGCTGGAGAAGATGGGTCATTCGGGGGTGTGCCCTGAAAGGGTGCATCTTCTCTGTGGCCCCTCCCCTTTGCATCCCAGCCTGCATGAGGTGAGCTGCTTTTCTGTGACCTGCCCTTTGGCTTTGATGTGCTGCCTCACCTCAGTCCCAGAGCAATGGAGTCAACAGATCATAGACTGAAACTGTGAACTCAAAATGAACTTTTCTTCCTCTAAAATTTATTCTCAAGTATTTTGATCAGAGCAACAAAAAGCTGACTAACACAGTACTTGATTAAATATCAGTTTCTTGGCATAATTTCAACTTTATTTCATTTTATAACAGAAGTAGTTCCCTATAAAGAACTATCAGCCACATACAATAAATATAAGTAAGTCAACTCAGAAAAAGCAAGCATGTAATGAAAATAACTTGGATGATAAATACAATAGAAAGCCTTTGTTCAAAAATATCAATGGGATAGGTAATTTCATGTTTTAAAGAATAGAAAAAAGAATAAAATACAGGATTCTGAAATACTACACTTACATCTTTGTACTAGATTATCTTAACATCTGGAACTAAGGAACAATTTGTATATACTGACTGCAAATATATAACTTCTCGCACTACAATGATAAAACCAATGAAAAGATCACTTTTGAGTCAAGTGCACCCACAAAACAACCAAAGAAGGCTCTAAAGCAAGAACAACAAAAAAGGATCATTTTATAAGAATCATTGGTCACAGCTGCCTCAGGATCAACTCTTCCACACATTGTTCCTCTTTTTCTTGGATGTTCATTACCTTCATGGTCATTGTGTAGCTATCACACACTCTCTCAGCCCAGTCTTCCCTGGTGACACTGCATATTTCCTCACTTACATTCTGTTCCTGCCTGTATCACCAGAACTACTGCTATACACCTTCCCACTGTTTAGTTTTGAACTTACTTGTCTGGTTAATCTTAGATTAATTCATTTTTCTTAGATTAATTCATTTTTCATTTGATGAGGTATTGATTTTCAAACAGGGTGCGGTGGACATTGACTATTGATGAACACTACAGAGAAGTTCTAGGAAAGTTGCAAAGTTTGACTAAGAACATTTGTGTATGTGTGTGTGTGTGTGTGTGTGTGTGTGTGTATGTGTTAGTTCTAAAGAGCTTTAAAACTTTAGAAAAAACAAATGTCAATGTGTTAGAATTCTCTTCTGCTTAACTTTTGCATTTACCCGATAATTCAGTTTCATGCTAAATTTGTAACAGTTTCTCCTGTCTCCATTGCATATATTCAGAGGTCTACAAGTTTACTATTTCGAAGATTGGTGGTTTACATTGATCTTTGTTTACAGACCTGTGGATGCCTACATAATCATTAATCTAAATGCCAGGCAACCTCAGATTGATCTTTTTGATTCTATTATCATTTGGCATAATTGCCTCTTGTACAAGTGGAATACTATTTTAGTCCCCTTGTGTTGCTAACACAGAGTACCATAGATTGAGTAATTTGTAAATGATAAACTTATTTTTCACAGTTCTGAATCTGTGAAGCTTAATATCAAGGTGCAGGGAGCTTTGGTGTCCTGCAAGGCCTGCTCTCAGTCCAACCCTCCAAGGTGCAGCCTTGTTCCTGCATCCTCCAAGGAGACGAGGAAAGCTGTGTACTCACAAGTCCAAGCCAGCAAAACAGGGTGAACTCTCTGCATCAAGTCCTTTCATAAGGACATCTTATCTGATTGATGAGGGTAGGGGTCTCATCTTTCAATCACCTCCCGGAAGTCTTGCCCCCCAACATTGTTTCATTAAGGAGAGGGTTCAACATAAATTGTGAAGTGGACAAAATATTCAAACCATGGCAAATACATTGTATCATACCACTGGCACATTCTAACACTTCATAGATTTTAAGGTTTGCTCATATTTTAACTTTGTATTTATTGGAAAAATTAAAGGCTATGATATATATTACTAGGAACCCAACTTTGAAACAAATATTATTTACCACTGCTACCTCTTAAAACTTTTTGATTTTTTTGTGGGGGGGCAGGGGGAGGGTAATTGAGTGTTGAACCCAGAGATGCTTTACCACTGAGCTACATCCTCAGTCCTTGTTATTTTTTATCTTGAGACGGGGTCTCAATAAGTTGTTCAGAGCCAAGTTGCTATGGCTGACCTTCAACTTGTGATCCTCTTGTCTTCAGCCTCCCAAGCTGCTGGGATTACAGGTATGTATCATTGCACCCAGCTTCCATCACTTCTAATTAAATAATTTCCTCAGACAGCAAGGAAAACTAGTCTCTCCGTGTTCATTACCATACAATATAACTTTTTAACAGAAATATAAACACAATCAATATTGGCACAAGCAAAAATTTTTTTTTAAAGAGAGAGAGACAGAATTTTTTTTAATATTTACTTTTCAGTTTTCGGTGGACACAACATCTTTTTTTAAATTTTATGTGGTGCTGAGGATCGAACCCAGCACCGTGCATGCCACTTGAGCCGCATCCCCAGCCCCCAAGCAAATTTTTTTAAAAAAAGAATTCAACTGATACTAAAACTTATATGAGAACAGTTATCATTTTTGTTTCACAAAAATAAAACTTTAAAATTGTATAAATAAGTCTTTGTTATTAGTCAGAACTGCATGACAACCAAGGAGGAGAGTTTCCACCCACAAGAGTCTGAAAAATAGTGAATCTTGTTTACTAATATGTTCACATTCCAATCTTTTAAACAAAAATTATTTGAGTGCACCCTAGATTTTCTGCAAGATGTGACTTGTGAATAGTGGTCTCTTTGGATCCTAACATAAAAAAGAGAAGACATATCAGTATTTAAAAGAGATGAAATAAAAGGACTTTAGAAACTCTCTAAAGACTATTGGGAAGGGATACTGATATGACATTGTAACCAAGAAAAAGCTTTAATAAACCTCTAGCTTCTTCTGCTTTAATTTATTTAAAAAATCACAAAGTTTGGAGGTTATGCATCTGAATGATATATTATTAGCTTCACACTAGGTTTATTATAGTTGGCACCTCCGATTAAAGCCACCTAATGGGTTAAAACTGTTCACACTAGTGAAAGTTGTCTTTTGCTCTCCCCTACCTGTTCTGTACCTTAATTAATTGAAAAGTTAGTTATTCCTTGGAAAAAGAACAAAAGGATATGAGTTATAGGACTTTTTAATCAGTAATTTGGGATTTACAGAACTCAGGACATCTGCTAGCCTTCAGAAAATACCAGCCTGTGCATCATAAAAGCAGACCACCACAAAACTGGTAACTATACCAGCACCCACCTACCTGACACAACTCCTCCCCCCGACCCGCCAAATCCCTAATATAAAGCTTTGTAACTTGCAATCCCTAAACAAGATGGCAGTTTTTTTAGGATAAGAGTGTCCATCTTTCAACTAGCTGGTATGTTCCCTATAGATTCCCCTTTTCCCTATCACTCTGTCTCTTGAGTTATTGGCTTTATTACTGACAGCAAACTGAGCCTTTTGTGGTTCTAACATATTTTAGAGATATTCAGGTATATATTGAAAAGAGTGTAAATAAACTTTTGAAAACAAAGTCATGATAGAAAATGTTGTTTCAGATGAGAAGAGTGGTTGAGATTTTTAGAAGTTTTAGACCTAAAATATCTAGAATGGGAGCTGCAATTCAATAGCATCCAATAAATACTAGTCTTGTTTTCTTTTTCTTTTCTGTCCTCATAAATGTGTTTTCCAAGTACACAGAGTGCTTTTAAGGACATTGACTTAAAATCTGCCTGTGTATTTATAGAATTACTATTAACAGTTTTTTTTTTAAACTAGCTAAACTAGTCCACCTATCATGGTGGACTCCCTATTCTATGAACTAAATGTAATCTGCCACCAATAGTAAAAACCATCGAACAACAGTTGGAGTATTTTCTCAAAGTTTCAACTCAATTCCAGACAACATTTAATTTTGATTGAATGCCTAAGTCCTGAGTGAAAAGATTCTTTAATACCTGAACTACCCATTGGAGAACTTTGGACGATGTGGACCTTGTAAGACCTCTGAAGAACAGGAGGCCCAGGAGAATGGCAAACAACTCAGGGGCTCCTCCAAGCACACCAACTCCTATGTATATAAGTTTGCAAGTTCAGTTCCCTCTGCTATCCTTTAAGAAGGATAAAAATGCAGTTAAGCTAACAATGTCACTCCTGAGACAATCTTACAAACAGGATATTTAGGGTAGCAGAACTATGCTGACAATGTAGTGATCCAACATGAAAATGTACATTTCCCAATACCCGAAGAACTTTAAAGCACACACAAAAAAATTAGTGTATTTTAAAAAATCATTTAGAAGTTGGTGAAATTCTTTGATGAAAAACTCAGTGTCACAAAAGAATATTGCTGTATTACAGATAATAAAATGACCTCACCGAGAGGGTAAGATTAAAGGGTACTGACCAAAGTAACTTTAAAAACAAGGAGTCATTAAAACTAAAGGCACAAGGCTCTTGCACAGCACAGTACTCTTGTTGTTGAAGGTGTTTTCCACTGAGAAGCAGCAGTTTTAAGACCACTATTCACATATACTAGAATTAAATTTTAAGTCAACAGAAGGAGAAAGACTATAGCAGATTTGTCTCAGAGTTGGAGAAGGAAAATTCAGATAAATGAGGGAAAAAGAGTTAGAATGATTCATGTAGTAATGGGTCAGATGAACTCATTTAACTTAATACAGACACAGATGGTTTACATATAGAAAGACTTAAATATGTATGTGATGCATGAGTTGTTATACCCATATATATCCCCTTGCTGTTTCAGCCAAAATGGCCTAGAAGC
This sequence comes from Spermophilus citellus, assembly GCF_964194105.1. Classification (NCBI taxonomy): domain Eukaryota; kingdom Metazoa; phylum Chordata; class Mammalia; order Rodentia; family Sciuridae; genus Spermophilus; species Spermophilus citellus. The sequence goes on from NC_138184.1 coordinate 204,973,309, forward strand.
AATGACAATTCAGTAATAATGAGTATGCACAGCACCCAGATCTTGGTTTAAAATGCATTTCTACAACAAAACCAATGAGGGATATTTGGAAATACACAAGATAGGCTGAACTATCTTGTAGTGTGAACAAATAAGGACATGACCAAGTAGTAATAATAATAACAACAATGGAGGTTTATCACAGGAATCCAGGTGCCCACTGAAAGAGGTCCCAATAGACCAAATGAAAGTTTGAGTAAATAAATAAATAAATAAATATTGAAATATACTCCAAAGTATAAAATAAATGGCCATGATGTTATGGTGTGAATGTTTCTGTCCGACCCCATAAACTCCTACCTTGCAATACTAAGCCTAAGGTCATGAGTTTAGGAAGTGGGGACTTGATTAGGCCATGAGAGTGGAGCCTTTATGATTAGGATTAGTGTTCATATAAAAGATACCCCAGAGAGACCCCAGGCCTATTCCAACATGTAGGGATAGAGTGGCATAGCTCTACATATGAACCAGGAAGGTTCTTGCCACACATGGAATCTGTAGGCACTGGCACCACCATGTTAGACTTCCAAACTCCAGGACAGTAAGAGATAAATATTTGATCCTTATAAGGTACCAGCTTATATTTTGGTATAGAAACTCTCACAGACAAAGACACATGTAATATATTAATATGATATAAATAAGTGATGTAATGTATAAATATAATGTGAAGAATCTCTTATGCCTAAAAAAAATCCACATCCTTCATATAAATACTGCCTCCTCAAGGAGGTGGAACATAAGACTGCTTAGGTGCATGTTGATGGAGAATAAGAAAGAAAATGGCTCTCATTTGCTGCAACCCTAGGGGGAGAAGTCCAGAGGAGAGAGAGTGCCTTAGGAAGGCATTTAATGCTTGTGGATAGTGAGAAGGAAAATCAGGCAAACACGAGGAACTGAAAAGATAAAACATGACTGCCGCAGTCTTGGCTGGGCACAGAATCACGAGCCAATCAAGCAGGAACAAAACTTTATTTTGAAAAAGCCGCTAACACTCTCCGCGCCAGCGAGTCAAAAACCGGTCCTCCCACGAGGGTGTCTGACCGGAACCGCGCGCCGACCGGAACCCCCCCGTCTCCTCCCACCTCCTCCGGAATTCCCTCCTACTATCCTTCCCCAACCAATGGGAACTCTCCAGCAGTCCCGTAAAGTCCCGTAACTTGAGTCCGGTAGCAGGCCAAGGTGAACAGCGGGAGTCCAGTTTGCATATGAATGTAAATTTTAACATAATCATCTCAGTGGCTAGCTGGCGTCACTTTACAACCAAAGGTGCCATACATCGTATATATGCTTGTGGCTCCTAGCACATGACTATTTGTGCCATGTACTGTTTGTCTTTGAACAGTAAATCCAAAATACCCAAGAATCAAATGCTTATTTATTATGTTTTGATTCTGATCAAGCTCAAGCATGTTTTTATTCTGTTTTGTACATACTTTTGGTCTGAGGCTAGTTACAGATGTTCTATTTCTGGTGAAAAACCTCATTTAAATTCCAGTATTCACTCAAAGTTCTGAAACTACTCAATCTGAGAAACTGAGGCAAATTTGTTCGAGGATTATTGTAAAATAAAAGAGTTGCCCATGTGATAGAAGTGACATCTGTAATTACACATTTGTTTCTGTTACTATTTGGCTAGGTCTTACCATGTATGTAAGGAAGTAGCATCTCTTTAGAATAATGTGTGATTTACATTTAATTTATATCTTAGTCACTTAATTTTAAGCCCTGTTATACTATTTTCCTAGTCAGCATTATCCTGAAGTGATTAGCATCCCTAAATCATGAATTTCTAGACATGTTGCAGATTGTTAAAGGCAAACTTTTATATTATCCAATGATAAAACTATCATTAAATTGTTCAGAAAGAAAATGAAGTTAATTTCTAAAGAAAATGGGAAAGATAATAAAGACCATACATAGCAAATGCAAAGTCAGCTCTTCCTTATACTGAATACATGTGCCTCAAAATGAATGTGACTTATTGCCCAATTCTGATCTTCCCTATTTTGAGCTACATGTGTGATCCCCCAAGAATTCTGTGTTTGTTGTAGCCTAAACCATTATGGCTTTGTTCATTAATTACTCTTAAAAGTTTTCAGTCCCTTTATAATCCACAAGTGTGTGTGTTTGTGTTCAGTCTACCAAAAAAAAAAAAAATAAAAAAGGAAGGAAGAAAGAAAAATTACAAAATTCTGAAAAAACAAATTAGCACTTTTAAATGTTTTAAGGGGATCAGAAGTGTGAGAAAATCATTCAAACAATGCATATTTTTGTTTCTGGGGACTGGAGAATCTAAAGTATTCAGATTAACAGCCACATAATTTTTTAAATAAAGTTGATAATTACTAATATTGGATTATATATGTCCCTAATTGTGCATTTTAATAACACAAGGCTACTTAATATTAAAAAGGGTTGAGAAATTAAAACTATGCCTATATATAATGTTTGTTTGGTTTAAATTTGTCTCATCAAATATAGTTAACTGCTTTCCTTTATATTAAACATTGTAACATTCATTTAGGAGTTAAAAAGAAACTAATCATAGCCTGAAAATATGTTCCAAGTCATTCTACCTTGATGCTTTTCATCTTTTACATTGTTTTCTAACATTTAAACTTTTTTTATTTATTCAGGTCAGATTTATTGAACACATACTGTGTGCCAGGAACTTCTCTTTATGATGGAGATATAGTCATAAATAGAATAGACAAAATTTCAGTCTGAGTGGAATTTAAATTATTTATTTAAATATTGAAGTTTTAATGAGAAAAGTTCAGTATAATCTACATTTGGTACCCATGGGGTATTAGTTCCAGTACCTCACGGTTACCAAAATCTTCAGATATTCAAGTCCCTTATACGAAATGACATAGTATTTATGTATAACTCATGCCCATTCTTCTGTATACTTTAAAACATCTCTAGGTTACTTATGATATCTAATACAATGTAAATGCTATGTTAATAATTATCATAGTTTTTACTGTTTAAAGAATACTAATGAGATAAAAAGTACATGTTCAGTATAGGTGCAAGTTATTTTCTGAATATTTATAGTTGGTTGAATGAATGAATATGAAACCACAGATAAGAACAGTTACATATGCAATATACATGCAATCATCTATTACCAATGAATGATAAAAGAAAACCCAATTGCTCACTAGATGTGTAAAATTTAGAATAGCTTTTTTTTTTTTTTTAACTGTTTCTTTTTTTTTTAAAGAGAGAGTGAGAGAGGAGAGAGAGGAGAGAGAGAGAGAGAGAGAGAGAGAGAGAGAGAGAGAATTTTTTTTAATATTTATTTTTTAGTTCTCGGCGGACACAACATCTTTGTTGGTATGTGGTGCTGAGGATCGAACCCGGGCCGCACGCATGCCAGGCGAGCATGCTACCGCTTGAGCCACATCCCCAGCCCTAGAATAGCTTTTGAACATAACTTTTTTACTATGTTTTAGAGCTGTAATGGCCAAATCTATTTGATTTTTTAGTTAAATTTATTGAATGATTGTAAAATCTATGAAAGAACTCAAGTTTCCAAATTTTTAAAAAATAATCAAAATACCCAGATCTTTAGAAGATTCACCATCTTCTATTTCAGATGTATAGCTTAGAATCTATTCTAAGTCAGTGATGTCTAGCTGAGGATTATTTAGTATAATTTTCCATAGGAATCAGTACATTAAATATCTTTTAAAAGTAATGTTAGCAGAAAATAAAACATCTGCATTTTGAATATGCACTTGCCACCTGTACATTTGCAAGTAGAGTTAGATTGAAACAGCATTGACCTGAGAATGAATTGAATTCTATTTTAATTGCATTTGAATATTTAAATTTCAGTATATTTAGATGTTTTGTTTGATGCTGCTTTTGCCTTTGTGATATATGAGTTGTGTTAGGGTGTGTGTGCATTTATATTGGTATGGTTATGTACAAAAAAATGTTTTCCCTACATCTTATGAAGTATTTTAAAAACTAACAATGTTTTATTTAGATTAACCATAATTTACCCTTTATAGAGAATGCTACTAGGAAATATTTAAGATATTATCTGCAGTCATGTTATAATAGAGACAAAAACATATCTGTGCATATTGGATTCTAAGTATACACATGCAGAGAAATGGAAAAAGTTTCCCAAGATATAGCTACTCTTATGTTCTAAGCACAGGACATGTAAACACCATGCAAGGAAATAAGTGATTATATCAAGAATATAGTAACTTTAACAATGTATGACTCCTTATTAAAGAATTAGAACAGAGCTGAGAAACACAGTTTATTATATATCAGTTAAAATCAGCTAAGGAGCCATTCACAATGGCATATGCCTATAGTCTCAGTGGCTCAGGAGGCTGAGGCAGGAAGATTGCAAGTTCAAACCCAGCCTCAGTAACTTAGTGAGGCCCCAAGCAACTTAGCAAGACACTGTTTAAAAACAAAAAAAAAGTTAAAAAATAAAAAGGCTGGGGATATGGCTCATTGGTTGAGAGACCCTGGGTTTATTCAAGTCTCAGTAACAAACAAACAAAATCTATTAATAAAAATTTTTGAAGGCTATGGCATGAATCTTCATAGAGTTCAAAAGTGCATTTAACAAGCATGCTATGCTTTAGTGGAGCACATGGAAGGAAGAGTGAGTGAGGGGAATGAGGCAGGAGGTGAGGCGCAGCAAATATAAAAGAGAACAGCATTAACAAGCTAGCCATGACTCTGGAATAGGCTGACTGTTCAGTCTCACCAGACATCTCTAGAGATACCTTATGTACTTACTACATCTTTGGGAATTTCAGCTAGGGAAGAAGAGGAAAAAAAAAAAACCCTACTGGTCCCTGTTTCCCATTGTTCAAAGTTAGACTCCACAAGATGATAATTCCCAGAATACCCAGGTCAAGTGCAACTTGTCTGAGACAAAAAAGGTGTCCCAGAGGTGGGAGGCACAGGGCTCTATAGGATTTTTCCAAAACAATAGCAACATGAGAGGCAGCAGCTGTAACCTGTCTCTAGGAGGCAGGAGTGGTGCAAGCAGGTAAGAGAGGCCATCATAATAGGGTTTAAGTGAACACCACAACTTCTAGACTTTTTAGTTCTTCCAGACCCATTATCATCTCCTATTTCTACCATATTTTTATTTTCAGGTTTTCATGGAGAGGGATTTGTCATTTCCTTTTAGGTACTTATCTGATGGTCTGATCCTGCTTCCAGATATTATTCCTTGTCTCTTTGACTTTATTTTTTTATGTTTTTTAAAAAATATTTTTTAGTTGTCAATGGACCTTTATTTATTTATATGTGGTGCTGAGAATCGAACCCAGCGCCTCACACATGCTAGGCAAGAGCTCTACCACTGAGATACAACCCTAGCCCTTATTTCTTATGTTGTAACAATAATAGTCACTATACTATAAATCTTGTATTTGAGAATCAGCACAAATATTAGTAATGATGAACATTTTTCAATTGGCTTGCCTGAGTTGTAATGTTGATTTTACTTTTTAGAAACTATGTTATCCTGGGAAAATTATTTTCCTTGCCTGTAAAATCAAACACATTGTAGAGTTTTGGTGGGAAATAACTAACTAACTAACAACTAACTAACTACCTAACTAACTAATTAACTAACTAACTAACTATATATATATATATATATATATATATATATATATATATATATAAAGTACTTTTAAAAAGGTCTGATATATCCTATGTATTATATAAATCACAACTATAAGATGGTTAAGAAACTTTTATTGCTAAAGGTTTTCTAACTGAACATAATCATATCCCATACAGTCTCTTATAATTTGGGTTTGGCCAAAGAGAGAGGACTCTGCCCATTATTCAATATAGATTCCTTGTGATAGTTAAGAAGAGGAAAGCAACAAAGGATTTGGAAGAGGAAAGAAATAATAAACAAATGGGACTTACTTAAACTAAAAAGTTTTTTTTTTTCTCAGCAAGAGAAACAATAAGAGAGGTAAGTAGAGAGGCTACATCCTGGGAACAAATTTTTACCCCTCACACTTCAGATAGAGCCCTAATATCCAGAATATACAAAGAACTCAAAAAATTAAACAACAAGATAACAAATAACACAATCAACAAATGGGCCAAGGACCTGAACAGACACTTCTCAGAGGAGGACATACAATCAATCAACAAGTACATGAAAAAATGCTCACCATCTCTAGCAGTCAGGGAAATGCAAATCAAAACCACCCTAAGATACCATCTCACTCCAGTAAGATTGGCAGCCATTATGAAGTCAAACAACAATAAGTGCTGGTGAGGATGTGGGGGAAAGGGTACACTTGTACATTGCTGGTGGGACTGCAAAATGGTGAGGCCAATTTGGAAAGCAGTATGGAGATTCCTGTGAAAGCTGGGAATGGATCCACCATTTGACCCAGCTATCACCCTTCTCGGACTATTCCCTGAGGATCTTAAAAGAGCGTACTATAGGGATACTGCCACATCAATGATCATAGAAGCACAATTCACAATAGCTAGACTGTGGAACCAACCTAGATGCCCTTCAATAGATGAATGGATAAAAAAAATGTGGCATTTATACACAATGGAGTATTAAGCACACTAAAAAATGACAAAATCATGGAATTTGCAGGGAAATGGATGGCATTAGAGCAGATTATGCTAAGCAAAGATAGCCAATCCTTAAAAAACAAATGCCAAATGTCTTCTTTGATATAAAGAGAGCAACTAAGAACAGAACAGGAGGAAGAGCATGAGGAAAAGATTAACATTAAACAGAGATGAGTGGGCGGGAGAGAAAGGGAGAGAGAAGGGAAATCATATGGAAATGGTAGGAGACCCTCAATGTTACACAAAATTATATATAAGAGGTTGTGAGGGGAAAGGGGGGGGAAACAAGAGAGAGAATTGAACAACAGCAGATGAGGTAGAGAGGGAAGATGGGAGGGGAGGGGAGGAGGGATAGTAGGGGATAGGAAAGGTAGCAGAATACAACAGTCACTAATATGCCATTATGTAAAAATGTGAATGTGTAACCGATGTGATTCTGCAATTTGTATTTGGGGTAAAAATGGGAGTTCATAACCCACTTGAGTCAAATGTATGAAAGATGATATGTCATGAGCTTTGTAATGTTTTGGACAACCAATAAAAAAAAGGAAACATTAAAAAAAAAGAGTGAGTGGAACTAATCACATCGTTGTGTTTATCACATAGAAGACAAACAAAAGGAATATTTGCAAATAAAGACCTGTGGCCCATGGGACCAGCATTTTAACAATATTTCAGCTGTCTAATTTTATATCTAGAATTTAGCAAACACTAAAATACAAAATGAACTACATGATTTTATGGTGACTCCATGGATGAACACATTTATACATATTGGGAGTATTTAAAGGAATATAACATGCTTTCATATTTGAATAATTCTAATATTAATTATATACTACATGTGTTTATTTCTTATTCATGTTGGTATTGTTTCTTTTCTGCATAATTACTCAAAGGAGTTGAGATAACTTTTAGAATTTTGTAGATTTTGTATTGGTAATATTACAAAATATTTTTACTATATAAAATTTGGACCCATGTCTTCATCATGAGAAACAAAGAGTATTAGTGTACTGCTTGTGGTGCAACCGCAATTTAAATAAACGCATATTAAGAACTGAATATTCTCTGGTTGTCTTTTCCATTTTCATACTTATGCTTTAACACTTAGTTACATTACCAAAAATGGAATCTGTTTAAACCTCCAAGCATACATCAATTTTGGCTTGCCATTTCACTGTTACATCCTAAAAATCAATAAGTGCAGTGAGTTCTTTGAAAACTGTGCTTCTTTCATTTTTGAAGATCTATGCTGTGAACACTAAAAAAGAATAATTTGGCATGGATTCCACTTTATACAAAGACCAATTTCCATTATAACTGTATTGCCAAATTGCTTATATCCAAGCTTCCAGGCAGAATTAACTTGTTATAAAAAACATGTACTAGATCTCACTTTAGCAAACTTTGAAAAATCATCCCATAAAATTTTGCATCCTGTTATTTCACCATCTGCTGTATGGTTCAGCATCATATAACCTTTGCCATGTGTGATTGTTGAAGGACTCAATTGTATTTGCAGCTTAGGTAGGACAAATTTATCTTGATGTATTAAAAAGGTAAAATGGTTTATTTTATCTCATTTCCACAAATTGTTGTATCTTTATATTTCCAACATTTATTCTGACATCAATAAATTATTCTCTACAATCATAAACCCTGACTGACATAATTCAGTAATTATATTTTACCCTACAAAATAGCTGTTTGGTAAATGCACTAGCTATAGAGGAGTGAGATATGATATCAAGTTATGCATTTGTATTTAATTTGTCACTAACATATGTAGGGGATCTTATACAATGTCTAAAAATGCTCTCTTATTGAATAAATGATGGCTAAACATTACATTCCTGCATCACAACATGCATAATAAACTATCCTTACACATTCACTCTCAGTTTATCACTATACCCTAAAAATGCTTACAAATATTGTTGCCAGTACCTGAATTATCTCTTAGGAAACTGCACGGTGAAAGCCTATTGCTTGTAAATTAAAAAGAAAAAAAATTAAATCACAGCAGGCAAGCAGAACAGGAAATGATAACAGACTCTTTCCTAACTGCCTCACCAACTATCTCATATTTAGTCAGTAGATTAAGTCATGGAAGATTAAAGCAGAAGCTTGCTCAGGGCATGTAGAAAATGCAAAATACTTGCTTTGCAAAAATGTAAAGTGTAAAAGAGAAAAAATGGGTTGGAAAAGCAATCATGTTTAAGAAGTCCCTGAAGAACCTAAATATCACTGTATTATATTTTTGAGGGATTGCCATAGTTTGAAGATAACTCATTAAATCTATCAGAAGAACCAGCAAGAGGGCAATCCAAAAGATAAAGCCATTCTAATGAAATGCAGACAAAGATTAAAAAGAATTAAAAGTGACAAGTAAAATCCATTAGAGAACAGCTTTTAACTACTGTAATCAGAAGACGATTACTTACCTTGTCAATTAACAGCTGTGTGCCTCCTTTGCCCATAGACAAAAGATCTGGCAGTGTCACAGGGATACTTGTAAGGCATACAGAATGGGGTCATCTGAGTGGCACATAGAATATAGCTGCTTTCAAGTGAATCATCCAAACATCATTGACTATACCAAGCCCACAATTAACTATGCTTCAATGAGCTAACACTCTAGCAGAGTGAACATAGCAGTTGGGGCAAGTAATTAAAAACCAGAAATAATTGTATTTTGATTCATCAACTCCAGGAACACTTATCAACAACTAGAAATGCTCTGCTTGGGGTGAGGGGAAGAAAAATGGGAGTTGTAGAAAGGAACTATTCAGAAATTTTAACCAGGTAAAATAAAACCAGGTATTATAGCCTAGTATCCATGAAAAACAAATTATATTCTCTATTTTGGAGTTCTATAAAACTAAAAATCCAATCATTTCTTCTAGCAATCTACTATAAATCTTAACATAGGCAGATTAAAAAGGAAAAAAGATCTTCTCAAACGTAGACAACATCTCAATTTACAAATGTTCACCAACAAAGGCAGCATTGATTTTTCAAGAGAGCTTTGATTTTGACAAGCATATTCTAAACTTACAGAATGAATGCTTAACAGGGTTACTTGATTTGGGAAGATTAATCTAAGTAGAGTTCAAGAAAGATAAAATTGTGTACAGAATCAGTTCACCCTCTTGAAAGGAAAAGAGCTATAGCATATTTTTAAGTCCATGTTTATCTTTATTACAACAAAATTATAGCATAAATGATTATGTATAGAATTGCCATACACCAGGTTTTCAACATTATATTTCTATTTATTAGTAACCACTTAGAAAAAATATTTTATTCAACATGAGTTAAAATCTGATCTGAAAAAGAATAATAGGAATATGCAAAATGTAAATCAAATAAAAATAAATAAATAAATAAATAGTAGTTATTCTAGGGAACCCAGTTAGAGAAAACACTTTGTTTAAATGTAACACTTATTTGCTATCCTTAAAACTTTTCAATAAAAGCATTATAGACATGAAAAAATCAGTTTCAGTAATGCATCCTGCTTACCTTCCTGACCTTTTTAATACAAAAATCTATCTCAGATTCAGAAGCACAAAAATTACATAGATATTTGCCCAATATTAATGGAACAAGTGTGTTTGCTGATGGATTTGAGACCAATTTCTCATGCATAGAACTGTTAAGTCTTGCCATAATGGTAATATTAGTAGCTATCATCTGGGAGGTCTATAGTAGCCTAGTATCTAATGTGCTTGGGTGAAAGCCATGATCTGCAGACTTCTGCTTATATCTATAACTGGTTTCCATTGTATCATCCAATCCTTATTCTGTATCCCAATTTCACTGCAGTTATTCCTCTTGGGATTTGAGGTTTCTCTGGAACTCAAATCAGCTTGCTTGGATTCTATCATGCTTTCCCCCGTTCCTGACCATATTCAACATACCCATCATTCCCACTCCCTGAACCTGGCAGCAGGTACTCACTGGCTATGCAACTCTCCTATAATCATGCTCCTCACATGCTCTGGGCATTGCTACTGTGGGCTACTCCATCTGTTGTGTTCTACATATAGATCAAGCTTCTTTGTATGTGATCTGGACAGCTGGACAGCTCATCATAGCCAGCCAGGCCTACACTTTGTATAGACTTTTTCTAGTCTTCAAGTCTTTTTCCCTCTATTCCCAGCATCCACCATTTATCCAACTGTTCTCATAAGGGTTTGTAATTGAACCCACTGAACATATAATAATATGGTTAGAATTATGGTCCTTCACCGATTCTGAATGTCAAGTGTCATGGGTCCAACTAATGTCTGGAGTACAGTTACAGCCATTTATCCATCATGTGTTCCCTTCTTCTGAGAATTAATAAAAAGGACAAAACTGAAGAAATATGTTGCATTGCAAGTATGAGTTTGATATGAATCAAGGTTGCTGCTCAGAATTTCTGAAAACAAAAATATCTTTAAGGGTTAAATGTCTCAATATGAGCCACCAAATTATTATCCTTAGATTATATTACAGGAAACATTGTATTGATATTAATTTCAGTTATTTTAAAAGCATATTGGTCTTTCTAAGCTTGAAATATGACCTCAGTATGAGCAAGTCTTATTTAATCAAATAAAGATAGATACAGATTCTGAAATACAGGGGGTTTTGAAATTATAATAACCATTTGAGGAGAAACAGACAATAAGATTCTCTGAAGTGTATGATAAAATCAATGTCATACATTCTTGTCTTGATACTTTATTTCCTTATATCCCTACTGAGCTGCTGAAAGTATAATAGAGTTTCTAACAAGTGATTAGAAACTCAAAACCAGGAGAGTACATAGGGAAAAGCAGAGGAAGTTGATAAACCGAAACTATTAAAAATTTTTATTGTAAGCACTTATCATATCTTATAATGCTCATCACTACCTTTTAGAAAGTCTAAGTAATTTCATATATTCATTCAGAAAAATCTTATAATGTGCTTGTTATTGTGTATGTATGTATGTATGTACAAATAGGCTCCATATTATATTATCATATTTATCATTGCTAGTTCTGTTGGCATTTTATATTATATAGTAGGCTAAACTTTTTCTTTTCTTTAAATTCTTCTTATTGTAAAAAGGTATTTGTTTAAAAAGTTTACAATAATAAAATCCCATGGGCTTTCTTTACTACAAACATCTTTGCATAGAACAAAATACAGATCACTATTAAAGTACTTTTTCTGGCAATAGTAGATATTAGTCCTCAAATTGCCAATAAATGCAATTACTTATAAATTAATTATCAAGGAAATTATCAACTGAGTTAATTTAGGTGAATAGTGGAAATGCTCTTTAAGTAGCTCATTCCCCTTTCACCCTGAAATATTTTCCATTTTTATACATATTTATATCACTAAAGGATGACCATACAATACTGCAGCCCTGAACCAAGCATCCACAATCAGCTAATCTGAATGTCCCATTTTGCTAGGAGTAGCAGGAAAATGGAAGTGGGAGAGACGTAATTGGAGATTAGCATAAATTTGGACAAATAGGATTGGTACTTTTCCAAACCCTGATTAGCATAAAGTTGGACCGATAGCAATGAACAAAGTGCTATACAAACCTAGACCAACACACTCAAGTAACACCTGTGGGGTCCCTTCTTGCCCTGTGAGAACTCTGTCTCCTTTCTCCGTTCTTCCCACATGAATACATTCTATTCTTTTGTACTAAAAAATAAATTAAAATTACTATATATATTTTATATTAAATAATGTGATGTTCTGGGGCACCATATTTTACCAAATAAGACTTGATTTTGTTGTTAGCTACTGAACACAGCATCACAGGTTAAATTAGTAAAAAGAAAAATAATGGTAAAATTTTAGAATTAGGAATAATATACTGGCATCTCCATTCCACCCATATCTACAACATGTTGATAAATGACATGAGTTTTATTTTTGTTTTACTCCATGTGGGTCATTGTGCATAATCAATTTCTGCTCTTGTTTTTGTTTGTTTGTTTGCTTTTGTTTTGCTATACTGGGGACTGAACCCAGGTCCTTGAACATGGTAGGTTAGTGCTCTACTACTAAGCTATACTCCCAACCCCTACAATCTTTTTCACTTTAGTATAGAAAAGATTAAAATAACTTTTTTAAAAAACCTCTGGATTTAAATAAAAAATAAAAAGGGAATATTAGGGGATATGATCATTGGAAAAAAGAAGTGAACAAAATACATATAAAGTAAAGAATGTTTAAGACTAATGTGCATACCTTATAATTAGGATGACAAGAAAACTGTGAATAAAGTATAGAGAGTTTTTAGATCTTATTTTTTATTATTTAAATTATCTATTTTGCATTTGATCATACATTTATATTTAAGCTTAAATATTAAGATGACTTTTCAGTTAACATTCTTTACTTTTTAAATTTCACCAGAGTTATTATTATTGTTCTTACTTTTATTATCGTTATTAGATGGCATTTATTAATGATTTGCAAAGAGTATTTACAAATTTATCTTCACATGAGGTAGAGTAATATTTTTATCTTTCATAGAGTGATAAATACTCTGTGTATCTTAAGAACTTGATACAATTTAAGTTGCGAACCTTACAAGATGAAAAAAAACAATTATATAAAATTCATTTCAGATCCCATCAAGAAATAATTCTTAGATTTGGAGAACGACAGAGCTTCCAGGAAACTTAGAAATAATTTAATCAAATTCATGGAATGTGAAGGAATTAAAGATGCTTCCTTGGATTTGATGAAAGAAACAGGTTTCAGAAATATAGGTTTCAGACAAGAAACTAAGGTATAACCAGTAGAAAATAGAGTCATTTGCTGTCCATAGGTCATCAACAAAATTATCTATAACACTCAGATTGAGCAAGATAAATCATTTTCTCAAACGAAATGGAAAAGTGAGAAGAAGAGTGGATGCAGTTAGACTTTTTTAAAAGTGAAAGGATGTAAGAAAAATCCACCTTCCAAAGATCAAAATGAGTAATCCATGAGAATACCCAAGTATAACCAAATGATTTTCACTTTTTTTTTTTAAACTAGGGATTTAACCCAGGGCACTCAGCCACTGAGCCATATCCCCAGCCCTTTTTATTTTTTATTTCGATACAGAGTCTCACTGAACTGTTTTAACACTTCACTTTTGCTGAGGCTGGCTTTGAAATCACAATCCTCCTGCCTCAACCTCTGGAGCCGTTGGGATTACATACATGTGACACTGTGTCCAGCCTTGATTAATTTTTGATGGCCTATTTTTTTTTTAATTTCTTGTTCACCTCCTTCAACTACTGGGTTCAGATATGGGTAATATGTTGTGCTAATTGCTATTTCATAATAACGAACAAAACCAGCTTGGAAGAAAAGGATGAATTTCTCAATACAAAAAATCTTCATTAAACCATGAGGAAATAGAAAACCTGATTATTCTATTAATGTACAATGAGTTTGAGTCAGTAATAAAATTTCTTCCAAAAAGAAAAAGCCCAGGATTGGATGTCTTCACGTTTAATTTTAACAAAGGTTTAAAGAAGAATTAACACCATTTTTTTTTCAAAATATTGAAAAGGAGAGAATTCTATAGAATTCATTCAAACTCCTTCTATGAGCCCAGCATTACTCTGGCTCCAAAATAAGACAAAGACACGCGAAGGAAAAGAAAACTAAATACATGATTAACAGAGATGCAAAAGTTCTTAATGAAACAAAAGCATCCTGAATAAAACAGCACATCAAAAAGATCATACAGCACTATAAAGTAGTATTTATCATAAAGGTACAAGGATGGTTTAATGTGTGTAAATCAATACATGTAAGACATCACATAAATATAATGAAGGCAAAACACATATTATCACCTCTATAGATGCAGAAAATAGTGTATAAAATTCATCATCCTTTCATGATTAAAAACTCAACAAATCAGGCATAGTAGGGATGTACTTTAACATAATACAAACTATAACTGACATACATCCTACATCATGCTGAATGAGGAAAATCTGAAAGTGTTTTCTTTAAGATCTGAAAGAAAGCAGGTACATCTACCTTCACCACTGTTATTCAACATAGAGGTAGAAGTCCTAATAAGAGAGCTCAGGCAAGAGAAAGAAACAAAGAAACAGAGAAAGAAAGAATAGGAGTGGTTTTCCTTATTTCCATTTCAGAAGTTTTGTTGCTGATATATAGGAATGCCTTTGATTTATGCGTGTTGATTTTATAACCTGCCACTTTGCTGAATTCATTTATTAACTCTAGCAGCTTCTTTGTAGACTCTTTTGGGTCTGTTAAGTATATTATCATGTCATCCGCAAATAGCGATAGTTTAATTTCTTCTTTTCCTATTTTTATGCCTTTAATTTCTTTTGTCTGTCTAATTGCTCTGGCTAGTACATATATCAGCAACAAAACTTCTGAAATGGAAATAAGGAGAACCACTCCATTCACAATATCCTCAAAGAAAATAAGATACTTGGGTATCAACCTAACAAAAGAGGTGAAAGATTTATACAATGAAAACTACAGAACCCTAAAGAGAGAGATAGAAGAAGATCTCAGAAGATGGAAAAATGTACCCTGTTCATGGATAGGCAGAACTAACATCATCAAAATGGCGATATTACCCAAAGTTCTCTATAGGTTTAATGCGATGCCAATCAAAATACCAACGGCATTTCTTGTAGAAATAGACAAAGCAATCATGAAATTCATATGGAAAAACAAAAGACCCAGAATAGCAAAAGCAATTCTAAGCAGGAAGTGTGAATCTGGAGGTATAGCGATACCAGAGGTCAAACTGTACTACAAAGCAATAGTAACAAAAACAGCATGGTACTGGTACCAAAACAGGCGGGTGGACCAATGGTACAGAATAGAAGACACAGAGACTAATCCACAAAGTTACAACTATCTTATATTTGATAAAGGGGCTAAAAGCATGCAATGGAGGAAGGATAGCATCTTCAACAAATGGTGCTGGGAAAATTGGAAATCCATATGCAACAAAATGAAATTGAATCCCTTTCTCTCGCCATCCACAAAAATTAACTCAAAATGGATCAGGGAGCTAGATATCAAATCAGAGACACTGCGTCTGATAGAAGAAAAAGTTGGCTACGATCTACAAATTGTGGGGTCGGGCTCCAAATTCCTTAATAGGACACCCATAGCCCAAGAGTTAACAACCAGAATAAACAAATGGGACTTACTTAAACTAAAAAGTTTTTTCTCAGCAAGAGAAACAATAAAAGAGGTAAATAGAGAGCCTACATCCTGGGAACAAATCTTTACCCCCCACACCTCCGATAGAGCCCTAATATCCAGAATGTACAAAGAACTCAAAAAATTAAATAATAAGATAACAAATAACCCAATTAACAAATGGGCCAAGGACCTCAACAGACACTTCTCAGAGGAGGACATACAATCAATCAACAAGTTCATGAAAAAATGCTCACCATCTCTAGCAATCAGAGAAATGCAAATCAAAACCACCCTAAGATACCATCTCACTCCAGTAAGATTGGCAGCCATTATGAAGTCAAACAACAACAAGTGTTGGCGGGGATGTGGGGAAAAAGGTACACTTGTACACTGCTGGTGGGGCTGCAAAATGGTGAGGCCAATTTGGAAAGCAGTATGGAGATTCCTGGGAAAGCTGGGAATGGAACCACCATTTGACCCAGCTATTGCACTTCTCGGACTATTCCCTGAGGACCTTAAAAGAGCGCACTATAGGGATACGGCTGCATCAATGATTATAGCGGCACAATTCACAATAGCTAGACTGTGGAACCAACCTAGATGCCCTTCAATAGATGAATGGATAAAAAAAATGTGGCATCTATACACAATGGAATATTATGCAGCACTAAGAAATGACAAAATCATAGAATTTGCAGGGAAATGGATGGCATTAGAGCAGATTATGCTAAGTGAAGCTAGCCAAGCCCTAAAAAACAAATGCCAAATGTCTGCTTTGATATAAAGAGAACAACTAAGAACAGAACAGGAAGGAAGAGCATGTGGAAAAGACTACAGTAAACAAAGACGAATGGGGGGAGAGAAACGGAGAGAGAAGGGAAAGCATATGGAAATGGTAGGAGATCTTCAAGGATACATAAAATTATAAGAGGCTATGAGGGGCAAGGGGGAGGGAAAAAAAAGGGAGAGAATTGAACAACAGCAGGGGAGATAGAGAGGGAAGATGGGAGGGGAGGGGAGGGGAGTGGGGATAGTAGGGGTTAGGAAAGGTAGCAGAATACAACAGACACTAATATGGCATTATGGAAAAATGTGAATATGTAACAGATGTGATTCTGCAATCTATATTTGGGGTGAAAATGGGAGTTCAAAACACAATTTGAGTCTAATGTATGAAAGATGATATATCATGAGCTATGTAATGCTTTAAATAATCAATAAAAAATTATTAAAAAAAAAGAAAGTATAAAACATATTAATAAAAAAGAGCATCAACAATAGCCAATAAGCTCTTGGTATGACTAATCAGAAAAAAATAATGCACAAATAAATGATATTAGGAATGCAAAAGAACACATTACTACAAAGTCTATAGGCATTAAAATGATATAACGATATTGTAAACAAATTAATGTCAATATATTTGAACTTAGTTGCTGAATTAGATAATTAGAAAAATTCAGCTTACCAAAACTGATTATAAGAAATAAAAAACTGGAATAGTTGTATATCTATGATTGTAATCAAATCTGTAATTTGAAACTTCCTCAAATGAAATCTCCAGGTCATTATTTGACTTGTTATCCTCCTTCCTCCTTCTGGTTTACATGTACCTAGAATCTTTATAAAAGCCAATATTAATCTAGACTCAAAATTATTTCCAAAACTGAGGTGACATAATTTTAGTTGTAATCAGAACAACAAAAATCTCACTGTTGGTATTTCTGAAGCCTTAAAAAAACTCCAAACTTGGAAAAATATTTTTGAAGATGGTCTGTTTGCTTAACTATAGCTATGCAGGTTTAGTACTATAACAGTCATACAAAAGAAGTGTTATTTTCTTTTTAAAACTGGATTGAAAAAGATGGCTAAGAGTGGTCAAGTAATTGTTGAAACCAGACTGCAAAATATCAGCATAGTATAGTAACGTAGTCACATCAATGTTTATAGCAGCTCAAGTCACAGTAGCTAACCTGGGGAAACAACCTAGATGCCCTTCAATAGATGAATGAATAAAGAAACTGTAGTATATATACATAATGGAATAAGTATTAAAAGAGAATAAAATTATGGAATTGCAGGTGAATGGATGGAGTTGTAGAATATATATAAAGGCTGAATGTTTCCTCTGATATGTGGATGCTTATCCATAATAGTGGAGCAGGTGGGGAACATGGGAGGAATGGAGGAACTTTGGGCAAACAGGAGGGGAAGGTGCATGCAGGCAAGAAAGATGGTGGAATGAGATGGACATCATTATCCTAGGTACATATATGACTGCACATATGGTGTGACACTACATCATGTACAACCAGAGAAATGAAAAGTTGTGCTGAAGTTGTGTAGAATGAATCAGAATGCATTCTACTGTCATATATACCTACTTAGAATAAAATATATATAGTTCTATCTGAAACAATTAAAAGTTCCCCCATTCAGTCATGTTGCTTTTTGATTTTGCAAGTCACATCAACAGGCAATCCTAATGGAACATAAAGACCCTCAAGCATTGCACTTCATAGAGACAGAACATGGACTCAGTTGGAAGTCTGGGTTCTTCTCTTGTGATTCTCTTAACATTTTTTATGTCTTAGGTTTTTGAATATATTAAGATGCTTATTACAATGCCTGCCACATAAGATCATCGTAAGAATTAAATAAAATTATGTATGCAAGTGTTTTTATAAAAAAAAAAAAAAAGAATAGGAAGGGGAAAAGAAAGAATCTAAATTGGAATGGAAGAATGGAAGAAGTCAATTATTCCTGTTTGCAGAAGATATGATTGTATATAGAGAAAAATCAAAAGACTCTACCAAAGGGGGGAAAAACTGTTAGAAATGATAATGAATTCAGTAAGGTTGCAGGATGCAAAGTCAATACACAAAAATAAGTCGTGTTTTTGTATACAGATAATGAGCTTGCTGTAAAAGGAATCAAGAAAGCAATCCTATTTACAAAAGCTAATAAAACAAAACAAAACATACCAAAATTTTTTCTTTATCCTAAGAATAAATTTACCCAAGGAAATGAAAGATCTTCACAATCAAAATTATAAAACACAAATTAAAGACATTGAATAATACACAAAAGAATGAAAAGACATCATTAGTTCATGAATTGAAGAATTAATATTGTCAAAATGTTCATACTATCCTAAGCAAATTGAAAATTCAATGGAATCCCTGTCAAAATCCAATGAGATTCTACGCAGAAGTAAACAATTCTAAGATTCATGTAGAACCACAAAAGACCCCGAGTACCCAAAGCAATCCTGAGCAAAACAAACCAAGCTGAAAACATCAAAATACCTGATTTCCAAACATTCTACCATAATACTAGCATAAAAACAAATATGTTGACCATGAAACAGAACAGAAAACTGTGAATTAAATCCATGTGCTTGAAATAAATTGATTTTTTACAAGTATACTGAATAAATATTGGAGAATGAGAAATCTCTTCAATAAATGCTGCTGTGGAAACTGAATATTCATGTGCAGATGAATGAAATCAGACCCCTTTATCTTACCATACATAAAATACTGATTCAAAATGAATCAAAGACCTAAATATCAGGCCTAGAAAATATTAAACTACTAAAAGAACACATAGGGAAAATAATTTAAGACCTTGGTATGCAGAAAGATTTTTATAAGACTCCCAAATAACAGGCAATAAATGTAAAAATAGACAAATAGAATTACATCAAACTAAGAAGCTTCTGCACAGGAAAGGAAAGGAAACAACAAAATGAAGAAACAACATGCTGAATGGAAAAAAATATTTGCAAAGTGTTCATCCAAAGAAGGATTGGTATGCTTAATATATATGGAACTCAAATAACTCAAGAGAAAGCATTCAATAAAAATGGGCAAATGATCTGAATAGACAGTTCTCAAAAGAAGTTATTCAAAAGGTTCACAAGTATATGAAAAACTACTGAACATCACTAATCATCAGGGAAATGCAAATCAAAACCACAATGAGATATAATTTCTTCCCAATTAGAATGGCTATTATCAAAAAGGCAAAAAATGAAATGCATTCTATTATATATAACAAACTAGAGTAAATAAATATTTTTTTAAAAAGACAAAAATAACAAATGCCAGTGAGAATGTGAAGAAAGGAAAATTCTAACACACTGTTAATTAAACTGTAAATTTTATGTACAATTATGGAAAACAGAATGGAAGTTGAATTGAATTTGCCCACCAGGAAAGGGGAATATTCCTCAGGATGTATAACCAACTGAAAGGTGGCTGCAATGACATGGCTTCCATAGATGAAGGGCTTAGTCATAAAGAGTGACTGCATCACTATTGCTATCCTTATTAATCAGAATCCTAACAGTCATAGAAGGATGAGTGCTCCTAGGATTTAAAGAACTTATTATAGTTTTTCCTACCCTAAACAGGAAGTATAACTTCCTAAAGAGGATGCTATTATGTTCAGGCTTGATTATTGCTACTATAAATAACCCAAATACAAACAGCTATCATTTATTTATTTCAATATGTTATCTACAATGATCCTGTAAGGCAAATGAGCACATGATATGGTAGTTTTCTCAGGTGAATAGACTGAATTTCATCCTCACTTAAAAATGACAACTGCTCTCCTTGTAAATCTCTCAAACTATAGGAATTTGTTGAGATTTATTTTAAATACATCCAAACTGACTACTTCTCACTACCACTACTACTGTAGTATACACCATCTTCCTCTGATTATTGAAAATCCTTCTAATGAGTTTCTCTCCTTCTGGACTTGCCTACCTTCAGTCTATTCTCAACCCAGGAGCTGGAGTGATCCAGTAAAAATATAAGTTAGATAATGTTATGCCAATGCTCATATCCTTCACTGTCCATGTCAACTAAAAGGTTAAGGAGAGTCTCATAAAGATACAGTGTTTATTAGTTGTATTTGAAGTATCTAAAGCACATTGTATCATCCCTAAATTCAAAGAGAAACAGGAAAATGCCAGGTCCTTGAATGCTCCCTTTTTGTTCTCCCAAACCTAACCAAGTTGAAGAAACAATGAAAGCAAACCTGGACTGAAAAGGCCAGATACATGTTAGATTATGGACACTGGCTTCCTCTTATGCACACTGGGAACTAGGGCACATTAGTGCTATCTGCAGAAAGCTACTTTCTTGCATGTACAACAGGATAGCCATTCCTTGTGATGCTGGTCATATCAGCAAACTAAGCATACTGAGTAAGCTAATGCTGATAATGTCACTTCTTCTTCAGCCTAACATATAAAACTCCTCTCTCAGTGGGGACTGCCAAGAAACAGAGGATACTGTGGAAAGGGCACATGTCACTTCTCCAGCTGGCTGCCACTAAACAAAACATCAGGAGGGAGAGGAGGTATGCTTGTCTGAGCACAGTGGAGGATGGAAGTGCTACCTGTTCAGAATGATACTATTAATTCCGTGGAGTAATGGGCTGTGGATTTGACACACCCAATGGGTATTTACCAAGAGGAGGTGCTTAATATTTATTGAATAAATAATTAAAGCTCCCAGATGTTGAGTCATTTACCGTGAGCCATATGCCCAAGAGAGAAGGGTTCTATTCAAATCAAGTCTCTTATTTCATGGTATTTTACTTACTAATTTGCCTAACTTTTGGAGGCAATTGAAAAGTTTTAGTTAGAAAGAAAATATGTAAAAGGGATAATAAGTGCTTGAAAGGAAAACAAAGTTCTAGCTAAAATGAAATACTGGGATTTTTTTTATATTTCCCTAACCCCTTATTTTATTCATGTAATTGCAAAATATTTAGATAAGATTGTAGGGAGAGGAAAACCCCCAGGTTCCTTTATCGTAGTAAATATCCTTCACTGATGTGAATAAAACGTCATGAAAACCTATGTATGAATAGAGAACAGTAAGAAAACAAACAAATTTTATAGACAAAATAAGAAAGAATTCAACTTTCTTAACAACATATTTATTCCAAAGACTATGGTATAGTGACCTTTAGAGGATACAGCAAAATAAAAGCATGGCCAATAATTCCCAAGATTCTTACTTGGGTATTTTCAGTGAGCAAAGGCTACATCAAAAGGAGAAAAAAAATCGCTTTTTTCCTAAACATAAAATTTCTGATTAAACTTTACTCCCCTCAATTCAGTGACACAGTTATACAGGAAGTTTGCAAAAGTTAGTTTGCCTTCATTGTGAGATCCACTTTACTAATGGGAACTTCTTTGGAAACTGGAGGCATTCTAACTCATTCTCCTATAACTAGATTTGTAAGCATTAAATATTAATTGATAAAATCATGTCCTCTTGACTTGGAGTAGCTATGGAACAATTCGATTAGAATAAGGCCTTCAATCATTTAGTATGGTGATTCTGGGATAGTTTTGGCTCTTTTCCTCTGCTCTTTTAATTTCAATTTTTTAAAAAATCTATAACACTATCTGCCTATTACAGAAACTATTTTAATTCTAACAGAATGTTCACTTATTAACCTGAATAAATGTGAGGATAATAGTTCAATAAACTGTCATAAAATAAAGTTTCTACTGTGGCTTTCTTACAATTATTTTTGAGGTAGGTAGTATTTTAGATGCTTTTAAAAATACTGCTATTGTTAAGCTCTTTCAATGTTTATTCACTTGGTTTCATTTAAATCCTCCTGATTTGCTTAAGAAAGAGAAAACATTAGAGAAGCTAAAATAAAATTTATCATCCAAAATATGTAGTTAGGAAGACACAGTGTTTCTAATATAATTGTAATGACATTTTTAAGTGCTATTTTTTAAATGTAGCTTCAAATTCATGGATTTTAAAGTTATATTTTGAACTTGAGAAGAATATTTACAAGAAGATTTTCTTCCTCCTTTTTGTTACTTTAAGAATCTTACTCAAGAATAATATGATTAATTAAATATCTCTCTCAAAGTAATAAAAACAAAAATTATTCAGATTTAAAATCTTAATTAAAAATTTAAAAAGTATAATTTTTGTACATGATTTTATATCTCACAGATCTTAGGAATGTCTATGTTTATCAAAAAATTGTCAACCATTTTTATTTACTTTCCTCATTCACTAAGATTCCATGATTCATAACTTGAAGCAATAACCCCCTGCCAAAAATCTATAATCCCTTACCTCTATGCTTTATTCTTTCCCTTCTGATCTGAAATTCTCTAGCTCTAGATGATCCCAAGACTCTGCTTTGAATCAATTCACACAATAGGATTGATTAATTGTTGACTACAGTGACACAGAAAGCAACATCAAAGGAGCATTGGACACTGGCTGTGTAGCTGAGTCTTTACTATTACTTTTTCAAATATCCTTCATTCTCCACCTAACTGCAGTCCCTATATATGCCCTCTGGTCTGTTTATTTTTCTCATTAAATATTTTGTAGAGAAATTGAAACCATTAGGTAGGACCACTTTCATTGACTTCATAGAGTAGACATACCCATTTGCTCTACTTCTGTGCTGTTCTTCCAAAGACCCTATGTCCAGCAGTGCTTCCACTTTCAACCCCTTCTGTTCTCAGGCAAAGATCCTAACCTCCTTTCTTTCCCTTATGTCTCTACCCACTAAGAATCAATTAAAACCCTCCTGTCAGTTTGCAAGTATCGTTAAGCAGCTACCATTTTTAACAATGGTTTTGGTATCACATCACCCTGCTAATAACTGCACATTATTTTACCCAAAAATTTCTCCTAAGAATAATTCAGTAACAATTTCATTAAACATCACAATCATATTATCAAGAGCTATTTGGATCTAACTGAATACTCACTAGTATTTTTCTTACACATATAAGACAGGCTCCTTAAGCTGGTATTTCATTTGCGTGGAGTATGTTTTTTTTTTTTCCTGGAAAGTGAGTGCAGATTATTTTAATCCCACTCTTGATGGTGCAATACATCTAATTTAAATTGGCAAAATAATTGCAATTTACTGGCCCCTGTAAATGAACTGGAAGGAGGGAGTTTTGTTTCAACCATGACTGTTTCCAGATACTTAACTAATACCAGTATTCTTCCTTTACTCATTTCTCATCTTTACTTCAGTGTTTTTCTTTTTTCACCCCTAAAAACTAGCACTTCCCTTGTGATGGCCCTTGGCAGTTCTATAGATTGAATCATTCTTTTAATATTAACAAAAAGTTTAGGGTAACACCTAACATGAATTACACAGTATCTAAAGAATCAATCTCTGTAACATGAAGGAAGGAATTCTGAGGAGGTCAACTTCTTGAATCATGTCTGAACTTCTGTGAACAAAGTTTGAAATAGAGAAAAAAAGAGGATTTTCTAATATAGTAGTGCACTTTATCTGAAAATTTGCTTTGCAAAGTTTGAGTCACCTGTGTTTCAATATGGTCCAAAATATTAAATGGAAAATTGCAGAAATAAACAATTCATAAGTTTTAATTTTTACACACAGTATTTCTGAGTAGGATGATGAAATCTGGCAACATTCTCCTTTGTCCCGCTGGGACATGAATCAACCTTTGTCCAGTATATTTATGTTATATATGCTGCCCACCCATTTGTCACATAGTAGTTGTGTTGGTTATTAGATCATCCATACTGGTATTTCAGTACTCAAGTAAATTTTATTTACTCAAGAATGACCCCAAAGTGCAAGAGTAGTGTTGTTGGCAATTTTATTACAGGATATTGTTATAATTCTTACATTTTATTATTATTATTAATCTCCTACTATGACTAATTTTTAAATGAAACTTAATCATAGATATGCAAGCATAGGAAAAATAGTGTACATATAGTACATATGGTACTAGTTGTGGTTTCACACATCCACTGGGGGTATTGAAACATATCCTCTGAATGTCAGGGGAAACTAATGTAAGAATTAAATGCCCAGTGATTAAACAAAAATCAGTAGATCAAAATTGTTTAAAGATCTACAAACAAAGGTTATGTTATAGATGAGTTCTACATAACATCTAAAAAGATAAAATTCTGCTGCTATCAAATATCAAATTTTATAGTACATCAAGCAAAACCAATATAATAAAACTTAAGAAAGTTTATACAAAATAGAACAATAGAATACTTTCTTTTACTTAGGAAATAGCAAAAGTTCTAAACATTTAGAATTGAGCATCATATAAAATAAAAAATATTCAAGAATTGTCTGATTAGGAAACCTAGCAAAATAAAGGGAATTACATAATTACATCGGCATGTTTAAAATAACTAGATAAAAATAATCATCCAATTCCATTAAAAACTTTAATTAGAATAGAAATAAAATGAATTACTTTTTCTACTGAAAAATCTATTATACCCAGTATTTTTTTTCACCTTAACACATCTGAAAACTCTTCTCCTAAGTAGGGAATGAGTTATCTTATGAATTCATGCCTCCTTCAGAAACAAATAAAAAAATTTACTTCCCAAGCTGAACTTATTAAAGGCTGTTATACAGAATATAAAACCAATTTCTACAAATCAGTGAGGAACTCGGTCAAGGGGGTTCTTGGGTATTGATGGTGACTTCTAGGGCCTACTAACTGATTTCAGATAAAACCAGTCTTTTCAAATTTTCATTAACACATTTAAACAGAAATACTAAAAATGTGCCTAGATTCTATTACTTGGTCAGTTTTTAATAATGGATCAACAGTCATCACATCAAACTTTGTTCTCCATAACCTCTGATTGAAGACTGTGAATTTCTCAAGTTCTTTAAACCCTCTGACCTGAACTCATTTCTAGAACCTAATATTTTATAACCCCAGTACATTTATTAGTTTCTTCTTTACTATACATGAGAAAGTGAAAATAAAAATAGCTCATATTTTAATTCCCAAGCAGATTTATTCTCTCTCTTTGTATATCTTTATTCTCTGAGTAAGTTGAAATCAGTAATAATAATAATAATAATAATAATAATAATAATAATAATAAAAGAAGAACCACTGAATTGTTCTTTTATTAATTATTGTTGTGACTAATTGTTGTGTGGGAAATTCTACTCCTGATATCAGTTACATATATATATATATCAGTTATATGTATAACTGCTATATATATATATATATATAGTTATAAATGTATATATGTAACATATATATATATATATATATATATATATACTCATACTCATATATATACATGCTCACTCATATATATATGCTCATATATGTATGAGTACATATTTTTATAATCATGCCTTTGCCCAAGTGTCTTACCTCTCAATCTTCAATCATATGAAATGACCCTAACCTTCTAAACTTAAAATCATTGGAAACAGAGGCATAAATTAATGTCTTTGTCAAAGCATTAGTTAATTAATGAAATGTACTGATTGAACCAGTCTTTACACTATTTTGACATCTTATCAGAAATGAGGGAAGTGACTTTTAAGATAGCAAGAAGTTCTCTTTCTCTGCAAATGGAGACTTGAAGACCCATTTATTTGAGGAGGGGGTATGCTGAACTATCTCCTTTAGTTTGAAGGAAAAAAAGCATATGATCTATTTGACTTCATAAAAGTTTCACATAAAATTTTCCATAAAAGCTAAATCTTACTTATTTCTTACTATAAGCCAGGCAGAGTGCTAAAAATTGGTTCCGCTGTATCTCATTTATTTTTCACAACAAGCTAAGGAAGCACATTATATTATCATCATCTCTGGATAAAGAATCCATGGCTTAGAGAACTTAACTGACTTTCTCTGAGTTCACAAACTGAGAAGTAATAAAGATGGCATTAGCCAGTAGTCTTTTTCTCATGTGTAACCCATCTCTCTGCATAAAACCCTCCAGATTATAACATTGAGCTGGGAATCATATATGAAGCTCTTATCATGATCTGAGAGCATCCTGCATTCTAGATTGGCCCCTACCTTGTCCCATGTCGACTCATTCCAAGTCTATCCCAGTCATCTGGATCAATTTTATGTTTCTCAAACTTGACAAGTTCTTTCTCCAACAGCAAAAATATTCCTGGATGTTTTACATCATAATACCTGAAATAACTTCTATCTGCACCCTCTCCTGCATTCCCATAAATAAGTTTAATCTTTGTTCACTTTTTCATTTTTCTTAATAGCACAGAACATAATCTAAAATAAAACTTGTTTGTATGTTTGTTTGCTATTTATTGTGTCTCTGGAAAACATGTTCTGTAAGCAAGTATCAGAATTACAAACTATTCAACCCTTTGGACACAATAATATTGCTCCTACTCTAGGGAAATAAATGTAATAGTAGTAGTTAATATTTACAAACATTAATTTTGTGGCAGGTACGTCAATAACTGTTTCATGCATCACTTACTTAACTCTCACTCTAATCCTATTATTATTATTATTATCATCTTAATTTTAAGATGAAATTTACTGAAACATTGTAAAGAGAAAAAAATTTTCAAGGTCATTCAAATATTAAGTGTTTAAAAACTGAGTTTATCAAACACTAGCCTCTATATTTTAAAGTATAGTGGTCAATACAGGAAAAACAGCTATTAAAAGCTATATGGGGACTGCAAAATGGTGCAGCCAATTTGGAAAGCAGTATGGAGATTTCTTGGAAAGCTGGGAATGGAACCACCATTTGACCCAGCTATTCCCCTTCTCGGTCTATTCCCTAAAGACCTAACAAGAGCATGCTACAGGGACACTGCTACATCGATGTTCATAGCAGCACAATTCACGATAGCAAGATTGTGGAACCAACCTAGAAGCCCTTCAATAGATGAATGGATTAAAAAATGTGGCATTTATACACAATGGAGTATTACTCTGCAATAAGAAATGACAAAATCATAGAATTTGGAGGGAAATGGATGGCATTAGAGCAGATTATGCTAAGCGAAGCTAGCCAATCCTTAAAAACCAAATGCCAAATGTCTTCTTTGATATAAGGGGAGTAACCAAGGACAGGGTAGAGAGGAAGAGCTTGAGAAGAAGATTAACATTAAACAGGGATGATAGGCGGGAGGGAAAGGGAGAGAGAAGGGAAATTGCATGGAATTGGAAGGTGAGCCTCAGGGTTATACACAATTACATATAAGAGGAAAGGAGGAGTAGGAGAAAAATTATATAAGTGGAAGAAACGATTTATAGTAGAGGGGGTGGAGAGAGAGAAGGGGAGGGGAGGGGAGGGGAGGGGAGGGGGGATAGTGGAGAATGGGATAGACAGCAGAATACATCAGTCACTAGAAAGGCAATTTGTAAATCAATGGAAATGTAACTGATGTGACACAGCAATCTGTATACGGGGTAAAAATGGGAGTTCATAACCCACTTGAATCAATCTGTGAAATATGGTATATTAAGAACTATGTAATGTTTTGAACAACCAACAATAAAATAAAAAAAAAAAGCTATATGGGGCTGGGGTTGTGGCTCAGAGATAAAACGTTCACCTAACATGTGTGAGGCACGAGGTTCAATCCTTAGCACCACATAAAAATAAAATAAAGATACAAAAACAATATGACACATTATTTCCACTAATGTAAAGATAGAATGTAGTTTACATATCCAAAATATAGTTTACATATTCCTGAAAATGGAAAGTGTTTAGCCATTGATATAGTTTTCATAAATATCTTTGGATGACATTCAAAATGCTTATTGAATATTAAGGTAAAAAGTTTTGCCTGTGATACAATTATAAAATTGAAAAAAATGCATTAAAAGACAATGAAGAGAATGAATCAAATAGTGATTATGCTTGCATAACTATACTATGCAAATTTATTTTTTTCTCTTTTTAAAATTTTTCTAATTATCCTTAATAATCTCATAATACTTCTACAATGGTGTGATTTTTAATTTCACATACACAGCCTCTCTTGAGACACTTAGATTTTAATGATACATGAGTTTTTCTCCCAGGGGAAGGGCCTTGACCTTTTTAAGCCTTGTACCCCATCAAACTCTATTTAATTGAACCCGTCTAGGTAAAAAGGCATAAAGGTTTTATTTAGTCACCTTGCCTACAGTCATGGCACAGAGGCTTCTATGTTTTCTTGTTTTATAAGCACAGACACATTGTTTATAAACAGGCTGATCCTGAAGATTTGCCCCCCTTTTTCTTTTGCCCATGGGGTCCTGGTAGAGTCTCAGCTAGTTTGGTTATATGAAAAGTACCTGCTCATCTTTTCTGCTGTCCAATCACAAGCCTTGTTCAATAAATTCCCTGCAACCAGCTATGAGCACAGAATTTAGGGAAGCTTTTTCAAAGTTACTGGTCACTTCCTCTGGGGAACAAACTCAGCTTAGTCTCCAATCTTGGAATCTGTTTTTAAAACAGGCTTAGGAAGACATGTCTGTGTTCCTAGTGTTTTTTCTTCACAGCCAGATGTTCTAGACTCTTTTCTCAGTTACATATTCTGGATGCCTTTTTAATTAATCTATGTATACAGTTTTTGATACTTTGATCCTCATTCACTCTGCAGATTTGTAAATGTTAGATAACACATTTTAAAACATTACAGAATGATCTATCACATACAAATATTATAGTACATACAGTCCATGACAGTATTTCTGCCAGTACTTTGCTTTCTATAGTGCAATAATAATTGCCTTACATGAAACAGCATTAGAAATGTGTAAAGGTAACTTTTTTAAAGTTCAAGTGTTTCTTTTAAGTGATGTAAGCATACCTCAGAGATATTGCTGATTTTGTTTCACTGCAGTTTAGCAAATATCATAATAAAGTGAGTCATGTGGGTTCTCAGTGCATATATGTTATTTTTATATTATATGATAGTCCATTAAGTGCCCCCAAAGCATTAAATCTAAAAACCACTATAAATACCTTAAATGAAAATAATGTACTGCTTAAAATACCTACATTATATCAAAATATCTGATTATCTAAGAAAGTTCTAATATTTTTGATTGTGGAGGGTGAGGCTTTGGTTGGTGAAGTTTGGGGTGGCTATGTAATACATTTCTTAAAATAATAATAAAATTTTTTACAATGAGATTGAAGTTTGCTTTCCTGAAAGATTTCTATGCAGCATGCAATGATATTTAGTAGAATCTTATTCACAGCAGAACTTCTTTCAAAATTAGAGCAATCCTTTTGAACCCTGCTACCGCATTATCAACTAAGTTTATATAAAAGTCTAAATCATTTTCTCTCATTTCAAGAATGTTCACAGCATCTTCACCAGGAGTAGCTTCTATCTCATCATACTGCTTTCTTTCCTCAACTCCTCATCTATTAAATGTTTATCATGAGATTGCAACAATTAAATTCATCTGTAGGCTCATTTCTCTTGTTACTTCCACCACATATGCAGTTTTCTTTAAGTCTTGAGCCCCTCAAAATCATCCATGAGGATTGGAAACAACTTCTCCCAGTCACCTATTAATGTAGATATTTTGATCTCCTCCAATGAATCATGAATGTTCTTCATGAAATATAAAATGGTAAATCATATCCAGGGTTTTAATTTCCATTGCCCAGATCCAACGGAATCACTATCTATGTCAGTTTTAACTGAAATGTATTTATTAAATAAAAGGCTTGAAAGTCAAAATTATTCCTTAATCCACGAAGTACAGAATGGATACCTTGGTAGCAGGCCCGAAAGCACCATAAATCTTGTAGTACATCTCCATAAGAATTCCTGAGTAGCTAGGTGAATTATCAATAAGCAGAAATTTTTTGAAATAAATCTTGTTTTCTGAGTAGTAGGTCTCAACAGTGGGCTTAAAATATTCAGTAAACCATGTTGTAAACAGATGTGCTGTCAGCCGGGATTTGTTGTTCAATTCATAGAGCACAGGCAAAGGAAAATTCTTACAATTCTTAAGGACTTTTGGATTTTCAGAATGGTAAAAGATCAATGGCTTCAACTTAAAGCCAGGCATTGATGTCTCCTCTATAGTAATGTAAGTCCTAGATGGCATCTTCTTTTATGTCTGTTCACATACTTTGAACATCTGTTGACCTTCACCAATGATCTTAGTCAGGTCTTCTGGAGAGCTGGCTGCTACTTCTACACCAGCACTTGCTGCTTCACCTTGAACTTTTATATCTTGGAGATGGCTTTTTTCCTATATCTCTTGAACTAACTTCAGACTTATTTTACAGCCTCCCTACCTCTCAACCTTTTTAGAATTTAAGAGAGTCATTGCCTTGCTCTGGATTAAGTTTTGCCAAAAGGAAATGTTGGTTTGTATCCATTGTATCCATTGTATCCAGTCCATAAAAAAACTTTTCCCAGTAGCAGCAATAAAAATGTTTTCTTTTTTTTTTTTTTTTTTTTTGTCTTACTAGGGATTGAACCCTGTGCATAGTAGGCAAGTACTCTACCACCGAGTTCTCAATTCTTTTGTTTTTTAAATTTTGAGATAGGGTCTTGCTATGTTGTTGATGTTGATCTTGAACTTGTGATACTCCTGCTTCAGCATCTGGAGTCACTGAGATTACAGGTGTTTAAAACACCATCTGTCTGTTTTACTTATTTTTCATGTGTTCACTGAAGTAGCACTTTCAATTTCCTTCCAGAAAATTTCCTTTCTGTTCACCACTTGGCAACTGCTTGGCACTAGAGGCCTAGCTTTTTTTTTTTTTTTTCAGCCTCTCCTGACTTTTGATATGCCTGTCTCATTACACAATTCAATCACATCAATTCAATCACTGTCATTTCTAGTTTTCAATTTAAAGTGAGAGATGCAACTCTTCCTTGCACTTGAACACTTAGAGGCCATTGTAGGGTTATTAATTGGCCTGATTTTAATATTGTTGTATCTCATGGAATACAGAGGGCTGAGAAGAGGAAAAGAGACAGGGAATAGCAACTAGGTAGAGTAGTTAGAAAACATGCAACATTTATTTGTTAAGTTTGCCATCTCAGAAAATGTGGGTGTGGCTCATGTTATCATCAAATAATTACAATAGTGATTTCAAAGATCACTAATCACAGATCACTATAACAGAGTAATCATGAAAATTTTGAAATATTGTGAGAATTGCAAAAATGTGACACAGAGAAATGTAGTGACCACCCGCTATTGGAAAAATGATGCCAATAAACTTGCTTGACACAGTGATGCCTCCTTCAACTTGTAAAAAATACTATATTTATAAAGCTCAATAAAGCTAAGTTCAATAAAATGGGCCATGCATACATATTAATACTTTTGATCGGATTCATTATGTTTACAGAAAAATCAACGAATAAGTGAATAGAAGAATTTGTAAATCAGTAATAACACCAGAGAGATGTTTTCTAATGACATTGTTTCTACTTCATACTCATAGGTCATGTGACTTAATTAGGTCAAGTGCACTAAAAAATAATATCATGCTCAGTAATATATATTTTAAGTGTTTATACTAATATATAGGTAAAAATGGGACATGTTATTATAACTTTCAAAAGATCCATCTTGCAGTATTTTTCTCAGTTATCTAAGGTTGGCTTAATGATTTTCCAACAGCAGTTCAAAAGGTCAAAGGATTGATGTAAATAAAAGCAGCAAGTCTATTATCTGGTGTGAAATGGTTGATATTTAACTCTTAAATACTAACATTTGTAAACCCTCTCATCCATAAAACATTAAAACATTTTGCATGGATTATCTCATTTAGATTCTTTTAACATAAATTCTCTAAAAAGTATCATAGTTCACTAATGTATCTAAAATTACACAGACAGAACACGAGGAAGCCTGAATTTGAATCCCAATTGTGTGACTTTAGAAATCCTGGGTTTAACTTCTAGTTTTAACTTACTCCAATCTTAGGAATTTTTCCATAGGATACATAGGAAGCTAATAAGCTTATGAACATGAATGTCAAGAGGATGCATCCAACTCTCCAACTCTCACTGTTCCACAAAGGGGCAACTTTAGCCAAGAACACAAAGTATTGCCACAGGCTTTTGATATATCAACTTGGCTAGGTCAAGCTTGAGAAAGGAAGGGAAGGGTGCATTTATATCTTCCTCCAGCTATTCAATGAAACACTAATTGAGGTGCTGCTGACTTTTGCAGAAATAAAATCTCTGACTACCTGCACTTAAACAAAGGAGATTATCCTTGATAGGCCTGACCTCACCAGGTGAGCCTGTAAAGGGGCAATACCTTGTCCTGGTGATAAGAGATTACAAAGAAGACCTTGGTATAAAATTGCTACCCCTACTCTGAAGTTCCCTTCCTATCTACCTGCCTCTTGATTTCACAGTTGCTTAATCAGTATCTATACATAAGTACATAAGCCATTTTTTTTTATTCTCTCTCTCCTTCCCTCCCTCCCTCCCTCCTAGTTGGTAGTTTAGGTACACAGAGAGACAGACAGATAATGGGCTTCTGTGATTGAACCTGATTGGTACAAGTTTTGTCAGTATAAGATCTTAATGTCATCCTCTTTAAACTGCATATAGAGAGATTTAGATATGAAAGTAAATATTTAGGATGAGAGAAAAAATCAAAAATTAAAGTTTTAGTTGCTGAAAAATACCACAAACATCACAGAAATCAGAATAATGATGCATTTTTATTATGAACTGCCTGCTATAGTTCTAAAACACTTTTTGTCTACAATTTTTAACTACATATTCCTTAATTGTATTTCCATAGGACAAAATTTTGGTAATAACATTTTTCTATAAAGGTAATTAGATAGTTCAATCTGTCCTCTAACATACTGATTAAAATTTATTTTCTATTAAGGATAGTTTTGACCGGGTGTCAATGAAAATCAAATTTTTCAATTATAATTTCAACCTCTTCAATAGTTGTAGTAATTTTCTATAGAACTGCTTTAGGCTGCATATGTTCTGAGACATGATTCTTCTTCACAATATGTACCATTCTATCACTTACCGAAGCTATGTTCTTATTGCAGTATGATCCTTGGTATAGTACCTTCAAGGCACAAAGTTGAATGTGTTAGCACAATAAACAGTAGAACTAATCATGGATTAGTTCTACTGTTAATTACTACACACAGTATTCGGCAAAACCTTAAAATGCATGCCTGTGACTATGAACAGCATACTGCTAACACTCATTAATACATACATCCCATTAAGATCAAACCAAATTTTCCTTGGTAATATATGGCAGAAGGGTTAAAAAGACTTATTGTATATGGGATATCTTACTTCTACAAATTGTACATAAACATGTACAGTGTAGTAAATATTGGCTACCCCAAGATGTTCACTTCCTAATTTCCCAACCCTATGCAAATCTTCTTACATACAAAAAAAGTCTACAGATACAATCACATACTTTGAAATGGGGGGATTATTCTGGATTATCGGGAGGTGGGCTTATGGAAGTCAAAAGTGTCCTTATAAAAGGCAGGCGGGCAGATCGGAGGGAGAGAAGGTATAGGAGGACTGAAGCAAAAGTCTGGATGGATGTGAAAAAGCAGAAATAACCCCAATGATCACTAGCAGCCTCTAGAAGCTAGGAAAGGTAAGAAAATAGATTCCCCCTCCCAGTCAAAGTCTTTTAGAGGGAACATTGCCTTGTCAACACTCTGGCTTTAGATTATGACTTCTAGACACGTAAGAGAACATATTGGTGTTTTAAGTACTATGTGGCAATGTGTTATAGCAGTATTAGGAAGATAATACACACCTATTCATTGCTGTATTGTTATTGGGACCCCTTAAGGGCATGACAGGGGCTTTGTATTGCTGAGCAGTTCTGAAGATTCAGTTTCATCTTATCATCTGACACACATTGCCTATTCTGCCACTTATGGTGTGAATACTACTGAGGCCAGTGATATTTACTACCAATAATTAGTGAGGACCAAAGATAATTATAAGGAAACAATTAGCTTGTTAAAGGCAAATTTGTTATAAGAAAAGGAATTATTGCAAACATTCTACCATGCATATGGCACCCTCAACCAGAAAGAGTCCTAAAGGTCAGACACTTTAAATCAGGGTAAAGTTCAGGACTTCTGACCTATGATCATATGAATAGTCTTCTCTAGAGCAACAATTAATGAATAAAAATGTAAGTTCTAATCCAAGTCACATCTAAAGTTTACTTAGCTTTCAACTTTTCAGTTGTATGAGTTAGTATTATTTAAACCAATTGAGTTGTTTGCAGTAATTGCTTGTAAAACCTTCTTAACTAGTGTGGTAGACACAAGTTGTACTGGCAGATCTCCCTCAAAGAAGGACTAGTTGCTCATCTGGAAGATGTGTCAGTGGGTTGCTAACTGATATCCCCTTTAGGGCTCATTTCCAAGATAAAGAATCAACTTATCCAGGGTCAAGCTCTTCTGAGGCAATAATACTTAGGGACAGGTATGAAAGCTTAACTGTCTAGACCCTGGTTAAGTTGGTTTTTCATTGCTTTAATGAAAATACCTGACAAAAACACCTTAGTGGAGGAAAAGTTTATTCTGGCTTATGGTTTTAGAGGGTCAGTCAATGGTCATATGATTTATATCTGAGCCAAAAGTGAGGTAGAACATCATGTCAGAGGGTTGTATTGGAGGAAAGCTGCTCAGCTCATGATAGCCAATAAGCAGAGAGACAGCGCTCCACTCACCAGGGACAAAATAAAAACTCAAAGGCACACCCCAGTGACCTACTTACTCCACCCACACCCTACCTGCCCATAGTCACTTCCCAG
Organism: Spermophilus citellus; assembly: GCF_964194105.1. Taxonomy (NCBI): domain Eukaryota; kingdom Metazoa; phylum Chordata; class Mammalia; order Rodentia; family Sciuridae; genus Spermophilus; species Spermophilus citellus. The sequence continues at coordinate 205,008,764 of NC_138184.1, forward strand.
TATAATAGTCCTTCCAAATTATTAATCCATCAAATGGCTTAATCTACTGATTAGGTCACAGCTTTCATAATCTAATCAGCTCTGAACAGTCTTGCAGTATCTCACACATGAGATTTCCAAAACCATAATAGATCCTGTGAAGGACAACTTTGAGTGGTCACTTAGGGTCCAGAGTTCACGTAGGTTCTGCCAAAGCTGTTGTTTGGGCCCACAATAAAGCTCAACCTCTTTCTCTGCCCCACCCTTTTTCAGATCCCTCTCTAATAAACATGGGGAACACAACTCTGTCTCATACTCTGTTTCCTTAAGGATCCAACAAGCTTCACTGACACACCTAATTCTAAATTGTCTAATAAGCATCAGTTAGTAGTTGATTGAGAATAATACACAATGGTAATAACTGATAAAATATAATCTTTGAGGGCAGTCTTATTGATCTAACTATAGCCAGCACCAAGAACAGTCCTAGCTGCTACCACATTGATACAACAAATTGTGCTTTACTACCTTCTACTTGAATGAATGAGCAAAGGAATGGATCACTGGATGAAACATTGAGATCTTCCCTACTGGGGCCAATAATTTCAGGTAAATAATTTGAAAGCAAGTACAGTATTTTAAACATTTTCATGATCTTCTAATTTGTATTCATGAAGCTATTCTACATTCTTCTCATGTGCTATAAATCATAAAGTGGTCTACATTTACTTCCCTCAACGCTGGCCCACCTTGTTGACTGCTAGCCTTGCTCCCTAGTAATTGTCGGAATTGTGTGAAACTTCCTCTTGCCAGTCCTGTATGGCACGATACCTAATATGGCGTCTGTTGACTGATCACTTTGGATGCCAGTGCAGTTTAACTCACACTTGAGCTATGTCTCTACTTACATTTTGTTTCCAACCTGCATTCCAGGATGAACATTTTGGAAACAATAGACAGAAAGCTCCTTGGGTAAAGGATTTATTCTTATGAAGCTTTATACTGTCAGAGCCTAGCACATTTGATACACAGTAGGCCTCCCACATGCCCAGATTTAACCATTTTTATGATGATAAAGAAACAGAAACATAGCTTAGTTTGACTGGCATTTTGACAGATTTCTATTACAGTAGAACAAATAATAATAATAATATTAATAATTGCTAACAGAAAGTACTTGCTTTCATATCCTATACTGTTCTAAATACTATAAATAATGTTCTCACAACCACACGAAATGGAGAATTACATTTATGTAAATTTTCAGATGTATTTCAGAAGGTTAAAGTACCTAGACCAAAATCAAATAACTGGAAAGAGCAAATAAGTTTCAAAACAATTCTGTCTTTAAAGTATGATTAAATTTCTAATTCACAGCAAGCTTCTTTTGGTAAGTTTCCTATTTTATAAGTGAACACTTCAAATATCAGAAGGTAAAAAGCATAAAACTTTGATTATATATGTGTATAAATGTGTATAAATTATATATTTCTTTAAATTATTATTGATTGCACTCACCTCAATAAATCTGGAAAATCAAGATTTGAGTTGATTGCATCTACTCATTAGGAAATAACCAGCTGTTAATGATTACTTATTGTCTTTGTTTCCACCCATTTACCTCAGGCTACTTTATGTTCTGATTCAGTAGACACTAACTGGACACCTAATGTATACCAGCTTCTACTCTAGGTACCAGAAAACAGAATAATGAAGTAAAATCTTACCTGTGATGAGCTAACAAAAATATCAACATATGAAGAAGAAATAGCAAAACAGTACGAGAAAAGGCAGACTGAAGTGCTGATTGCCAAGGAAGCCTAGGAAGAACCCCTAACTCTTTCTGGAGGTAGAGGGTGAGCATCCCCAAATTTAATTGTGTCTGAGTGCTAAGTAGGAGACAGGTGCATGGAGGGGCTAAGAAATACCTTCTAACAGGAGTCACTATAGACAAAGGCACAGAAAATTGAGACACAACACAATGTATTTAATAATAGGAGTATTCGCTTTAATATTGCTTAAGGCAAGGCTCTAGGGAGTGTGGAGTGAGCAGGGGTAACAAGGTCCAGCAGGAGGGGAGGGCAAAAGGCAGGAAGCTGCTGGAGAAGTAGCTCTAGAACTGACCAAGTGTGCCTGCACTTCCCATCTAAAGGTTCAGATGGCTTTTTGTTTTGTTTTGTTTTCTGTAAAGAAGGGAGAGCCACAGAAGGAATCTTAAGTAGATGAACTATAGGACTGTATTTCCCTGAATGATTTTGAAAAAGATTGTTTGGGCAACAGTGTAAGAATGGAATGGAGGGTCCTCCCTGGGTTGCAGAGGCTCTCAGCAGGGTGTTATGCTCATCCAGCTGGACATAGTGCCACTCTGGCTTGGACAGAATCAGCTGAAAAGAGAAGGGTGTGGTTTCTGATAAGTATAGAAAGGATTATGGCTGGACCCTCAAGGAACTAGACAGGATGAATATTTCTAGGAAACCAATATAAGTGGCTTGAGTACCTATAATATTAACTCTTTTAAGCCTTACATAACCTTATGAATCAAGCACAAAGTGCTTCTTGTGATATGAGATCACACAGCTGAGAGATCTTTCCCCTAAGATATCGCTCTTATCCACAGTAGAGTTACCTCTTAGATATTCATGTGGGTCTTGGGAGAGGCATAGACTCTTAGCAGCTGAATTTTTGAGCTTAGAAAAGCTTAAAATCACCCTCTGATGTGTCCTTTTCCCTGATATAATATACAGATGAACCACAGACATGCACAGGGTTTCATGAGAATACTCTTGATATATTTGAGTGAGGAAAATGAATTTGGCCCTGAGAGAATTATTTAACCTGAGCACTGCAAGAAATCTGAGGGGTAAATTCAACCTCCTCCCCACCACCATGGAATTCAACCTTTCTTGGCTTGATAATGTACCTCAAAATCTCCCTATTCTTCATTTTCCATCAAATTAATCATGATAATAAAAGTTAAAACTTTAAATGTTTTTCTTAAATAAAAACAGTATTTACTCAGCAGAAACATCACAACATGCTACAGAGTGCATAGAATATTATACTTCAAATAATAATAAAATATGTGGAAAGTAAAATCCAGTAAGATTCCTTATTTGCTAATATTTTCATGGTAATAATATCCATGTAGAATATTGCTATGCCATAAAGGATCTTTCTGAAGTTTGTGCTAAATTTTCTATTCTACGATCTTTAAACAACTAAAAAATCTCTAAAGTTAGAAACATCATGATAATAGATATAACTAAATCCTTAGCCTCTCTCACACCTAGGCAGTTTCCCAAAATCCCCATATTTCAGCACAGTATTTTATTTACATCTTTAAAGGTTTTTGGTTGTTTTATTTTTATTTTTTTAATTATTTTTTTAAAGTAAATGATAGCATAATGCATTACAATTCTTATTACACTTATACAGTACAATTTTTTATATCTCTGGTTGTACATAAAGTATGTTGACACCAATTCGTGTCTTCATACATGTACTTTGGTTGATGATGTCTATCATATTCCACCATCCTTGCTAATCCCCTACCCCCTCCCTTTCCCTCCCACCCCTCTGCCCTATCTAGAATTCATCTATTCCTCCCATGCTCTCCTTACCCCACTATGAGTCAGCCTCCTTATATCGGAGAAACTGACCTCACTTTCTAATGTACATATACAAATATATCATAGTAAATTTTACCATTATGTATATCCATATGACACCAATTTTACCAAACATTTTAAATAAATAGAAAAATTAGTAGAATAGAGGAAAGGGAACAGAGGAAGGTAGGGAGGCAAGGGTAAGGTTAAGTACTAGGGACTTTATTTGGAGCAAATTGTATCCCATGCATTTATAACTATGTCAAAATGAGTCCTATTGTTACATGAAAAATTTAAAAAATCACAAAAAAATGAATATTTCAAATGAGGCATCTAACTACAGAGACAATCTGTTCATAACTGGTACAACTCCTATAAAAAGTGGCAAGTTTTATCTTCTAGTTTTATTCTTTCTTCCGAAAAATTTTTTTTCTTTTTTTTTATTGGTTGTTCACAACATTACAAAGCTCTTGACATATCATATTTCATACATTAGATTGAAGTGGGTTATGAACCCCCAATTTTACCCCAAATGCAGATTGCAGAATCACGTCGGTTACACATCCACAATTTTACATAATGCCTTATTAGTAATTGTTGTATTCTGATACCTTTCCTATCCCCTACTATCCCCCCTCCCCTCCCCTCCCATCTTCTCTCTCTACCCCATCTACTGTAATTCATTTCTCTCCTTGTTTATTTTCCCATTCCCCTCACAACCTCTTATGTGTAATTTTGTATAGCAATGAGGGTTTCCCTTCATTTCCATGCAATTTCCCTTTTCTCTCCCTTTCCCTCCCATCTCACGTCTCTGTTTAATGTTAATCTTTTCTTCCTGCTCTTCCTCCCATCTGTTCATATTGTGGGGTCGGGCTCCAAATTCCTTAATAGGACACCCATAGCACAAGAGTTAATAACAAGAACCAACAAATGGGACTTACTTAAACTAAAAAGTTTTTTCTCAGCAAGAGAAACAATAAGAGAGGTAAATAGGGAGCCTACATCCTGGGAACAAATTTTTACTCCTCACACTTCAGATAGAGCCCTAATATCCAGAGTATACAAAGAACTCAAAAATTTAGACAATAAGATAACAAATAACCCAATCAACAAATGGGCCAAGGACCTGAACAGACACTTCTCAGAGGAGGATATACAATCAATCAACAAGTACATGAAAAAATGCTCACCATCTCTAGCAGTCAGAGAAATGCAAATCAAAACCACCCTAAGATACCATCTCACTCCAGTAAGATTGGCAGCCACTATGAAGTCAAACAACAACAAGTGCTGGCGAGGATGTGGAGAAAAGGGTACACTTGTACATTGCTGGTGGGACTGCAAATTGGTGCGGGCAATTTGGAAAGCAGTTTGGAGATTCCTGGGAAAGCTGGGAATGGAACCACCATTTGATCCTGCTATTGCCCTTCTCAGACTATTCCCTGAAGACCTTAAAAGAGCATGCTACAGGGATACTGCCACATAGATGTTCATAGCAGCACAATTCACAATAGCTAGACTGTGGAACCAACCCAGATGCCCTTCAATAGATGAATGGATAAAAAAAATGTGGCATCTATACACAATGGAGTACTATGCAGCAATAAAAAATGACAAAATCATAGAATTTGCAGGGAAATGGATGGCACTAGAGCAGATTATGCTTAGTGAAGCTAGCCAATCCCTAAAAAAGAAATACCAAATGGTTGTTTTTTTAATAAATATAGGGAAAATATGTTACTACCATCAAATAAGAGCAAGTAATCATCAAGAAGAAGGTAATCAAAGTCATGAATGGGACGCCATGTTAATACTGTTTTGATGTTACAAAACTACTGGCCTGAAAACTGACCTCCCCCTCCAGAGAGGGCCATACTTCTCCCCTTCCCTGGGACAGATTATTGGTAAATGAATTCTCTGCTGTTCCCTTCACTTGTACACTTATTGTATGTCATTATCTAGATTCATTTTTGTATTTAGTAATGTTATACTTTTCATCAACACCTACATTTTCATATCTCTTCTTTTTGGTACTAGATATTTAACCTGGGGGGCACCATAACAATGAGCTAGATCCCAAGGTTTTTTTTTTTTTATTTTTGGACAAAGGGTCTTGCTGAATTGCTTAGGGCCTTTGTAAGTTGCTGAGAGTGGCCTCAAACTTGTGATCCTCCTGCCTCAGCTTTCTTAGGATCCCTTTATCTAATCCTCCAAGTAGAGCTTTGTCTCTCAAATGCAGCCAATATACTTCTCAATCTGCGAAGGGATCAAGAAGGTTTAGGTCCATAATTTAACAGCATGGGATGAAGCCACAAAATAGTATTTCATTTATTCCTTTGGGGAAAAAAGCCCACTCACTTCTACTCTAACCATATGCCACAGACACACAGTCTCATGCTTTCTTCAATACCCCTTTATCATCTGTTCCTTCCTACTTGTTCCCAGCCTCATCTCTCTCTCCATCCAGACCTTCTTTCTCAGGGCATTATTATTACACTGGAAGTTCAAGAAGGTAGGGACAATGTAAATGCCATTCATACATCTCTGTGCCAGCCATGTGCCTGTAAATAAATATTTTTGCTAAATTAGTTAATATTTTTTAAAAATACTTGACCTCCTAGTGTTTCATAGCACAGCAGGGTGACTATAATTAGCAGTAATTTACTAACATATTTCAGTATAGATGGGAGACTTTGTTTCCCACACAAAGAAATGATAAATATTTGAGGTGACAGATATGCTAATTACCTTGACGAATACATATTGTATATGCTGAAACATGACACCGTACACCATGAGTATGTATAATCATGTGTCAATTTTAAAAAGTAATTTTTTTTTTAAATGAAGAAGTTCTGCTTTGCTGCCTCCATCTTTGAAGGAATTGTGGTCCTCATTCTGAACACCAGTCATTGGCTGCTCTGTGCAGGCTGTTTCCAGGTCTCCCTATCTTTTTAGTCTTCTCCTCATTTCTGTCTGCTTAGAGAAAAAAACTAGTTTCAGAAATTAGGAAATCTAGTCAGATTCAATCTTATTTTGAGAGACTAATCACCTTTATTCCATTCAATTAAGGAAAAATATTTGAACTAGTCCTTTAATATTTAGTTGTTATAATGCATTTCCTGCAAAGGCTTAGCCCTTTTTCAATGTACTAGCAAAGGTTGGCCATGCAAATGACATCTAGGAATAGAGGCAGGAGGGACTTTCTCTGCTGTATTGGTAAGCTATTAATTTTTGTCATGGGTAGTTTCCAGTTAGTTTATATCTACTTTCACTGCTACAACACCAGCTCAAGGAAGATACATACTTTTTCCCTTAAACCCACTCCACTACTCTGTTGACTTCACTTCAAAACAAACCTGTCTACTCCGTACTTAGTGTTATCAACAGTAGTGTTTCCCTTATAGCTAAGCAACATCTACCCCAGGGCCTCCGGCTTTACTGGGCTCATTGTTGCTGAACTTGAACTTCTTTCTGCCTCATAGAGGAAGGTGTTTTTAGAACCAACCATTTTTGCCCATGATCTCATTTCTATGTCCCTTAAAGATACAGGTGACTGAACAATCCTGCTCAGCTGGCTGGAGTGTTTACGTATGTGCGAGACTCCTCTTAAAGGGGGAAAATGTCCAGAGAAGGAAGAGAAGGGGGCAGCAGTATTTTCATTTTGTCTCTTGTCCGAGTCCCACAAGTATTAGAGGTTGGCCTGTATTACTCTAATCCCAGTGTCCATTCTTTTGCCCCGCCTCCTAACTGATATCTCTGCCCATCTGCTCGCCAACAACCCTTTCTCCACAGAGCAGCCAAACTGCAAATCACTGATTAGCCTTTGTAACTGAGGTCATGTTTTCCTACTGCTCATTCATCTGGTTCTTTTATTTCCTGTCTATGCTACAGCCATTTCCTTAGCCATGCTATGATCTAAGAATTTGTCTGAAAACTTAGTCTTTACAAAGAAAAAGCCATTGTGCCACAATTCATGCATCTAAAAATTGAAAAAATATTTATCAAATATATAGCACTAGTAGACATCAGGCACTATACTGACATCTGACTTTTTTCTCTTACATCAGAGAAACTGCATTGTTTTATTCTTACATTATAAGCATACAGAAGACAGCAATCAACTTCCTGAAAGACAAGGTAAATAAGGTGGGGGGGATGGAGGAGACCAAATTTACATAGCCCTTTTCCTAAAGAAGCCTTTACCCATCAAGTGAGTCACATCCCCTAAAAGATGAGGCTCAGAATTCTACTAGAAACTTTGTGGGTAAAGAACAGTTTTAGCAAAACAATCACATTTTAAGTGGCGGCAAGGCTATAGTTGTGAAAATGTAACTGTACAAGGTAAAAGGAGGTTAAAGGCAATACGAGTACTAAAATTGGAAGTAAGTGGCAAATGAAGCTTCAACATAGACAGAACCTATTACTGATGCTCTCCCTACCTATGACAGTGCTATCGAAAGAGGTCCCCTCACCAGCTAACATCCAATTATGTTGGTGCTTCAATTTCTACCTTCAATTCTCATAACACGATCTATCTTCAATACAGGAGGCTAGGTTCACAGGTTTTAGGTATTTTTTTTTCCAGAGTCAATAAGAGTATCCAATCTGTTATAATCAAGGAGAAAGAGAGATGCAAGGGGGGAAAAGAGCAGTGGAAGAAAGGAAAGGAAAGAAAAGAAAGGTGGTTCTTGTAGCAAAAAATGACTATAACAAAAAGTTTTTAAAAATTTAAAGGTTACATGTCAAAAATAATAACATTTATGCAAATCGTCTTTCATTCCTGTTGAATAGTTCAAATGTAAGTCAGTATATTTTTAATGTTAATATTATTCTTAATATTGATTTGAGTAGAAGTTCAAAATGAATAGCTCAAAAAATAATCCAGCCAAATCAGCTTTAATATTCAGTGTAAGTTGCCATTACACATGATTTTCTAGGTTCTGGTATTAAACACAGAAATGAGAGCTACTAAGGTAAAGGAAAAATGACAAGCAACACCACTGAGTTCAGCAACAAGACTTCAAATGCCTGTCACATTAGAAACCATGACTAGATGTTATAAATACAACGAGGAGATAAATGCGATAAGGGCATAGTTTTGACTAAAATCATGTCACTTATTCATTTGATGAATGGCTTTCTGACAGCTTGCATTATAAAAATCACAATGAGAATATCTTTACAAAATCCTTCAAGAAACACATTCTACTTAATTTTATGAAAACGTTATACCATAAAACTGGTTTCCAAATTTAATGGTTTGTATCAACAGAATTTTGGCAATGTTTTTTGAATATGATTGAATGCCATTCAAGAAGTCAATGATTTTGTTAAGCCCCGTAATTTTAACTAAGCCAGATCAACATGGAACCTTCTTAAGCCAAGATAACAGAAAGTTTTAAAAGGTCTAAATACCTCTTTCCAACCAATATCTCTTTTATAACCAAGAGATCGACAACTCTATCATGCTCTTTTAAAGTGCAGTGCATAGAACTAGGTTAGAAAATACAATTCTCTTGGAAAAAATTGAAAATCACCATTTCATATGCTTGAAAAAAAGCATAAAGTGAGTCAAATCTGAGTACTTTTTTATTGACACAATGCCTGGATAAGAAAATCACAGCAAGATGGCACATTAGTATCCATGTTTCCTGTCTTGAAGCAGATACAAAATCAGAAACTCTAAGTCACTCAATGGTTTTGTGCCCATGAGGGTTACTATTTGAGTGTGAGTGAAAATGACCACAAAATAAAATGAAATAATTTTTGCCTTGATTTCAAATTTTAAATTGTAATGTTCAATGTACTACTTTCCAAGTTAATTTCAAAATCTGTAAAAAGAACAATTATTTGATATTTTATTTACTTCTGTATTCATAGTTATGTCATATATAATTAAATAAGAGCATTCTAATTCTTATAATAAATTTACCCAGACTATGCTTATATGCTATAATTTACCAGCTATTTAAAAATTTATAAAAAATTATAGAGAAGTTAAAGAAGTAGAGCAAAATTTTAAAACTGGATATAGGAACATTTTAGTAACTAAAAAATTAGGAATGTAAAAATGTTTAAGTGAAAGAAAATAAAAATAATTCATAAAGCAAAATAAACATTAAAATAAAAAAAATAGTTGAAGTCAGTAAGGTATCTCAAAGTCCAAAAGACAGACAAAATCATGATAGAGTGGGGAAAACTGAAGTACATATAGCTTACACTTCATCCTCAAAACAGCCCTGTCTGGAAGGCTTAAGGAAACTAGGTCACAGACAAGACAAGTCACTTCTCTAAAGTCCAACAGTGAAGAGATGTGGGAGCTAGGCTTTGAATGCAAAATGTCTGACCACTGAGTCTGTGCTAGGAACTATGGCACTGGACTGCAAGTGGTTTATATATCTGATAAACAGAGGAAATTCATAAATTTAGATGCCAAAAGAGAAAAGGGAAAATGAAAAAGAAAAGGGAAATAAACAATGAATTGAAATATGTAATATGGTCAATTAGTATATGAAAAGATGTTAAATCTCACTAGTAGACATAAACATCATTTTTCCCCCTTCTTATCAGACTTGTATGTTAAAATGTATAGTAAAATTTAAGGTTTTTGAGTCTGGCAAAAATAAGCAGGTATGATAATGCAGAGAAATTTATTCTTATATCATTTTAATAATGATGGATTAATGATTAAAATTCTACAATTTTAATTTTAATTACTTGGTACTTACACCAATTTACTTTTGTCACTGACAACACATAGTCTCTAAAAGTTTAATCATAGGAATATCAACTGCAACAACTACTTGAAAAGCAATTTGGCAGTATCTATTAAAAATAAAATTCATGACATTAAGTCTTCTGGGAACTGATTTTTTTTCTGAAATGAAAACATACACACACAAAGGCTTTAATTCAGCATAGCTTATAGAGGAGAAAAAAGGTAAAAACCATCTGAAGGCCTATGAATATATAAATAGTTGAAAAATTGATACAACTATAGTAAAGAAGGTATAATAACTATTATATAATATATATGTGTGTATATATACATACACATCTTCGTTTAGAAGAATGAGTAGAATCTATTCCTACTGACCAAGAGTGATTTCCATAATATGATTTTAGTATTTTGGGGTTATGTTTTGGTACCGGGGACCAAACTCAGGGGCACTCAACCACTGAGCCACTTCCCCAACCCTATTTTGAAATTGGGTCTCACTGAGTTCCTTAGTGCCTTGCCATTACTGAGGCTGGCTTTGAACTTGTAATATTCCTGCCTCAGCCTCCAGAACTGCTGGTATTACAGGCATGCACGACCATGCCCACCACACAATATGTGAATTTGGTGTCAACATACCTTATATGCAAACAGAGATATGATAAATTGTGGTATAAAGGTATATTAAGAATTGTAATGCAAAAAAAAATCAATAAGAGAGCTCATGTATAATGGCTTAATTTGCTGTGAACATACTTTATATACAGAGTTATGAAAAATTGTGCTGTCTGGATAATTATTAATGTAATACATTCCACTATTGTCATGTATTAAATAAAAAAACACTAAATTTGCAAAAGGAAAAAAATCTTTATGTTGTGCTTCCATATGAGTAAAACCTCAAACAAAATAATAAATATATGAATTTGTATATACATTTATGAATTTGTTGAATGATATAAAATAAAATACATGTCAAAAGTCATTACCATAGGAAAGTAATAATTAAAAGGAAATGAGGGAATTATTGGCTATTTCACTTTTCATCTCTTTCATTTCATTCATTTCTTATAATGAGCTTGTTTTGTTATATAAAAATGTATTCTGAAAAAGTAGAAAGAGGAAGAAAAGATTTATTTTATTGGGGCTGTGCTTGTGACTCAGTGGTAGAGTGCTCACCTAGCACATGTGAAGCACTGGGTTCGATCCTCAGCACCACATAAAAATAAATAAATAAAATAAAGTATTGTGTCTATCTGTAACTAAACTATATATTTTTTAAAAGATTGTATTTTATTAAATCTTTCAATAAGTAATACTCTAGTAGATGAAGATACTTAATACACTTTTAAAAAATTGAGCATAGTATGGCTGATAAATTTTAAAATATCTTGAAGAATAGAGTATCACAAATGAATCCAGATGAACATGTGAAGTAATAAAATAACTCTGATTCTCAGAAACATGAATCCAAGAATATGTAGTTATGATACAATGGATTAGTTGTAAATCCATTAACTATAGAGCAAGTGTTGGAATTTTGCCAATTTTCCATTTGAATTTTATTGTACATTGAAAATTGTGTGACTTTATTTTATAGGAGTAATTACTTTAGATCACATGAATACTGATTTATTTTAAGACTGATTCCATGCTTTCTTATGTAATAATAAACCATAATTCCTTTTTACCTGGAAAAGGGTTTATAGAAAGTTCATGCTGTATTAATAGATAAAATTCTATAAATAAATCAGTTGGTATTAATAAAGAGATTATTTTTTTCTTTTTTTTCCATTGCTGTGTTTCTAGATCTTTATCTTCTAAAACATGTTTTTATATAGAAAGCATCAGCCCTTTATCCCAGGATAGACAAGTTTTGATAACCTGCTCTTGTCAGAAAATACTATTTGTTTCTTTATCTGCTTATTTTGGAATTAGTGGGGGAATTTTTAACCATTCAAAATGCATTGTGTGCAGTGCAGCATAGTTCTACAATAGTTTTTCAAATTTTTTATCACTTGAGATTTGAAAATAAAGAAATTAAGTTAACCTCTTAGGGTTAGGAGTAATGACATGGCCAACTCAAAACCTTGAATATAACTTTGGACTCTCCCAAGAATTAATCCACTAATAACCAGCTTTTGATGGAAGCCTTATCAATAACATAAATAATCAATTAATATATATGTATGTTATATATATTATACATGATTAAAAAAGTGAAAATTGTAAGAGATAACCTTTTACTGGGATAGGCAATTACTGGAGATAAGAGCTGTTCATGCAAAGCTGATCAGTCTCATAGGGTGTTGTAGTCATTCAACCCTTACACTCACCACAATAGCAACAGGAAGTAGTTATGAATTTAGTATAATAGGACAGTATGTACTATAGCAAATTTCATGCAGTTATGATTGAACACTTCATATTTATATTTGTTTACTTTCTCTCGATTGGCACCATGTATAGGCTATGTAAGTTTTGAGAAATTCTAACTTTTTATAATATATTTGTGCATAATTTATGGTATTGGATGATAGAACCATTGTCTACATATAATATGTACATTTTTGGAGTGTCTTTTAACTTTTTGAATATTTCTAGACTATTTATATTATATATTATCTGAATATGTATGTATTAATAGATAAAATTCTCTATATTTATATATATATATATTTATTAATAGAGAAAAAATGATCTGAATTTTTTAAAAAATTCTGTATACCTAACACAAACAAACAAACAAACAAACAACATGTAAGTGGATCCACAAAGTTTAAATATATGATGTTCAAGGGTCATCTGCATATTCATCAGGATCTCAATTGCTTTGGGTAATAGCAGAAGCTAAATTTTCTTAATCAGTTCCTGATTCCTGTATCCCTCCCCTATAGTGATTAAATTCAGGTTAGATGGAAAAGAGACTGAAGATGACAGAATACAAGAGGTGCTTTCCTGGCTGCTTCATGGCATGAAACCAAAAAAACAGACAGGCAGGTTCTCAGAAATGTGGGTGGGGAAAAAAGGGGATTTTCATGGGAATTAATACTGGACATTCAAAGCAGATTGGAGGCTCAGGATGTTGAATATAATGAAATAACGAAGAAATCCCCTTTGCCACTGCCACCACCACCAGCACCAGCTGGAGTGGTTCCTCTATAAGTAAAATGGAGGGATAAAGAAATTAAAGGAAGTCACATTTTTAGGTGGCTATGATTGCTGAGAGCCACAGCCAAGTCGGAATGGCCCCTGGCATTTTGCCAATAGTATTGGTTGAGAGGCAAGCCATTAAGAAGATGCTGGATTGATTCGGTTGTATATTAGACCTTTACTGTCTGCCTCGGTCTGCTACTTTGGAATTCTTGAGCTACTTTGGAGTTCTTGTGGGGATTCCTGGAGAGTTCCCATTGATTGGAGAAGTGTGGGAGGAGGGATTTCCGGTTGTTGGTTCTTGGAGGAGCCGCATGGCCATCGGGAGAGTTCCTAGGGAGCGTGTGTGGACTGTGCTGGTGGAGTTCAGAAATAAAGTTTGTTCCTGCTTCAGTGGCTCGTGATTTGTGCCCAGCCAGACTGCGGCATATGATGTGTCTGGATACAGGGATCAGAGATCAAAGACACTGCTGAAGTTACCAAAAAGGTATGCTGCAAAATATTCTAGTGCAGGAAAGAAGCCACATCTCTCCTGCCTGCCCATTGAGAACAGAGGAAGGAACCATTTTGCAGCTGTGTCATGGGGGCCAACAGGTAAGGGAGCCAATTCCTGGCAAACCCAAGCTGGACCCCAAATGTAGGCCAGGCAAACCCACACCACATGACATAGAGAGTGCCTAAGTGACCATGAGAAAATCAAACATGGAGAGAGGTTTACACAGGGGAATACAATTCATGGAAACCTACCCAGCTCCCCCTTGAGTACAGTAGCTCACAGGACCAGCTGGGAGAGACATGCCAACAGAGAATTCAAAAAGGCAAGGACAGTAGTGGTTGAATTTGGATAGTTAATCTGAAAAACTGGGGAAACATGGGGTCCATGGATGACTGAGGAGCAAGTGAAATGAGAGAGAATATACAGGAAGTAAAAGATTGCTTCAATAAAGAGGCAGAGATTCTGAAAAAAAATTACAGAGAAAGCCTTCAAAATTAAAACCAATAAACCAAGTAAAAATTCAATGGATAGCATCACCAGCAGACTAGACTCATGAAAATAAAGTTGACCATGGAGACAAGATGTTAAGAGATCATGAATTTCCAAGAAAAATGGGATAACTGGAAAAGATCAACTATACGTTTCTATAAGGATAGATGAAGGCTTGAAGATATAAACCAAAGGAATGCACAATATTATCAATGAAATAATATCATAAAATGCCCCAAATTTTAAGAATAAAGTGTAAAATAAAATGCAAGAGGCTTACAGGAACCCAAATATACAAAATTACAATGGACCCACACCAAAGCACATTATAATGAAAATGCCTAGTATACAGAATAAGGATAGAACGTTAAAGGCTCCCAGAGAAAACTAACAGGTTACATTTAGAGGGAAACAAATCTGGATCTTAGCTAATTGCACAACTAACCACCTAAAAGCTAAGAGGTCTTGGAAAAATATATATTAAGCTCTGAAAGAAAATGGATACCAGCCAAGAATAGTATATTTAGAAAAATTAGCTTTAAAATTGATAAGGAAATAAAAATCTTCCATGAAAAACAAAAATTTAAATAATTCACAACTAGAAAGCCCATAGTATAACACACACTCAATAAAATATTTCATGAAAAATAAATAATAAAATTGAAAACCAACAAAGGGAGGAACTACATCAGAATAACAGTCAAACAAAGAAGTCAAATTAAAAACCAGAAATATATCAAAATGAGAGGGAATAAAATCATTTCTTAATAATAACATTTAATGTAAATCTCCTAAATTCAATCAAAAACCATAGACCAGCAGACCCACATAATGAAGGTAAAAAGATGGGAAAAAACATACCATGGATCTTGTAAACAAGTTCTACACTTTATGGATGAATTATCCAAATTTATGTTTACATAAAAGGCTAGCACATCCTCAGAGACATCTTAATGAAAGCATATCTCATCATAAATCCTCAAGAAGAAAATGCAAAGAACAAAATACTTGTAAATTATCTTGTTAACTTTTTTTTTTTAAAGAATCCATGCAGAAAAGTTTTCCAAAATATATAGGACAAGTGCTGTATGTCACCTATGGAATTTTTTTTTCCTTACAAGTGTTTTGGAGAGACTACACAGCAATATACTACACTCAAGTAATACATTTAAAGAGTAAATGCACTGTGCACCATGGCACAAGCCTGTAAACCCAGTGGCTCAGGAGGCTGAGACAGGAGGATTGTGAGTTCAAAGACAGCCTCAGCAATGGCAAGGCACTAAGCAACTCAATGAAACCCTGTCTCTAAATAAAATATAAAATAGGACTAGGGATGTGGCTTAGTAGTTGAGTGCCCCTGAGTTCAATCCCCAGTATCAAAAAATAAAAAGTGTAAATGCATGTAAATTACATTCAGATTCACTGTTTTTGAAATATGTATGTATGAAATGGAATACAAATCTACCTGAGTAAAATCCCAATGACATTTTTCATAAAAAAAGAAAAAACAATCATGAAATTTACTTGGAAAAATAAGAGGCCCATAATATCCAAAGCAATCCTTAGTGAGAAATGTGAAGCAGGAGTCACCACAATACCAGATCTTAAATTATACTACAGAGCTATAATAATAAGAACAGTTTTGTATTGGCACCAACACAGACTTGAAGACCAATGGAACAAAATAGAAGACATGGAGATACATAAATACAGTTATCTCATACTAGACAATGGTGCCACAAACATACATTAAAGAAAAGATAGCCTCTTCAACAAATGGTGCTGGAAAAACTGGAAATACATATGTAATAAAATGAAATCATACTCCTATTTCTCACCCTGCACAAAATTCAACTCTAAGTGGATCAAGAACCTAGGCATTAGTCCAGAGACTCTGCACCTGCTAGAAGTAAAAGTAGGCCCAAATCTCCAACATGTCGGTTTAGGAACCAAATTCCTCAAAAAGACTCCTAAATCACAAGAAATAAAATAAAGAATTAATAAGTAGGATGGTATCAGACTACAAAGCTTCTTCACAGGAAAGGAAACAATCAAGAACATGAAGAAAGAGCCTACAGAATGGGAGAAAATCTTAGACATCTGCACAATAGATAGAGCATTAGTCTTCAGGATATATAAAGAAACTCAAAAACACCATAAAAACAAACAACTCAATCAATAAATGGGCAATGAAACTCAACAAATGCTTCACAGAATAAGAAATATGAATGGCCAACAAATACATGAAAAATGTTCAACATCTTTAGCAATTAGACAAATGCAAATTAAAACTACATTGAGATTTCATCTCATTCTACTCAGAATGGCAATTATCAAGAATACAATAACAACAAATGTTGGTGAGGATGTAGGAGGAAATGTACACTCATAGTTTGCTGGGGGGTCTGCAAATTTGTGCAATCACACTGGAAAGCAGTATGGAGATTCCTCAGAAATCTTGGAATGTAGCCTCTATTTGACTCAGTTATCCCACTTCTCCATGTATACCCAAAGGATTTAAAATCAGTGTAAGAATGATGCAGCCACATCAATGTTTATAGAAGTTCAATTTAGAATAGCTAAGCTATGGGATCAACCAAGGTGCCTTTCAACAGATGAATGGATAAAGAAAATGTGATCTATATACAAAATGTTTTTTTTTTTTTTTTTCTTTTTTTTTTTTTTTTTTTTTACCGAGCCATAAAATAGAATGACTTTAAGACAGTTTCGGGTAAATGGATGGATCTGGAGACTATTTGCTAACTAAAATAAACCAGTCCTGAAATACTAAAGATTAAATGTTCTCTCTGATATACAGATGCTAACACATATATGCACAGTGGGAGGGAAGAATAGAAATTCATTGGATTAGACAAAGGGGAATGAAGAGAAGGAAGAGAGGATGGGAATAGGAAAGACAGTACCATGAATCAGACATAACTTTATGTGTATGTATGTCAAAATACAGTAGACTGTCGTGTATATCTTAAAGACAAACAAACCAAAAAAAAAAAAAAAACTAAAAAATTTAGATTAGGCAATATTCACCTTTGCTGTGAATTAAAGTTGTGATATGTACCTGGTTTTCTAATCAGTGATTAACAACAGGATTTTGGGAGGTTAGAGGAAACAGAAGAATCTTTCCATTGGTGTGATATAAGTACTCACACTATAGCCAGTTCCAAGCTACCAAATATTTTTTTTTAAATATGGCATTTTAACATAATAATTTAAAACAAGCGTTTCAAAGAAAACCTATAAGAACCAGCTCTAACCCATCACTGAAGTGAACCATAAAAATCATCCCCACTTTCCAAGTGTGAATGCTGGGAATAAGAAACAAAACTGCAATCTCCATTTGGTGGAGCACTGGGGTGGTTGAGAAAATTTGGTTCTCATCAATGACTGCCCATATGTCCTGTCAATGACATTGCAATAGCAAAGATAATTCCACATTCTTTTTGGATATGTAGTACCTTAAAGAACCTTAGCATGTAACTAGATAATCATTTAGTGCTCAAAACAAGATTATTAGTGATAGGTTCATGATAGACTAGCTTGTACAATTTGAAGAGAAGGCACTTGGGATTTCTAACTATAAATACATTTGAATGTTTACTGATAAATTCAAAATATATTTCTATTTCCTTAGCAAGTATTTTATACAGAAGCACAACTCTAAATGAAGCAAAAAGATAATCTGTCATACAAATTTCTTATATTAGATCCTATTTTGCCTTCCTTATAATGCATTTTTATTCTGTCTTAAAGCTGGCCATAATTTCTTTCATCAACTACATAAAAAGACTGAAACCATTAGCTAAATCAAAGAAAGGAAATAATTAAGGGCAGTACTTAAGGAATGGTGAGATAAGTATGATAACCATTTAAGATGTTTTCACTAAAATTTCTCTCATTCTTACAGTTTTTTTTTCTTATTTTAAGACCATCTTTCAATCTAGTAATAGGTGTATTCTAATTAAATTATCTTCCCAAAGTAATCAAATTAACGACTCATTTTTGCTATTTTTAATTATATTATTCATTATAGAAATCATAATACTATGTAGCAACCATCAATCATCATGCTTGTTTCATTAATATACTTTAATGTGCATGATGCACCAGACAGGCAATTATAAATTTTCCTATGATCCATTGAAAGAAGTTTGAGTTTTGAGAAACTCGGTAACATTCAAAATTATACAACTAGTAATATCAAGGATAGGATCTGAATTCATGGTCTATCTCTTTTGAGGACCTATGCTATTTTAAGAAGGGAACTTATTTTCTACATTTGCCTAATGACATGTGATGATCTAACCACTCTCCCCAACATAGTCCATAGGACTTCCTTCGTATTGTAGTATCTCAGGCATGAGATCATACAACAATGAAGTTCACTGTTGTTACTGGTGGATATAAATGTCTGCTCACAGGAACAACATATGTGTGAAAGAGAATCCAAAACTTGGAGTTAAACACAAAAATGTAACATAATTTTAAAACTCAAAACAAAGGATAGATTCAGTTATCTATAAAAATTACCTGCCATAAAGGATAGCTACAAAATAGATTATTTCTAACAAATGTAAAAATTTAAGTTCATTAAGTTATTCAGGGTGTAATCTCAAAAATATGACTATTCTCCCAAATACTAAGCTACTAAAATAAGTGAGAAATAATGTTTGTTAAGAAATGGATTACAATTGGTTATAATTACCAGATGACAAGCAGAGATCAAATTAATTATGTTTCATGAGCATAAAAGTAGCATGCTATCACAAATAACATTTGGGGATACGTGGAACTAGACAGACAAATATTTAAAACTTTCCAGTTTCTCTTCTGGAACTGATTGAATGAGAAAATCCAAATTAAAATGTTTAAGATTTGTAAGCATACCCTCTAAATTATTTGTAATAATATTAACTTTATAATTCTAAAAAGTGAAGACTTTAGGAAATTACATTTAATTAGATAACTATTCATACTAACATCCATCTATCTAATGTTTCTAACAGTTACAAGAGAACTATATGAAGAAATAAACAAAAAGAAAAAGGTTTAATTCAGTCTATAAAATCTCTACTGTTTAAAATTTAACTCACAAACTGTTTCTGGTTATAATTTATTTTACTTCTGACATTTTGAAATACAGAAAGAATGAATTTATCAGCAGACAAAAGTGTTCCCATGTCTTTGACTCTGCAACTTGAACTGTAAAGATAGCAGCATTCCTTTTATTCTTTTTGGTATAATTTTGTTTTGTTTTATTTTAGGATCGTAAGTATGAATTGATGTCTCCACTTAGAATGTAACTAAGAGAATCAACTTAATTCATGCCTGAAGGTAAAGGCTGGCCTCCAGAGAGTGTGTCATCCATACCAGCTGTAAGAGATAGTCTTGGTATTCAAATGGCATCACTAACTGATGCATCTTTAATCTGATGTTCAATAATGGTGATATTTATTAGTAGTGATGAACTTACATAAAATTAATGTCAAAGATTTATTTAGTATATTTTCTGTAAAAATGGCTATTTCCATTTCATAGCCAGATAAAATATGATTTTCTAGTTGAAAGTGCTATTAAAACAGTATTAACCCATTAAGTCCCAAGTTTTCAATTTTCCAATTATTTCAATGAAATTGACACAGATGCATTAAAATAAGTTTAAAATCATAACCTAGACCTTATATATCCTTTATATGTTGTTATATATTAAATATATCCACTTTGTATATATTTCCATATATTTCTACATATATATTTTCAAATGCTCTGATAATTCATGTATTTACATTTCTCAAAAGACTAGAACTGTAAAAGCATAATATTTATTTCAAAGATGCCATAAGTGGTATATTTATTGCTGAATTTAAGTTTTTATATTTTAATTATTTGGCAGTTCTAGGGATCAAACCCAGGGCCTCAGGCATCCTATGCAAGTTCTCTAACACTGGAGTTTATCACTAGCCCTTCCAATTGTTTTTATAGGTACCCCACATCTGGTTTGATGGGGCTTAACAGGTTTTTATGAAAACTAATATTTTGGCTATATTTATATGTAGGCAAATGTAGCATAATACTTTGGAAAGAGTTATTATTCAATAAATTGTTTTTGTTTGTTTTAAGTTTGTTGGGAATTTTGGATCAATTTATGCTAATTCTTAGTCTGAATTATTTATATAAAATATAATAATGCTATTATCTATTAGGAACACTTACAAAGTATTCTATAGAGTGACACTTGAAGATGGCCCAAATTAAGTGGGAAACATTTTTATAAACCTCTTTACTTTTGGCCTATACATCCTATTTCTGATTGGATATTCTTTGTTAAATATCACAATGGCTTTGTTTACAGAGTTCCTCCCTCTACCCTTTATCCTCAATCCAATTTCATATTCAATCTCAGACTTTGACAGTCTTTTCAGGCAGAGGGATTCATGTTTCATTACATATTTACCTGGACACCATTAAACTTAATAAACATTTAACAGGTCCATAGGCCTTTCTTTTCCTAGCTTGAATTTTTACTGATATTATCTTTTCATGGCTAGTGGATATACCACATTTCCAGAATCCATAAATTATTCTTTTAAGGTATAATTTTCTCTCATGTGTTGTTTAATAAAATATTAATTCCAAAGTTTCCCTAAAAATGACATAGCTCAAGGTTTATAATATGACCTGAATCAAAACCACCGGGAAGTGTTCAAAATAGATTCTGGTGCCCACAACAAACTTGAGAATTCTGCATTTGATATTACCCATGAATGTTTCCCACATTCTCTTCTCACAGACTTGAGAAGATACTAAAGAACTACTTAAGCTTGAGAGTCACAAGTCTTGTTCACCATTCATTTTATCGATACTCAGCAATATTTAGTACCCTGTTCAGATTCCAGTTGTGAGTCAGCATGAACTCAGAATTATAACCCAGGCTTCATAATTGCTAGTTTCTTACTCAATAATTTTATGTGTTAAATCATAAAAAAAATCTGAGCTAGCTTCTGAGTAAAAATTGAGTAAATACTTATTCTGTCTGAGTACAGGAAAGGTCAGAAGTCAAATCAGTAAGTGATAATACTGGGGTAATTGATACAAAGCTGACATGTAAAAGAAACTACAAAATACACAAAGAAGAGAATTTTTAATGAACTGAATATGAGAAGAACAGTTTGGGGTAATTTAAATAATGAATATTTCATGAGGCATCAAAAGAGGAGAGGTCAGATGTGAAAGATCTGGAAGCAAAGAGAATACCATGCTAGGGAACTTGGTTTTAATTCTGTGAAGTGACAAAATAATCAAATGTGTAAAGAGACTCTTGGTGTTTGTGTTTCTAACGTTTATTCTGGCCACTTCCAAGAAAATTAGACTGAAGTGACTCAGAGGGAAGAACAGGAAAACCAGAAGAGAAGAACAGAGATAATGAAAGTAACAAGGAGAAGACAAATTCAAGATAGGTATTTGGCTGGATGGGGAAAGGGCAAGGAGAAGGACTTTAGGTGACTCTGAGGTTGGTAGCTGATCATCTGATTATAGGATGATACCAGAAATTGACATAAAATAGGAAAAATGTGAAACATTATGTGGAAGGTTGGGAGGAAGGGAAGAAAACACATATTTTCTAAGTTTTAGGAAACTGTGAGAATATCCTGATGAATATCTCTTTTGATATTTTTTATTAATTTATATTAGCTCCTGATACACCTTAATACCTATTGAATGAAGCTAGTCTTATCACAGGAAAGTTCCTGACCCAATATGATAAGTGACTGATGCTCTGAATTCAAACAACAATACTATTTCTAAATGCTTTAGTTTTTGTGTTCAGTGAACACCTTCCCCTGAGCTAGTATAGCAGATAGAGTGAATCATAATTGCTTTTAACTATAAATGACACAGTGCTTTTTAAATATAAACCACAGTACATTTGTTAAAATGTGTTCCCATAAAGAGTTATGCATTCAAAGTCTGCATTTGCAGGAGTTAATATAGAAGTGCTTTGAATGGCTTTCAGTGAGTTTCTTATCAACCATGACACTTTATAGCTGATGCTATATTATGCTTCTCTATGGCCTCATTCCAGGCACTTTCATAACTAAATGTACTCTATAACCCACTCGGAAAATATTCCATTTAATTAAAACTAACAATAATTGGATGTTTGCAATTAAAACTAGGAATTGGTTTTATTTCCCAATGTTTGATGCAATGAAGATCTATGATGTGCAGTGATATAAATAAGGCTATTGTGTTTAACTGTATAAAATTCACATTAAAGTGATTTCTGCTTCAGGCTGCAAACATTTGTGATTAAGTGATAGAGCTGGGGCACGCATATTGTTAAACTGACCCTCATCTTTTGTCAAGAAATTCAATTTTTCCATGTTTATCCTATTAGCATGCCTCAGAGAATCCTGGCATTAATCAGTAGAAATGTCAGACAACCATGAGTTTATTTAAAAGTCATTTTATTATTTTAAAGGAGCATCTCAAGTTTATTCTTTCAGCATTCTAAGTTTGATTTATTTTATAGCTGTCCTTGATTTCCATATTAGTTCTAAACATACAATTCCTATGCAAAGGAAGTCAATAAAAAGGTCATATTTTATAAAATAGGGTATAGAAATAAATATGCTGCCATCTTTTTTAAAAATGGAATTGCTTATTAAATTTGACTCCTGCATATAATATATGCATTATTTTGTTATCTTTAGGCTGGATTTTAAAAATCTTCTCCCATCTCATATCTACAATATAAATATACTATATTCTGATCTAGGAATAAAAATGTTTTCAAGTATGTTTACCTAGGAAACTGGAGACGACAGAACTCATTTAGACACTGTAGATTCACTACAGGAATTACAGAGAAGATAAAAACTCAATGAAGAGGGTACTTTTCTTTCCTTCAGAGCAGAGCCAGTTCTGTACTGGTCCCATTTTAATATAACTGAAATTACAGCTTATTCCACAAAGTAAGATCCTCCCCCCACGCCACCTTCATCTTCCTCCCCACTTCCATATTCATATAAGTTATAATTTAATTATGTAGGAAAACAAACTTTAGAAATCATTAGAATTTCAGACTTTTAAAGTATCTTAGATTTGTAAACAATTTTAAGTCAATTAAAGTTATTTTAAGTCAAGTCATTCTACCTGAACCAATACTAAATAGGCATGTTTTATATCTAATCCAATATGAGACAAATTTAACAATATTTTTACAAAAATCCTCATGAAAATCCTCAAAAAACGTTTCTTTCACCACCCAAAGTTAGACTTTAAATGTTAGGATAGGTAAGTAAGTAGACATGAGCAGTGGGTTTGGAAGGAAAACGGGGCTCACTCCATCTTGGGTAACAAGAGATCATTCCACTTCAGGTGCAGAACCCTGCCTGTAAACTAACCTCCACCAAGGCCAGATACTACCTTCTTAAAACTAAAAGGAAATGCATGTAGCTAGCCCAAAGGACTTTCCAACTTTATAGCATGCACAAAGCACTAAGGCACTAAGCCATGGTGAGAATCCATGGTAACTGCCCCCAATATACACTGCAGTAGGAGCAAGTTTTCCAGACCAATTATAAAACCTGCCACACAGAAAATCCTACCATTTCCTCTCTTGGAGGTGCCTGCTCTGCACAACTTGGAGCATACTTCCAGTTCATTAAATAAACCCTTTGTACTTTTCTAAGTCTCTTGATGGAATATTTCTTTTGGGAAAGATAAGAAATGAGTCTTGATATCATCCAGAAACATAAATGGTATTGTTTTAAACATCATCACATGATTATCTGTTATTATCCCCCATTTTATTATTACATAAAATTGAAGTTTACAGAGATTACAAAGCTTGTTCAAAGTACATAGCAGATAAATGTTAAAGCTGAAACTAAAGTTTACCTCCTTCTCTGTGTGGTCCCAGAGCCAGAAATCTGTGTTCTTTACCAATACTTGCTACTATTTATACTTGAGCTAAACTAAAAAAGGCTTACATACTTCATAGCTTTGCTTGATTTTTTTAACCACATTTTGACTTGCTGGCTGGAATGGGTTATTTAAAAAATAACTTTGAATGCCTACATTCAAAGTAATCATAGTGGTTACATCAGCAAGACACGCACAATAAGACTTGAATACCAATTTTTTCAAAGAAACATCAATATGAATAACTATACACACACACACACACACACACACACACAAATATTTTCACAAGAGCTAAGGTATCCAGGTGTTTTAATCAACTTTGTATCACTGAGACCAAAAGACAGCTTCAGAGATCTCAGTCCACAGATGGCTGACTCCATTGCCCTGGGGTGGAGGTGAAGCAGAACATCATGGCAGAAGGTTGTGGAGAAGCAATGCAGCTCAGGACATAGCAATCAGGAAGCACAGAGAGCTCTGCTCACCAGGGACAACCTAAAAAATCCACAGGTGACCTACCTCCTCCATCCACACCTGACCTGCGTACAGTTACCACCCAATTAATCTATATCAGTAGATTAATTCACTGATTAGGCTACACATCTCATAAGCTAATCAGTTCACCCCTGAAGATTCTTACATTGTCTCACACATAAGCTTTTGGGGGATATCACATATCCAAATCATAACACCAGGTGGAAAATTATAGCACCTGGCAGAGCACAGAAATAAGAAATCAGCATTAAAGAGGATAGGAAGACAACACATATTATCTCTGACACAGTTCAACCCAGACCTGGCAGCAAAGCATGGATAGAGATACTATCCACTTGGGAAAGAGACAAGCCGGAAAATAAACTGATATTGCAAGAGTCTTTAGACTAAAACTCCTCTCCCATTGAACTCATTTTAGGCCAATAGCGATTGCCTCGGGATCTAGGCTAGTACCCACAGACACATCATCCTGGCCAAAGCCTTCTCCAGCACCAAGCTGGCCCTCCAAACACCAGGTATCACATTTGCCCCCACAGATACAGACACCAGACCTACTGCTGATCCAGGTATCAGGCTTTCTCATATGGGCTTTAACATCAGGCTCTACAGAGAATTCAGATTGGAAGCGACTTCAACCACATATTGTCTATTTAAGATTCTAGTGATTGGAAGGGCAGCAGGGGTTCAGCACCCAAGTTCTCTAAGCTTTAGTTCTATATTAAATTATGTTATCAGGAAATCAGATGTCCACACTTTGCCACAGAAAAGCATTTACTGAATTATATACTAATGGTAAGGCCCCATTGTTACGGTTTGGATGTGAGATGCTTCCCAAAAGCTCTCATGTGAGACAATGCAAGAAGGGTCAGAGGAGAAGACTGAGGTGTGAAAGTCTTCATCCAATCAGTAAGTTAACCCACTGATAGTGATTAGCTGAGTGGTAATTGAAGTGGTAGGGTGTGGCTGGAAGAAGTGGTGATTGGGAGCATGGCTTTGGGATATACATTTGTATCTGGCAAGTGGAGACTTCTCTCTGTGTTCCTTATCACCGTGTGAGCTGCCTTCCTCTGCCACACTCTTTCACCATGATGTTCTGCCTCACCTCTAGCCCTGAGGAACAGAGAAGGCCTTCTATATACTAAGACCTCTCAAACTGTGAGCCCTCAAATAAACTCTTCCTCCTCTACAATTGTTTTGGTCAGGTCCTTCAGTCACAACAGCAAAAACGCTGACTAAAATACCAACTTCTGTGGAGAATTGATAAAAGAAACACACTTTTGTAAAATATATTCATGTGTTTTTTTAACATGATAAAGCTCAGATTATATTAACCAATTTCCCTTCAGTTTTACCCTACCATAAATGATTTCCAAAATTTTGTTGCTGAGTAATATTCCATGGTGTATAAATGCCACATTTTTTATCCATTCATCTATTGAAGGGCATCCAAGTTGGTTCCACAGTCTAGCTATTGTGGATTGTGCTGCTGTAAACATTGATGTGGCTATGTCCCTGTAGTATACTCTTTTTTGGTCTTTTGGGTATAGTCCCAGAAGGGGAATAGCTGGGTCAAATGGTGGTTCCATTCCCAGCTTTCCCAGGAATCTCCATACTGCTTTCCAAATTGGCTGCACCAATTTGCAGTCCCGCCAGCAATGTATGAGTGCACCTTTTACCCTGCATCCTCGCCAGCACTTATTGTTATTTGAGTTCATAGTGGCTGCCATTCTTATTGGAGTGAGATGGTATCTTAGAGTAGTTTTAATTTGCATTTCTCTGATTACTAGAGATGGCGAGCATTTTTTCATGTATTTGTTGATTGATTGTATGTCCTCTACTGAGAAGTGTCTGTTCAGGTCCTTGGCCCATTTGTTGATTGGGTTATTTATTTTTTGTTGTTTAACTTTTTGAGTTCTTTGTATACTCTAGAGATTAGAGCTCATATGATGTGTGAGGGGTAAAAATTTGTTCCCAGGATGTAGGCTCACTACTCACCTCACATATTATTTCTCTTGCTGAGAAAAAACTTTTCAGTTTGAATTTGTCCCATTTGTTGATTCTTGGTTTATACACAATGG
This sequence comes from Spermophilus citellus, assembly GCF_964194105.1. NCBI lineage: Eukaryota > Metazoa > Chordata > Mammalia > Rodentia > Sciuridae > Spermophilus > Spermophilus citellus. Next base: position 205,035,728 of record NC_138184.1, read on the forward strand.
AATATTACTCAGCACTAAAAAATAACAAGATCATGGCATTTGCAGGGGAATGGATGGTATTAGAGCAGATTATGCTAAGTGAAGTTAGCCAATTCCTCAAAAACAAATGCTGAATGTCTTTTCTGATATAAGGGGGGTGACTCAAAATGGGATAGGGAGAAAGAGCATGAGAAGAAGATTACCACTAAACAGGGAAGAGAGGTTGGAGGGAAAAGGAGGGAAAAGGGGATTTGCACAGAAGATGGAAGGAGACCCTCATCATTATACAGAATACATGTATGATGTTGTGAGGAGAAAAAAAAAGAAGTGTGTCACATTAGATTGGGTAGAGAGATGTGATGGGAGGGGAGGGGAGGGAAAGGGGTATAAGAAGGGCAGCAGAATAAAATAGACATTATTATTGCTGTATGTATATAGGTGACTGTATGACCAATGTGATTCTGCAACCTGTGCAATCAGAAAAATGAGAAATTATACCCCATTTGATTCAAATGTATGAATTGTCAAGATCATTGTACTGTCATACTGTCATGTGTAACTAATAAAAAAATTTTTGTTGCTGGGGCAGAATGGATAGGCAGAAGAAATATTCCTCTATACATTACTCTACTTTAATTCAACATAATATTAATATTGGTGTTATTCATTGTTAATAATTATTAAACTTATATAGAGCATCTGGTATGTGCATAGCAATTTTCAGTATTTTTTATGTAGCCTTCTTATGCAATTCTCACAGTAGCCCCATAAAGTATCTACTACTATTTTCCCTTTCTACTGGATAAGGTTTAGAAATGGTTAGGAAAAGTAAATAATTTGCCCACATCTGTTAAATGAATGAATCAGTATTTCAGTCCAGCTGGGCACAGTGATGCATGCCTATAATTCCAGCAGCTGGGGAGGCTGAGACAGGAGGACTGTGAGTTTAAAGCCAGCCTCAGCAACAGTGAGGCACTAAGCAACTCAGTGAGACCCTGTCTCTAAATCAAATACAAAATAGGGCTGGGGATGTGGCTCAGTGGTTGAGTGCCCTAAGTTCAGTCCCTGGTAGAAAAAAAAAATCAGTCCTGTCTAAGAACTATATATGTTTCAATACATGTTTCATTTTGCTTTGATTTTTAAGACATTACGAGTTAATATAGATGGTTCAAGTGCAGTAAACATAATAGGTATTCCAAACTGGGTTCTGTTCTATTACTTTTAAGTTGATTTTTGTGTCTGTTTTTTTTTATAATTGAACAGATATAAAGAGGAGTTTCAAATCATAAATAACAAATGAGACACATATATTTGCAATGACTAAAAAAAATCCCAATGTATTGTTTTTTGCTATATGCTGGAGGTCAATGTTGAAGAAAAATCCAGCATATTACTATTATAGTATCCTTGAGATGGTATATTCATAGATCTTGATATGTGCCAAGCCTTCTTTTAGTTCAATACACTTTTAAAGCACCATGCCACCTAGGCAATGTCTGGAAGTCTGATTCATAGCGATTTCATCAACAAATTCTCCAATAGAAGAAACACTAATCAAAAGCATATCAGTTAACATCTTGTCCAGAACATACACTTTGCTCCCAGGCTTTAATTCTGAAGATTTATGTATCACTCAACTCATCTCTTCCATAATGTGTGACACATACAACTTCTCAACTATCATAAGAATAATAGTGTGTTTAAAAAAATAGAGCATTTTGTTATTCATACAATACTACTGGCTCCCATGACAAGTAATCAGAATTATACCCTGGGGAGACTTTTGAACTATAATGAAATGAAATTAGACTCTTTTTATTGCTAGTGACAGAATCTACCAAAAGAGTTTTTTTTTTTTAATTGAATTGCCTGTTATATTCCTGCACACATAACAACCCTTGTGAATGGATAATTAAAACAGTAATCTTGTTTGTTTGTTTTTTCTTTGTGAACAGGTGGGTCTTCTCCGAATAGACTGTATTATAAAAAATAAGTGATATCTATTTTAGAACATTTATTGAAAATTTGGATAAAAGCTTGTCATTCAAAATACAGCTCTCACCATATTTCTTTAAAATGTTCATGTACATATAATTTTATCCCCCAAAATGAAGTTCTTTCTGAAAATACATGAATGTACAATGTATAATTGCAGAAATTCAGTCTCAGAAATATAGAGAGTGATAAACTATTACTTCAGAGTTTTGCATATGATGAGAGCAGGTAATAATCAGTTAAGCAGGATTTTTTTAATTTCATTTTTTCTTATAAATTACATAAAATGAAAAATATATATATATTTAAGTACGTTATATTAGGTGTGGAGGATTTGACTTGATATAGTTAATTTTTAAAAATTTCTCTTTTTATACAGTACAGACTCTGTTATTAATCTGTTGTCTCCAGTTTTTAACACAAAATCTAATATATGCAGTACTCAATAAATGCTTATTAAATACATTAAAGATAAAACACTATTAAATTTATTTGGTTGGAATTGAATAACATAAACACAATAGATGCAAGTGAAATAAGTAAATATGTAGTAAGAGATAATTTATATCTCAAAATATTTATTTTAAAATATTTTCATGCTTCATATGTATTTTAAAAAGACTAATGAAGCACATGCATATAAATGATGATGCTCTACTAATGAATAATAATGAAAATGATATAGACAGTGTCATAATTGCTTAATCATCTAATAATGAATCTCATAAATGATATGAATGAAATTTTGAAGATTCAAAACCAAAGGACCTCTCACCTATGAATTTCTCATTTCCTTCTTTAGATACTTAAACTTAACCCCAAAGAGTTTTGAGAACACATTTCCTTCCCATATCTGTTTAATTATGTCATTCATCTAGGAAGACATTTTTTTTCTCCACTGGAAATATACTCAAATACATTTTTCATAAATCTATAATTTGAAATTCACATTAACTGGAAAGAATACATATTGATTTTCTAGTACAATGATGGGTATTTTTGTATACTTTGGCAGAAATGTAAATTAATACAAACATTATGCAAAAGAATATGAAGATTCCTCAAAAAAATAAAAATAGCATCCAGGGATATAGTTCAGTGGTATACTGCTTGCCTGTTACATGCAAGGTCTTGGGTCTGATCTGCAGAAACAAAATTAAAAAAAACTAAAAATAGATTACCATATGATCCAGAAATCCTATTTCTGGTCATTTGTATTAAAGTTTTCTAATAGTGTATTAAAAACATGTATGCGCTTTCATATTTATTGCAGCACTAATATCAGTAGGCTAGCTATGGAATCAACCTAAGAACTCATCAACAGATGATCAGATAAAAATATGTGATATAATATTTACAATTCATTACTATTCAGACTTTAAAAAGAAAGAAACTTTGCCATTTATGATGACATGAATGGAACTGGTGAACACAGAAAGCAAATATCACTTGTTTTCACTTATATGTGGAATCCAAAACAATCCAACTCAAGGAAACAGAATAGAGAGGTGGTTACCAGAGGTTGGGTTGGGTGAGGCAAATAGGGTGATGTGCACAAAGTCTCATTAGACAAGAAGTAATTTTTTATTATACTTTAATTTTTCCTCAATTAAGCTACAGAAATAAAAAAAGAAGGATTTTTTTCTTCTTTGAGATATATTGCACAGATGATGAATGAACATATTTATTGTATATTTCAAAATTGATAGGAGAAAACATTTCATATGGTCTCACTATGAGAAATGGTGATGGCTATGTTAGTTTAATTATTCCACATTATGTAATAAATCAGCATTAGTTTATACTCCATAAACTATTAATCTACACCTAAAAATAAAAATTAAAACAAAAATTTCTGCAATCCTAAGTAGGTCATGTTTGGAAATTCCAAGAACTTTGCAAATGCATTCTACTCACTAATGTCCCTCCTGTTTTCAAATTGACACCCTCAGGACTGCCTATTGGGTGAAGTCCCCAAGCCTTCTTTCTGACCATGAATGTATTTGAATTGCTTTCAACATTTAGCTTCATGTACATTACCATACTTCTACCTATGAGAACCTTTTAAGCATTTTTACTGAAATATAGATGATTTCATAATTTTGAAAAGATTCTCGAGTTAACAAAAGGAGAGCAAATAAAACTTTATTGTCCATCTTATGAACATGAAAGACTCATTATTTTTGAAATATGGTCAATGGGGAATGAGATTGACCAAATTATTTTATGTGTGTATGTAGAAATGATACAATGAATTCCACTGTTATGTAAAATTATAAAACAATTTATTTTATTTTATTTTTTAAGAGAGAGAGAGTGAGAGAGGGGAGAGAGAGAGAGAGAGAGAGAGAGAGAGAGAGAGAGAGAGAGAGAGAGAATTTTTAATATTTATTTCTTAGTTCTCGGCAGACACAACATCTTTGTTGGTATGTGGTGCTGAGGATCGAACCCGGGCCGCACGCATGCCAGGCGAGTGCGCTACCGCTTGAGCCACATCCCCAGCCCCAAACAATTTATTTTTTTAAAAAAAGGAAAGAATAAAGAATCTGGTCACATTTTTCCAAGAAAATATTTAATTGTTTTTTGAGTTTGTGATTTTCCCACTTAAGTCATTTCTATATTTTCTATTCTATTATTCTCTGTCTCTTTTATGCATGTGTGTGCACGCATGCACTCGTAAACACACACACACACACACACACACACACACACACACACACACACACGAATACATAGACACTACTTCAGGGCCCTGAAGTACATTATAAAGATTGATCAGGTTATACATCTCCCATGCCTGAGCCTCAAGCATTTAAAATCATTATGGGTTTTCTTTGAAATTCACATATTCCTATGACATAAATCTTGAGGGAAAATAACATGGAAATGTAAAAATGTAAAAATTTACCCAGTGCTATCATATTTGGGGTTAATTTCAAGTCATAATAACACGGATGTGCCATTTTGGCCTGATACTTAGCTAATATATTATTCATAGTCCAAAAAAAGGAAAGCTTTCAAATGAGACCACACAGTATGTGCCTCCAAGCCTCTGAAAAATTTTATCAGGGAAAAATTTAAAAAATGCAGAAAGATTATAAGAATTTGCCAATACAAAATAATTTCTTGCTATGACAGACAATCCCATTCTCTTTATATACCTCAGTCTTGCAACATTGATTTTTAAAATTTGCCTGATAACATTCCTTCTTAACTAACTAGTCTCTGGAATCTGAAGTTTGAATGACATGATTTAATTAACTAAAAAGATAAGACCATGGTACTATTTTAAGAGACATGGAGGTAATTCAATTCATTCCAGTGGTCTCGATATAGGCCTAAAATCATCATATATTTTTGGTGAAGAGATTATAACTATTTGACTCTTTCATCATACATTTGGTGAAAACGGAAGCCCATAGGAAATATTTTGCCTTTTTCACATGTCATAAATTTTAATGTCAGAGCAAGGACAAGAAATATATGTTTTTGTTTTACTTCCTATGTTGGAAATATTTTTCATTGTCCATATTATATAATTTATAAAATAAGTTCAACAAAATTTAACGTATCTTCTACACTTTGATAAGTATTTTGGAGTTTAAAAACAGAGTAAATGTGCCCTGCTTTAAGCATCTCATTTTCTACTGGTGAAAGAAGTTATTCAAACATATGATCATATGTAAGTATAAAGGCTGCCTAACACAATATTGTATCTGGTGGATTCAGGGTAAGGGCAAGGGTCTCAGTGAGGCACAGGAAAAGTTTACACTAGAGGAAATACCTGAATAAGGGTTTGAAAGAAAAGCAGCATTTGACAAGCAACAAAGATCAAAGGAAGCACCTTCTGAGGAAAGCCCACAGTATATAGAAAGGGACATCAGTAAGAAGCCGAATGATATGTTTAGCAGCTCCACTATAGCTGCAATAGCTGCAACTTAATACAGAGGAGAAACCACAGTTCAACAAGACAGGAGAAGGTGTCACAGTCAGATGACATATGGACTTCTGTTATAGGCTGAATAAATTTGGGAGGCAACAGTTTCACTTAGCATATATGTTGGGGTTTCAGAATGATACTTCTCATAGATTGTGGGAAATAACTGCAAAAAAATCCCGAAGAAACAAGAGAAATAAAAACCACATTTTATTCCCTCTCAAATTTACTTAAAATATGAGGCTGGACCCCATGTGGTAAGACATTTAACATTAGTAACATAGAATATATGACTGATATAAGAGAAAGGAAACAAATTAGAGCAAAGCAGAATCATGAGGCTAACAAGATATTAATGGGGCTTATTTTTCATCTTTTTTTCTTTGTCATAATAAACCATACAAGCCACATAATTAATAAATGAATATACTCTCTGATTTAACATACTTATTCAGGATGGAGGAAATTATTCACTATAACCAACCTCCAATCCCCATCACCCACAATCCAAGAGTTCATTCTTCTCAGGTCCTTGAAAATATCAAAAAATTAGACAGGAAAAGTCAAACTCTTTATATATTAATGAGGCTGCAGATGATACTGAACTTCATAATAGTCAGTGGCTTTTTGGAGAAGCCAATCTTACATGTATCAATCTAGGAACCAAAACTTTCTTTCATGCCTGGTATTCCGGCTTTTTCCCAGCATGATCACAGTGACTCATCTCATCAGAAAGCTGTGTTTGACTGCTGCACCTCCTTCACCCAATGAACTTCATGAACTCTTTCATAGCACTGTCATGACTAATGCTTGCAGCTGTTAACTTAAGCACAACTTTGATATTTTTAGGTTTTTTGCTTCTAAAATAAGTCTTTATAATATCAGAGTTTTACATTCAAAAGTAGAGTCTTTTGTACAGAATTGTTGCTCCTATTACATAGGCAAAAAATCAGAATATTATGAACATAATACCATTCCAGCTTCTATATGTCAAAATAATTATAACTGTTGAATGGAGAATTTAATTAAAATGGACATTATATTCTAGGAAGCAGAATGTTGGCAATTACTGATGTGCTTTTTCTTGTTATTTTAAATGTAGTAATCAAAAGGTAATCATGAGAGTGACAATAATGACCCTAGTGGTGATGGTAAGAGTATGATCTAAACACCTACCTCGTCAGAGCAAAATATATGCAGTGATCACAGCTCCATGAGCCAGGTACCACTGTATAATCATGCAGATGAACAACATGCAGATGAACAAGTTCAGGGAAATTAAATAGATTTCCCAAGATTACCCAGCTAGATAAGCAGTTGATTCAAAGCCTGTGTGTGTTTTACTTTAATCCCATATTGCATGTCAGGGCATCCTTACTCTACTAATATTAGCTGTTCCCAAAACTATGTTCATCTATCCCTTTATTTATTCAATAAGCACTCACCTGTGCTGGTTCTGTGCCAAGCCCATTCTAAGCATTTAAAGCAGAAAGACAATTTTCATAAGTAATATACAGGCTAGGAGGAAATCAATTCCTAAAAATAAATGATGGCAATATAATTATATGTATTAATGATAAAACTAGTAGTGAAATTGATCTTCATTGTAAGGCTGGACCAAATGGGTTAAGCTATTTAGCAGGTTAGAATCATAGAATCTAAGACTGATGTGGGAGGGAGAAGCAGAAAAAAAAAGAGAGCAAAACAGAAAATATTTTTTCTCTTTTACTAAATTTTTCCAGATACTGCTTAGGTTCAAGTTTATGTACAACCTCACTCAGCCCACAAAACAATCCTATCAAATCGGTATTGCTATTATGCATGTTTGACATATAATGAGATTTGAGCACAAAGAGTATGAAAAATAGGACCAAATCACTATGAAAGTCAGCACAAAGGAAGCATGATTTTAATCTTTTCAGCCAATACCTGTGGCATGTCCTGCTTGATAATTAGGGAAGACCTCATAAAGAGCAAGGCACATGAGCTTATTCTTAAGGGTTCAAATTTCTCTTAATGAGTTGATAAAGTAGAAAAGGACATTTAAAACCACAAGGATAGCTCTAGAATGCACCCAAACCAATGCACATTAGACAATTGCAAAATCAGGAAACTATATCATTATGGTTCCCATCCCAACTAGCTTTTGAGCCTGCCCAGAAATTCTGTGTCTCTTTCAAGAGATTACTCCCTAATGTCATTTTCATGCTTTCCCATCATCATGAAACCTTGAAATATGCCATGTCTTTGCTCCTTTTTGCATGACTTTGCTATTTATTTCACAGGAACTAATCAAATTACTGTTTATAACTGCCTCAAATTCTTATCAATATTTGGATTAAGATCGTTGTTGAAAATATTCACATATGGCATTCCTTCTACCAGTTTTATTTGTGCTATATATTGATGTTTTTAAAAGTAAATCACTATCACAACAAACCATTGTATAATTATGTGCCACCTAAATATTCCAAAGGTCACTTGCTGGCTAAACATGATAAGGTCAGGAATCATGAGTTGAGTAAATGTGTAAAGAAAGAGATTTGTTGAACAAACAAAAATAAACAAATTCCATAGGTAAAAGGTCAAAGCAGTCACAAACTGACTACTGTGATTCAGCTTTCTGTGTCTGCAGACAAATCACACAGGGAGCCAAACAATTGCTGAATTTTACCTACTATCCAACCATCAGCAGTGCCAAATAACACAAGGGCCATCAGGCTGGAGACCCTTTTAGAGATAAAACCAAAATTTCCAGCTTCTCTGATTTTATACCCAGAGCAATGATTTTAGTGTCCTCCCACACAAAAATTGTCTTATTTTCTCAGAAGAGCTTTTTTTTTATGACATTATTTGTCTACAAGTTGAAGGTCCACAGACATCCCGTGCAGACCCACCTTGGAGAGATCCTCTTCCTGTAGCTAACAAAGAGAGAAAGGGAGGGAAGACAGAGAGAGATGAAGAGAGACAGAAAAGATAGCAATGTAAGTACTATTCCTATTCTGGTCACAGTACCCTTATAAAAGGTTCTGAAGTTTTAGTGATTGGACATGAAAAATTCAAAATTTAATAAGCCTCATATAAAGCACAAAGAAGAGCTGAGAAATCTAAGATTATTATTATTTTTTGTCTGATAAAGGCACTAAACATATAATTTAAACCATGCTTTTGTTTATATTTTGTTTTATTAAAATGGGAAAAAAAGTCCTTTCTATTTTAGAGTCAATCCCTCTATCTTCGTACAGACTCTTGTTCTGGCCCAACATCCCCACAGAGCTGGCTCTAAAGATTCTTCTTTCCTTCCCTTTACTTTCCAATATTCCCTCTCTTCTTTATCTTTCCCTGCAGGATTTTGTTTTTTTTTTAATTTTATTTTTTTTATTGGTTGTTCACAACATTACAAAGCTCTTGACATATCATATTTTATACATTAGATTGAAGTGGGTTATGAACCCCCAATTTTACCCCAAATGCAGATTGCAGATTTGCTTATAAGATAATGTTAGAGTTGAACATTTTAAAATCCTGCAGGTTACAAATTGTGGATGTGTAACATTATCTTATAAGCAAATCATGATTGGCTTTTTACACAATCCAATAAACATTGTTCAGTTGGTATGTTACTTTATTTGACCTACCACTCTTTGAAACTCATTGTGTAATGTATTTTTTTACTTCTCTTTACTTACCTCCTTCCTCCCCTTTCTTTATCACATATACAAATTCTTTATTCTTCAGTGCTATGCCAAATATTGACATCCCTTAGCAATTTTATACTGAGACTTCCTTTTCTCCTTGGATAATCCTATTCACTTTACAGGATGTATTTATATCAAGGGTTCCTGAATACAAATCAGCCGTTCAGATCCATTTTCTAAAAGCCAGGCTCCATATTCATTCCTCAGATGAGCAGCTCCATAAGGATGTCCCATCAAATCTTAAAATCACCATGTCTATATCTGAACCTCAGTCTTTTTTTTAAAGAAGGCCAGTAACTTCTCATTTATAACAATCTTTTCAAGCAACTTTCCAACAATGTCATCTACAAAATAAAACTATCCCACAAAGTAGTGTTCAGAAGACAGAGTCAGTGTTCAAGATACAGACAACTCAGCTCATAAGGACTGGGGCATTAGCACAGCCAAAAGGAAGACAAATGTGTGGGATTCTGCATCACCTCTTAACCATGTGGTTTTTCAACTTTTTATCAAGTATGGGAAAATGTGGTTTTCTTTTCTTGTTTTTTATTAATTTTAATTTTTTTAAATTTTTAATTGATTTTACTTTTTTTAAATACATGACAGCAGCATGGATTACAATTCTTATCACACATACAGAGCACAATTCTTCATATCTTTGTATATAAAGTATTTCATGCCAATTCATGTCTTTATACATGTACTTTTTTATTGTTTTTGTTTGGTTTTGTTTTTGTCTTTCACTACACAATTTTCCACTTCTCTTGAGTTTGTTCTCCTGGTATATAACACCATCAGGCAATCCACTTGGCTAAGCCACAAACTTGGGCAATATCCTTTCTCACTTCCCTTTACCGCAAACTTATTCTAGTCATCAAATTTTATCATTTGTGCCTCAGAAGTTTCTCAAATTATCCTCTTCTCTCCATCCCCTTTGGCATTCCTTGGTCATGCCACCAGTCTCTCAACCACATTTTTATAATTGTCCATATCTTGTATTATTACAAGAAAATCAGATAAATCTTTTAACAATGTGAATATAATCTTTTATGCTTCTTCAGTTCAGTTCCCTCCTCTCTAACTATGTTTCAGAAAAACCGAGCTACCTACGTTCTTTGAACATTTCATGCTGCCTCCCATGTTAACCTGATTACAAAGATGTAAGCTGTGGTCTCCCATGTGGACAACTCTGTTTTATCCTCCCTTGGTTTCTTTTCTTGCTTTACATTATCTCATATTGTAATAGTATATTAACATCGTCTATTTCTTATATTCGTACCCAGAACCTCATACTTTCCTGATTATGTATTCTATTTGTTTGCAATTAAATTTCCACTACTTAAAACAGTACCTAGCACACAATGCAGAATTAATGTTCACTGGTAGCTTAAACCGATAATCTGTATGGCTGGTGTATGTAACTCAAGGTAAGCAATGTAATGAGGAGAAGGGAGTTGTGACTTGGGGTTCAAAGTGTAGAAAGGACCCAGGTAATTAATGATTTATATACTAAGTTAAGAGTTTTTGAATACATTTTTCTAGCTTATAGAAAATTTGACAGACATGAAGTTAGTGAATTAACATAATTAGCTTTGCCTTTTTGAAAGATCAGACCCTAAGTAAAGTAAAAATTATTTTGGACACAAGTTAACCATTGCAATGTCTTAAGAGCACAAGTTACTGAAGCAAAGTAGAAACTGAAGAATTTGGATAATAAAGATTAAAATGATATGAGCAAGACAGAATCAACAGGAAAACTTAAGAAGGATTTTAATCTGAAGAGAGGGAGAAAAGAAAATCTGAAATTATTCATAGACTTTTAGCAACCTGTATTGACAACGTGCTAACAGTGAAGAGTGAGAATAGAGGTAGATAGACAAGGTTAGATAAAATATAATACATTTCTTTTCTAAAACAAGTTTTCCTGGTAAATATATAATATCAGACAGAAATTTGTTTAACATAATATCGGGCAAACATCCTCTGGGAATAAAAACATACGAGTTTGATTTTTACAAACTATGAAGAAATAGAATAATCAATATGACATCCACCTTTATTACAGTTGCTTAAAATTTCTCCAAGAGAGAATGCATATTTTTTGAACAATTAGTCTTAATAAACATGTGAATAATCCATGTGAAGTTTGATTTTATACATAAAATTAAATACAAAACTTAACTGCATTAAAGAAAATTATATTATCTTCTGATATGGTATTCTATATATGGCAATTTAAACACTCAAATAGCACATGTACTGGTAGCACAATTTAATTAATGAAGAAGTTGCTATAATTACTTTAGTTTGTCACCGCAAAGTAGATAATAGTTTCATAGCAAATGGCAAGCAAAAGATTAAAAGTGTAACATGTTTAATTTGGGTTTTAGTTAATTACAAATAACAAGGCCTGTGTCACTTAGCAAGTATGATATTCACCCACTTAAATACGACTTAAGAGCAGGAGGTCTATCTTGATTGCCATGGCTGAGTTGACTATATAAGTGTAAAACATCTGAGTTCTAGTCATACAAATTCAATTTCTAAGTACTTGCGAGTAAAGAAAATGCTTAAAACTAATCATTAGAGCACTGATATATTCAGTAAGCACTGAGAAGAACATTGGAAGGGGTTCAGAAGAGTAGTAGCATAAATGGGCAAATCACATTCTGGTTGTATGGGCTGTGTGACTCCATCATTGGTAGGCATGGTTGTAATGAGTCACGTGAAAGCTTTTGTCTCCCCTCAATGTCCACTGCCTAGACATGAGGAGTCTGCAATGTTGTCATGAACTTCTTAACTTTTAGAGTTAACATAACTATATGACTTGGGACTTGTGAGCATTACTCATGAATTGAGTAACAATACCTGGATATGGTGCAGAAATTTTAAAAAGTGGTTTTATTCTCTCTCTCCACTACCACGAGACAAGCCAGGGCTTGCAACCTATACTAACTCCTCCTGTGACCAAACCTTAAGAATTTTCTCTAAGAGTTCTGAATGGATCCAACAGTGCAAAGGCCAAATAAACTGAAATTAGTAGAAATTTTGAGATTCAAGCCAAAAAGCAGGGATAGTATTTTCATTTTTCTTGCTCAGGGCCCCAATTCTGGTTTTTAGGTACTATTGCCTGTCAGGAAGTTCCAATTTCCTCAAACTTCCTTTGAGATTATTTTTTTAAATTTACATGAGAGGAATCAGTAATAATTTTAGGTTTAATACAGTATGTTTCTGTCTCTGAGCCTAAAGTTGATAGTAACTGGAATGTATGCTAACGATTGACTTGGAAAGATATGAATATTAATATTTGTGAAAAAAAACTGGAAAGAAATTTGAAGCAGCAAGAGTCAAGTTTTCTAGGAACACTTATTCTATATTTTATTAGATTTTTGTTGTCCATGTTGTTATTTTGCAAGCTACTGTCCAAAGGACAACACCATGCTCCTTGATTGTATTTTCAAAGTCTCAAAAAAAAGTATCTCTGAATTGCTGATATGAACATTATAGAAAAGATTGGTTTGAAAAAAAAGAAAGGAAAAAAAAGGGGGAAAGTAAAGTTTTAGAATAGGGCCAGTCATTTTCCATTCATTCTGTTGTTTGCTGTTATTACTTGTTTTATTTCCCTTATTCTGGGATAATTATAATTGAATTAAAATAGTAATTCCAGAGATTATTTTTCATTAATATTAACATGTGAAAATCTCCAATAACACAATTTCTATAGTTTGTACCCTAAGAGCTCATGTGTTAAAAGTCTGGTTCCCAGTATCACTAACAGAGTGGAGCAAGTAGAAGCCAGAATGTCAGATAATGAAGACAAAATATATCATCTTGAAAGGAGTCTAACCAACTCAGATAGGCTGGTAAAAAATCACGAGAAAAACATCCAAGAGATTTGGGATAACTTAAAAAAACCAAACTTACGAGTCATCGGGATAGAGGAAGGCACAGAGATTCATACCAAGGGAATGAGTAACCTGCTGAATGAAATAATTACAGAAAACTTTCCAGAAATAAAAAAGGAAACAGATATACAAATTGTAGATGCATACAGGACACCGAGCACACAAAATCACAGTAGACCAATGCCAAGACACATAGTTATGAAGATATCCAATATACAGAACAAAGAGAAAATATTAAAAGCTACAACAGAAAAGAGGCAGATTACATTTAGGGGTAAACCAATAAGGATAACAACGGATATTTTATCACAGACACTGAAAGCGAGAAGATCCTGGAACAACGTATTTCAAACACTGAAAGACAATGGATGCCAACCAAGAATTCTGTATCCAGCAAAATTAAGCTTCAGATACGACAATGAAATAAAAATCTTTCATGATAAACAAAAGCTAAAAGAATTTGTAGCCAGAAAACCAGCATTGCAAAGCATCTTGAGCAAAACTCTACACGAGGAAGAAATGAAAAACAATAATCAAAACCATCAGCGGGAAGTGCCTTGGTAAAGACAGAGGATGGGGGGAATGCTAATCATGGAGAAACAAACTAAATTAGAAAAAAAAGAGATAAATAATCAAACATGGCAGAAAGTACAAACCATATATCAATAGTAACTCTAAACGTTAATGGCTTAAACTCTCCAATAAAGCGACATAGGCTGGTAACATGGATTAAAAAAACAAATCCAACAATATGCTGCCTCCAGGAGACACATCTGATTGGAAAAGACATACACAGGCTCAAGGTAAAAGGTTGGGAAAAAATCCTCGAAAGCAAGCAGGGGTGGCCATTCTCATATCGAATAAAATCGACTTCAAGACTAAGTTAATCAAAAGGGATAAGGAAGGACATTATATACTGTTAAAAGGAACCATTCACCAACAAGACATAACAATTATCAATATTTATGCACCAAATAATGGCGCTGCGACGTTCATAAAACAAACTCTCCTCAAGTTCAAGAATCAAATAGACCACAACACAATAATCATGGGTGACTTCAACACACCTCTCTAACCATTGGACAGATCCTCCAAACAAAAGTTGAATAAAGAAACTATTGACCTCAATATCACAATCAATAACCTAGACTTAACTGACATATATAGAATATATCAACCATCATCAAGTGGATATACTTTTTTCTCAGCAGCACATGGATCCTTCTCAAAAATAGACCATATATTATGCCATAGGGCAACCCTCAGTAAATATAAAGGGGTGGAGATAATACCATGCACTTTATCAGATCATAATGGAATGAAACTGGAAATCAATGATAAAAGAAGGAAGGAAAAATCCTACATCACATGGACAATGAACAATACGTTACTGAATGATCAATGGTTACAGAAGACATAAAGGAGGAAATCAAAAAATTCTTAGAGATAAATGAAAATACAGACACAACATATCAGAATCTATGGGACACAATGAAAGCAGTTTTAAGAGGGAAATTCATCGCCTGGAGGTCATTCCTCAAAAAAAGGAAAACCCAACAAATAAATAAGCTCACACTTCATCTCAAAGCCCTAGAAAAGGAAGAGCAAAACAACAGCAAATGTAGCAGAAGGCAAGAATTAATTAAAATCAGAGCAGAAATCAATGAAATTGAAACAAAAGAAACTATTGAAAAAATTAACAAAGCAAAAAGTTGGTTCTTTGAAAAAATAAATAAGATCGACAGACCCTTAGCCATGCTAACGAAGAGAAGAAGAGAGAGAACTCAAATTACTAACATACGAGATGAAAAAGGCAATATCACAACAGATGCTACAGAAATACAGAAGACAATTAGAAATTACTTTGCAAACCTATATTCCAATAAAATAGAAGATAGTGAAGACATTGATAAATTTCTTAGGTCATATGATTTGCCCAGACTGAGTCAGGAGGATACACACAATTTAAACAGACCAATATCAATGGATGAAATAGAAGAAGCTATCAAAAGACTACCAACCAAGAAAAGCCCAGGACCAGATGGGTACACAGCGGAGTTTTACAAAACCTTTAAAGACGAATTAATACCAATACTTTTCAAATTATTTCAGGAAATAGAAAAAGAGGGAGCTCTACCAAACTCATTCTACGAGGCCAACATCACCCTGATTCCGAAACCAGACAAAGACACCGCAAAGAAAGGAAACTACAGACCAATATCTCTGATGAACCTAGGTGCAAAAATCCTCAATAAAATTCTGGCGAATCGGATACAAAGGCACATCAAAAAAATTGTGCACCATGATCAAGTAGGATTCATCCCTGGGATGAAAGGATGGTTCAATATACGGAAATCAATAAATGTTATTCACCACTTCAATAGACTTAAAGATAAGAACCATATGATCATCTCGATAGATGCAGAAAAAGCATTCGACAAAGTACAGCATCCCTTTATGTTCAAAACATTAGAAAAACTAGGGATAACAGGAACTTACCTCGATATTGTAAAAGCTATCGATGCTAAGCCTCAGGCTAGCATCATTCTGAATGGAGAAAAATTGAAGGAATTCCCTCTAAAATCTGGAACAAGACAGGGATGCCCCCTATCACCACTTCTATTCAATATAGTTCTCAAAACACTGGCCAGAGCAATTAGACAGATGAAAGAAATTAAAGGCATAAAAATAGGAAAAGAAGAACTTAAATTATCACTATTTGCGGATGACATGATTCTATACCTAGAAGACCCAAAAGGGTCTACAAAGAAACTACTAGAACTAATAAATGAATTCAGCAAAGTGGCAGGATATAAAATCAACACACATAAATCAAAGGCATTTCTGTATATCAGCGACAAAACTTCTGAAACGGAAATGAGGAAAAACACTCCATTCACAATATCCTCAAAAAAAATAAAATACTTGGGAATCAACCTATCAAAAGAGGTGAAAGACCTATACAATGAAAACTACAGAACCCTAAAGAGAGAAATAGAAGAGGATCTTAGAAGTTGGAAAAATATACCTTGTTCATGGATAGGCAGAACCAACATCATCAAAATGGCAATATTACCAAAAGTTCTCTATAGGTTTAATGCAATGCCAATCAAAATCCCAATGGCATTTCTTGTAGAAATAGATAAAGCAATCATGAAATTCATATGGAAAAATAAAAGACCCAGAATAGCAAAAACAATTCTAAGCAGGAAGTGTGAATCAGGTGGTATAGCGATACCATATTTCAAACTATATTATAGAGCAATAGTAATAAAAACAGCATGGTACTGGTACCAGAACAGGCGGGTGGACCAATGGTACAGAATAGAGGACACAGAGACTAATCCACAAAGCTACAACTATCTTATATTTGATAAAGGATCTAAAAACATGCAATGGAGAAAGGATAGCATCTTCAACAAATGGTGTTGGGAAAACTGGAAATCCATATGCAACAAAATGAAACTGAATCCCCTCCTCTCGCCATGCACAAAAGTCAACTCAAAGTGGATCAAGGAGCTAGATATCAAATCAGAGACTCTCCATCTGATAGAAGAAAAAGTTGGCTCCAATCTACATATAGTGGGGTCGGGCTCCAAATTCCTTAATAGGACACCCATAGCACAAGAGTTAATAACAAGAATCAACAAATGGGACTTTCTTAAACTGAAAAGTTTTTTTCTCAGCAAGAGAAACAATAAGAGAGGTAAATAGGGAGCCTACATCCTAGGAACAAATTTTTACTCTTCACACTTCAGATAGAGCCCTAATATCCAGAGTATACAAAGAATTCAAAAAATTAGACAATAAGAAAACAAATAACCCAATCAACAAATGGGCCAAGGACATGAACAAACACTTCACAGAGGAGGACATACAATCAATCAACAAGTACATGAAAAAATGCTAACCATCTCTAGCAGTCAAGGAAATGCAAATCAAAACCACCCTAAGATACCACCTCACCCCAGTAAGATTGGCAGCCATGATGAAGTCAAACAACAATGAGTGCTGGCGAGGATGTGGGGAAAAAGGTACTCTTGTACACTGCTGGTGGGACTGCAAACTGGTGCGGCTAATTTGGAAAGCAGTATGGAGATTCCTGGGAAAGCTGGGAATGGAACCACCATTTGACCCTGCTATTGCCCTTCTCGGACTATTCCCTAAAGACCTTAAAAGAGCACACTACAGGGATACTGCCACATCGATGTTCATAGCAGCACAATTCACAATTGCTAGACTGTGGAATCAACCCAGATGCCCTTCAATAGATGAATGGATAAAAAAATGTGGCATTTATACACCATGGAGTATTACTCAGCACTAAAAAATGACAAAATCATGGAATTTGCAGGGAAATGGATGGCACTAGAGCAGATTATGCTTAGTGAAGCTAGCCAATCCCTAAAAAACAAATACCAAATGTCTTCTTTGATATAATGAGAGCAACTAAGAACAGAACAGGGAGGAAGAGCAGGAAGAAAAGATTAACATTAAACAGAGACATGAGGTGGGAGGGAAAGGGAGAAAAAAAGGGAAATTGCATGGAAATGGAGGGAGACCCCTCATTGTTATACAAAATTACATATAAGAGGTTATGAGGGGAATGGGATAACAAACATGGAGGGAAATGAATTACAGTAGATGGGGTAGAGAGAGAAGATGGGAGGGGAGGGGAGGGGGGATAGTAGAGGATAGGAAAGGTAGCAGAATACAACAGACACTAATATGGCAGTATGTAAAAATGTGATGTGTAACCGATGTGATTCTGCAATCTGTATTTGGGGTAAAAATGGTAGTTCATAACCCACTTGATTCTAATGTATGAAATATGATATGTCAAGAGCTTTGTAATGTTGTGAACAACCAATAAAAAAAAAATAAACACTAACAAGCACTAAAAAAAAAAGTCTGGTTCCCAATGAGATAGTATTAAGTGGTGATAGAACCTTTGAAAGGCAGATGATTAGGTTATTGGTGATGCTGCCCTCAGAAGGGATTAATGTAGTTCTCACAGGAACCTAATAAGTTCCTGCAAAATCAGATTCTTAAAAAAAGTAAGCCTGATCCCTAAATACCTCTGTCTTCTTGTTTGTGTGCTCCCTCTCTTTTCCATGAGTTCCCACCTTGATGTCATCCACTGATGTGATTAAGTAAAGACAGACCTTACCAGAGGTCAAATTGATGGGGTCACCCAGTTTGAGACTTCTAGCGTCTACAGCTATGTGCTAAATAAACCTCTTTAGAAAGTATACAACCCCAGGCATTTTGTTATAGCAATGCAAAAAAGAAAAGAAATAGATACAGAGCTCATAGTATGTGACTGGTTATATAAACAAATTGCTAAATGTATGTTATGATAATGATTATCTACATCTTGGAGTGGACAGATCCTTAGAAATAGCCACATTTTTAACTACAGTGTGCCAAACAAATATAATCTGCATGTGTCATGATATATAAAAGGGAAACATCCAGTTCGTGGGCTAAAATTGCTCATTTTATAAGAATAAGCTAAGTCTCTATAATAATAAATTTGAAAGAGCTAGGCAATGAAACCTACTTTCTCTCTAACCTAAAAAACAAATGTCTGTCCAATATTGTGAAGGGGAATTATAGGGTGGATAGCATCAGTAGGAAAAACCATGCATGCTTTCTTTCAGTCACACATGTTGGTTATTCATAGGCTAGTGTCATGAGGTCTAAGTTGCATCTCATCTAGTCAATGGGATATTATTAGATATGAGAGCTCTGCAAATCTACAGCTGTTTGGCAAAGAAGTCCTCAATATTTTAATGTAAAATGTGAAGCACTGAAAACTATAGTCCTGGGGTGTAAGAGAACATATGGTGATGGTCAAAGTGCAGTTCTAGACAGCTTCCACTTGGCAGGGTACTGACCACGATTTGGCAAAGTTAGGAATCCTATGTCAGCTTGGTTTCATTATAATTTAGTATCAGTTTAAAACTTCCTATTCTACGGGGGGAAAAAACATGACGTGAATAATGAGGAAAGAAAGTAATGTTGTGCTACGGCCAAGAAAGGCCTAGGTACAAGAGCTCAGATCTGACAGCAGAGAACAGCTCACTGGGCTCAGGCAGGAGTTCATAACTTCAAGGCTGCCCTCAGCACTTGGAGAATATAAGGAGACAACAGTTCAGAAAGAAAAAAAATAAAGAATAAAAAAAAAGAACAGTGAGAAGAGATTTAATGAAAAAGCATTGTTCTAGCCATGGTGTCTTCTTGGATTTCCTGGATTTTACATGCAAATCTAATGTGAATGCTGAAGCTGGTTGGTGTAAACAGATGGATTTTTCTTTATGTAGTGATAAAGACTTTGAGACTTGTAGATGGCTACAGATCTAGTAGGAAACTGCTAAACTCTAATGTTCAAATACATTGAAATGGTTAGCAGAGATTACTTATCCAATCTAAGGAGCAAAGTGCCATCTTTAGCCTACCTGAACTTCATGTGCAATCTTATTTCTTTATTATCAGCGGAAAGTATCATCAGTGGAAGTAATCTTCTGAGAAATGGGGGAAGGATAATCACATCATACAGATCATCATATTCTGTGAGAGAATATATCAGTCAGCTTTCCACCTGTTCCCAGTAGTAACCCAACCACATTTGTAGTTTTGCCTCAGTGGACCATGTGCACAAACAGCCCATCAAGTTCACAAGTGAGAGAGAACTACTGAAGGAACTACTTATATTATCCAGCTCACTGTTGGAGTTTGGGGAAAAACATCTAAAGTACCTGCTTCCCACCTACCAAATATTAAAAATCAGATAGTAGTACTGGTAGAGGAATGCCAATAAAGGACCAAACATTCCTATCCAATTCCTATAGTCCTCCTTGTTATAACAGACATTTGGTATTGATGGGTTTGGAAATCAAAGTGTAAATCAAACTTCATCTGTTTAGGGGTTATAGAAAATACTGTCCTCCAGGCCTACATACCTTTCAATAATTCTTCAGACTGAAAACAAGCTAACATATTTAAATTATATTTTCATAAACAACTTAGTTTTTTTTAAAAAAAATACAGTAATTTAATTCAAACTTAATAATAAAAACAAAGATAAAACCCAACAATTAATAATCTAAATGGGGATTCTATCACATCTAGAGGCTAGATGTCACAGCCATGAGGCATCAGGGACCATGCTGCTTGATTCAATGCTTCAATTTTTAAATAAACTATTCATCAGCTAGATTTTTTATGTGAGTTCAAGCTTTTTAATACTTACATTTCTCCTCTCTTAATTGATCATAAGATCATAACTAATTTAAAATTATTTCTCTGTGATAAAATCATATTACTCTCAGAACAAATTATTAAAATCAATATATTTTGACTCTAAAAAAAAGCCTTGCCTGATAATAATTATCTCTGAAAAAAAAATAAACATTATGGACTTTTCCTAAGGAAGAAGCACAGCCATCAAAATCTAGCATTTTATACAAGAGACATGTTACAAAGGAGGATTTAAAAACCTGTAAATTTTATATGACCTTTTAATAACCTTAGACTTTGGTTGAAAATGCATAAATAATTTTTGCTCCCTAATGGTGGGCTAAGGATACAGCCCTTAAAAGACAAAGATTTATAACATGAAACCCTTTATAGCAAAGATAATTACTTTTACTGTTTTAGATGGGGGAATTAAAGCAAATAACACAAACAAAAAATTTTGGTTTCCTGAAACAGACCAAAAAATAAAACATTAAATACTTTTGTGGAGACTGCATTTTCAATGAGCAGTTGTTGCCCAGTTAGCACAGAAGCTTCTCAAGTTTCCAAAATTTTATTTCCTCTAATAACCCTCCCCACTTCAGGATCTTTCATGCTATTGAAAAATGAAGATAAAAAAGAGACAACGAAAGATGAAGAATCTTCATACCAAGAATTAATAGTTCCCAGGTATAGCCTAACAGGTAAATATGAGTTTATACCCTACCCTGTTGTTTACATCATTCTGGATGACTAATCACTTGACCAACATTTCAGTAAAGTTTGGAATGCAAAGTCCGGCAGCCTACATTCTAGTTCTGTCTCTGTCCTTTTAAGCAGGCTGTGAATCCTAGAGTAATGCTCTTTGACCACCATAGAATTAAATTAAATTAGAAAATAAATATTAACATGCTTTGAAATTGCAAAGCTCTGCAATCTATTACTCATATTATTACTTTCTATTATTCATCAGTAGCTCCAGAGACCAAATAAATATGAGAGACACAGTGTTTTCCTTTATAGTTTAGAATCTAAGCGGGAAGTAAAATATTAGCTACACACAACAGAAATAAAAAATAATCAATATAATCATAATCTAAGAATTTATAAAGACTTTGGAGCTGAGAACAAAATTAGGAAATGAGATACAGTAACAATTGTGATAAGGAATTAAAAATCTTTCCTATGAGATTTGGAAAGCATGTTAATATTGTCCCTTAGGGGTGCCATAATAATATATCATAGGTTATTTTAATATTGTGGTTTATAAATAACAGATATCTACTTCTTGCAGTTCTGGAGGCTGGGAATTTATAGATCAAGCAAGAGTCCAGCAGATTTGAGGTTTGATGAGGACCCATCTTCTAGTTCATGTGTTAGAGGGGTCAGAGATCATTATAAGTCTTTTTCACTCTTGTCTTTATTAATATGTTAAGGGTGATTGAACACAGGGATGTTTTACCACTGAACTATATCCACAGTTATTTTTAGTTTTTATTATTTTGAGACAGGGTCTTGCTAAGTCACTAAGTTTGGCCTTGAACATTTGATTATCTTGCCTAAGTCTCTCAAGTCACTGGGATTACAAGTGAAGGCCACTGAGCCTGGCTCTAAAGTCTCTTTCATGAGGACTCTAGATCCACTTAGGAAGCCTCCATCCTCAAGACAGAATCATCTCCACATAACTCCGACTCTTAATAACATCACCTTTGGGAGGCAGGATTTCATCATATGAATTGGAAGGAGTTGGATATTCATTTTATAGTTTCATGCTTCTCATGATTTTGCTTTTTAATCTCCTCTGTCAACCTTTCAACATGGGGCAGTGAGTAACATTTGTTTCTATACAGCTGCTTTTTATTTATTTAAAAAACACATAAAAATAAAGTATTTTAAAAATACTTATAAATATACTTACTATATACATACCAAACGTATAAATATACTTACTATACTTACTGTATACTTACTATACAGCTGCTTTTTATAGTATATCAAAATATTTTAAAAATATTTATTAAAAGCAGCTGTGTGTGGGGTGGTGGGGGAGAGGGGCTGGGGAATATCATGGATAGCTCTCTGTGACATATTCAAAGGCTAACTTCCTCTTAAGTGTTTCCTGTACCCGGAAAACCCAACATTGTACCTACCACAACTTTGTAAATATAGACACAATATACGTTAATAACAAGAGATATTTTAGGAAAAGGTTTTGTATTTTGTAAACTGTAAGAGATGGAAACTCATTTGACAAAGATAGTAGATTCAGCGGTGCTTCCTCTAGACCACATATATATCTTATTTTTAAAAACTCATTCTCTCATTCTCGATCCTCCGCAAGTGACTTCTTCTTAAGACTAGCAAGCTTCCATCTCCCTCCAGTGGAGGTTAAGAATGAATTGTCAAAAGCTTAGAAGTTAGAATAAAGTCAGAAAGATGGACAGATGACAGTTGCTGTAGTGTTGAAGGATGTGCCCAGCCCAGAAGCAGTCAGCCAAAAGATGATGACTCCACTTCTTCTGCTGGCCAAGCCACTGCCCCCATGCAGGGCTGACCCTGACATGAAGAAGGACACCTTGTGCCAGCCAGCACATCGTGCTTAATGACCTGTGGCATTGTCAGAACCCCAAGAAAATAATGCATGTGGTCAGTCCATAAAAGAAGTTAAAAAGCCTACATTTGGGCAGGAGGCCCAGAGAGGTGAATTTGAGAAGGCTCTGGGGAAATAGTGCCTCCTTGTGGAGTCTCTGTGAGCAGTGCTTGCTGGTCAGAGAACTATTCCTCAAAACTGCTGGGTACCTTTACTCTCACTCTTTATTATATTTTTAATTATTACTTAATAATAATCAATAATAAGAAATATTATTTGTATTAATTTTTACTATTTTTTCAAAGTATTAGACTAGACAGGATTAGAAATCAAACAAAAAGCCATCCTGTACAATGCAGGGCATAAGTGACGTTTCAAACCTCATTTGTATCAAGTTATTCCTCTTCCCCACAGTTGCATGGGAATAGAGGAAATATGAGGTGCTTTAGAAAGCAGACCAAAAGATTCTCCCAGCCATAATAAAAGGCAGAACCTTGACAGTGCAACTGAGATACAGAACACTAAGCAGAGCATAAATATCGGTCTAATGAATTAAAAAGAAAAAGGAGAAAAGAAAAATTAAGACATCTATGATTATAATCTGGGAGATCAGGAAAAGACTATGTAATAAAAAAGTCATTATTTTATATAGAACAAAATGTACCTAATATAAGGTCCCTTTAAATTCAGAGAATTTATTACAAAATTCCTGCAGTTTATTGTTTTGTGTGTGTGTGTGTGTGTGTGTGTGTGTGTGTGTAGACATTTTTCAAGAATTTAGTTACAATCATGGTTACTTTTTGGATTGAAAATAGTTAACTAGAGATTATTCCTAGTTGCTCTCTTTCCCCACCCCTCCAAAAAGAATCTCTAGCCATTTCTCCTTCCTTCCCTAAATTAAAGGATAAAAAAAATGATGCCTTGTGGAGAACTGGTAGTTACATAATTAAAAAATCTGGGGCAGAAAATGGAAAGAAACTACTCAGAGCTGACAGAAGAATATGTTTTCTGAGGAGGTCTGGTCTCTAATGCAGGTAGAAGAAGGGAATTTTATTAGTGGTTGGAAACAGTTCACATAAGACAAACAAGGAAAGACTTTGGGCCATCTGACATACTTCTTGTTTCTTGGATTTCATTCCTTTGAAGTAACTTTTGATTTTTGGACTCAATAACACTGCTTTCAGATTGAACCAGTGGACCTAAGATTTATAAGAGTAATTTTTGCATATGGAGTAGAGCATTTTACATCTTCTATAACTAAATAATTTTATCTGATTATAAGATCTCAATAATGAAGAGTTTTACTACATTGTGTATTTTATTAATGTTACCCGAGAATAATAAATTGGCTCATCAAAGTTAAAAGAAATAAATTATTTGTACTTCACTATACATTGTTATGAGTATTTAAGATGTACTATCTATCACCTTCAACCTGACCTTGACTGTAATTTTGCTTACATCAGACTTTATAAGTATAAAAGGAAAAAGTCTTTACTGTTCACTGTGACACACTGGGATGTGCACTGCAAAGCCTCCCAGCACCCTGCCACTCAGTGCTTTGTACCCAACCAGTGGAAGTCCCTGTAGAGCAAGTAATGCTGCCTGCTTAACAAATAAACAGCTGGATATTCACTGTGAGCTTTGCAGTCTCTGATAGGAGAAATGCTTACTTTTAGAACAGTTTTTTGTGATGGAAAGAATACTACCTCAGAGTGCAGGCAAGCCAAAAAGTTAGGAAAAAAAGAGGTGACACCAAGGATAATGTCAAGAATGGCCCCAAGGGCAGTCAGAAGGGTATTTTAGTAATTCAGGTAGCATGGGGAAAGATGGAACAATAATGGAGTTTGGATGAATGGAATAGACTAGACAGGGAAGCTCACAGAAATCTGGTACATAAAGAATAGAAAGGAACTAATGATTACAAAGAGAGAGCTTGGAAAAAAATTTAAGAAATGCAAATTTTATATTCTGGGAAATGAAAATGGTGGCCCCACCCACAGTTAATTTTTTTTTAAATTAGAAGACTCATACCACACACTTCCTTTTTGTTGTTTCATATGTAAGTATCTAAAAGGAGGAAATCCTATAAAATTATGCAAGACTTTGTCTAAATAGAAATGACTTATAATTTAGGTTCCAAGTTTTAAAAGAGCAAATAATAGAACCACTAAAAATATTCACTATTGCATAAAGAAAAAAATTGATGGAACAATAGTGGTAGTCATGGTAACCTGCATGCCATCATCATGCTATGATTATATAATTCATTCCTATGAATAACACAATTATAGCCTAACATAACACAATATAGTCTTGCAACTAAGATACAAAAATTCACAAACTATTTAAATCAACAAGACCCACAGCTTCATACTATAAACTCTTATTCTGTATGTGAATAATTCATCTGTTCTTATGTATCCTCTTAATTTTATGATCACAATCCACATAAATAATAACTAAATTATTCATAGAATGCCAAAGTTTATATTCTTCTGAAAATACATAGGCAAATTCGAAAAGAAAAGAAAAGAAATTCATGCTTTCCTAAGTGAGTTAGACACTGTATAGACTCTTTGAATTATGAGATGAGTGTTAACTATACATCATTTAACTTCATTGATTCACTTTTCCTAATGCAGTACGTTTTAAAATTTCTAATCCAATATTTTGGGGTTATTCAGTTTATTATGTTTTCATATTAGACTGTAAGACTCATCTTTTTAGTCACTTGTTAAATAAAACATAAAAAATGATACTTGAAACTCCCTTTTCAAAATAACCACACAAAATTGTTCTTTCTGAGTCTGGCACTCAAAGATAGTCAAGGTACACTCTACCCGATGTTTAAACATAATTGACATGATGAATTAGCACCACAAAGGGATGAGTTTCACCCATATGACTCATAACTACAGAAAGAGGACACTATTTGTAAGTTAAACATCTGAATTCAACCTATGGGTCAGAAGCAGTCTAATGTAAGAGGCAGAAAGAGGCACTCAAAAGAGCACTTGGCTTTCATTCTGAGCATTTAAATACCATTTTGATTCTGGCACCCATTTTATTTCCTGGAAGTCACTTAACTTCTTTGAGCCTCAGTTTCTTCATCAATAAATTATAAGACTTGATGCTAATTCTTGGTACTAAAATTCTTATGATTTAAAGTAATTCCATATACTGGCTACATAGCTCTTAGATTTCTAGGAATTGCCTATAAAAGGTTTGCCAATATCTCCTCTCTGTCAATTTATCTCAGTTCTTAGGTATAGTGGGAAAGCTCCAGATCACAAATTATCCCACTGGGCATTTTGAACCTATCAGAATAAAGCATACTCTTCTGAAATATCTACACAATGGCAAAAAAAAAAAAAAATAACAAGGTAAAGGTGTTATTTCCATTTTCCATTCTAGTTTTTTTTAAGTTATACATAACTTTAGGATTCATTTTGACAAAATTATAAAAGCATGGAATATAATTTGTTCTAATACAGTCCCCAGTATTCTCATTTCCCTCACCTCTTCTTATCCCTCCCCCTTCCCTTCTCTATACTCTACTGATATTTTTGATATTTAATATTTACTTATAGTTTTTTTTTAAATCAGTAGCTTGTGGATATACATGATGATGAGATTCACGGTGCTATATTCATACAAGTACATAAGAAAATAAGGTCTGATTCATTCCACTCTTCTTTCCTTATCCCTTCCCTTCTCCTTCCTCTTCAGTGCCCTTCATCTAATCCACTGATCTTTCTTCTTTTTTTTTTTTTTATCCTCCATCCCTTTATTTTGGATTAGCTTTTGCATATCAGCAGAAACATTCAACCTTTGACTTTTGGGGACTGGCTTATTTCATTCAGCATGATAGTCTCCTATTTGACATCTCTAGCAATTAAGAACATAAGAAATAAAGCTATATTGAGATTTCATTTCACTATGGTCAGAATGGCAATTATCAAGAATACAATTGTGTATAACCCTGAGGCTCACCTTCCAATTCCATGCAATTTCCGAGCCTCAGGGTTATACACAATTACATATAAGAGGAAAGGAGGGGTAGGAGAAAAATTAGACAAGTGGAAGAAATGATTTATAGTAGAGGGGGTGGAGAGAGAGAAGGGGAGGGGAGGGGAGGGGAGGGGGGATAGTGGAGAATGGGATAGTCAGCAGAATACATCAGTCACTAGAAAGGCAATATGTAAATTAATGGAAATGTAACTGATGTGATACAGCAATCTGTATACGGGGTAAAAATGGAAGTTCATAACCCACTTGAAACAAACTGTGAAATATGGTATATTAAGAACTATGTAATGTTTTGAACAACCAACAATAAAAAAAAGAATGAATTTAAACTATTTTTCAAAAAAAAAAGAATACAAATAACAATAAATCTTGTTGAGAATGTGGGGGAAAAGGTACACTCATACATTATTAGTGGTACTACAAATTTGTGCAACTACTCCAGAAAGCAGTATGGAGATTCTTTGAAAAACTAGGAAAAGACACCATATTACCCAGCTGTCTCACTCTTCAATATATATGCAAGGGATTTAAAATAGCATAGGATACTGATGAAGCTACATCAATGTTTATAGCAGCACAATTCACAATACCCAAACAAACCATGTTATTTCAGTTTTCCACAGTCAAATCTATGTTAAATTTGCAGAGCCTTATTCCCATACTCCACTATGGCTCTTTCTTCTCTGAAGCACCATGTGACTACATTTCATATCTGAAGGAAGCTGATGAACCTCTGAATAAATCACACAGACACACATGTGCTATTACAGTCTCAGAAAACTTTTGAAGATAGAAAATTGCTACTATTACCATGAAAATGTAATGGAAACATCTTGTAGCACATCAGCTTACCTCTATGTGCTACATCTTGTAGCACATCAGCTTACCTCTATGGATTGGTAAGAATTTTGGTAAAAAAAAAAAAGCAGTGTGAAAACAAATGTGATTAGTAACTTTGTGTAATAACTGTGCCTCAACTCATCATTACAGTCTGCTTCAGAATTATACCAAATTCATTGGAGAATTGAGTTGACTTCTGAATCAGTGCAGATTCAAGCTGTGCTTATATCTAAGGCAGTTTGCACAGTCGGTTTTTAATAGTTATTGAATTCATTTGCCTCTACCTTTTTTATTATATTGTATCCAATAACATATTTGGCTCACTCTCATTTTTTTTCTAGTTGAATCGGTTATTTTTCATAGAGCCAGCTTGAAGGTATCCACTAACATGAAATTAAAAGACTACAGTGGATTTGGGTCCTGAATACCATACTAAAGCTTTTAAGTCTACAAAAGAGAGTGTCAATTAGAGGTTAAGAACATGGTGCTTGGAGGTAAAAACCATGGTGGTTATAACAAGGGATGCCATCTTTTGTACCATCATGTCTGTCATTTACAAAGTATTTACATTAAAGTGTCTCCACTCAATTGATTTATGTTATAAATAAATAAGATAATGTACAATGCATGTTAAATGCTTGAAATAGGACCCAGATATTCTAAGTGCTCAATAATAAGGAAACCAAGAGAAATGCAAAAACATTATTGTGGGAAAAATCATGAGTTATAGAATGTCAGATTCTGAATATAAATTTCTAAAATTTGAAAACAGTTGTTCAGAATTAATGTCAATAAACCATGTTTATTCTAGTTTAATCAATCACTAACATTATGGCCTTGTCTATAAATTACACTAAAAATATTTCATGTATTAGTTGCATAAAATTTAAATTGGGCTAATTATTTTCTTAGTATTAAGGGTTTTAGTTCCTTATATATTTTGGATATTAATCTTTAATAGATGTATAGTTTGAAAATATGTTCTTCTATTCTGTAGATTGTTTAATCACTGTGTTGGTTATTGCCTTTGATATACAGAAGTTCTTACTACTTTCATGTAATCCTGTTATTCAAATTTTCAATTGTTATAAGTGCTTTTGGGGTCATATACAGAGAATTACATATGTACTCTTTAAAATCCTAGCTTAGGATCAAAAAAGTCAGCTACTGTGCCTGGTGTCACAACAACCTCCTTATCCATAGAATCCCAGTTTGTATGTTATCTTTGAATAAAAAACTTTCATATTTCCTTTGTCTGCAAAAGCAATAGCTTATTTACAAACTGCTGGTTCTTTGCATCCATATAGAAATTATTTTATGATAATTTCCCATACCACTCATTCCATCTTTCTTGGAAATAGCTGAAAAAATAACTCATAAGAGTAGTGATGTGCTTTCTGGGGACACCAATTGCACTGTACATTCTATGTGAGAACTTGCAGAATCTCAGAGACGTAATTGCTCAAGGCTACAGTGAGTTGTAGCAGAATTCAGACCATCTGGGTTCCTGACTAGCCACCCTCATAACCTCCATCTCTTGCTGTTTCCTTCACATATAGAGATGAAAGTGGAAAATGCTTTATCCTTGCTGAATGTGAATTGATAATTGTGAGCTCTTCTAAGTATGAACTAAGTGGAATGGAGGAAGCAATTGTCTCCTTTCTTTCCTACTTTGGCGGTGTCTCTAGGATATGTGAGGTTCTGTTTCAGGGGTGCTTTTCTCTTTTTCTCCTTCCTTACAAGGAGTAGTTCAGAGTTAGATTTAAGGGAGTAGTTCACAGAGAGAATCTTCAGAGTACCCAAAGAACAAAACTGATCTGAGGGTCACTTAGAGTGTTCCAGGGACAAATAAATATAGAGTCTCATTTTCCGCTCACTTGCCAGTTACTTAGTTAACAGTAGAATTCAACCTGTACCTCAAACTTAGGTCTTTAACAAAACATATGATTGAGTTTCCATCTTCACTTTATATTAACCATACCATAACTATTCCAGAACCTTAGTAAATATTTGTTGAATGAATGAGGAAATGCTTTTGCACTGCAAGCTTTAGAAACAGAAACTCCTCTTCCAGTGACACAAACACATTCTAACTGAAGTGTTTTGTTGCTGTTTGGGTTTTTTGTTGCTGCTATTTATTTATTTATTTATCAAGTCTTTACTATTTGTTTTGGTGGGGCTAATAAAAAAACCAAATACCATACTTACTTTGTTACAAAAAATAGAAAAATGTGTAACTGATTTTAAACCTGACAAAATTATTTTATATCAATGAGGACCACATAAAATAACATAAAGTTATTTTATGTGGTCCTTATTGATACAAAAGGAATTTGAAGAATTAATTAACTTCTTAGTTAAGGAACTCAAGAACGTCATGGGAATTCTTGGGTACCTTGGTGGATGGTCATGCTGTAAAAGATTGAGGAGGAGAAAGGACTTGCCTGTGAACATGCCTGTATACAATGTATTTGTTTCAGATCACTTTATACTTGAGATACTTAAGGAACATTCAGGAATTTAATGGAAATGATATGCCTGAAAAGTGGGAACAGATTTTTTTGAACCTAGTTTTAGGAGTCTGTGGCATAGACTGTGACCATAAGTCATAATACTATACAAGAAGAAAATGATAAAATGAGGAGAGAGGATAACTTAAACTAGACCAGGGTGGTTCTGAGCAGACAAAATCAGGGCCAAGGGAAATCATAAATCGTGTACACAAAGGAAGAGAATGTGTCAGTAAGAAGCTCAGCTCAATAGTGCTCATGCTGAAGAGGACAAGGCAGATGAGACCACAAAGGACACACTGGACTCCACACATCAGAAGAGGAATTTTGTTGCTAAAACCTGATTCAGCAGAGTAGTGGACTGAACTGTGAATGGAAATTGAGTATGCAAGAAACCCAGTATGAGTTTTTTGTTTGTTTATTTGTTTGTTTTGTATTTTGCAACCTGGATGTTCACAGAGGAAGGGAAGACCAGTAAGTTTGAATGGATTCCTTTTAATGTTGCTTTTTATATGCCCCCCTCCCCTCAGAATGTAAAGGTTCATTTTGAATTTCATCAGGAAAAATGGAACCTGTTCTTGGGATCTATATAGGTTTATATACAAAGGAATATTATTCTGCCATAAAATCAGGAAATTCTACCATTTGCCACTACATGGATGAACCTTGAGATCCTTATGCTAAGTATGTACATCTGACAAAGGAATGATGCATGATGTCACTTAGGTATGCAATATAAAAAGTTGAACTCATACAGTCATAGTGAAATGGAGGTTATCAGTGACAGAGGAATGGGGGAAAGAGGAATATGTTGGTCAGAGTATACTAACTTTCAGCTTTAAGATGAATTAGTTCAGGAGACTTCACCAGCATGAGGTGACATGTGAACTTGATTGTGGCAATCATTCCACAAATTATATGTATGTGAAATCATCATGCTATACACCTTAAGATTATACATTTTTATTTGTTAATTATACCTATATAAAGCTGAAAAACTTATAAGCCTGATATATTAAAATAAGCAACTTACTTTTGTATTACCTTCTACAACCACTTGCTTAATAATGTACTATAGTTGAAGATGAAACAAAAATTACCCATAATTACAAATGTTTATCTTGCTTAATGGTAAAATAAATGTTAACAATACATTTTCCTTCAAGTCAAGCACATGCATATATTGTAGTATATAAAACTCTATTTCTGAAGACAAGAATATTTTGAGTTCAGATAACTTTAACCACTACCCAGAAAATGTATATATTTTGTTTGCTTCATGCATATCTAAAAATATCTTGAATTAAAGCAGAAACAGGGAAAGGATACTTAAGTAACCATTGCCACAAACCTGGTGTCCTTTTGGTCTCTTCAGCTGACAGCTACTTGAGTGTAGTAAATAGCCAAAATCATGTAAAAAGTCTTCTAGAACTTTTTTTCTTTCTTAGTAAATAATATATGTCTTACTCTTGCTCAAGGAAATGAGGAGAATATTGAACAAACAGGGGATTTCTCATTCATGCATTGAATAAAAAAGATATTTTACTGCTATACACTGGGATATGAAACAAAGAATCTGGATAGCAAATTTGAAAAGATGAGGCTTTGTAGAATA
This sequence comes from Spermophilus citellus, assembly GCF_964194105.1. Taxonomy (NCBI): domain Eukaryota; kingdom Metazoa; phylum Chordata; class Mammalia; order Rodentia; family Sciuridae; genus Spermophilus; species Spermophilus citellus. The sequence continues at coordinate 205,068,068 of NC_138184.1, forward strand.
TTAATATGTGCCTTAAAAAATCTGGAAATAAATGTTTTATTTCATAAGTGACTTGTCTGAATATACACAACCAAATTTGCCTTCTGCTTATCCCTTTTTAATTTTGTTGGATTGAATGTTAAAAATTAAATAAGCTTTTTTATGAAAAGGAAAAATATTTTGCTATGCTGATTCATTCATCCCCTGTTCTCCATAAAATGCTATTTTTAATTTTGAATATCTATTTATTTTATATTTAAGAAAAAATAGACAACTATATGAGGCATATGGAAACAAAAATGTTCATTGCATTTCATTTTTGTGTGCACTGAATGGAAGAATTCCTCACTGGAGGAAATAATAAGGCAGTACAAACTACAAAACATTCATGGAAACTTCTCTTTACACGTAAATTTTCTTTTGTTCATATACTTTCAAAAGTAGTTTATCAATCCAATGTAAAGGATTAATTTAAAAAATATGAAATTGTTAGGTTGTTTATGTTATATATAAATTTATGTTATATGTAAAATTGTTATATTATTTATGTTATTTTCCTCACTTTTAACATCCTCAATACATGGCATTTTAGATTAAAAAGATGCAATTTTATATACCACTGAAAAAGAATATTTTTACTAAGATTATGAAGTATATTTTTAATAAGAACTTTTAGCTAAATTATACTGCATTTAATTTTTTTCTGCAAGGAGCAATCTAGTATGATTCTATAAAAATAATCTGGTGGTCTCTAAAGCATAATTTTTTAGTTTGTTGAAAAATTGAATGATATCTCAGATTTCTCCATATCATGTTATTGTAATAATGTTTTCAAATCCTATGTATCAGGTTAAATAAACTAAGAACAAAAGAGCTAATAACGTTAGTTTATGGCTACATACTAATAGGAAATGATTGTTTCAGAAGTAAAATATAACTCACAAGTTTCCTACATTTTTCACTTAATGGTCAAATATATTTAGCAAAATCTTGGTAATCTTAGCATGAAAGCCTTTTTGCTCTATTTTACCCAGAAATATTTTCAGCTGGCAGAGTTAATGCAGGCTCATTATAGAGGCAAAGCACTGTGGCCATTAGGACTATGCTCTGAGCCCCTGCTTTTAGTCCAATTATCTCACATTGTAGGATGAGGAAAGGCATTGTCCTGCCCCCATTTACTCCCCACCCTAAGCTCCCTTGACATTTTTTATCTCTGTGAAATTATCATTGATTTATTTAGTGTTTCTCAAAATGAACATGATGAGGATCATTGGGAAGCTTCTTACAAAAAGATTCCCAACCCCTTCCTCCATGGATATAATTTATTAGATTTAGGGTAGATCACAGAAATCTACATTATAAAAGCAAAGCATTTAATCTGTAAACCATCTTAAGAGATCAGTAAACTTGGAAGTAACATCAACACCTCTGCTCTTCTTGTTTCTTGAGGATGATTTCTCACTTCACTGTGTTCCCAATCCATGGAATATTCTTTCATTCATTTCCATCTAACATTTTTCTCCCCATTTAAGCACATTCAGAACTGGCCAAGTATCTTTCCCCACTTTATTACGAATTCTTTGGGCTCAAGGTATCTTCCCCCAAAGTAATGGGACTTGTGAACAGGAAATGAGTAGAGGATTAAACAGTGCTTTATAGGTGGGATGAATTCTTAAAATAATAGGTGTTCAGAGCAGAAAGACTAGGGAAGAAGGAGGCTCTAAAGAAAGATGGGGCAGAACAGGGAGTGGGCAGGCAGAACAAAGCAGGTAGAAGCACCTAGGTGGTGGCTGGTAACCTTACATGCAGGGCATGGTGCCCTGGGCCAGGTGAAGCTAAAGATGATTAAGAGCAGTGATAGCCTGAAAAGAGTACGAGGGTATGTCCAACAACAACTGGCATTCAAGGCAGAGTATAAGACAATCTCAAAAAGCAAAAACAATTGCAGAGTTCTGAAAAGAGAGCACCAGTGTTTGAAGGCATTAGGATCAACTTAACGGTCTAATGGCATTTTAACTGAGTTCTGAAAGATGCATCAAATTTTGAAAGGTGGGATGGGACAGCAATATGTCTTGTCAGAGAAAATTAATTAACCAATAGCTGAATAAACCAATCTGTGAACAAATGAAACAGAACAAAGTTTAATCAGACAGATACAGCCTGTTTGTTTTTTTTTTTTTTTTCTGGATAAATGATTCTTTCAGGTTTCTAGGTGTCTCTTCCTGCTTATAGAATGACACTCTTAACTGCAGTACAGGTTTCCATGTCAAACAAATGTTTTATTCAAAGAATCTGTGCATATGCCACTTGTAAGCATTTTGAAGTATCATTATGATTAGAAAGAGAATGTCAATAAATATCTAAAAAACAATATTCAACAACCTTTAAACAAGTATTCTGTAATTCTTTCATAAAAAGTAAGGGCAGGTGGAAAAAAGAAAGCTAGTAGTTGAAATAATACTCCACACCTTCTTTAAACATGTTATAATTTAGCCAGGTGTAATGGTGCACACCTGTAACTCCAGCAGCTCAGAAGACTGAGGTAAGAGCATCAGAATGTCAAAGCCACCCTCAGCAACTTAGTGAGTCCCTCAGCAACTTAGTGAGGCCCTGTTTAAAAATTAAAAATAAAAAGTGCTAGGGATGTGGCTCAGTGGTTAAGTGCCTTTGGATTCAATCCCTGGTACCAAAAAAAAAAAGTTATAATTACATTTTGAAGTCCTAAATGAGGCAGAGTTAAGAGAATAAGACTTGTGAAACAAGAGTAGTTTTGAAATTCAAGTTCATCTCTTATTAACTGGATATAGGGATAACCACAAAATAAGGTGACCACTTTAAATAAATTACTTGGGATAGAACTATTTTTTAAAAAGTATTGACAGTTGATTCCCTTTGGTGATCCTTAAGGGACCTTCAAAATCTAAATCCAGTGCTGTGTGAAACAGCAATTTTGTTAATAGTTTAGGACAGCGGGCGCCAATTGACACTTTGGGCTTTCCAAATGTGTATCAGTAAAACAAATATCTTTAGAACACTGTCCAGAACATTTCTGAAAAAAATTTCCATTTTGTATGCTACAGCATGCCAGTTTACACCCCTCCCCTCAGGTGCACACCTTTGACCATGCCCATCTGTTGAGTCAGATGGAATGAAATTCCAGATATGGACCTCTTCCAACCTACATGTTGTGACAGTTAGGACTTCAGTCCTAGCTCAATCACAATCCTTTGTGTTTTAAATATCACAAGATTTTTTAAAAATTATTAAGCCTAATAACATATTTTTGAAACTTAACAGGCTATTCTTGATTCATTGTTTGCTATCCCACTTTATATGTGTTTTGTTTACTTAATAATAAAAGCACAACATGATTATCCAGGTAAGCATGGCAAAATAAAAGTTAATAACTTATTTTAAAAAATACAGTTGAGGATGATAGACAACTGCAAACTTGTTTACTAAAATGTATCAGAGGGATACTCCAACCATATCAAATGAGGAAAAATTGTGATTGAAAGCCATTAAATAAGAACAACATATGAGAAGTACAGTGGAGAGGTCTAGTAGAAATTAATGCAACATTCTTCTCCAAGAATAAAATGTTAAACTTTATATGGTATAATTTCTTTACACAGAAATATACAATGTAAGGTCACTATTTTTATGCAGAAAATAAAAAAAGATGCTACAAGATACTTTTTCATATATACAATTTTCAATTAGACTTTCCCTATTTACTTACTATTAATACCATACTAGTATGGTTTATTCATAAACAATGAATAAACTAATATTGATGTACGTATTATCTATGGAAGTTCATACTTTATACTGAAGATTTCCTTAGGTATTACTTCAGTCAGTGTTAGTTCTGGGATCCCAAGGAGAATACCATACTACATTAAGTTGTCATGGCTCCTTTGGTACTCTAAGTTGTGACAATTTCTCAAACTCTTCTTGTTTTTGATGAACTTGATGGTTTTGAGTACGGGTCATATATTTTGCAGAATGTCTCTCAATACAGAATTTGTTTTCACAATTAGGCTGGGGTGTATGGAGTTTGGTAAAGAAGACACCAGACATAAAGTGCTATTCTCACTGTATCACAACAAAGGAAAATCTGACCAATACGATATATCCTTGTTAAACTTTGTCAGCAGAGAGACCCTAGGAAAATTCATAAACAATGTTTATGAATTAAACTTTCTCACCTAGGTGGGGTGATGTTTGCCAGGTTTCTCCATTGTAAATTACTCCTTTCCCCCTGCTTTTGCACTATACTCTTTGGAAGGAAAGCACTAAATACAGCTCACACTTAAAGAATTAGGAATTATGCTCCCCCATCTTGAGGGCTGAATAGCTACATTTTTTTTTTGAGATTCTACTATACATGAGATTTATATTACATCTTTGGCCATTAAGGAGGTATCTTGGTTCATTCCTGGGTCTCTTGGACAAAATTTCAACATTGGGGTATTTTTTTTAGCACTTCTTTGCTTTCTGGCACAATAAATATGTCCCAGGTTCATCTTGTGTATTTCCTACCCTAGCCCCAGAATCAGATAGTTCTTTTACTGGAAAGGGGCATTATAAACCAGGAAATGGAACCTAAGTGTGAGCATTGCAACTGGGGGATGTCATTTTTCCTAGGGTATCTCTGCTGACAAAGCAAAAAAAAAAAAAAAAATATATATATATATATATATATATATATATATATATATATATCTGTGTGTATGTGTGTCTATAAATACTTTTATAAGTATCAATCTGTATTTGTGTTAAAATGAACATGTATTGCATATTTATCATCTCCCACTCCAACAGTAAGAATCCTGCTTTCCTAAATTTGCCACCCAATAATTCTTCAAATTCCTACAGATTTACTTTTAGAAATTTAAAGCAAAATCTTGTTATTTTTGGATTTTTTGTCATGCATAAATAGCACGTAACTTAGCACTTAAAAATTAAATAGATATATCTTTTATTTATATATAGATATATCTTTTTTATTTATATATAGATATATCTTTTTTATTTATATATGACAGTGGAATGCATTACAATTCTTATTACACATATATAGCACATTTTTTTCATATCTCTGGTTGTATATAAGTATATTCACACCAATTTGTGTCTTTATACATGTACTTTGGATAATAATGATCATCACATTCCACCATTATTTATCAACCCATGCCCGCTCTCATCCCCTCCAACCCCTCTGCCCTATCTAGAGTTTGTCTATTCCTCCCGTGCTCCCGCTCCCTATTCCAAATATGAATCAGCTTCCTTATATCAAAGAAAACATTTAGTATTCTGTTTTCTGGGATTGGTTAATTTCACTTAGAATTATCTTCTCTAAATCCATCCATTTACTTGAAAATGCCATAATTTTATTTTATTGCTGAGTAATATTCCATTGTGTATAGATGCCACATTTTTTTAATCCATTCATCTATTGAAGGGCATCTAGATTGGTTCCACACTTTAGATATTATGAATTGTGCTGCTATAAATATTGATGTGGCTGTGCAAAAGAAACAACCTGTGAGGTAAATAGAGACCCTACATCTTAGGAGCAGATCTTTACCCCTCACACATCAGATAGAGCACTAATCACTAGTGTATATAAAGAACTCAAAAAGCTAAGCACCAAAAAACCAAAATATCTAATCAATAAATGGGCCAAGGACCTGAACAGACACTTCTCAGAAGATGATATGCAATCAATCAACAATATTTGAAAATATGTTCATTATCACTAGCAATTAAAGAAATGCAAATCAAAACCACTCTAAGATTTCATCTCACTCCAGTCAGAATGGCAGCTATTATGTTGACAAACAAAAATAAGTGTTGGCAAGGATGTGGGGAAAAAGGCACACTAATACACTGCTGATGGGACTGCAAATTGGTGCAGCCAATGTGGAAACTATTATGGAGATTTCTTGGAAAATTGGGAATGGCACCACCATTTGACAAGGCTATCACTCTCTTTGGTCTATACCCAAAGGACTTAAATAGATATATCTTAATTTTTTCATATCCTTTTAACCAGCAACGCATGTCTTATAAACCAAGCTAAGTCTTGCTTTTAGGTCTGTTTTTATTATTTAGTTATATAACCGGTAGGTAATTTCAAAGTAGGTATATTCCAAATGTTTGCTTCTCAGTCATTTGAAACTTATGACTTTTGTTTTAATTGAAGTAACTTTATAAATAGTGTTCAGGTTGGCCAGGTTTGCCCACAAACCTATTTAACCCAGATTTTGTTGTAATGGTGTTTATTTGCAATAAAAATAATAGAAAGTAATATTAGAAAACAAAAGGGAAACATTAAAACACATAAGAAATAGTGTTTTGTTAATCTTACATGTAGATGCTTAGGCAAACATGGAAGGGTTGACAGTAAGAAATCTGCAGAATGCAGAGGAAAGGTCTGTGAAAGGCTGAACCAGTTCCTTCTGACATTGCCAGAACAATCATCATATAATGGAGGGTAGATTTTAATGAATCTTGACAGGAAAGGTGAAGTTCATTGTGATGGGCTTCAAATGCTATGCTAACTAAGATGATTGACGTTAAGTTTAGGGGAATGGGAAGCTATTGATGAACTGTATGCAAAGGCATAGCTTCATCTGACTTGTGCTTTAAAAAGGTTACTCTGATGACAGTTTAGATGATGGATAGGAAATTGAGGAGAATGAAGGCAGGAACAATCGGGAAAATAACTGAAATAGTGAAAAATAAAAATAAAAACTTTAAGTCAATCGACCAATTGTCTTGAAAAAGTATAAGAAAGGTCGGAGATGGAAAATGTTAAAGAAAGAGACACTTCTTTCCTCTCAGCAACTAGCTCTGTTACATGGGTGAGGGAGGGATTAATTTCTATGATTTTTTCTGTTAGTGGTGTGAGGGACATTGAGGTTAAATGAACATTTATTGGTGTCATAAGTCAAAAAAGAGAATATGGTAGTAAGAGTTGTTTTGGGAAAAGGTAGTAATTATTTTGATAGCTTGATTTCTATCTGAAACAGTCTTATCTTTCAGTTTCAATTAAGAAATTCTTACACTAGTTGATAGCAGAAGTGATTTGCTAAGATACCTGGCAGAAGTTGGAAAGATAGAGTTATTTCAGAGAGCTCACATGTATTTATAGGAAAAGATTATCAAAGACGTACTTTCACAGCTTTGAGAAATGCCAAATGAGAGAAAATGAAAAATGTACTGGATGTCCCTAAGAGGAAATAAAGGATGTGGGACAAAGACCTAAAGAGTCACAAAACTAGATTCCAGCCAGGAATTGACATCATCAGTCCAGCTGGAGTTGGGTATGCTTGGGGTTTGGGGAAATAATGGCCTAGGGGAAAAAAATGTGTGAGGCGTTATTTATTTGTGGAGACCAATCTCCATGGGGCACATGTTTTTATGATAGTGGAAAACAAAATAATTCATTTTATTTAGGATTTCAACTCATAAGTGTTTCCTAGAGTTACCCTTGGGGTGTAGTTTGATAAACTTGCTAGTTAGTTGGTGCATCTATTAAATGCTGTATGACTGTATGATTTATGTGTGATTTATATTTCATGATTATTTATAATTTTCTTTTTTCATAAGATAAGTTCAGTTCTAACAAATTACTTTTTTCATCCTGTCCCATCTATTTTCCCACTTGCAAATCAAAGAGCCTGTCTTCAATGATATCTCTATCCTCCCTTTTTCATGCATTCTCCTGTTTACCACACCAGTGTGTATAGGAAGAACAGACAATGGCAATAGATGTGCAAGCAGTATACTGGAACCTCTTGAACTATAGTTATCACTTAGTACTCATTTTCCTTCCAGGAAACAAAACAAAGCCAATGACATTATCAATAACAAAATAAAACAATCTAGCCCAGACCAACGAATGTTTCTTCATGTGTGTTAATGTATTCCAATCCTGGAAGTTGGCATATAGCTTGGAATCAATTTTTATGCTTGGTTTCTTCTGTATGCAAAATGAATCCACAGGAAATGTATGAATAAGTTGTTTTTATAAGATTCTCAAATGTGACATGATAAAGAAAGTAATGAATATTATTTTAAAATTATATTTAAAACAAAGGAAAAAAGACACTTAATATCTATTTTTAAGAAATTGTAGCATCAAATACGTAATGAACCAATAAAGTAGGGAAGACCTTCAAATAGTATCACTATTACTAAAGGATGGTGTTAAAGACAGTAAAGCTTATAGGAAAGGTACCAGAAATGTAGATTTGAGTGAGAAAAAATCTGAACAAATATAAGATCATCATCTGAATTGAAGATTTTAATTAATGAAAATTGACTCAAGTAGGCAAAGACTACATTATTTCAAAAATATCCAAGTGAAAAACTCAACATTGAGTTCATCATTTTGGACCTTCTAGTTCAATTAATATTTTCAGCTTTTAAAGTCAAACATATTTATACAGATGCTTTTGAGGTCATTTAGATACAGTGAACAAAAAAGATGATGAAAAAGGCATTGATTCCTTAACTTATTCAAATTTAATGAGTTCCTAATCTGCTATAAGAACTGAGACATTCTCAAGATAATAAAACAAGTGAACAACCTAATGGAAGAGACAAATGTGAACACAGAGTACAATACAACGTGCTTCAATGTCTAGTGTTAGGGAAATTTTGTGAACACATACCCTACCTCACTGTTCCTGGAAAAATAGAATTGTCTTTAATATAATTCTTGAAGGATAAATAGGAGTTTTCAGAGATATAAAGATAAGCAGGGGTTCTACATATAATTGAGAACATGAGTGATGATTTGGAGGCCTAAGAATTTGTTTGAGTAGACATCATGAGAAAATTAGTAAACCCCATTCCTAGATATGAATGAGATATAGTGGCAGAGAGTAAGAATGAAAATCATTAAAACGCATAAAAATGTTTAATTTGGGGGGAGGGATGAATTGTGCAAGATCCTGAACACCACTTGAACACCAAATTAAGATTTTACTTTTTGTCTTGAAGGAGTAAAATTGATTTTATATAAAATGACTTAATGCACAGGATAATCTTTTTTTTTGTAGGGAAACTGTACCAAGTATATGAAAAAAATACACTAAATTCAGAGAAAAGTATAGGGGAAAAAAGAAAGATTTACAAAACTTAGAAATTACTCAACTGGAGACAGTGACTATTGCCTGAGGCTGGGTCAGTAGGGATAAAGGCAGTCAGGTATTCCTAGTGCTCAAAGCTACTTGGGGTCCATCTTTCTGGGTTAAAAATTACTCACAATTTATCTGTTGAGGCTTATGTTAGACCAATGAACTTAAATGGGATGCAAAATGTTGCCTATTTTTAACAATAGTAATGCTTTGCTGACAAATTGTGATACATGAAAATATATATGGAGACCCCCCGAGGTTGTCAAAAACAAAAACAAAGGGGCATTGTGGAGGCTGAGATCAACAATGTGCCTCTCATGCTTCATCAACGCTTGTTTTCATGTTGCCTTTGATTTTACACAGAGAGACTCTGTTTAAGATTTGGATAAAGAAATATTTCCATGGTTAAAAAACAAAATCAAAATGTAAAGATGCACAAGTTCCATATGTTCAAGAGCAGGTTTTTAAAAAGTTTATTTTATATATAATTCCCAAAGGATTCTTCATCTTATGAGATTTTTTATGATCTAAATTAGCTTTATGAAATATTTCCACATTGTCCTAAATTTGTTCATTTTGCCATGAAAATTTTTTCATGAACCAGCACAGGTATGTGGGCAACCTTTAGAAACTATAGCTTTAGGAAAAGGAAAAGCACACAGTGCTCCCCTCTGTCCACTAATGTGCTATTATGATTATGTCCCCAAAGTATAGATCAGATATTGAGATTATGCTGCCTTTTAACATGGAGAAGATTTCAGGAATGTTTTCTGGAAACAGACTTTCAAGATTTAAGCCCTAACACTGCAATTAATACCAGAATTAATTCTGTGCAAATTAATTGATCTCTCAGTACTTCAGTTGTCCTACCTATAAATATGGGTAATATTTGTGTATTTTATTTAGTGTACCATGTGGGTTGAATGAGCTTATATATACAAAATATTTGTAGCAGTATCTTTCTATGGCACCATTGATATTATTATTAATTTTATGGTAAACCTTGGGTCTAGTGAAAAAATTTGAGCTAGCTTTTTAGACTTTCTTCATGAATATATGCTAGATTATTCTATCTGGCATGATGCTATTTATTTATTGTTTTTCTCTCCAGACTATGAAGTATGTTTCTTAAGAGTAGGGAGTTTCACCTGTGTTGTTTATTGTGGTAACTCCATCATTTAAGAGGGTACTTGAAAAATAATAGGAGCTCAATAAATATTTGTTGAAAAAATGAATAAATTCTTATTTCACTGAACTGGAGTTAATTTAAGTTCCCTTCATATGCTGATGCTTTGATATTTACTGAGCTAAAAGGCAACCCCTAAAATACCAAATAGAAGCAAGGAAAATAGAAAACCTATTTATTTTCTCAATGGTGAGAGCAGGTACAGTTTTAGACTCATGTAGCATTTTGGGGGCCGGGTAAAGTTTTGTCCAATTTACTCTGACAAGACTGTTTGGAATAGATTTAGTGTCCTTTCTACTGCGCACAGACACAAGATAAATTTGAAACTTTGTTCTACTTTCTGTAGCCTTGTCCATTAACAAATTAGACACGTCTGTTCATGTGCCAGAAAAAGGGAATATTCTATCTAAATTTCCTAATTGTTGCTTAAAGAGTTTAACGGTGTGTGCGTGTGTGTATGTGTGTGTGTGTAGAAGAGGAGACAAAATATGGTAAGACTTCACTTCACTACTAAGCCTAAGGTCGGATGCAATAAATTTATTGTATACAAGAAGAAAATCTCTTTACCCCGGGTGTCCAACCAGGCTTAGTTGAGTTGATTAGAAATAAGAGTAGATAGTGAAATAATTCAGAAAAAGGAGATACTGATTCATATGATCAGGGACATGATGATACTCCTAGACACTGAAAATAAATCACAAAGTCTAGAGATAGAGAAGCTAGAGACATGTTCAGAGAGAGTGTGCTGTAGAAATTCACATACATAGAGGAAAATTCAGGACAAAACTGGAGGAATTTTTGAAAAGTGGATGTTGTGGTTTAGATATTAGGTGTTCTCCAAAAGCTCATGTATGAGACAATGCAAGGTGAGGTGAAATGACTGGGTCATGAGAGGTTATGAGAGTTTTAACCTAATCAGTGCATTAATTCACTGATAGGGATTAACTGGGTGGTGTTTATAGGCAGGTAGGGTGTGGCTGGAGGTGGGTCATTGGGGCATGGCTTTGGGATATAAATATTTTGTTCTTGGCCAGCTGAGTTTTCTCTCTGCTTCCTGGTAGCCATGTCCTGAACCACTTTCCTCCACCACATTCTTCAGCCAGGATGTTCTGTCTCATCTCAGGCCCCATGGAATGGAATGAGGTATCTATGGATTCAGACTTCTGAAACCATGAAACCCAAATAAACTTTTCCTCCTTAAAATTGTTCTTGTCAGGTCTGACTAAAACAGTATGGTTGTGCACAGTGTGGTGGAGTACCATTTTCCTGGCTCTTTAAGAGTCTGGTAAAATGGATTGCTAAAGATTTAAAAATTCTTATTGACCTATTATCTATGGAGAGGAGCCCCTTGCAGGCAGAGAATTATGTAACAGCAAGATGACTACTTTTTGCTCATGTTGCCCATGATCAATTTACATTGAAATTCTATTTCAAAATAGAATTATGTTGTTGTAACATCAACAACAACAACAACAAAAATATTTAGGGACAGAAGCTTTTGATGGGAAAACAGAAAGTCTATGAGTTTTAGGCCTATTTTAATTTTCTGTTCTTTGAGAACTTTAGTAAATTACTAACCTAAATTTTCTCTAACAATTGCTCAATTTGGGGAGTTAGGTATTTGGGATCAAATTCATTGCAAATATCATGAAATAATTTAATTTCACCTGTGTGTTTTAATTTGTTAAAGGTATAGTAAACAACCTCCAATCACCTTTACACAGACTATTAAATAGCTTCTATATAAGTGGGGAGAAACTTTATTATAACCCTGGCATTCAACTTTACATACATTCACCCTGCCATCTATTTAAAATATCTCTAGAACTGAGTGCATGAGATAGGAGGCAGCTGAATAAAAAAAAAAAATTAATGGGGAAGCATTAACAGATGATGAAAGAAGTGAATCACTCAAACATGAAGACATTAACTCAAGCACGGAGAAAATTAAGTGTGAGATAGTATTATTTATGATAAAATTCATGTAAAATGAAGACTCAATGAGGTAAAACTGATTTTGTGAAGAGATTATAATAGCATAAGAAAATACTTGTGTAATCTTAAGTGAATAAATCAGTCTATATGTAAATACATATATATTATATGATAAAAACTATGAAAAATCTGCTTTAGAAAATAAGTCTAATATACATGCATAAATATTATACTGACAGTAAATGCTTTTGGTAGAGAGCTTATATTATCTTGTATTCTTTCAAATTTTCTACTTTTTCTCTTTTGCTCTGAATAAACACTAATGAGTTTTACAATGTGAATAAAAGCAGAGAAATGTTTTTAGTATGAAAAAAAGTAAAGTCTTCTTCCAATAATGTCATTAGTTTTTTCAAAACCATCTACTGAAACCCTGTATTTAGGTTAATGTATTACATAAATGTTTTGGAATGTATATGAATTTTCTTATGTATGAAATAAGCAAATGCTTACTTTTGGTTGTTTTGTTAGATATCCCCTTTTGGGGGGAATTATATGGAAAGTGTTGTAGGAATAATTGAGAGAGGATAATAATTCTGCCATATTTTAGTACAAATAGGAACAACTATTTTTGGATCACTGAACTTTTTCTTTGTTCATTAAATTATGAAGGCCAAGTACCTAATAAATAAGATTTTTTATTTCACTGAATTTAGTCTTTTTCTTCCAGAACATTTTTGTTTTTACCAAATATCTACCTGGTCTAATTTTCACTTTTAGAATGGTAATCTGATCCTTAATAATTTTATAAGGCATAAATATAACTTGGCTGAAAGTTTTTCACCTTCAACATTCTTAGAGGGTGATTCAAATATCTTTAGACTAACAAGTTAATAAATTTATACAGAGACAATATGTTACTTTTTTCATATTTTCTTTCTAATAGTTACAAAAATACTTAGAAAAAATAAAAGCAATTTGTTTCTTGTATTTTGAAAGTATAGGAATCAAATGCCAGATTTCATAATGGAAAAATTACATATGTAAAGAATTCCAAAATGACTTAAGATTTTAAGCTAGTATTTTATAAGTAGTTTATGTATTTTCTTATGTTGTGCTGTCTTCTTTAATAAAAGATGTGGGTTTATAATAGCACTTTCAATTCAATACAACAAAAATTATACTTGTTTTCATAATAAAAGATATTTTTAAAGTATAAAGATTATTTTGTCACTGGAATAATTGCCTTAAAAGTTTCTGTGAACTCAGAGAAATGTGATTATGGTTATTATGAATGAAGAAGTTATATAAGCCCCAAGGATTAGGTTCCTGATTTTAAAAGAAATTGTTTTAGGCAGAATTCTAAAAGTACCCTACCAAGATTCTGTGTCTCAATCCCTAGGTCTTCAAATATGATTAGATAAGGCACCTTGATTGCTTCAGTTTGGATCTAGAATGTCTGTATGGTAAAGGCTTGTTCCCAGTTGGCATTATTGGGAGATATTGAAACATTTAAGAGATAAGGCCTTTTGGGAGGTGTTAAGGTAATGTGTGTGGGAAGAGTGCGCTTGAAGAGGACAGACCTTCTCTTTTATTTTTTTTCATGTCCAGGCCATGTCATGAATGGTTTTGCTGCCACCATTATATAATGCCACAAGTCCAATGCAATGGGTCTAACCAACCATGGGTTTAACAATGAAAACCATCAGCTAAAATAAGTTGATTATCTCAAGTATTCGTTCTTAATGGCAGGAAGATGAGTAACACATTGATTTCTTGCTATCTTATTGGTAAAATGGATAATACATATATAATCATGGTTACTTATCAATTGACTTTTTCTTAATGAAAAAGGACATTATCCAGGTGTGACTAATATAATCACAGAATCAATTTTAAAAACAGTTTTCTCCCCCAAAGAACTTAGAAATCCTTCTCCAGAGTTTCTACAAAAGAGACCAGCCTTGTAAGACCCTAAGCAGAGAAATTAGTTGAGCTCACCCGGATTTCTGATCTACAGAACTGAGATAATAGTTGGGTGTTATTTTAAACTGCTAAACATGAGCTGTTTGGTGAGCAATCATAGGAAAGTAATACAGATGTGTAGATTTTTTTAAAGTCTGCATAGAACCCAAGTAAGTGCATGACTCTCTTCTTACTTAGTCCATGGTTCAAGAGGAAATATGGTAGGAGGAGTTGACAGAGAAGATTAGGACTTTTAGAGATCACTATAAAGAGAGTCAGGCTAATGGTGGTATCTACATAATGAACTTAGTTACCAGGAAGATTCTCTCTCAGAGGATCTCTAAGTCAGTGTGAGGGTTGCATACTACACAAGGGACAACATAGAGGGAAGCATCATTCACATTGCAGATCTACACCTTTATTAGAACAATATTATTTATGATAGATATCAAGATGTTAGGAAATGAATAGTTTTTAAAATACACACAAAGGCATCATAAGGGCCAGCAGTGGTCTTTATGGCTTCTCCGCTGTGACTAAAATTTTAAGAAAAAACAAATCAGTATTAAATAAATGGTTTTCAGATTTTCATTTCTTTTACACTTCAAAGTTAAAAAATGAATACAGTTTCAACTCTAATGCTTTTAAGCAGATTGAGTTAGTTTTCTGTTGCATTAAGAATAGCTGAGACAATCAACTCAGAAAGAAGAAACTCTTATTTTGGCTCACAGCTCTAGAAGTTTCAGTCCATGGCTTGCTGCTCACTGCTTTGGGGTCTGTGGGTAGGCAGTACATCATGGTGGATCCACGTGGCACAGAAAGCATCTAACCTCTTGGTGGCCATGAACCAGAAGAGGAAGAGAGAGACGGGGGCCCATAGTCTCAATGTTCTCTTCAAGAAAACTCTCTCCAAGTAGGTCCCATCTCTTAAAATTTCCACCTCCTCCTATTAGTGCCAAGGGCTTCATACCAAGCCTTTAACACATGGGGACGTGGGGGACACAAATTCAAATCATAGTACAGATACTGGCATCACCTAGTCTAGTATTTATTTATTTTTATAATCCTAGAAAGTCATTGGCAGGTGATAATAATTCAAAATAACTTTCAAAAATATACCAATTATAGCCATGGGTTAATTTATGCAGTGGTATAATAGGGCTCAAAAATTAAGAACAGATATGCATCTAAAATATGGTGGAGAAATAGATGGATTTCAAGATGAAAAAAAAAACAAGAGATACGAATTAAAATGTAAATGGTAGAATTTAGATGATTAGAATAGGGGTGCTCATTGGAAAATTCTTCAAATTTACTCTCTGTTCATCCAAAATTGTTAGAAAAACCAAAATCACATGGTGTTAATATTAATACCTGATAGGCAATGTAGTATGCTAGAGGAAGTATTATGGATTTGCAATGAAAAGAAACTGATCTTAGCACTCGTCTGGCATGCATGCGGCCCGGGTTCGATCCTCAGCACCGCATACAAACAATGATGTTGTGTCCACCGATAACTAAAAAATAAATATTAAAAAAATTCTTTCTCTCTCTCCCTCTCTCACTCTCTCTTTAAAAAAAAAAAAACAAAGAAACTGATCTTAAGAAATTCAATTAATTTGATCCTCACTTATCTTCTCCTTCTAATTAAAATAATAACATTATTTGTGTGAGAACTAGATAATTAGGGTAAAGAATTTAAAATAGTAATGGAGATTCATAGAGATAGATAAAGATATATAGATAGAGATAGATACATAATCTCACACTACACACAGTTTTCTGGCTTCTAGACCAGGTTCTTTTCTCTTCTAATTTTACCACAAGGATTCAAAATATTTTCCATATCCTAGACATATAAGTTCCTGTTTGTTCCTCAGGTATCTCAAGTACAAGATGATCCAAAGCAGATTCATGATATATAGAAATGCTATTGCAGCGGTGATAAAAATGAAAAGTAAAGGAAGATAGATGTAGTGATAAAAACTAAAAGTAAGGGAAGATAGATATAATTCTCCCCTCCCATCATCCCTCCTTCTCTCTCTCTCTCTCTCTCTCTCTCTCTCTCTCTCTCTCTCTGTGTGTATGTGTGTGTGTGTGTGTGTGTGTGTGTGTGAGAGAGAGAGAGAGAGAGAGAGATAATGAATGAATGAATATCTGAAATAACTTTCACCTAAAACTGTCTCCATACTTGGTGTTAAAGTTTGGCCCAAAGCTGTCTCTGTGAATGGTAAATTGTCCTCTAGCTTAAGGTGTAAACAAATTGTAACTTGACCTAAAAACATACCCAGATAATCAAGCAACTGCTTTTCCGTCAATCATAGTAGTCAAATTTCTGCCAACTGGTCAATCTTGTTGTTAGAGAGTGAATGCCTTATAACACCATGCCCATCATAAGAGAAATTCTGGCTGCAGTTAGTCAGGTTGTTTTTGTATGCCACTGCTTTTTCTCTAACTATAAATATAATTTGCACATGAGGTGGGGTAGAGTATTCTGAATCATTTTTGATCTGGAATGGTGCCCAGTTCTAGAACCTTTCCTTGCTCAAGTAAACTTTGTGAAATGTAACTGGTCTCAATTTTTTTCCACATGTTTAAAACTAAATTTGAAAAATGATATACCCACTTCTTTTATATAAACACCAAGAGATCTAAAATAATTAATGATAATAATTTAATTAAACCTTGGGTTTCCCATAATATGCTCAAAGGATAGATGATCATATATTTATGAGAGATATTGGTATGTTATCAAGAATTTTTTACATGAAAAACATATTCATCATTCATTCATTAGAATAGAGTCCAAAATTATGTATATTATATATATTGATATTTTAAACATTAGGAAGATGGATAATTAAATAATATTGATTGTCACTAGCTAGATCCATTATCACTGATTTATATACTTTTTGATTTTATGAGTTTTCCAAATTTGCTCTTATGAATTTATCTTTATAATAAAGACAGATAATAAAAAGATAAAAGTAAGTAAGCCAAAATTCCTTGTACTATCCTCTCCCAGAGAGAAGATTAAGGGAAAGAAAAGAATGAGCAAGAATGAAAGAAGGTCAATTTTAGGTTTTCTAGTGATTACTTCAATTAGACTTCAGTCTAAAAATATTGATATTCCAAGTCATTAATCAGTGTATTTTTCCAATGGTTCATGTTAAAAGTAGTCCTCTCACACACACAAAAAAGCAAACTTGCAGGTTTCTGTATAGATTTCACTAGGCATCACTAGAAAACTGGCCACTGGCGCCATCCGATTGTGGCTGTGGTCATGTTCTACAACCACAGGGAATAGAACTTCATTGTCTATCACCCTTCTTGCATGGCCAGTCCATAGTTTTGGGTGCAACTCTGACTATACCTTGAGAGAAATGGAAGTGTATTTTGATGAGAAATTTAGTTCATCTATGCTCTAATGGAGGTGCACTGTAGTGCAAAGAGGTCAAGATGGGCCACTGCTTAGATGTGTTACTCATGGGAATTAAAACTGAGATTTATTCACTCTTGATATGAACAAAGTAGTTTCCTTTGAAATTAGTATTACAGTGATTGCCAATCCTGGAGACATATAAAAATACAGAAGCTTTTTAATTGAATTAGAGTATCTGGGGATAGCATTCCAATATCAGCATCTTGTAAAAGATCCCCAGAATATTTGAAGTTACATTTAAGCCAGGAAACCACTGATTTAATGGGAGATCCATTTGTGTGTATATATAGCAAACAATATAAATCCTTCTGACATATGCTGATTTATTCTCTCTCTTCCCCAAGTTTTCCTTAGGCTTATTCTTAAATCAAATTTCCGTCTTCTTATAAACTTCTTTATTTTATGGCATTTCCATTTTCCACAGATATGAAAATCACATTTCTAAGGATATTTAATCAAGTAAGTGAGCAAGTGATGTCTACATTTCCACATTGTTTTGTTTTTATTTTTCAAGAATACTTGAAAGTCATAATTAAATGATTTCTTGTGATAGACATAATTTCTCTTGAAAAATTATCTGTGGCCTGTCTGCTCTTTTTGTCTGATTTGTGTGCCTTTTGTTATCCTATGAAACTTTGCTATAAATACTGTTATAATTTTTGATGCTGTATGCACATCAGTGAATATATGATGCTCTTTGCCTATTTGATAATGGTGTATAAACTATATGTTCCCATGTCAAGTGTCACTACGTGCAAATGAGAGCAGCAAATCACTCTCTGGTTGACAAATAACTCAAATGATAACTCTAAACAACCAATATTCTTTATTTTCAAAAGAAACTTTGATCTATCCCTAGTGATATATTATTTTCACTTGACACTTGATTTGTTTATGTTTGAATCCATGCTCTCATGATATAGAGAGCTCTTTTTCTTTTCCATTTTTATTGGTAGCAAGATTTTTTTTAAATTTTCTTGCTCTTCAGGCTACACACAAATTCTGTTTGATACACTAATAAGAAATGCGATCTAATAATAAAATTTAAGTATGAAAAAGGAGAGTAATGATTCTTCACAAAGCCACTCTGTCAACATTTGCTACGTTGCCATCAAGGGTGATAAAAAGTTTGTTAGGTTTTTAAGCCACACAAAGACAAATGGACACAGCTGATTTCTTTCTAGTGCTTGGAATTCAGTTCAGTAGGTGCATCTTAGATTCAGAATAATATAATAATAAAAATAATGTAATAATATAAATCAAGCTTTCACATGTGTACTCTGAAGTAGGTGACGTCATGCAGCAGTTGTGGTCAGGGTATGCATGATTATTTGATGAAAGGAGCTAGATGAAGAAGAAAATGTCATACAGCCATGGACAAATCTGTAACCAGCCTTATGGAAAATCATGACAAAAGAACCATATTACCTGAGCTATTTGAAAGAGGATTTTGAATATTAGATTCCAAGTGAAGGAATAACTCAAGTTGCTTCAAGTTAAGAAATTATCATCATTATTTCAAAATTTTGATCTACTTGAAAATAAGCTAAAATAAGAAAACCTTTAACTATTTGGTAAGTAATTCACCTTTGTTCAACTTTTCAATTTGGGGGCCATTTTTCTTTTGTAACAAGAAAGAAGCCTGAGAGTGCCAAGGTGCAAGGCTCAGTTTGAGTATTTAAGGGATAACAGATATTCAAAGATATAGAAATAGACTGTGGTGAGGGAAAAGGCAGATCTCCATCTCAAGTGAGTCAAAGATGAATGAATGACAGAAGATACATCAAGTTAAAGGGAAACTAGGTATAAGAATAAAGACAGCAACACATCACATGATGACATCAATAAAGAAGAAAGCCTTTTGCAGGGGATGGCCAGGGAAAGAGCACTGGAAATTTTCAGTATGCTGGGATCTTCTACTGCAGCTTGCTTCTACTGAATGCATGGTTCATATGTGCGTTAGGTATAGTGAAATGCTCAACATTTGTATTGACAGCAAGCATGAAGCACTTTGGGAGAGTATTCAGTTTTACTTCTCTAGTTAAAAAATTAAACATTTACTTCTCTAGATAAAAAATTAAACATAATTTTTGCAAAAGCAAGAAAATAAACCAGCATATTTTGTGCTGTGGGGGGGAAGTAAATTCCACAATGACTAAAAATAAGGTGAGTCACAAGTCCTCAACAGTCACTAGCTCCATCTTGCTCTGAAGAGGTTGGAAATATGAAAAGAAATAAGCTAGTTGGAAAATAATTATTATTGGAAAAGAACCAGAGAAAAGCAGAAGGAATTTAGACAATTAGCCTGTCTTGGCTATGTTGCTCTGAATATCATATTAACGGATTTTGTAATCATCAAAGCCTTTATGTTTGCCAGAACTTACATATTCCCTGAGAGCATTTTATAAGTGGAGTCTACATCTAGAGAAATACATTATTGGAAATTATATTTCCAGTTATATGGACATATTTGAGGCACAGGATACATCATCTGAAGGAATACTTAAGATATACTAACTCCTATTAGAAGAAAGTATATCCTCTCGTAAGGATATTGTCTATGTTCAAATTAGTTCTGCTTCCCTTCCATTAATCTTGGCAAGCATGCAACAGGTTTATTAAATGAGAAAGGACTGATAGATCACCAACAGTGGACACTGAAAATTTTCTTCTTTCCAAAGGGTCCAGGTTCTGTGCACCTGTTAAAATCTTCTAGTATCTCTGGTCCTTATCCAATGTGCAAGGCATGTGGACTCACATCTTTCCACTTTAGGAGGGGCTCATGTATATAGAAATTTAAGTTTTGTGTCTTCTTCCTTTATAAATCTTACTAAACCAGAGATGTAAGGGTACCTAACTTATATACATAAGCTGACCATGAAAGAGCTTCTGCTATATGTTGTGAATAGAACCTATAAGCAAGGGTAAAGTGTGAGACTCTCCTTGCTACTCTTTATACATTTATTCTACTTGTATCTTGAACATGGTGCTCCCTCCACCTAGTCCACAGACTACTGACAAATAGAGTCCATGAGAAAATGAGTGCAATTAGGACAGTGTCTTGAGGTTTTAAATAAAAATGGATTTATATTTTCAAAATTTGAGTGTTAGTCTCAGATTATATCCTTTAAAAAAATTTAGTGTTATAAAATGCCCTTCTTCACAAAGGACAGATAAATGACATTTTTGTTATATACATACACATGATTACTAATCTTGCAGAGCAACTCAAAAATCCAATTTCCAATATTTTTTTCTTAATACTTGAACTCTCGATACTGATCTCAATTTATCAAACAAACACTGTGAATGAAGTTAAAGGGTTTCTTTGATTGATTTATGATCATGTCCACATCAGGTTAAGTTCAATGCAGACTGTATATTGCATGCTGTTTTGGTTTGGATACAAGGTGTCCCCAAAAGCTCCTGTGTTGAGGCAGGGAAATGAGAAGAATAGATCATGGGAGCTATACCATAATTAGTGGATTAATCCATTTGAAGCATTAAAATTTAAATGAACCAACTGGGTGGTACTAACTGTAGGCAGGTGGGATTTCCTTTGGGGTTCATATTTTATCCCTGGATCCTTGTACTCTATCGCCACTTCTAAGCCACCAAAAGCTGAGTAACTTTTCTCTGCTACATTCTTCTGCCATGGTGTGTCACCTCAACTAGGGCCCAGATCAATGGAGTAGGCTGACCATGGACTGAATATCAGAAACTGTGAGCCAAAATAAACTTTTTCTCCTCTAGTTTGTTATTGTCAAGTATTTAGGCCATAGCAATTAAAAGTTGACTACTGCATACCTAAGTGATCTTAGAATAAAAGGATTTTCTCAAAATTATCTTCTAATCAAGAAACTGAACATGCAATGGACAATTATAGTTTTTAAGTATTATAATTAGAAGTATTAAACAAAACCTAGAAACTCAGGAAAGGAAGATACTGCCTACTTGTTATGAAAGCAACACAGAGGAAGCACATTTGATTTGAGGAAGAGAGTAGTGAAGAATTTTGCATTGACCCTATCTATTGCTTTGCCCCATTATTTATGACTGGACCCCTTATAAAAATCAGAGAAAAAGGGCTACTCCAAAGTCTGCTATATATCTAATGCAAAGATAAAACAGTTAAAGTCCAGTTACACAGAATGAATATGCTTCTTTTAAATAAATACAAAAATAATAATGATGCAACACAGAGTGCTGCCCCCAGGACTAAGAACACATTGAAATGGCATATTAACAACTAAAAGAATCATAAATTTACACTTCAAAAGTAGTAACATTTACAATATAAAGTTGGACTCTTCACTAAGAAGAAACAATTGCTTTGTTCATAAATAAGCTGCTACACTCAGTGAGACCCTGTCTCTAAATAAAATACAAAATAGGGCTGGGGATGTGGCTCAGTGGCAGAGTACTACTGAGTTCAATTCCAAGAACCCAAATAAAATTTTTAAAAAACTAAGCTGCTACATATATTTACTTTAATATGAAACTCCTACCAACTTTCTGCATAGTTAAATTTATACACTTCTGAGTAGTTAGTTTTCAAGTAACTCCTATGAACAAAGGTCCACATATCTCTACATGTAATCTCATGCAAGGGAGGCTGCATGTAAAGTGGAAATGCATGGCTTCAAAGTCAGACAAAATCTATGTGCATCTCACTTGTGAGAGGAACTTCAGTAAATTACTTCCCTTTAATTTTCTCATTTGGAAAATGCAGATGACATTTTCCTCACAGGACTTTTATGAAGATGAAACAAACTATGGTACATATAAGTCAGAATATTAAAGTTGCAGTTTTCACTGAGGTACAAAGATTGGTTATATATGGCATACCAAAGTAAGATGCAAGAGCAAATAATAGACTGTCAAGGTAAATATCCAAGAATCAGTTTCAAAAACCTATTCAGGGATCTCTGAGCCAAACAGAGAATAAGATGAACAACAGGAATATAATATGAACCATATGTGCAATTTAAAATTTTTTTTAAAATTCATATTAGAAATAATGAAAATAAAAAGGTGAAAATTTAATTTTATATATAATTTAACTCAATATGGTTCAGATATTAGTCTTTCAATATATAATCAATATACAAATTATAGTTGAGATATTTTACATTCTTATTTTCATAATGCTTTTGAAATATGGTATTTTATACTTAATGCAGAGCACAATTGAAATGCTTAACAACAACACGTGACAAGTGACAGCAGCTTTGGATAATATAGTGTCTAAACACAGTAGTTCTCAAGATATGATTCCTTGACTAGCAGAGGCAGCATTATCTGGATGGAAGTGAAAATTCTCAAGTCTCATTTCAGATCTGTTTAATTGCAAACTTTGGAGGTGGGGCCTAACATTTCTTGTTTTAACAAGCTCTCCTGATGATTATGATGTCCACTAAAGTTTGAGAACCACTAGTCTAAAAACAGCATACCTCTCAAATTGTAACAGGCATATATACCTCTTGAGGACCTTGTTAACTGAAGAATCTAATTCAATGAATTTCATGTGAGATCTGAGTTTATTTCTCATAAGCTTTCAGTAATATAGATGGTGTTGATTCATACCACACCTGTACTGCTGAGGGGGTGACCAAGGGCTCACAACCCAAATGCCATCTCATGGTTGAGAATCACAGGTCTAGAGTATGAAATGGGGATGGCACAAGGGTGAACTCAAAGCTTTTAAAGACCTGACCATGAGACAATATAAAAGGTACAAGGAGACTTTGCAGCCAGAACCTGCATTTAATAAAGCATGGAAAACTGTGGCTGATGTGAGGAGGCCAGGCAATGAAGAGATCCAACTGGGGTCTGGGTCTGTAGCTGGAAGCCCTGCAAAGGAGTCTCTACTACATCCATGACACCATGCAGAAGAGAAAGAATCATCTTAAAATTTTTCAATATATTTAAGTATTTTATGTTTGATTTTTAATTGATGTATTTTCTATACCTAGGTAACACATATTAATATGTGTTTATATAACATGCATTTTTAGTATTTTATAGGCCTAGATAGTTCAACTAAGAAGCAGCCTTGAATATCTCCTTTACTGTCTGCAGTTAGCATGTAGAGAGAGAGCAATAAGCAGAGAAGGACAATGTGTTTTTTTTTTTTCACTCTAGAAAGCCCTACATGACATTTATCATTTGAATTTCAAGTTTTGTCAGAATTTAGACATTCAAACTTTAGAAAATTCCTATTTGTGACTAACATGAACCTAGGGTTTCTACTGTCTAACAAAGTCCAGAAAAGTCATGAGTTTTCCACTATTTTCTTAGGAGAGCAGGAAAAGATAATAAAAGGAAAGTTGTATTACTGTCATGGTGGTATACTGAGAGTCCTGCTTGTTGAATGGAAAGATCACATATTTTATAAAATGCTATATGCACTATGTTCCCATTTCCCTTCCTCAAATAAGTAAATGCTGGATTAAAAAAATAAAGAAACTCTGCTGTGCATTGAGTAAGATCAATCTTGGAAGTAACAATGCACTTTACCATGGTTTCATGAACATTCAACAAACATGCATATTCTCCCACATTGTTCAAGAGAGTATAGGTCATTAAATCATGAAAGTCTATGCAAATAATTTTCTTTGAAGTTTCCTGTTAATAGCATATCTGCATTTTGTAGCTTTGAGTCAATAATATTTTTTTAAAGATTTTATTTGAAGACACTCCAGAAAAGAAAGGTGTATGCTAAAAAAATTAAAGAGCACAATTAAATAGATTTCTAGGTTTCACTGATTCATGTTAATGTTTGATAAAAACATATCATCCTTCAAGTGAAAAAAAAAATAAAAAGTTTTAGAGGTAAATACACTAGGGTTGACCTGCCATTCAACACATTTCTTATAGCTTTTGGCTCTTATTTTGTCTTGTAAGCTCTGGAGTAAGTTGACCTATCATTGTCTAACATGCACTAAACCCTATTCACAAGAATATAAAGTTCCATTCCAGAAAAGAAAGTTTTACATGATGGATTATAATTTGTACAGAAAAACCTCCATGCTATTTTAATGAGTACTTGAAAGTGATATCATGTGAAAAGCAGGGCTATGGGAGTAAAAAACAGCAGAAAAGTAGCAGAAGTTTCTTTTTCTGTCATTTTTTTTCTGGCATCGGTTATTGAGGTAAGAGTTGCTTTTCTACTAAGCTATAGACCCCGTCCTTTTTTTATTTTTTATTTTGAGATAATGTTTTACTAAGTAGCTGAGGGTCTTTCTAAATTGCCAAGGCTGGCCTCAAAGTTGTGATCTTCCTGATTCAGCTTCCTGAGTCACTGGTATTATATGCATATACACTGTGCCAGGCTATGTAGAAAAGCATAATTATTTTATTATTCAACTAATAATTTGTATCAATTTTATTTTGGGGGATACTGAGAATTGAATTCGGGGCACATGACTACTAAGCCACACTCCCAGCCCTATTTTGTATTTATTTTATTAGAGACAAGGTCTCACTGAGTTGTTTAGTGCCTCCTTTTGGCTGACTTTGAACTGGAGATCCTCTTGTCTCAGCCTGCAGAGCAGCTGGGATTACAGATGTGCACCACCACTCCCAGACTGCATTAATGATATCTTACAGAGGAATATCTATGTGTCATGCATTGACTTTGGTAGATAGTTTACCTCTTAGAAATAATAAAATAAGAGTACTAAGATAGTTTAAAATCCTATTTTAGGGACTACTTAACATAGAAATTTGTAGAAATTCAATTTACAAGTCTATTTATCACTAGTACCAGTATACTAACCCAACTATTTCTCCTTTCCTCCTTTCACTAATTCCTCTTTGCAATTTGAACTCAGGTATACTATAATAAAGGGAATTATGGAAGTCTTCTACTTCTGACTTTTTGTGAGACTCCGTCATCTTTAAATACATCAAATTATCTTTTTAACAAAATATTTTTAAATGACAATAAATTTTAAAGATGATTTAAATTTTTATCTAAAAGTACTCCATAGATCAATACTTTTCTTCAAGAATGTTATATTTTCTGGTTGAAAATATATATATATATATATATATATATATATATATATATATATATATATATGAAAAACTGATAATAAACAGCAGAGCTTTTTTTTTCAAACATATTCTTCCACTTCCAGGCAGACACTATGGTGGAAGTAGAAAAAAAAGTGGAATAAAACTTTTTCCTTACTTTGAAAAGCTGACAATTCAGGATGAGACTCTGACATGTAAATACATGATTTATAGTATGTTAGGTTCTGCTACCAAGAATGAATAATAGGTTATTTTAAGACATGTTGTTTGGCAGTGCCTGGAGAAATTGGAAAGAGTTTTAAAATGGAAGACAATTTAAATTGGTAAGAAATGAGGTAAAACAAGTAGATTGTAGCACATTCATGAAATAAAAGTGACTGAAAGATAAAATACACCATTTCAAATTCCATATTTTCTGAAGCCTTAGGCTTGGTATGATCCTGTAGCACAGTGCTGGACATGTAACAGCTTCTCAATAAATGGCTGATTACTGAAAGTTTCCAGAGGAAGTGGGATCAGGAAATGCTGATGTCTCATCCTGCTCTTACATCTCAGCATATCAATATACAAAATTTGACTTCCTATAGAAAAACCTGCAGCTTCAAGTCTGTGGCTCTACTTAACTCGCAAAAGGTGAAAGATAAACCAAGTGGTAAAAGGAAAGGGATCCCAATCTCTTCCAAGAATATCCCTTTACTTTGATGGGCACTGAGTATATCCTCAGACTCCAAGCACATCCTGCTAGAAAAAATCCTTGTGTATACAATTTCTATGTAAAGATTAGCTGAAGAGTAAGGTAAAAAAATATCATGTATCTTGAGTTTAATTCTAAAAATATACTTATATGTTATATAGGTAAAGGAGGCAAAAAAATGAAAACAATTATGCCAGTAAAAGGAATAATGTAATTTTTATCTTAGGTTATAGTTATGGGGCCCATTATCTATGAAATTTCTCTCAAACCCTAAACACTTCACAGAACAACAATTTCAGAAGTTCAAGGCTATTGTTCCATTCTTTAGAGAATTATTATTTTGCAGAACCGAGAGGGTGAATGGGACACCATGACTCCATATGATCTGTGTAACAGTGACAAAGTCATCACATCCCTATCAGAATTTAAGCTTCTATTTTTAATTATCCATTCCTTTATCATCTAGAGTTATCTTGCTAGGTTTTATACTCATATCACCTGGCCTATCACACATGGGAAACATTTAATAAAGTTAAAATGAAGGAATAAGTGCCTAAGATGGTGATATGCATTTTGAGGCAATCTTTTAACCAATGAAAGATAAAAACTTCAGATATTGACCACATGTCAAAATATCAAGCTAAATATGTGCTAGTGCAGAAGTTGGCAAATTTTTGCTATAAAGAGATAAACGGTAAACATTCTAAATGTTCAGGGCCAGACTATACTCTGCAAATCCTCTACCCTGCCATTGTAGTATAAAAGCATTCACAAGCAGTAAGTAAAAAATTAGGTATGTTCATGTTCCCTAAAGCTTTATTTATAGAAATACACAGTGGGCAGGAATTGACCTGTGATTTCCCAACCCCCATTTTACACAACTGCTCATTTGCACAATTTTCTTGAAAATATGAGTAAGATATAAATCTTTAAAATAACTGCATATCAGTAAATATTTAAAAAGCAAAATTAATATTAGCCCTACAAATTTTTAAAAAAGGAAAAATTTTGAATAAGTTATTTACTTGTTGTAAAATGATCAGAATACAGTTTTTAGTCCATGTGTTGATACAGAGGTGTACATAAACTTATACAAGATATCAGTGAATCATATTGTCTATTTTCATTGAAAACAGCATTGCTGTGTAGAAGGAAGGTATAAAGAGGAAAGAAATGAGACAGGAACGAATAGACAAGAGGGAAAGGGAGAAAGGGGAGGAAAAGAATGAGGAAGAGCTCAGCTAAGTGTTACCACTTCAGGTTTTATATCTGCACTCAAGATGTATATTCCTGTGAAGACTCACATTTTTTAAATAACTCTATTTTATATGATAATACTAAAGCTTAACAATTTTATATCCCTGATATTTATACAATTTGCATAGAAAGTTTCCAACTTTTTTTTTCAAAAAAATAGAAGAAAATAACTACTGCTATGATATAAAACAGCTTTAGGAAAAAAAAAAAGTCTGCCCTTTCCAAACAATCACGTATATGGCAAATCATTTTAACTAATAAACACAAAACGTTTCAGGTACAAAGTACCAGCTGCAAGAATTTATTGGTTGCTTTGGCTACATACACATAATGGGTTTGACTCACGGGCAGCAAAATTTAATGTGAGAAGTAAACAGTACATTCTCCTTTCTTCTCCTGTTTTTTTTTTTTTTTTTTTTTTTTTTTTTTTTTAGATTTGACTGAGGACAGAAGAAATGTCACTCTAATGACAGTAATTGTTGGCTAATGGCAAGCATGCCGTCATATTAGCCTAAATGTCCATTTAGAACTAAACTTTTATGTGATTTGCTCAACTATTAAGGCTATTAGTTGAAACATGGAATTGATTTATTTTACCCATTGCATTAACCTCATCTTGCAAACTCATCAGTTTCTTATACAGGGCACAGTAAATGCACCTTGATGTTTTATAAAATTGAATTGAACATCAAGCTATTCACTTTTAAAAGCTGTACATTACTATAATAACAAGAGGGTGGCCAAGTCTGCAAAGTCTTCATTACTAGCAACTAAATGAAGCCTCAGTAATAGAGTCCTCATGGAAAATGAATTCCATGTCACTACATACCAAATGTAATTAGTATCAAATAGGCTTTATTTTGATGGGGTTATAGGTTCTTCGATTCATTAAACCAAGAGGCAGGCACTTTTTAACCTAGCTAAAGGAAATTAGAAGCAGATTTGCCACTTTACAAAACTCAATTTTTTAATTGACGAAAGTATTTTACCTGCTAGAACATTAATAAGCCCAATGGATATAAACCATTGAAATTAAAAATACAAAGTGTATATTTAGCAATAAACATATATTAAAAAGATGTATGTCCAATAAAAAAATGTATATACTCACAAATAAAATCTAAGCTCTGTAATATAAATTGAGGATTTGATAGTATGCAGTCAACTCTTTGAGGAATCACAGTGTTTTTAGGCATGAGCTGTGATTAGAAAAAAGGTTAGCCTTCATCAATCCAGTCCTAATGCTATAAGTTTTAGAGCAAAATTTCCTATTTTAAAATTCTCCTTACACTTACAGTTTTGCCAGCACCATTGTTGACGAAGCTATCTTTTCTCCAGTGAAAGTTTTTGGCACCATTGTCTAGTATGACATAACCAAATTTATGTGGACTTGTATCTGTGTCCTCTATTCTTTACCATTGGTCTACAAGTCTATTTTGGTGCCAAAACCATGCCATTTTTGTTACCACAACACTGTAGTATTGTTTAAGGTCTGGTATTGTGATGCCTCCTGTTTTACTTTTTCTTACTAAGGATTATGTTAGCTATTCTAGGTCTCTTATTTTTCCAAATAAATTTCATGATTGCTTTTTATATTTCTATGAAGAATTTCACTTGGATTTTAATAGGAATTGCATTAAATCTGTATAATGCTTTTAGTGGTATGGCCATATTGATAATATTAATTCTGCCTATCCAGGAGCATGGGAGATCTTTCTACCTTCTGTGGTTTTCTTCAATTTCTTTCTTTAGTGTTCTGTAATTTTCATTGTAGAGGTCTTTCACTACTTTTGTTAGATTGATTTCCAGATTTTTTCTTTTTTTTTCCTTTTCCTTTTCTTTTCTTTTATTTAAGGTTATTGTGAATAGAGTAGTTTTTCTAATTTCTCTTTCAGTGGATTCATTGCTGATGTATAGGAATGCATTTTATTAATGGGTGTTGGTTTTATATCATGCTACTTTGCTAAATTCATTTATTAGTTCTAGAAGTTTTCTGGTGGAATTTTTGAATCTTCTAGATATAGAACCATGTCATCAACAAATAGTGATAAGTTAAGTGCTTCTTTACCTATTTGTATCCCTTTAATTTCTTTCTTTTGTCTAATTGCTGTGGCTAGAGTTTCAAGGATGATGTTGAATAGAAGTGGATAAAGAGGACATCCTTGTCTTGTTCCAGTTTTTGGAGGGAATGCTTTCAACTTTTCTCCATTTAGAATGATGCTGGCCTTGGGTTTAGTATATATAGCTTTCGCAAGTTGAGGTATGTTATTACTATCCTTAGTTTTTCTAGTATTTTGAATATGAAGGTTTACTGTATTTTTTTCAAATGCTTTTTCTGCATCTATTGAGATTATCATATGATTCCAGTTTTTAACTATCAACCTGATAAATTACATTTATTGATTTCAGTATGTTGAACCAACATTGCATCCCTGGGATGAACCCCACTTGATTGTGGTGCACTATCTTTTTAATATGTTTTTGTATGCAATTTGTCAGAATTTTATTGAGAATTTTTGCATCTATGTTCATCGGGGATATTGGTCTGAAATTTTCTTTTCTTGATGTGTCTTTGTCTGGATTTAGTACCAAGGTGATACTAGCCTCATAAAATGAGTTTGGAGGGGTTTCCTCCTTTTCTATTTCATGGAATACTTTAAGGAATACTTTGAAAGTCTTATAGAACTCAGCTGAGAATCCATCTGGTCCTAGGCTTTTCTTGGTTGGTAGGCTTTTGATGGTGTTTTCTATTTCATTACTTAAAATTGATCTGTTTAAATTATGTATGATCTTCTCATTCAGTTTGGGTAGGTCATATGTTTCTAGAAATTTGTCAATGTCTTCTATATTTTCAATTTTATTGGAATATAAGTTTTCAAAATAGTGTCTATCTTCTGTATTTCAGATGTGTCTGTTGTGATATCTCCTTCTTCATCTTGTATTTTAGTAATTTGAGCTTTTTCTCTTTGTTAGCATGGTCAGGGGTTTATTTCTTTTATTTACTTTTAAAAGAACCAACTTTTTGTTTTGTCAATTTTTTCAATTGTTTCTTTTACTTTGATTTCATTGATTGCAGCTCTGATTTTAATTATTTCCTATCTTCTACTGTTTTTTGGTGCTGATTTGTTCTTATTTTTCTAGGGCTTTGAGATATACTGTTAGGTAATTTATTTGTTGACTTTTTATTATTTTAATGAATGCACTCAATGCAATAAACTTTCCTCTTAGTACTGCCTTCATTGTGTCCCAGAGATTTTTAAATACAATCTTACAGGTAAAGGAAGAAATGAGAATAAAAAAATGGAGTCACAAAATTGAAACAGGATGGATCCAGAAAGATAATTTAAAAAAAGACAGTTGAAGATAGTGTTTGGAAAACATTCACATTTTCAGGAGGGATATAAGGGTGCATATCAACAACAGGAAGAAAAAAATGAAAGAGGCAGGTGCACAATTTCTGAATAAAGTTTCATTATTGCTTTAATGAAATTTATTGCTTAAAAAAGGATAATAGTGTTAATAAATTTCAACATGATGTAAGGTCCCTGGCAATTCAATTATTGCCTTATATCATTTGGATGAACATGCTTAACGATATTGCTGGTAATTATTAGTACTGAAAAAATTAAGTTAATGTTGACTTAATTTTTACTATTAAAATTTTAGCAGGCCAAGAAAAGTCTCAGAAATTACATTATTATTTTTAACTTATTATCTTTAATAAACTTCATAGTAGAGGTTGACTGCAGTATTATGCCACATCCTTCTCCAGCTCTTAAACTGTCTGGGTGAAAATGGGTGAGAAACATTTAAAACTGGTGTTACCTTTCTTAACTATAATCCTATCTTTACATAATTTCTTGATTTTTTTAAATTATTTTATTGTTGGTTGTTCAAAACATTACATAGTTCTTAATATACCATATTTCACAGATTGATTCAAGTGGGTTATGAACTCCCATTTTTACCCCGTATACAGATTGCTCTGTCACATCAGTTACATTTCCATTGATTTACAAATTGCCTTTCTGGTGACTGATGTATTCTGCTGTCTATCCCATTCTCCACTGTCCCCCCTCCCCTCCCTTCCCCTCCCCTCCCCTCCCCTTCTCTCTCTCCATCCCCTCTACTATAAATCGTTTCTTCCACTTATATAATTTTTCTCCTACTCCTCCTTTCCTCTTATATGTAGTTGTGTATAACCCTGAGGCTCACCAGTTCTAGCCTTCATGTATGTGTCTCTGCCCTGAATGATAAGAATATGTCCATTTTGGTCATTCATCAATTGTTCTGTCTTACTTCCCCACAATGACTTCTTATTCACTTATTACTGACATTCTTGGTTACCTTTGCAATTTAAATTATATTCTTAAATTTCTGCTTTTTATCCATCAGTTTTAGCTACTAACACCAAGCACACTGTCTCCTTTCCCTTGCCCCTCATCTCCTTCATTCTTTACCACAAATCTATTAACTATGCCTTTAATTTTACACTATCAAAACTGAAAGCTTTATGTTTTTCTCTCTTTGTTTTATATGTAAGTTGAGTGAAAGAGACTGTAGGTAACCATTTAGAAGCTGTAGTCTCTCCTAGAATTTGCAGGTCATAATGGACTGGAGTGTGACTCAGGACTGGAAAAATCCAGAATGCTGGATTCTGAGGGGGTAAGCTTCCCTGAGCAATCAGCCAACCCATGTTTGGACAAGAGAGGGCTCAGATTTATTTGTAATATTACTATTCTCTGGAAATATTAGTAATTTAAGAATGTTCTCTCTCTCACTTTCCTCACCCAAATGTGTGTGTGTATTTGTGTGTGTGTATGTGTGTGTGTGTGTGTTTGTTCAGATGACTTATTTGGAAAAGACTCAGTGTTATGGAGAGTACCCTGAGTTTGACATGCAGTTAGGAAAAATAACCCTTCAAGATGAGTTCAGAATGTTATGGGAAGGAAAACAAATTAATCTATCTCGACTTATTTAATCTATCTATGGGTTACAACAATAACACTAATGTTAGAGTACAATTATCTAATTCGTAAATGCCAGAAATATCACTGTCATATATAAATAAGTATTATATGGAGAGAGCACATGAGAAATTCTAAGAGGAGTTCTTTTAAAAATATGTATGGGACTGTGGTGTTGGTCAGTAAGTGAGTGCATGCGTAGCATAGACAAGGCGCTGTGTTCAATTCACAATACCAAAAAATAAATAAATAAAATTTAAAAAATGGATAAGGGTTTGTTTCACCCCCAAATGTATCCAACTGGTTTCAAAGGATGAATGGTCTATACTTGTGGTTTTGATGAATCTTCCCAGTTTGTTACTATAGTCACAAAAGTATTTTAGAGTCATTTGGGTCCTTCATTTTGCCTGATTGCTCCCTTACTATCAAAAATACTAGGACTTCCATTGCATATACACTATTAATATTATAAATGTGCATGCAAAAGTATCTATGTTATAGATAAGTATATATACAATAGCTATACACAAATACATGTAATCCTCGCTATTAATTTATGATAATATTAACAAGAAACCTCCAAAATCCATGGTGGAAAGATACTGATTGCTGCATTGCTATCATAAGGGTTTAGTATAAGCAAAAATAATTATGAAAGCTATTATTTATCTTTTATATGGAAGGGGTATATGAATTAGATATATGATAGAATTCCACAATTTCCACTTACAAGACAACACAAAAATAATTTAATTTAATCAATGTGGTTGAAACTCAGCACATTCAGCCTCTAAAGTTTGTCATCTTAACTACATCACTCCCCTCTTCAAAGTTGTTCTGAACTTATGGGTTTGTGCATTGTAAGTATATTTGAGACTGGTAAAATGATTCTGATTAATTGCCATCTCAATCTCTATTTGCTTAGTATTACAGATAAATGCCATGCTGATGGATAACAAAATAATTCTAATAAGTAGCAAATATGCTCACTTTACTGCAATAAAAGAAGATATGGGAGTAATTCAAGTAATTCACAATTGGCTTATAAAGGCAAAACTTAGAGAATTGTACAGTACTCTTGGATTTCAATTTACATGATTGACATTGCTCCACAATTCAGATAGGCAGAAACAGATGGGCCATCTGTTTTCAAGTTTCTCATCTTTTTATAGCTCAAATATGTGATAGCCAAACATATAGGGGAAAATAGCAAACACCGCCATCCTTATTGCTCCTTTACAAGGTTAAACCTTCTTATAGATTAGGACTCAACCTTCCAAGAGCAGAAAGTAGCTTCTATCTATACATCTACTCAATGTGTGGAGTTATAAAGATTCATGAAGTCTATTTTCACATAACAAGATTGACAAACTCCATGATTCCTGCTTCCAAAGTAGATAGTGAAGAAATACAGAAAATCCTCCTGTATTTATAATGTCTTCAAGTCCTCTGAACACATGATTTTAGTCCATTACAATATATGTTAAAAGTTATGTCTATGAAGAAACAAGGTCAAGGTGAAATGTTTTATCACCCCATGATGAAGAATAGTAGAATAAAGATATGTTCTTACTAGGAATGCCATCTCTATTAATTATATTGTTTCTATCTCATGATACTTAAGAGTTCAAATGTTTAAATTCATGTTTAGATTATTAAACAAGATTCACAGGTCTTGGGACCATTCATGTTACAAATTTTCATATCCTGTAAACCTCATTTCTCAATCAGGAAAATCTCTCCAGTTCTCTCTAAACTGTAATGAATATTTAGGCAAAATTGACAGGTATGTTCTTTATGAAACGTTATACATCTGTCTCTTCTGTATGAAAGATTTCCTTGTAGCTATGGATTTCTGCTCTCTTTAAATGTCAAATAAGCTTCTGAAAGCCTTTATTTTCTACACAATAGTACAGAAAGTAAATTAAGAAGTCAAAGTACTGGTTAACTTAATATCAGATGTGCTGCTTTACAAGAGTCTCCTTGTTCTTATTTTTATTTTTCAGTAAAATCTACATAATATGAAATTCACCATTTAACTATTTTAACTGTGCAATTCAGTTACATAAAGTATAGTATTGTACAATTACCACCACTATACATCTCTGGATTTTGTTTCATTGTTCTAAACTGAACATTATTATTATTTTTTACATCAAACACTATTAAGAAAGCAAATGGCACCTTTAGTGTTTGTAAATCATACATCCATAAAATAATAACTCTTCATCTTTCTTCTGCCAGCTCCTCCTAACCACAATTCTACTTTCTGTCTCCACAAATTTGACTATTATAGGTACCTTACTTAATGGGATAATGCAATATTTCATTTTGTGCTTGGCTCATTTAGCATAATTTTGTCAAGGTTCATCCATGTTCTAGTATAGATCAGAATCTCACTATAAGGCTGAGCAATATTTCACTGCATGTATATACCATATTTTGTTTACATATCCATCTGTTGATGGACACTGAAGTAATTTCCGCTTTCCACGATGGTTAACCAGGTGGCTATGAACATTGGTGGATAAGTATCTGTTCAAGTTTCTGAATGCAATTTGTTTAGCAATACAGCTAAGAAAGTGGAAATGCTAAATTGTATGGGTAATTCTATGTTTTAATGTTTTGAAAAATGTTAGACTACTTTCCACGGCAACTATACCATTTTACATTTCTACCAAAAGGGCACAAAAAATCCAATTTCTTCGCATTTTTACCATTAAATTATATTCTGTTTTTTTTTTTTTTTATTAAAAGTCACCCTAATAAGTGTGAGATGGTATAATCATGATTTTGATTTGAATTTTCCTAATGATTAATGGACATAATCATATTTTCATGTTTGTTTGCCATTTATCTTCTTTGTAGAAAAATCTATTGAAATATTTTGCCATTTTAAAAATTTGATTGTTTGCAGTTTTGCTTTGTTGTGGAGGTTGTTTAACTATTCTGATTGTTACTCCCCCATCAGATACCTGATTTAGAAACAATATTTCCAATTATATAGGTGAGATTTTTACTTTCCAGATAAGTGGGTTTTTTAAAAAAATTTTGTTGTTGTTGTCAGTGAATCATTTTTTAAAATTTATTTATATATGGTGCTGAGGATCAATCTCAGAGCCTCACACATGCCAGGCAAGCACTTTACCACTGAGCCACAACTTCAGCCCCCTAATAATGTTTTTGATATTAAAAAATGTTTTAATTATAATGATGTCCAGTTTTTTTGTTGTTGTTGTTGTTGTTTTGGTTTTTAGCTTTTGATACTTACTGTTTGCCTCTGGTGTCATACCAAAGAAATCATTGGCAATACACTGTTATGAAGCTTTTACTTTACCTTTTCCTGTAAGATTTTTGTATATGATGTATGGATGTGGTTTAAATTAAGAATTTAAATTCACTTTTTATTTAGATAGTTGCTTTTTCCCAGCAAAATTTACAAAAAACACTGGATTTCCTCATAAGATAGTTTTGCTGCTTTTACCAATTTGCCCATACATATTAGTTTGTTTAGGGACACTCTATTCCATTGATTCATATGTTTATCTTTATGTTGGTACCATATAGTTTAGATTACTGTAAATTTGCAGAAAGTGAGAACTCCAATTTTGTTCTGTTTCGAGATTGTTTTGGTTGTTCATGATATCTTCCAGATTCAATATAAATTTTTGGATTTTTTTCTAGTCCTGAAAATACATAATTGGAATTTTGATAGGGATTACATTAAAACTGGAAAGCATTTCAGATAATATTGACATCTTAACAATGATTAATCTTCTATTCCAGGAATATGGCATGTTTTACTCTCCTCCTTGATTCTGCAACCATCCCAGATAATAGCTTTCTACTTGAGCTGCATTCATATAATTTCTGAAGCTCAATATGGTAATTGTCTAGTTTTGCTATTCCTTTGTGACATCATGAAAATGGGCATATAAGTGACTATACCTGTTGGATGGATACCTTCATATTAGCACTATACAAATTTCTCTGTTCCATAGGAAACCATTAAGCTAACGTTCATACAGAATGCTTTCTCTCTACTTAAGACCTTGGAACATTGATACAAATAATAAATGACACTAGCATACAAACATAATTTGGTATACAATCAACACAAGTTGAAACAAGCTGTATTTGTATCTATCCATATATATGTGTATATAATTATATAATTTTAAATTACATATAGATTTGAGAGCATTTTAAATTTTTCTATGAAAAGCAGCCAATACTACAGAGATACTTTGTTAACTCCATACATTTCCAAATAAAAGAAAAATTTTGAAAAACAATGTTTACATAATACATAATCAGATCAAAACTCTTATTAGACATGTTTTAAATCAGGGCGTTCAAGGAGCATGCTTCCTTCTAAGTATCAGTAATGGCAACTCTGTTAGGCACTCTCTCCTGTGCTTTTTAAAAGATGACCTAAATGGAGCAATATTGAGTTAAATGAGAAGAAAGTTCAAATCAGCCCACAGTTCACATTACTACTTCTTTCTGGGAAACTAAGTGCATGACTATTGCTTTGATACAATTACATACCCTCATCTGGCCATCTACTTATTACATACACTGAAGCATTAGGGGATGTATTGAGTGGAGACAAGAGCACTACAGAGGCTCTGTAAAGAGAAACCACAATTTACTAGCATAAACAATATTCTATACAACTTTCTTAAGGCAAGTTCCTGGGCCTTAAGGAAGCGAATACACAAGTAATCCATTCAAATCTATAAAAACCGAGGACAGTGAATTGTAACCACAAGTTTCTTCAATGCAATTAAAGATATTTTGGTTGGATACCATTCTGATAATAAAACTAGACAGTTTTTACAAGCAAATATTTTCAAGGCAGCAGAGTATGTTTTAATCAAATTTGCTCTAAAAGCTTATGCACTATAGGGAAATTTTTGAAGTAGAATGTAAAAGGTGACTTCTTTAGAAAATTTACTGTTTGGTATTCCCTAAGTGACTGCAAAGTCCCCCATTCACAGGAGACACAGCTCAGCAGAGATTGATGAAATGTGGCAGGGAAGTATCAAGAATTTGGGACCATTAATTTAAAATGCCTTTCCCTTTCATCCTCTGGTGTAAATTGCTGAGTGATCATCATTTTTCTTTACCTTTTGCTTTTGGTGATATAGTTTGTGTCATGCCAGGATCGTAGTTTCCTGACATTAATTATGAACCAGTGAAATCTACTTTTTTACATCATGCCCAGGAGGGCAAATTCTGTGAGGAAATATGAGATAAACTGAATACATAAGCTCTTCTTGAAGAATTTCATTTCAGCTAGGAATTTTACAAACCAGGGCCTGAATTTTTTTTTTCATTTTAAAAGCCATAAAGAGGTCACTGTTGCATTCAGGGCTACAAATTTTTGAGAACTTCAACAGCAGAATAGTTTAGTAGGAAAAAAAAAAAGATATCCCTTATGGGTATCTCAGAGTTAAGTTCAGGACAGCAATCAGTCTTAATTTAGTAGCCAAACATTCATAAATCATACAATCTATAAGGCTCCATAGAATAAGACCAACAGACAGCCACCTTAAAAATCAGTGAAAGATGTTCCCACACAACGTAACAAGATGTATTATATCCTTTTAAAATCATGAAATACTAAGCATTCAACAGCAATCTTCAAATATATTGTTAAAACATTTAAACACAATTATTACCTATTTATAACTTTCCTTCATACTACAATAGCCATGTTCACTCCCATGCCAAAATTGTTTTAAAACACAATCGTGCCTATTTCATTAGTGAGTGTGCCTCAGAGCACATGGGACAGAACAGGGGGTTTTGATTCACCTTCAGTTCTATAATATCCAAAGTATATTATATATATTAAAACCCTCTGAAGTTGTTATCTACTTAGAGGTAATATTTTGAATAAATCTTAAATCATCCAAGTCTATTGTGTGTGTGTGTGTGTGTGTGTGTGTGTGTGTGTGTGTGGTGCTGGGGATTGAACTCAGGGCCTTGTGCATGCGAGTCAAGCACTCTACCAACAGAGATATATCCCCAGCCCCCAAGTCTATTTGTAATGATAAAATCACTGGTGTATTCAACAGAGGAAAGATATCAAACCTTTTGTTTGGTCCAAAACATTGGTCCAAACAGAAAGCTAACAGCCAATTAAATGTTTTCTTTCCCTCAGTAGATAATCGTTATCAACTATCAATCTACTCTTGTCTGAAGGAGACAATCATTGTTCTGAGTTACACAAATTATACTGCCTAGGTAATTTTTCGATCAAATATATTTTTATAACACGCATGGGGTTTCACATTTATCACAGAAAATAAAAAGATATATTTACTTCATGGAAACAAATTTTTAAAACAATTAACTTTTCAAAGCCACAAAGAATATGTTCAATAAAAATATCCCCAAAGAAGCTAACAGTATTCTATGAACACTTTCTAAGCTAGCCCAAGAGTCACCTGAGGAAGCACTAGACCTCATTTCTCATTATGCCCTTGCAATGCCACATCTCCTCCCTGTAGCCTTCCATTCTCCTTTCCTTTTATGCATCAGTATCTCTAGAAGCCTCCTGTGACCTCATATAGGCTTCCTTTCCACCGCAAAATTTGCCACTGGTGTTACCACATTATCTGTAAGATAGCTCAAGTCATAGGACATCATATGTGTGTGCTTTCTGTTGTCCCACTAATAGAGCACTATGAGGGCAAGGGTAGGTCTTATTTCTGGTATTATCCAAACTTAGCACAGATCATAACCCATAATCTTCACCCAGTGACCTAGATAGATAGATACATATAGATATATACATATAGATAGGAATGACTGTTTAACAGAAAGTGTGGATTAAAAAGAAATTATGTAGTAATTTGTACAAAAGACACACTTTATTTAAAAAAAAAAAAAGAACAGACAGATGGCCTTTTGCATGAAAAACTCCTTAATGATTTTTCCGTTTTATTTTGAGCAAATAATTTAAAGGCTAAAATTTCCATTCGAGAGGAGCATTTTGTAGAAAAGAAGCTATCAAAAACGTTGATATCAGAACTTGCTACTCAAGAACAGTGAAAGGCCTGAAAAGACTCAGGATAGCAATAAGGTGGGAACAGAGAGAGAGAATGACCTGCAAGAGGTACATCCTGAAATAGAATGGATGAATTTTTCAGCAATAAGTAATGTTAAAATTTAAGTTGACGCTCATGCTGTAGACTGTCCTAAGTCACCCCTATTACTCTAAATATTACATAAAACTTTGACTATAAATAGTTACCATGAATTTATATCCTGAGAATTGAAAGGAGACCTAGGAGTCCACAAGGATGAAGAATGTGGAGGAAATCTAGGAGGAGAGCACTCGAAGATTCTGTATAGGAATGAGACACTGGTAGAAACTGGTTATCTGAAGAAGAGTTCAGGAAAAGAAAAGACACTCTCAGGCAACTTCTGAAGATACTTTGAAGAAAGGCTCTAGGAAGTAGAAGAATATTTCTAGTTATTTTTCTAACTATTAAAAATAACAGTTATTAGGAGTGGATGATTTGGGACGGTAAGACCTCTAAAATATTGATTTTTACAGAGACATAAAAGCTTCCAGTTGTAGAAAGTTTGAATGTCATGGAGACAGCAGAAGGATGAGAAAAACTTACCTTCAAACAATCTGAATCCACATATTTAAGAAACAGTTAAGGTGATATATGAAATGTAGCAATAAATAATATAAAAATCTTGACTTGTCCTCTTCTCAACAACCACTTGTTGATAAACAATTGCCATAAACATTGCCAGTAACAATGCATGAAACACAATACACTAAGTTACAAGAGAAAAACAATCCATGAATCTTACTCATACAGAAGAAAAACACTCAGAACAATCTCGGTATGCAAATGAGAAGTCAAGAATCAGACAACCTTTAGAGTGATGGAACTCACAAAAAAAAAAAAAAAAAAAAGCCAACAAAGCTGAACCTAACAGGCAGGTGAGCCACATTCACTTCAGAAGAGGTTGAACTTCTTTCAGTCATAGATGAATTGAGCCCTGAGAAGATACGACATCTCTATCTAGGCACCATGATTCTACATTCAAGAATTTAGTTTGAATAATAATTTCTCTGTCTGGGAAGACAATAGCAAAAAAAAACGTGTCCACCTCTCTGTTTTGAAGATTGATGCATCTTGGAATTGGTGTAGTAGTATTCATCCCAACACTAGTATTAGCCTGTGTTTGTCTTAGACACGTGAAAAAATGATGAATAATATAAACACTCTACATCATGAGGATCAGCATCTGAAATGGAAAATGTTACTGTAGAATGTGACATTAAATCTGAAAGTCTCCAGAGGCAAGTTGAAAGCCATCCAGTGTCTCTCTAACCTCAATTAAAAATAAAAACTATTGTAATCAAAAAATATGGCAAGCCATTTAAATGTTATACATACATTACAATGTTAGAGAGAAAAACTTAGAACAAATGCTTGGACATTAGCGATATTTCATGTTGACATCTGTAGATGGATCTGTGTGTCACACCTAGCTATTATCTCTTACATGAAAACTACTTATGTAAAAAAAGCTGTATAAGACTATATAAATCAAACACTACTTATATAAATACAATAAGATATGAAAATACTTTGGTATTTCAATAAAAGATATACATATTTGGATTATCACTGAATTATGAATTTTCATCAGATATGAAGGAATATCCACTTTTATGAATAATTTACAGGATAATAAACTTTTTGGTTATATCCTATGTGTTTGGATCCACTGAATTTATAAAATAAAACATTTATATGAAGGATATTTGCCAACTGTTGTCTCAATTAAATTTCTAAGGAAAATTCTAGACCCAAATGGGTTTCAATTGTTTAGGTGGTATTTTCTACAATAAATATTTATAGTCCCCAACTTTGAGTTGGAGACTTACTTTTGTGGCTCAGAAATATAGGATGAAATCATCTGATGCCAAATTACTGCTGTTGGATATAATCTGCCTGCAAGAAAAGTTTGCCAGCTGTTTTTCTATTTCATATTGAGTAAATCTGTCTGTAACTATAGAAGATAAGTGGCGCTCTATGTGTGCATGTACATTTTATATGCACATGTGCATAGATATTTGTATGAATGCAAAGACTAGATCAATATTTTACAGGTAAGTTAATAATTATCATTTCCTCTCATATATTTCTGTACATAGAGAATAAATTTTAAAGAATTTTTTCCATAAAGAAAACTTAGAGACCCAGAGAAGGAAAAACAATTAAATAAATCAAAATCATAGTTGAAAGTTGAATTTTATCTCCTGTTATATTAATAAAAATTATAGTTCAAAATAATAAATTAATTTTCTCTCCAAAAGCCCATCTGACTGAAGCTAAGTTCTTTCAATTGCAATAGCAAGAATGTTCTAAAATTTTTGAAACTTTAGTCACAATTCTTTTACAATTAATGGGAGAATGCCAAACAGTATCTTTTATATAGCTCTTGTAAACCTTGAGTATTTCTATTTAATTCATGTGTTTGATAATTTCTGCATGAAAGAAACACACACATGTCATTCTTCATGCAATATTTATACAATTATGTTCTTAGTGTATAGCTGTGCTTCAAGTTATATACATGAATTTATTTTAGGCACTCTATACTGCCTAAAAGCACACATTGATGTTAAATGTATTGTTTTAACAGAAAATCACAAAGCAGTCAGTGCTAATCCATGGTTTCTTAAATATTGAATTGGGAAGAATTCAGGTTTAGGATGGTTCAAGAAACAAAAGCTTTGAGCATGTATTATTATTTTATCACATAATTGCAGTTCTACACAAACACTAATTGTATAAAATACAAAGGAAAAATAAGGCACCAAATGAGACAAAAGCTCCATATTTCAACTAGCCTTCTTTTTATAAACAGGAAATATTAGTGATGGGTTACAAGCTGAGAAAGGGTAAGGTGACATGTTCAAAGCACAAGTATGGGGCTTTCTCTTATTTGCAAGTCAAAGTGTGTCAAAGAAATTTTTCCATCAATATGAAAGCTAGATTGTCAGAATTCTTGTTCTTTGGGGCAGCATTCACTTATGAAGGGAACAAATAAGTTGATTGAATTTTTACAGCATGAATAAGACAATGCAGTTTAGCTTGCTCCATCTAAAATTGGACCTCAAAAACATGGGGAAAAGCATATTCAACAAAGGGAACACAGTATAGTTAGCATTTATACAGAATTTTAGAGAATAGAATGACATGGAGTCTTACCAATATGATCTCCATAGTCTGAGCTAATATTTATACAGTAACCTTGATTTTATATTGGTATGCTCACAATTAATTTCAAGAGAAAATGGATTCTATCAATTACATCAAAAAACTACATTCAAGGGGTGGGGCTGTGGCTCAGAGGTAGAGCACTTGCCTCGCACATGTGAGGCACTGGGTTGGATCCCCAGCAACATATAAAATAAATAAATAAAATAAACATATTGTGTTCTTCTACATCTATTAAAAAAACTATATTTAGTTCAATTTAAGTCCATTTTCTTTGCTTTCAAACAGAAATGGAAATTTTATATGGCAGAAATTTCTCTAAAACTTAAGATATTTTCATTTCTTTACTTGTAAATATAAAATCACTTTATAATATGGAAATAGAGTGCCATAAAAATTGTTATGGCTGTTATTGACTTTAGCATTATAGGCAAGATTTCAACAAGGTCAATGACGTAATTTGGTTGATATGAAAGATACTCAGAATATAGACTTACTATAGTTCTTATTACTTTTCCCTTTAACATCAGCTCAAATGATATAGACTATGCAAAATCCTAAAATAAAGATCTAGATAACCTCCACATCCTCTCTGACATATTGTACAACAGTATCTACTACACCTTTGCTTTTATAGAAAATATCATGTATTTGGAGTCTTACAGTATGTAGTCTTCCCAACCAGCTTCTTCACCTAGTAATATGAATTGTCTTTTGGTGGTTTTGTAGCTCATTTATCATTAGAAAGTATTCCATTGTATAGTTATATAATAATTTGATTGTCCATTCACACATTTGAAGGGAATCTTATATTCCTTTTTTTAGTTTTGACTAAAACTCATAAAAATGTTTCTGTGCAGATATATTTATCTCAATTTGGTAAATAATCAGTGTGATTGCTGGGTTTTAGTTAATCTGTATTTTGATTCATAAGAAACTGTCAAATTGTCCTCAATAGTAGTTCTAGAGCTAGAACCAGAAGTCATTCCATAGTGTTTTAACTACAAGAGTTTCAACTAAATTATGAATGTTAATAGATTATAAAAATAGACATTTTTACTCAGAACTGAGTAGAGTATAAATGATGTGAAGGAAAAACAAATTTTGAAAGCTAGTATAAAATCTTACTCAGTTGAAATTTGAATTACAGAGAAATTATGAATATGGAAGTTAATACACACTTGTTCC
Source organism: Spermophilus citellus (assembly GCF_964194105.1). Taxonomy (NCBI): domain Eukaryota; kingdom Metazoa; phylum Chordata; class Mammalia; order Rodentia; family Sciuridae; genus Spermophilus; species Spermophilus citellus. The sequence continues at coordinate 205,112,147 of NC_138184.1, forward strand.
TAAGCTAATGGCTTGCTATTGCCAGTAGATGTGATTCCTAATTCTTTACCTATTTATCTATGAATTTAAAGGTCTCTATTTAGAAGTCAGCTCAAAAAGCAACTTAAAGACTTTCATGTAGATAATGTGACATAATACTTAAGGGAAGAATTTAGCTACTCTATTACAGTAAAAGTGATTTTATATAGTTAATATCACTTAGAAATGTTTTTTCTATTGAGGACTCAGAACTGTGAAGCCCCTGGAGGATAATATATTGCATCAGGACCATATGGTAAACAATGTAGAAGAAACATAGATTTCTAAACCTATGTTTATAAATATTTATATTTATATATAAAAAATTTATATTTATAAATAATGTTTATAAATTTGAAACAATTGAACAAGTACTAACTCATTTTAAAATATTTAAAGAAAAATAATCTTCATTTCAAAGACATATTCAAAATGATACTATTTTTTAATCACTTCTCATTAAATCAAACAATTTTTTAGAATCACATAATTTCAATCTTAGGGAAATAACTTGTCAAAATAATTAAAATTGTGTCTTCAAATACATGCTTTTGCAAATTATAAACTTAAAGAAGGAAAATCAGACAATTATCCTCTATTTGGACTTCAAACTCTTTTGTTCAGCAACTCTTACTAAGCGTGAAGCTCACACTTTATCAGTGAAGGAAAATATGTTTCTTGCGAAAAACAAGGCTGGAGCTACCTCACCAGATGAGCTTCAAGACTAAACAGTTTAAGTCTTTCTCCATTATTTTTAACTTAGACATTGATAGTAGCCATTTGCCATGTGGCCTCATTTCTCTGATGGATCTAAGAAAACCCACTTATTTTTAGTTTGTAAAAGGTACATTAAGTATCTTTGCTCACACCAGGAGGCAGGGCAAAAAAAAAATCCACCTATTTTATAAAGTGTTGCTTTTATACCATGGTAATTGTTGTTCTTTTGAAAGAAAACTTAAAATTAAACTTTAATGGAAAAAAATATCTAAGTAAACTTAAAGGATTTTGTTCATTAATTAAAACTATGAGAAACATGAAAACTATGTCTTATGGTGTGCTTCAACCCTCATTTTTGCTTAGTTGTTGCTGAATCTCAATTATTTAAAAAGTAACCATAAACAAGGGTTAGAAAGAGTGACATCTTGAAATGATTTGCATTCCTATTCTGTCTGACAATGGTTATAGAGTGAAATTACTTTTCTCTGACCCTTCCCGAAAAAAAAAATCAATCTTTATTTAATAATGCAGATAAAATGAAATTAAAACTAGAAAGTTAAGTAAGTAGATCCAAGAATTCTAAACTTTTCTGAGAAGATCTGGGTTTCTTTTCTTATAAGTGCTTAACCTTTCAAATAATAGCATGCCAAAACTATTTTAAAAGAAGCGTGCATTTTAAAATAACAATTTCATTTCAAAGAATATAGCCTAAGGAAATAATCAGAGTTGTACTCAAAATATGTATACAAAAACATCCACAAAGGTTACATTTATAATATAAACAATTGTATTAAAAATAACAACTTATCAGTAATAAAGGGTTGGTGATAAAATAATGTTATATCTATATAATAAAACATCATAAAAGTTATTAAAAGTATGTCATATATGTATCTATATTAGGAATGAATAAGAACTACTCTTTATTTTCTTGAAGGAAGATGGCCTTTCTGTTCACAGGGATTAGTCCCTCTTCATCTCAAGGAGTAGAAGACTCTTCAAATTCTATGATCCATAACTTCCCTAAGAAGCACTCTCATCGTATGGACAACAAAGCTTATTATCCTACTTCTATTCAGTATTTACTTATTGGGCACTTCCATGTGTAGATTTATCCAAACAGTGAAGATATCGAAGTGAACAAAACAAATTTCCTTGTTACGTAGAGTTTAAATATTACTGCTACCATGAAGAAGGAGAAGTGATAGATAATCAAGATGGACAACAGATTGAACATAAAAAAACAAAAGAATTATTGTTTTAAATGGAGTCAATGAAAGGGATAGGTTTTGAGTATAGAGTTATTTAGAAAGGATGGTACAAAAATATCTACCTAAGTTGACCTTGGAGCTGGGAATGGTAAAGATCTAGGAGAAGAATATTTCAGATTGTGCTGACAATCTGATCAAGATCCTTGAGCTTAGAATGAATTTGACATTGGGGTGAGGGGCAGACAAAAGAGGGAAAAGCATTCATTTGGCTTCTATTGAACAAAACAGAGAATGAAACAAGAATCCTGTAGGTCATTGTAACATCTAAGAAAAGAACAGAAAACAGGAAAATGTTCTAAGTCTGGAATACTTGACAAGTAACACAATCCTGACACCATCTTAGAGTCAGCCTGTGGCCAAAGAAAGTGCTTAGACCAGGAGAATAGGATATATGTGTTGTTGGGGAAATCAGAAGCCTGCACAAACAAGAGGACACATCTAAGAATTGAAGCCCAGATGTCATGTGCTCAGAAAGGACTGCAGAGCTTAGCAAGATTGCTCTGTTTTAGTCAGCTTTTTTTGCCACTGTGAATAAAAGGTCTGATAAAAACAATTTTAGAGGGGGGGAGAGTTTATTTGGGGGCTCACCTTTCAGAGATTTTAGTCCACAGATAGCTAGCTCTATTCCTTGGGGCTCAAGGTGAGAGAAAATCACCGCAGAAGAGTGAGACAGAGGGCAGCAGCTCAGGAAGCAGAGAGAGACTCCATTCACAAGGTACAAATATATACCCCAAAGACACACCTCCAAGGCCCCACCTCCCCCAGCCACACCCTACCTGCCTTAAGTTACCACTCAATCCCTATCAGGGGATTAACTGATTGGGTTAATGATCTCATAAGCAAATCATTTTACCTCTAAGCCTACTTTCATTGTCTCATACATGAGCTTTGGGGAACACCTCACACCCAAACCACAACATATGCTCAGAGATGTCACCACCAAACCAATCAGAAACAGCATGAATATTATTCTTATTTTTTCTGTCACTCTCATTTATCTAATGTGGAGGACTGAGATCAACTCAGACCTATGTATAGATTTAATGTTCACATGTTACCACAGAGGTACCCAACCTGGGAAAGACAGATAGATCAAAATATCGAAATTATCTGTGGGAATTATAGGTCATAGGTGTTTTTAATTTAGGTTTAATGTTCCAGTATTTTCCAAGTTTTCTGGCATGACAATTATTTATTTTGGTAATTATTTCAAAATCAGTTAAGTATTAATCAATAAAAGGAAGTCTTTTTTCCCCTTCCTTAAACTGGTTAATGTTAGACATACAAAAAATGTTAATATACAAAAGCCTAGGCATGTCATTATAATCAACTACATCAAAACAACAAAACACAAGAGGAGATTTTTCATAAGTGAGATAAGAACATTACAAACCAAAACTGCATATATATAAAAGCCAAATAGATTTTGCTCTGAACTGTATTATATTAGTATGTACTTGCTATTTGTCCAGCTTGGTCCAAATCATAGTTATTAATAAAACTGCTTCTGTTTTAAATGTAAAAATGGACATTGTCAGCAGTTTGAGGCCTTACCAATAATCTGTTCCTCCAAAACCTCCAGATAGATCCATAGAACAAAAAGGAAAATGCATGCATATTAATGATACTAATGATGATAATCAGTGTGGATATGGCACAAGTGTAGTCAAGTCATGCTGCTTGGACAGCATCATCAAGAGAGCTGTCAGGAATTTCAAGACCCATCTATGGAGCACTGGTCTTAATAGAGTCTGCCAAAGCACAACTACATTCCTCTCTCTAGCAAATGACATTTCAGAGCTGGAAACATCATTGCTTTATAGCTAAATGAATATTCCCTTAAGCATTTGCTTTTCAAGATATGAATTTCCAGGAATGAAATACCACCCACTGCCAGCTGGGTATAGATAAAAATAAAAGAAATTCACCCTTGGATAACAAATCAATTTTTCATGTTTATATATCTTAAACTTGAAATTTTATCATTTTTTAAAAATTGTCCTTTTATAATTTATTCCTATATATGTTAAAGAATGCAGGTCTTGCCTACATTTGCATTAACAAATATTTGAAAAAAATAAATTTGATTTAAATGCAATAAGTGAGTAACTTATAGTCATTGTACTCATTTTCATGGGCTGATCTCCCAAGTCCATGGACATATAATTATCTATTTCCTTAGAAACCATTCATAATAAAAATATGAGAACTTTCTTGAAAGTTCAAATAATTTTGGTCATAGAAAGTAAGCACACCTAAACATTTTCAGAATATGTTTTTTAAAAATATGGATCAGATAATAGGCATTATTCCTATCACCAGTGACAACAGATATCATCAGTGACAACAGAAAACAAGACATACATATACATCCATATATGTGTGATGTGATATGTGTGTATATGAAAGATGATTGCTATTTGAAGCAGTAATACAATGGTAATGGGTAGAATTTAAATCATTTTCTTTTTCAAACCAAATCAGCATGATTATTAACCAAATCTAAATGCCAAATAATGAAATATATGAGTAAAAGTGCATGCCTGTCATTATTTTCCTTATTTTTCTATTAAAAAGTGTTTATGAGGAAAGAAGGGAAGGATGGGAACTGCAAGAGGTAAGAGGGAGCACTAACAGAAGTGCATCCTTAGCCTTCAGTCCCACTAAAGGTCTTGTTATATTAGACGCCTTCATATATTTCTTTTGCAACAGAAAGTAAGCACAGTCCTGCAAAGTAAAAACTTCATTAAGTACAATGTATATTGGATGAACAGTTAAAAAATAACATTCTCATCTCACAACAGCAACACTTTCCAATTGCTTCAAAATTTTTTAAAAGGTAATTTATGTCACAACAGCAATAGTAAAAGCAGAGCAGCAAAAATATACTTCCCTTTCTTCTTGAAGCTTTGAAGGTTCTACAGAAAGGTTTTTTTATCTACAAGAAGCACTACCAATTCAAAAAGAATTTATGTAGCATTTACTGCATACATAGCCATTTTAGTAACATTTATCTCTCATTTTCTAGCTTGACATGACCATATATATACATATACATATATATAATTTGATCCTTAGAACAAATGTAAGGCTACAAATATGGCTCACAATTTCTTGAAAATACAGCAAGAAAAAAAGATTCTTTTTTTCATACATGTATTATATGTCTCTCTTACTTCTTTGGCTGAACATTCATCTGTGTTCACAGGCAAATGGCACAGAGATTTTCAAATCTAAGGTAGCAAGCACTCTGTCCGAAGTTTCTATATGCTGCAGCTGATGCAACTACACTGGGAGGAGAAATAGTAGCCATGTGAGGTAAACGTTTATTGACTAGCTAGATTCTATGATAAAAGCATGAAAAAGTTGTCTATACATAAAAGAAATTAAGTCTTGCTTATCTTTTCATGGGTTTAATTATGTGATTATTATTTGGGCTTCCAATGCAAATGAGATAGTAAATAGTTGGATAGAAAATATTTTAAAATTCTTAACAAACAAAACTCTAGTTAGCTGTCTTATTGTATATAATTTTCAATAAGACATTTTGAAAAGTGTATAGCAGAGGAGGCAATTATAGACAAACATTAAACAGACAACAACAAAATGATACTAATACTATCACTTCAGATAAAATGTAAATCTGGTTTTTGGAGAAAATAAAGTGTCAGTAATAAAATGCAGATGCATTGGCTGTATTTTAAAAATATATATTATTTGTAACAATTTTAAAAGCTGTTTATGGATAGTTCTGCTTAAGACTTAGAAAGCTCTAAAAAAAATTCCTCCCACCCTAACAACAAGAAAAATCTGAGTAATTTGCAAAATGATAATTTTTCTTGATCCTGTGGAAAAAAAACTAAGTGATAACAAATATATTAAAAAGATACCATAGTAAATATATTCTCTCCTGTTAACAATAATTGCTAACAATCCATAGCATACTTCTAACTTTCCATGAGTCAAAATGGAAATCAGAAATGAAAGTATGATATATTTCATTGAAAAAATTTTAAAATACAACTTATCAAAATTGTGGGATGTACTCTAAAACATTTCTCAGATGGAAGTTTATAGCATTAAATGTTTGTCTTGGAAATATAGTAAGTGGTCATGTTAGCAATTAAAGATTTTACATTAAGAAACCAGAAAAATTTTGACCCAAATCCAAAGTAAGTGGAAGAAATTGCATCATAAAATAATGCTAGAAACCAATAAAATTGCAATAGGAAAAGAATGAACAAAACAAAATTTTGTTTCTTTAAAATAAGATCAATAAAATCACAAAACTTCTAGGGAGGCTGAACAAAAATTTAACAGTAACAAAATAAAAGAGGGACATAATCAGTGGTAATCAAGTAAGTTATATCAAATAGGGGCTGGGGATGTGGCTCAAGCGGTAGCGCGCTTGCCTGGCATGCGTGAGGCCCGGGTTCGATCCTCAGCACCACATACCAACAAAGATGTTGTGTCCTCCGAGAACTAAAAAATAAATATTAAAAATTCTCTCTCTCTCTCTCTCTCTCCCACTCTCTCTTTAAAAAAAAAGTTATATCAAATAAATATTATGAGTAAATTGTATCAAAAATTTTGGCAACTTAGATGAACTGGACACATTACTTAAAAGATAAAATAAACTCCTTTAGGAATAAATAAATAGAAAATTCATAGAGATAGTATAAAAGTTAAATCTCAGAAAGAAAATGTTAATCCAGAGGACTTCACTGGTAGATTCTAAGGAAAAACTTGAGTAGAAACAATTTGTAGAAACAATTCTATGTTTACAGAATTTTGAAGACAAGAGACTTACCTACAAAACATTGCTACCAGTATTACTGAATACCAAAATCAGATGAAGATATCACTAGAAAAGAAAATGTCAGGCCAATATCACTCATGAATATGGACTCAAGAAGATTCTTAAACTATTGGAAATAAAAATCAAAGCATGAATAAGTAATAATACATCATGACCAAATAGGTATTACACAAGGAATATAGCATTGACTCAACATTCAAGATTCAATGGATAGTATTTACCATATACATTATTCGTTTATTCTTCTTTACTGTAATGAAATACCTAATTAGAGGCAGTCTAATTTTATAAAGAAGAAGAGCTATTAAGCTCATAGCTTTACATGTGAAAAGTCCAGACATGCTAAATGCTCTGTTGAGTGACCATTACCACCCTTGGCTTTGTCACCTCTGGAGATAGTAGAAGCAATCATGAGGGAAAGACTTCTCAAATCCAAACAGATAGCCTGAGGCTGGGCCCCACAGCCTGAGGCTGGACCCCACAATCTCTTCTGAAGGCTCACCTAAAGACTTCCCGGTAGGCCCACCTCTTAAAGTTTCCATCAATTTCCACAAGCTCAGAATGATGGACCATGGGAGGCCAAGTCACATTAAAACCATAGCATCCTATAAGGAGACTAAAACAGCAAAACCACAGTCTCATGAGGTGCAGAACATGTTGCATGCAGGAAAATCATTTGATAATACTCTTGTCAAGAAACTAGGAATTAAAGGAAACCTTCTCACCTTGCTAAAAGGCATTTATAAATTCATATAAATAAATAAATATAAACCACATATAATGATCAAAGACTAAACTCAGAAACAAAACCAGGATGTGTACCTTTTCCATTTCTGTTCAAACTAGTGTCAGTAATCCTACATACTACCATAAGATAAAGAAATGTTAGGCATAGTAGTTGGAAAGGAAGATAAAAAGCTATCTTTATTCACTGGTGATTTGGTTATAAATGTAGAAGATTCTAAGAATCTATGAGATCTACCAGAATTACCAGGTATAACTTTAACAAGGTGTCAGGATATACAGTTAACATAAAAATATCAAATACATTTCTATACTAACATGCTAGAAAACATTGCTGAAAGAAATTATAGATAAGTAAATGAATTATTGATTAAAAGAGTCACTGGTGGCACATGACTGTAATCCCAACTACCCCGGAAGCTAAAGCAAGAAAATTGCAAATCTGAGGCCAGACTTAGACTTAGCAATTTAGTGAGACCCTGTCTCAAAATAAAAACAAAATGGGTGGAGGATGTGGCTCTGTGGTAGAATGCCCAGTATTCAATCTGCGATATTGGAAGGGGCTGTCACTATTGTTATGATGCTATAACACATGTTGTCCCAAATATTCATTTAAAGACTCATGGCAATCACAACCAAGATCATAGCAGACCTGACACTAAAAAATTTATTTTTCATATCTTATTTATTAAATAAAATTTATTTTAACATACATAAAATCATAAAAATTATGCATATTAGTGTAATAATATTAGATGTTTCATTATGTATTAACATTTAAATAAGATTAAATATATCTGGCTTTTCAAACATTTATGATTTTTTATGGTAAAAATTTGCAGCACAAACTTTCTTCTAACATAACCCTCATGTTTGTTATCTACAGTGACTCTACTTTGCAATAGCACACCAGAACTTTTTGTGCCTATATAATTGTAACTTCTTTTTTCTTTTGTGCCTATTTTTCAGCCTTTCCCTATTCCTCCATCCTACTCTCCCCAGCTTCTGGTAACTACTATCATACTCTTGAACTTTTATGAAAACAATTTGTTTAGATTCCACCTAAGAGTGAGATCATGCTATATAGTTGTTGTTGTTTTTTTGTTTGTTTGTTTGTTTTGTTTTTGATAGTTGTAGATGGATAGAATGTCTTTATTTTATTTGCTTTTGGTTTTCTTTTCTAAAGAGAGAGAGAATATGTATATATATATATGCGCGTATATATATATATATATATATATATATATATATATATGCATATTTAGTTTTTGGCGGACATACATCTTTGTTTGTATGTGGTGCTATGTGGTGCTAGCCTGAGATCATGCTATACTTGTCATTCTGTGCTTGTCTTATTTCACTTAACATGATTTCCAGTTCCATTCATGTTGTCACAAATCACATTGTGCACATGTACAACAGTTTCTTTATCCCTTTATCAGTTGGTACACACTTTACTTTTTTCCATTTTTTGCCATTTTGAATAGTGCTGCAATGAACATGGGAGTACAGATGTCTCTTCAATATATTGATTTCATTTAGTTTGTATATTACCCAGTAGTGGGATTGCTGGATCATATGGTAGTTCAGTTTTTAATTTGTTGAAGAACTTCCATACTATTTTCCAAAAGGCTCTACTAGCAAAAGACTAGTCAAGTAGTCTTCAACCAAGGGTTGTCCCCAAGGAACATCAAGCAATGCTATAGACATTTTTGGTAATCATAACTGGGGGAGATGCAACTGGAACCTAGTGGATAGGGGCAAGGGAAGCTGCTAAGCATTCTATAATGTTCTGGGTAGACCCTAAAATTAAAGAAGTATCTGGTGCAAATCAATAGTTCCATAACTGAGAAACTCTGGACTAGAATAGGCAAAATAGTTTTGAAACAGAGGAGTAATGCTATGTGATTCATATTATCCAATTTATAATACTGATGTAAAGACAGTTTTATATATCAATAGACCACAGCAGAAAATCAGTATATGTATATCTAATTTAAAAATGCCAAAATCTTTTCACAAAATATAATCAATTTTTATTTTTTTAAAAATCAATTCAAAGATATCATAGATCAAAATGAGCAATAAAAATCTAAAAATGTCTAGAGAAAAGAGAAAACTATAATCTTGGCTTTGACCAATATTTTTAAAATAGCAGCCAACTTCTAAACCTAAACAAAAATTGGTAAATAGAATTTTACCAAAATTTTAAAAGTAAACCAAAAAAAGAATCTCTGCTCTTTAAGATATCTTTAGAAAATTAAAAGACAAGCTATTGGTAAAGACAAATATTTATAAACATATATATCATAAAGGCATATATCTAGAAATATATATAAATCTTGCAACTCAATTATATATGAAAGAATCAATAAGATACACAAATAATTGAATGTATAATAATGAAAGATACAAATGTCAAATAAACATATTAAAAATACTCATGTCTTGGGGCTGGGGATGTGGTTCAGTGGTGGGAGCTTGCCTTGCATGTGTGAGGCACTGGGTTCAATTCTCAGCAATGCATGCAAATAAATAAAATAAAAGGTTCATCAACAACTAAAAATATTTTTTTTTAAAAACTCATGCCTTTAATCTTGGGAAATGCAAACATAAATTCCAATGTGATATTGCCGTACACTTATAAGAAGAGCTAAAATTGCTATTTTAAGTGAAAATTTAAGTAAAATTTCTAATTCCAAATTCTGGCACAGATGTGGAACAACTCAACTTTCATACACTGCTGGTAGGGAATCAAAATGGCACATCCACTGAGAAAAATAACTTGGGACATTCTGTGTAAAGTTAAACATTTATTCACCAAAATCCCAGAAATCTATGTCCTACACTCAAAAGAACGGAGAACATATTTCCACACAAAAATGTATTGGTAAATGATAATAGCCTCTTTATGCATGATGACCCTACCCCAGAAAATCCTTAATGTCCAGCAAATGCTGGGAAAATTTTGACACATTTATACATTCCTGTACTACACAAGCCAACAATAACTACAATGACATGGATGAATCTCAAAAGCATTATACTAAGTGAAAGCCAGATACAGAGGCTATATTACCTTATGATTCTCTGTGGCATTCTAGAAAATTCAAAATTTAGGTAAGTAAATCAGATCTGTTTTTCAGGTGCTAGGTGTGGGAAGGAAACTAACAACACAGGGGTCCACGGGAAACTTTGGGGTGATGCGAATATTCTATGGTTTGAGTGTGGAGGTTGGTTACAATGTTTATATTTGTCAAAACTATTTAAATACACCTTATGAAGGGTAAATTTTACTTCATGCTAATTCCATAAATCAGAAAAATCATTCAAACATGTGTTTTGGTTTCCAAAAAAAGTGAAGACTCCAAGTGTAGAGAAATTAAGCTCAAAGTTTTTGAACAAATGCAATTTGCTATTGCATAGCTTGGGAATTTATATTGTAGAAAATTACATAGAAAAAAGTCTTTACTATATGAAAGTACTCACAAAAAACGTGATCCAAATGACATAAATTGCATAGAAAGGATTGTTGGTGTATGTTTCTTTTAATTGCACAGAAAGGATTGTTGTTGTATGTTTCTTTTAATTGCATAGAAAGGATTGTTGTTGTATGTTTCTTTTTTTAAATATTTATTTTTTAGTTATAGGTGGACACAATGTCTTTATTTTATATTTATGTGGTGCTAAGGATCGAACCCAGTGTCTCACGCATGCTAAGCGAGCACTCTACCCCTGAGCCACAATCCCAGCCCTGTATGTTTCCTAAACCATATTAATAGCTATAACAACAACAACAAAAAGTTCCTATGGTCAAAAAGTATTGACAAATCTTGGTTACAATATTATTAAACAGACATTTTCCTTTTAGATTCTTTTGCACATATGTTTTATGAAACTCCAAAAAGTGTCTGTGATATTACCATGTAGTGTGAAGGTGATGTTCTGCACAGTGGCTAAATTAAATGTCCTTTAAGGTTTTCTCCTAATACTCAAACCTTTTAGGTTTTCCTTTTAAAGAAATGTACTCAGGAAGTCAGGTTATGGCTTATAAATAAACAATCATTAAAAATATAAATTCTTAATAGCAAGGACTTATAGCATTCAGAGTGGCAGGAATAATGTGTTCTTTTTTTTTCTGTACTGCATGATACAATGAAATTAAAAAAAATTGACCGATTTGTGTATGGTTAAAAGTTCCATCCATATGGAAACAAACCAGTCACTGAAACAAAATCTTATTGGAAGATCTTGTGGCATAATATACAGCTTTATTGTTATCCTTCCTAAAGCAGGTTTGCTGTTGTATAAACTGGATGTGCTTTTTAAGAGCCCACTGTCTGACTGTGAAAAAAGAAAAAAAAATTAATCCACTTGGCCCAGTGGATTTGTCTCTGGAGAAAATGTCATTATTTCCTGTTCTTCCAACACTCCTGTAGTTTATGTACCACTACTTCATGGGCCTAGAGTGGAATGGAGGGTGTTGCTGCTGGGTAATGAACTCTAATAGAAATTATTTCCAACTTTGATTACAAAACAAAGAAATATATTTTCTGAGATAACAAAAATGTATGTGCTCTTGAAAATTCATTTTGTATATTCAGTATTTGGTAATGCTAACCAAACAGAAAGAAGCATTTATTTTTCTTAAATTTTGCTTTGTTAGAATGGCTGGGGTGTTCTATGATGGTTGCTTGCAGCTGGCAAATATAACATTAGAATGCATTACCATGCATGAAAATCACACCTGTACATTTTATATGTAACCATCATTCTGGTTTGGGGGAAAGAATTCCATTAATTAACCTTATTGCATTTAAAACTTACATGACTACAAACCAAGGGAGGTTAATATTATCTCTATAAAATGAGGTCTGCTATAATCAATACCATATAATACATAGTAGAGAATGTAAAAAAGGAAGTGATAAACAACACACTTAAAGTAGAATAGAAATGTTTCAGAAATAAATGCCAAGAAGAACCAACACACATAATACTATGATCTCAAAACTAGAAAAAGATAATGCTTTATATTTTCCCTTAATGGTGCACCTTGACTACCTTAAATACCATAGGTCTTTTAAATCTGAAGCAATTCTTGTTTATTCATGCATCCATTCAAAATTCAGATTTAAACACCTAGAACCTGCCATTTTTTTTTCCTGGATCAAAACATGTATCCATGAATATGACAGAATTATGACATCTAATAATAAATAATTCATGCAAAAACAAAAATAGCAGAATAAAATGAAAATGTTTATAATAAACCACAATTTCTCTATTTACTTCATTTTACTTCAATCTCTATTTTACACAAATTTCAAAACAAAATCAAGTTATTAAATTTAAATGAAACTCTTATATGGTCTTCCACTTATTAGAAAAATTATCAGAACACTATTGATTTATTTGTGCTATGATTCACTGAGTATCAACTACACAACAGGCTGAATATTACCTGTGATGTACAATGAAGAATACAATGAATAGTCTAAAGCAAAAGCAGATCATTCAAAGGGTTAATGCAACAATAGAGAAATCCAGAATGAAAGATATAAAAGCTGTGTTTATTTAAATATAAAGTCTATTAAGTCATTTATTTGTTGACTTTTTTTTTCTTTTAAGGAAAAAAATCCATGCAATGAACTCTCCCCTTAGTAGGGCCTTCATAGTGTCCCAGAGATTTCAATATGTTGTATCTGTGTTCTCATTCACCTCTAAGAAGTTGTTAATTTCCTGGTGTCTTTTGCAACCCATTGTTCATTCAGTAGCATATTATTTAGTCTCCAAGTGTTGGAATAGCTTTATTTTTTTATTTTATCAATTGATTTTCAATTTTATTCCATTATGATCTGATAGAATGCAGGGTAGTATCTCCACTATTTTTTATTTGCTAAGAGTTGCTTTGTGGCATAATGCATGGTCTATTTTAGAGAAGGATTCATGTACTGCTGAGAAAAAAAAAGTGTATTTGCTCGTTGAAGAATGAAATATTAGTTTGTTTCCATAATTGTTGAAGTGAGCAATTTACTTATAAATAAAATGTACAGAAGCTGTTAATTTCCATTTGAACACTTTTTTAAACTTTTACTATTGCACAATGCATTTGAAGGCGTATGTATGCACAGGGCTCAATCATATGTTGTGTTTAATTATTAAAGTTCCCAAACATATGTCAAACTCTGGAAACTACACTATTCAAATTTAATAAATGCTAATACTTCACTAATTTTTTTAAAATTAAGTATTATGAATATGGCTGAAGCCCTTTTTACAGCCTTCTCTAAACCATTTCCCCAACTTTCTTAAAAACATAACCACTATCCTGATGTTTTTGTTTTTACTACAAATGTATTTTTCTGTAATAAATTTACACACACACACACACACACACACACACACACACACATACCTATACACAATGAGTATATGGTATTTACATGGTATGTATACCATAGGTAGACACACATAGGTTTCTTTTGATATTAAAACTTGCAGAGAAACATACTACACCAATGCAAGTATTCGCAAATTAATTTTTTCACTTAATTAAATAATCATTTTATGCAAATGGTTATTTTAAACTATTTACAGTATTTCACAATACAAAATTCCCAGCTTATTATTATCAATTACCCACTTGCTGCAAAAGGTTAGTAGCAGGCAAGGAAACTTGAGCCAAGATAATGTTGGGAATGGTGTTGTAACAAAAAGTGGAAGGAAACCATCTAGTGAAAACTGAAAAGCTGTTGATGAAAGCAATGGAAGGGATTGGCAAGAGAAAACCTGAGTGGGCAAGTTTGGAATGACTCTAATGCGGTGTTTTAACCAGGGCACAAAGAAACTGTGATGCGGAATGAATCTGTAAAGTGCAGGTAATGGTGAGCAAATGAGTATTTAATGGGAGATTTTAGAAGATCTCTTCAGCTTAATTTCCTGAGTAAAGGGGGAAAAAAAGACTTTCGCTAGTTCTATTTCTGAGAAAATGGACGCTCTTCCTTCATCTGGGCACATCTAAAAACCTTAGTCGCTATATAAATAATAAACATAAAGAGACTCTGGAAGGTAAAGATCATAACCAGACTCATGAGGAAATTCAGGACTCAGAAAAGACATGACGGTTAGTTACCTGGGATTGCCTTATATACTGTTTGAAATACCAGGTGCCACAAGGAATCAAACACATGCTCCGTCCGAGGTTGCTCTGCCAGGCAAACTTAACTTCTGCAAGAAGGGCATGCTATGGAACCTGCCAGGAGCCCACTTGGGCCGGAAAGTCAGCTGGTTTTTATCCCTAATGCAGTACTTCCTCTTGCTCTGAGAGGAGTTCGGGGTTACAATCTGCCATTGGCTCATTTAACTGGGGCAGGCAAAAGAAAGGAGTAAATTAAAATGACTACCATTGGATCTTACATTCCAATAAGGCTAAAAACTGTATTATGGTAATGGATCACCAAATTCTATTTCTCACATATGCCCCAGACTTCTATTTGAATAAGTTCCAATCCAAAAATTACAATTGATGCAAACAAAATAAAGCCACAGAAGGCTGTTCTTCCTAGCCAATTGACCTAGAAGGAGGGCCCTACCAAGATAGACACAACCACTTTACTTCAGCCAAAACCTGTGGACAACTTTGGCCCCCAATGCTCTCACACCAGCAAAGGCCAACTGAGGGCCATTAGATGTCCAGCCCCTGCAGGATGTAACTGCCCTTCAGGTGAGATAGTATCAAAATGGCAGAATAGAGAGTGAAGACTTTTATCCCAGCCCCACGACTACCACCACCCAGGTGTCAGTGGAGAGAGAAGCCTAAACATTTATTCCTTTTCCTCCTTTGGAGCAGTAATAGTAGAAGCTCTGTGGGAGCCTGAACTCCTGACCTGATAATACTAAAGAGGTGCCCTCCTTTCATGAGTGGATGGAGGCCAAATGAGAAACCTGGGACTCTACTCCCTGGTGATACCCTGGCCCCTCCCCTTAACAGCTTGGGCTCTTTATTTGATGTAGAGGTCTGGACTCTACCACATTGCTCAATAGAAAGCATTTCTTAAAAATTAAAAAAAAAGAAAAGAAAGAAAGAAAAGAAAATAGAAGGGAGACTATTAGGAAATGGAAAGGGGACCAAGGAAGAGGCTGTGGGCAGGAAAGGTAGTAGTGAGGGTGGATATGATCAAAGCACATTAAATGTATGTATATAAATGTCACAATGAAACCCATTAATTTGTCCCATTAATATATATTGATAATTATAATCAAAATAGAAGTGGCATTAGTCCTTTTGTCATTATTGCCTATATTCAGTGGCAGGATTCTAGTGGATAATCAGAGATTGGAATTTCCCATGTTGTTCTTTTCTTGATTTCTCTATTTTTTGGTACCTGGAATTTTTTTTTTTTTTTTTTTTTTTGGTACCAGGGGTAGTATTTGACTACCGAGCCACATTCCTTGCCCTTCCCTATTTTGTGTATGTGTGTATATACATTTTTTTTTGAGACAGGGTCTCACTGAATTGCTTAGCACCTCACCAATGCTGAAGCTGGCTTTGAACTCACAATTCTCCTGTCTCCTCAGTGGCTGGGATTACAGACATGTGCCAAAGCACCTGGCAGAATTTTTTTTTTTTTTTTTTTTTTTTGTCAAACTCAACTGTGTGGATGAGAATATTACACTGTGGTTGCTGTTCTTATACTATTTCCAGGAGTTTTCTATGTTTTGGGCAGGAAATATGCCTTATTTTTATCACCCTAATCTGCTAATCCCTCCTATATACCTATCCATGTGCTTACATATATTTATTTCATTACCTTAAACTCATTCACTAATAATTTCATATTTTCAGTTTATCTTAAATGTAGTGAACACAACTTAAATTAAGAGTCTTAGCTATTTTCTAAGTGTTTATTTTGCCACCAAAATAATAGCATAATACTAGGAACACTGTTGCTCTCAATTTTTTCAATCATAAAGTTGGTTGGATGCTTTCCAAGGTCCTTTCAACAGTTTTCAAAGTTGACAGGCAAATGTTAGGGAAGAAGCAAAAGCAAAATAAAAGGGAAGGGAAAGAGGAAGTGGGTAAAGGAAAGAGAAGGGAAGGAAGAGAGAAAAGAGAAAGAGGAAAGAGGGAGAGAGAGGAGGGAAGGGAGACAGGGAAGGAGGAGGAAGAGAAGAAGGAGGGAAGGGAGACAAGAAAAAGGGAAGGAAGGAAGGAGCAAATGAACAAAGGAATGAAGTTGAATGGATTTTCAAGTAGAATGAAAAGGACAAATTTTAAGTAATTGTTAAAAAAAAATATTACACTTACTAAGAAAATGAAGAGCAACAGTGACTGTACAAAACTTTAACTTTGCCCTTGACAGGGTTCCCCAAATATGGCACCTTGCCATATTGAATATTTAAAGTGAAGAAATGTGAGTAGGAAAGCCTCTTACCTTTCCATTAAACTGATCATAAGACCCAGCTACCCACAGTTTACGAGTCTTAGCTCATTGCCTTTTGTACAATAACATTTTCCCATGACTCTAGGCTCTTCATCAAACCTGGTTTAAAAACACTGAGGTTTCACCTATCTTTACTTCTTCATTTTCTTATGAAGTCTCCCACATCACGCAAAACCTATATTAAATAAATAAGTTTGCTTTTCTCTCACTACTTTGTTATGGAGCCCCAAGCAGAGAACTTAGAATAATATATATATATATATATATATATATATATATATATATATATATATATATATATATTATATTATATTTAACTCTCTCCCCCTTTCCTTCTGTGAAGAATTAGTAGTTTTGGAAACAGCTTTTTACAGTGTTATTTCTTAACAACTTTCAACTGATCAAGTGTAGTCAGATACCTTGAAGTTTTTCAAATATTGGATAACTTTTCCTTTTATTCACAAATTCTTTAAGCAAATATTTGTTTGAATATTTACTAGATTTCAGGCAAAGTAATAGGCTCAGGAAACACAATGCTGAGCAATATTCAACTGGACTTCTCTAATATGCAGCATATAATCAGGAGTAGGAGACAGACAATCATATGATAATATAAGTAAATATAAAATTATAATTGCAAGCAGAGATATGAAGAAGATTGTGCCAAGTTACACTGGGGAAGACCTGTTTTGTTGTTGTTTTTGTTGTTATCAAAGTTTTTTTTCATGAGTAAAATAGACACATATGTCATTGAGACTCAGAAGATTTCTTCTTAGAGAATCTATGGCTCTTCCTTTGCATTCTCCTTCTTAAATTATTATCACCTAAATAATTCTGTAAACAGTGTTTGCATTTCAGTTAAACTGCACACTCTAGTGAAATAAGAAACAAGAATGGCAATCCCACTTTTACAGACAGATGCATAAAATCTTTGTGTTGAAACACTGAACTTGCTGAAAATATAGTTGCCCCTTATTTACTTCTTTGAATTATCATGCATGGATTAACTTAGATTTGATTTTATGGTCTTCATTCTTGCATTCAGATGCTCCACACTAAAATAAGAATTATTTTTTTAACAGTTTCAAGCCTATGACAAAGAAACATCCTTCCCAGGGAAGTTTATACTGTATCTGCACTCCTCAAAGAACATCAACACAACTGACTCACTGAGGCAACACATCTACCCCAAATTCCTCAAGCCAGTGACAAATTAGATGGGTATATAGAATATACTGAAGTCTATATATTATGGTACACTTCTTCAGCTACTGACCAAAAGAGAAGGCCAATGCAAATTGCTAATGATGGCTAGACTCTATTATCTACCGATGACAGGAAAGACATTTTTATGTAGTAGGGGAAAAGCCATTATAACTATATTACTTCATCATTTGCCTTATTATTTCTTACTTGTAGTTATAAAATAAAGGAAAACTTCTACAATTCTGATGGTACTAATAGGAAAATCTTACATCCTTAATTTATTTGATGAACCATTAATGCCAAAAGTATCAAAATTTTCTTTTCCTAATGAATGCTCTCTTGAACAATCCATAAAGATCAGCATTCTAGGTCATTAACTCTCCTTCTCTCTCATATCAACTGCCAGAAAACATGGTGTTTTAATTTACCTATGCATGTACATTCAACAATTCTTTTCAGTAGTCAGGAAAGTTGAAAACACAATCATAAAAGTAATTTAAGAGACATAATGTGAAGCACTTTTCAAATACTGTCTGGGACATTTTTTGGAACATAAGCCTAGATTTATACTCAGCTACTATTCAACTCAAAAATATTCCTGACTTTTAAAAATGTATATTTCTTCCAACTTTCTCTGCCATAGAGATGACCAAGCAAATTGTCTTTTAAATTGTCAAACGTTTAGTTGGCTATTTGAGATGAAATCTGACCCAGAAATACTTTCCATTTCTTCTCAAATATATTACAGATCACCAACCAAATGTCAATATCACTACAATGCTTAATTGTTGCAACTGTACCACAGCAATCAAGTAAATTTCTATTTCAACTTAACTTTTTAAAGTGTTGCAAAACTTGAGACATATTTGACATCAAAATCAAAACTAAAAGTATGTTAAATTTTGCTACAATTGTAATTCATTTTCTGGTAAATTCTTAAACCTAAGCCTTCATTTTATGAAATCTTCAATAAATTTCATAAAGAATAATTTAATGTATACATGTTAGCTTTCTTTAAGCTTTCACCTGATCTCTCTACAACTACACTGAATATAACCCCAATATACATTTTTCTGAACAATCTTCCTTTAAAAATCATCAACATTTTTAAGATACATTTTTGAATGTTGGAAAAAATAATATTGACTCAAAAAAAAGTTGAAAATTTGTAATCATAAATTTATAAAGTATTGATTTATAAGAGATGTTACATTTTTGTTAACTTAGATCATTAAGAAAAAGCACAGCATTTTAATATATTAAAGATATGCTTTAAATCATTATTATATTCATGATAGAATCACAATCAGATCTCTGAAACATGTTATTTCCAAAATATTTTTTTCTTTTTGTCAAAAAATAACAGCCTTAGCCAGATGCTATGGTGTACACCTGTAATCCCAATGGCTCAGGAGGCTGAGAGAGGAGGATTACGAGTTCAAAGCCAGGTTCAGCAATGGTGAGGCACTAAGCAACTCAGTGAGACCCTGTCTCTAAAATATAAATACAAAATAGAGTTGGGGATGTGGCTCAGTGGGTGAGTGCCCCTGAGTTCACTCCCCAGTATTAAAAAATCAAAAAACCTCTTTGGTGGGGGGGCTATAGGTCAGTGGAGGAGCACTTAGCACATGTGAGACCTTCGGTTCAATCCCAGTAGTGAATGAAGAAAAAACAAACAAACAAACAATAAAACATTCTCTTGCCAGATAGAATTAGAAAATGTTTACAGTAATCAGAATGGGAAGCAGAAGTGAGAACAGTAAGTACACGAAGAGAAAGAGGCAGAATATGGAGTATCCTTGCATAAACTGCAAAAGATGTGACATGGAGCTGACAAGAAAGCAATGGTTTAATCATTCATAGTTGATTGGAAATCAGAGGTGATAACTGTATATAGATCTGTCGATAAGCAACACTTGACTTCTATTTCAAAAACTCCATTAGTTAACAAACCAATACAGTAAGTACGTCAGTTTGAGACATCTCTCAATCCATGAGTTAATCATTTTCTTTTCTTAGAGTTTTAGGGATATAATAGAGAACTAGGTAGGATTCATCAAGACTTCTTGAAGACTTCTCACCACTTACTCCACCTCTACACATGAGCATGTTCCTATCATCCCTGGTCTCTGAACCCATTTTCCATACCTATTAAGAGGTTTGAGGATTGAATTTCTATTGATGACCACAGGAATGTTATCTAAGAGATCAACCCTGTATTCAAAATTTGGGAAATTTTCACTAGGAAAATAATAAGGATAGAGATAACACTCCATACTGTAACCAAAACCAAAAATAATTTACTGCTACAGACTGTGTTTTTCCATTCATAATTGGACATTACCTGGCATTTTTCCCCCAAAGAGTTCAGAGTGACATATAATTCAAGAACTAGACATAATGACAATTTTAATTTGAAGGGAAATGGGAAGGGAGAGAAGAAATTTCAGAGATTGCTTTCAATATCTCTGTCATTTTCACTACCTTTCAAAGGGAAACACCCCTGGATCTCTTTTAGAAATCAAAATATAGACTAAATATAGAGCATCCTAAAAAATGTGTGCCAGATGTATCATATCTAGGGCTTCTCTCACCCCAGGGCATTTGCCTACTCCCACTTGACAAATCCCAAATATTTTTAGCACTTCAAAGTCTCTTACTTATTGCTTGCACAGCTGGTAGCTAAAAATACTTACACTGTATAATGTTACTTTCTAAGTCAGAGATTGTTCTTCTATTATTTATTCAGAAATGCTTTCATAATTAGAGCCCTGGTAGAAGCAAGATGGTTCAGAATGGAAAAGGTCAGGGCAAGAAATCCATCCTCTAAACTGAAATAAAGTCAGGGGTCAGCTATTTTGAGACAATGGATTTTGTGCATCAAAAGGAAGGTATCAAAAGTTAAGACAATTTTTACAAGAAGAGACAGATGGGACCATGTTAGCTAAATCTTCAAAATAATCTTGATGATGAGGCTGTCTATTACCGTCAAAGTGGACCAAGCACCCTGGAGAGGTACAGATGGGCAATGACAGACACAATGATAGAGCTAGGGATAAACTGAGGTTCAGGGATAGGAATTGCAGGCTTTTCAAAAACTGGTCCACAAAATAACTTAATTATAAGAATCAAGCATCTGTGCCAAAAAAAATCAAATGTATGGTAATTTAAGGGCAAGTTGGGAGTACAGTTTCTTTTACTGTAGGTAAAGAAGTAATGAAGATATGACTGTGAAACCAACAAAGTGGGTGAGAAAAGAGGGTGGTTGAAAGACTAGTAGTGTTCAGATGGGAAAAAGACCAGAATTAATCAATTATTGGAAACTGTAATACCTAAGTCAGAGAAAGAAATTCTGCATAGGATGTGAACTGTGTCCTATGTCTGGACTTGTCTGAATGACATGGCTAAGGTGATTTTTATGCTGCCCTTATGATGAAAAACATAGATTAGAGGACCGAAGCAGTTTTCTCTGTATTCTTAAATTATAGCTCAAGAAAGCACTGAGTAGAAATGCCTCTCACTTTAAAATACAGTATTGTTTTCTATTTCAAGTGCTAGTCAATTGTTCTTTCACTAACATGAGTTTATTTTTCTCAGAAATACATCAGGTTTTCTGAAGTGCTTTGGAAAAAAATCTTTATTTCTATGTCTATTAAAGTAGTTAATAGATTTTATTCTAAAATAATGTGCAATGACTGTTTTTAATAGGGCAGTTTTTTAAAGACCATTCTGTGACTTGCCACATCCAGATTTTAAATGATAAAAATTATAACAATATAAGTCTGTCGATTTTAGGACTGCTTTTATGATAGGGCACACCTGGGAATACAGGAACATTTCCAAAAAGATCTTGAAAAACCCAGTTCCTCTTCACTAAGCCCCCAAAATGTATGAGCTGCCACTCAGTTTTTCATTCCTTTGAGTAGCCCTGTACTTGTGAAACAAACTGCAGAGCAGCTGTTTCTTTTTTATTTTCCTGGCAGACATCTAGCTGTGATCTGTAATTCAGTAGAAACTAAGACATAAGAGTAAAGCAGCATGATTTTTAAAAATGAGATCAAAGATACAAAAACATTAGTGAAAATAAAAGTTCTATGCAAATGTATGCTAATGTTCCCTTAGATTGATGTTACAGGTAATTCTGAAGCAGGAATTAAGAAAATCGCCTAGCAGTTTCTATCTTATATATTTCAATGTTAGATGCGGGAATATGGATTAGAAAATGCTAGATAACAAAGGCAAGGTATGACATTATTCCCTTCCCAGGTCCATTTGAGGCTGTGTAAAGAAATCACGTGGAGCAGACAGTTTCTTTGATTTTAAACAAAAGAATAAAACAGAGTAAAACATCTCTGCTTCATGTTCCCAGGTCTTTAAGACTGAAACCACAGATGGATCCACCTTTCCCTCAAGCTGAGCCTGCATTAGAAGGTTTACCAAGCGCTTCAGCTTGATGTCTGGAATGCAGTAATGAATTCTAAATGGTCACATATTGCTCCAGTCACAGTTTTCCTTGCCACCTGCCTTGATGACACAAGCTATAGGTTTTTGTTCTAAGTGTTTGGCCTAGCAAATTTTTTTCTTTATGGAGCCCTCCCTCAGTCTCTAAGGCAGGTCCCCTATCACCCTAGATTAGCTTCCCTGTGCTTTCAATTTTACGATTTTACTGTGCCTCCTGACCACCATTGTGAAGACCACCTAGCATATTAACTTTGCCAGGTACTCTAATTTTAGACTTCCCTACTGGTAGGGCTTTGTTTCTGCCATACTTTGTCTTCCTGCTGAATTAGAATCTTTGCACTGACACCTGATTGAACCTAGCTAACTTGCCCCTTCCTTCCCACTCCACACATTTAGTGACACCGCTGTTCCTGCAGGCCCAGCAGTTGCAGACGGATTGGTTTCCTCAGCTTCTTTGAAAATGGGCATCTGGCAATGACTTTTCTCTCTTTGCTATAATGCTTGATTCTTAAGATCCTACTATCATTTACACATGAGCCGTCACAAATTATTTTAAACTAGAAGCAAATAGAGGTAATTATACACTCAAATGTAAGTTGTTTTCAGAGTAGTCATTTTGGTTTACAATTTTCCTTTAGAAGCAAAGTTTTAACTAGTCATTATATTATATCCCCAATTTATTATGTACTTACCCAAACGTTGAACCCCTGTGGAAACCAAACTGTAGATGGAAAGGGTTACTGAACATGGTTCTGGCTGTACCCCTAGTGTCTGAGCCAACCATCATTGTCCTCATGTTGCCTAGGAGCCTCTGATAGCCTCAAGTGCTACCAATGCCCCATATCACTTCGTGATTAGTTAAAAAAGACACTCCTTGAAAGAAGATATCACAGATACATCAGAGGTATGAAGAATGGGGTCCACATATGACTCCAGGTACATATTTTATTTCCAGTGAAAAAGCAGGGGTTTGGTCATGTAGGAGTCAATGAGGACTGCTGTAAGAAAATTCCACAGACTGCATGGCTTAAGCAATAGGAATTTATTCTCTTACAGTTCTGGATGCCAGAAGATGACAACCAAGGTGTTGGTAGGTTTATTTTCTCCCAAGGCCTCTCTCCATGGCTTATAGATGGCCACCTTCTCACTGTATTCTCACATGGATTTTCCTCTGTGCACATCAATCCCTGGTATTCCTTTGTATGTACAAATTCCCTATTCTTATAAAGACAATAGTCAGATGTGATTAGGGCATACCCTGATGACCTCGTGTTACTTAATCATTGTTTTAAAGAAATTATTTCCAAATATAGTTATATTCTAAAGTACTGGAGACATCAGCATAGGAATTTGGAAATATACAATTCAGTCTACAACAGACAGGAAATACCAGTCTCTTCACCAATGGCACAGGGTCCTACAATGGCATGAACCCTGAGTGAAAGACTAAGACTAGAACTGTGACTAGAGTACTTAGATTTGGCTCAAAGATCTAATTATTACTAAAAACTTTCATGTGAATGAAACTAGTACTAATTAATCTGACAGACCATTGAGAATTAATAACAAATAGTGCCTCTATCACTATATACAAGGATTTGAAAAAAGACATGTTTTCACCAAATATACATACATAATATAGTCCTAGATTAGAATTTTTAAAGGAAATTAATTCAGAGATTTTAGTTATTTGTAGTCTCTTTTTTGCATCAACAAAAACAAAAAAAGTTTATTATCAAATCTACATGAGTATCTATGGTACACTAGGCAGTTTTAAAGCAGGGTCACAGAAATGAACAAAATAGACATCCCTGTTCTCATGGAGATTGCTGTATAACAGAGGAGATAGCATATGGAAGACACATAATACACAATGAGAAATACTGTTTCTATGAATGAAAATAAAACTGAATGAAGAGATGAAGAGAAAGCACTTAAGAGTCCTGAATGAAAAGAGTGAGGCCTGTGAGCCTTTTGTGGAAGAGCTTTCTAGGTGGGGTGCTTAGTATATATAATGGCTTGTCTTGTGTGATAATTACCCAGGAAAGTGTAGGACTATAGAGGTAATATATGCTCCAGGAGAGTTAGCTGGCACCTCTAGGCTTAGAGGGAAAATTATTAATGTCTATAATACTTTAAGATAAGTTCATAAGAAAAGGACAAACTAAGGCATAAGAATAGGTAAATCACAAAGATATCCAATAGGTCAAAGAAAGCAAGAGAGTATGTTCAAGACATGATGCAGACATGAATTGCAAATTCAAACAATAATTGAATATAGTAGTTTCATCAATCCTATTAGCCAAAAAGGAACAGCAAATAACAGAATTAATAGAGTCAAGCTCACAGATGACTACTGTGGACGTAAATTACTATAGTTATTTGTGAAGGCAATCCAGTAATATCTTTTAAAAATAAAAACATCATCTGATTTAACAACTTCATTACTGAAACTCTACCTTACAAGCAAAAAAAAAAAAGTGTACCAGTTGAAAATGTCTATAAAAACATTTCTGGGGGCTGGGGATGTGGCTCAAGTGGTAGCACGCTCGCCTAGCATGCGTGAGGCACTGGGTTTGATTCTCAGCACCACATAAAAATAAAATTAAGATATTGTGTCCACCTAAAAAAAAATTCTTATAGTAGGAAAGCCAAAACAAAACAAAACTAGAAACAGCATAAATTAGTGTCACTAGAAGAATGGTTGCATAAACCATAGAAAATTCTAATTATAAATATATGTAATGTTTTGAACAACCAACAATAAAATAATTAAAAAAATGGTTAAAAAATCAAAGTAAAGTGTAGTCTGGAAACCTAAATATTTTGAAAAATAAAAAGACTAGATTTTTGTCTAAAAAAAATAAATAAATATATGTTGTATGATTCTTTAAAGCATCTTAAATTCTGCAAACCTGTAGGGATGTCTGTGATAGCTTAAACAGAAAGCAAACTTATCTGCTTAACCCTATTTTTGTAAAATAAAGACATTTTCATTCTATACATATGTCTATATTTCTATATATATATATATATATATATATATATATATATATGAGCATACAAAAGTGTGCACAATATCTATACCATGTTTTTATTCATTAACCCAGAAGAAAAGTGAAAATTATAGAAATAGTATTATTTTTAAATAAAAGAAAAATATGCATGTCAAAGACATTTGTACTAAATTATTTTTTCAGAGATTTAAAAAGGGAAACACTGCCAACCATATATTTTTTTATTTCTAAGCACCATATATGTCTACCATCTCATGAACTCACCACCAAGAAAAATTGAATTAGTTACTTTGTCCTCAATAAATACAATTTTAGTCAGGTAAATAAAAAAATGGAGAGTGAGCTTATAGACTTCTCCATCTATTCAGATTATAGTGAACTGTGAAGGGACAAATATTCAGGAGTGACCTATGTAAGTGTCTACTTTTTAAAAAATAAACCAGTTAGTTAATTTTAACAAAGAAAGGGATGGTATCTTAGTTCATTAACAGGAAATATTGATCAAGGAGCTCATTGGCATGTCCACTTGGAAGCCAACATTCTCAGACCCTTTATGCTATGTGTCAATCCCTGTAACCCTCGATATTATAACAAAAAGCTTTCACCCTATTTATCTTTACTTTCAGATGACAGTAATGAGATCCAGATATGCTGAACTTTGTGATTAAACAAGAATGTAAAACAAGGACAGACAGAAAACATGGAATATAAAACACTTTGCTGTGAGTTACTCTGTCCTCAGAAAGCATTTGTCTATTAGCAGAACTGGATGTGGTTTAGAAATCACAAAATTTTATGTCTTTTGTTAACATTCAAATGATTTTTTTTCCCATTTCAGAGGTAGAAGATGAGTAATTTGTGTCAGTCTAATTTATTAGAAGACAATCTATTGAATTTATTTTTCCTCAAAAGTGAAATCACAATTGAAAGTTTAAATGTGGCATTCAATGTGGCCTATTAAATCCATTCCTATTATGGAAATCAAAATTACAGAATAGGTTGATTGTCCCATTGGTGGTTATAAAGAACACATTATACTTCTGCTTCATGGATACATATATCCAAGAGGCAAACCAGAAAAAAATGTATATTCCAGTAAACAGCTTTAGCTAGAATTAAAATGAGTGATCACTTTGATAAACTTTAAAAGAAGTTTGGTACACAAATGTTCTTTTATAACATATGAATATATAATACACCAAAATTGTACAGATATTTTATATCTCTTGGAGTCTTCAATTTAGAAATGCAATAATTTATAAAATAATAATTCATAAAAATAAAATTTTAAATGCCAAATTAGTTCAAAATAATGAGTTCAAGAGAGCACAAAATAAATTTAAAGGGTCAGAAAATATCATAAAAAGGAACATTTTAAAACCATTATATCTAATTTCAAAACATGATATTCCCCAGTAACAACCTTTGATAAATTATTCTAGTGGTATAAGATAATATTAATAAATTGACTTATAAATGTACATTTAATGCTTTACATTGGGTATCAATTTTGACAAATAGAAACAGGATGGGAATGACAGATTGTAAAAATGGTAAAACCTTTGATTCTAAAGCTCTATCACAATCCTGTGCCATTTGTTTTTCACTACAAGCTGTTCCTAGGGAAAAAAAATCTAAGTACAAATTCTTCAAGGAAGTCAGAAAAATAAACTTTAAATAAATAAAAAGTATTGTCTTTTAGAATGCTTTGCATTTTTATCATTAAAATCATTCAGAGAAAATCAGTTTTATCAGTGGAAATTAATTCCAAACAACTTTTAAAATGTTGTTGATATTAAAATAGATCTTTATTTCCATTTCATATCCTCTCTCTCATCTTCTTGAATCATGTTTATTCCTAAATTTATACTCTCCTTCCTGGTAAGGAGGGAAATTGGCAGCTAGCCTGTGAGCTATTTCTCTACCTATCGTTGTTGACACAGGAGCATGAAAGAAGGCAGATTGACCTGGTCTCATTTTCTAGTAAACATGCCAGGAACCAGCCTCCCAGGTAACAAATAAATGGCATTTGCTAGTAAGATTCCTCATCCATAAAATTCTTTTAGTAGATGTTCCATGGTTTGGGGTTTCTGAATTTCTTCTAGGAAACAAAGTTAGAATTGATGAATTTTTGGATATTTTTACAAATATCATGTAAACCAGACAATTATTTGATTATAAAATGAAGATGTTCTGTAATCTAAAATGAATCCACACCTTCCAGAGAGACCTCTTCTATTGCTCTGGGCCAGAGGATGCACTGGATTCAAGACAGAAGGACCTTAGGAGCTATTCTTGGAGTCCCAGAGCCCTCCTGGATTCACCAGTCTCTCAATTACATGTGTCTTTGAAATCATTATCAAAACCTGATACTTGACTCGATCATCCATTTCCTTGTTTTGATTCACTCCTTCTCTTCCTCCAGCAATGTATTTCTTTCTCTCTCTCTCTACCCTTACCACATTCATACATATCAGTTTCTACCTTTTCGCAACCCCTTTTTCCTTCCCATTCACTCTTCCCTAACATCTTAAAATCATTGAACCAAAGAGCATCTTGAAGATGATCAAAATCAGTTCCCTCATTTTATCATTGAGGATATTGACTTCTGGAAAAATTATATGAACTAAAATAATAATATATAGTCTAGGTCAGGACTTTTCACATGATAGCATCACTCTTGATATCTATGTCACTTACTGTAGCAATCTGTACACAAAATTTTACATATCTCATGTCTTTAGGTTGTAAAGTCCTGGCAGATTATTTTAGTCAGCTTTCTTCATTGCTGTGACTAAAGGATCTGACCAAAACAATTGTAGAGGAGGAAAAGTTTATTTGGAGGCTTATGGTTTTAGAAGTCTCCATTTTTCTAGGCTTGAAGTGAGGTAAAACATCCTGGTGGAAGAATGTGTCAGAGGGAAACAGCTCACATGGTGATCAGAAAGCAGAAAGAAAGAGACTCCATGTACCAAATGCAAAATATATACCCCATAGCCATGCCCCAAATTAACCAATTCCTCCAGGCACACCCCACCTGCCTTTAGTTACAACTCTGTTAATTCCATCGTGGATTAATACACTAATTATGTTAAGGCTATAATTCCATCATTTCTCCTCCATACCTTCTTGCATTGTCTCACATGTAAGTTTTTGTGGACACCTGACATCCAAACCATAACACAGACAGGAACTACATCTATTTTTTTATTTTAATTATGCTCAGAAAAATTATATGTCCCCATTGAAATGCTAAATAAATGAACACATAAATGAGTGAATTAGTCTTTGTATCTATAAAATGAGTTTTACACTAGAAAGTGATCTATATTTTTACATAACCTAAATCTCTTAGAGATTTATTTAAATATTAGTTTTCTAATTCTTTTCTTTCCAACTTTTTCATACTGAATGGAACACCCACACTCAACTTCCTCTAAATAGATTTAGTTTCAACAGATGTGTGGTAAATACTGAAATTCTTTTTTTTTAAATAGCACTACAGGATATTATAATTAAGAACCAGGTATGAGAGAAAATATATGTGATTCAATAAGCTTCTCTCTAAATCTAACTGAAAGGTCTGTCTAACCTATTTATAAAAAAAAATCATACATCAATATTGGGGGTTTATTATAAACACTTTACTTGTATATATAAAATGTACTTTACTCATTGGAATCTCCATATGAACTGGTATAAACAAATTTCAATTATTAATAAACTTAGATGTCCATATCCCATAGGAAATAGTTTAAATACACCATATTCATGTGGTATATTTGTTTTAAAATTCATGGCAACAAATGCAATAAAAACCTTTATTACGTAACATTGAGAGGAAGGATTAAAATGTTTTATGGAGTGTATGGTTATACATTTTTCACCTTTCAGTTAATTTGTTATAAGGTTGGAATAATTTGATCTCTTGTCATGTGAACATATGGAGCATATATCTGGTAAGAATGCTGCTGAAATTTTATTAAAGTTATAGTTTCCTTTATATCAGGTCCCTAAGAGAAATAATTCTTGTGTTCCAGAATGCCAAGACAACTGTTTTATTTTTATCTAATGTGTGGAATAAAAAAACTTATCCTGTTTCTTGTTTACATAGTTTCCCGGAGACCTGAGAGTCGATGTAAGGCTCATCTCCAGCCAAAGCACCTGCTCTGGCAGCTTGCACTTGATCTACTGACTTCACTCCCTGCTTCATTCTAATTGTTAACACCTTCCCACCTTCACAAGATTTCTTTAAGCACTTTTTTTTCTACAGTTGACATAATTTTACAAACAGTCTTAAACACATTTTATAACAGTGTAGAGAAATAAACACATATATGGAAAGAGTCTATCAGATACCACATTATGAAAATAAACCTTTGGTCCAGTTGCCACAAAGATCTGCAATCTAGCTCATTTATCTCTCAGTCACACAAAACCCTACCTTCCCCACCAGATCAAAAGGTTGTAGGTAGGGAGATGCTGCATCTGTCTTGAAAGTCATGGTGAATGTCGTTAGTATTTGTAATAACATACTCTCTAATGTGATTCCAATTTAACAAACTTAATACTATAAAAAAAGGGGTCAATTTTTTTTTTAAAGAGAGAGAGAGAGAGAATTTTTTAATATTATTTTTTAGTTTTCAGCGGACACAACATCTTTATTTTATTTTTATGTGGTGCTGAGGATCGAACCCAGCGCCCCACGCATGCCAGGCCAGCACGCTACTGCTTGAGCCACATCCCCAGCCCTCAATTTATTTTTAATAACAGTAAAATTATATAGACTATACTTATAATTATATACTTATAATTATATACTTATAATTATATAGACTATACTTATATATACTTATATACTATACTTACTATACTTGTAAACCACCATATAATTACTAAGGAGAGTTCTAAATTATGATTATTTTTAAAAGTAGTTATATAAGTTAGACAGCTTTTTTTTTTTAATTTCCTGTACTAAATTCCAGAATTTAATGTGGTTATATTTCAGGGAGGAGAATTAACATTATCTTTCCTATGCTTGAAGTGGATACATAGAAAATTACTCTCTTATATCTGTCAAGCCTTCTTCATAATATGCAGGCTTAGAGCTCTTGGATGTTTTCTCTTTTGAACTGCTTTGAAGGATAGACCTTCACCTCTGGTGGCTTCTGCACTTAACACATGTCTGAGTACAAATTCAACTACTTTTCTTCTCTACTGAACTGTGTAATTATTAGGATATAGGAGGTCATGACTGACATTTAGAATCAGGCCCATCTCAGAATTTAGGTTGTTAATTAGAATTATTATTCAGGGAAATCTGTTACTTTTGCAGTTTAAGTTATTTTACCATAGCAATGAATGTGGATCATAGATTCTGAGTCAGTCTAGGACCACAGAAAACAGACTACACTAAAACTACTTAAATTCTGTGTATACATTTGAAATCTCACAAATAAAAAATACAGCTACTTGTGAGCCAACATAACAAATACTTTTAAAAAAAACTTACTCTTGTACCATGTATATATTTAGAATAATACTAAATTTTATTTTAATGGTGAGTGCTTCCTTTGGAAGGAACCAAATACATGCTAAAATATCTTGCTTTCAGAAGATATCCCTCTTGATGCATAGGCTAACAGTACTCATTTATTTCAGAGTTCCACATCACTTTCTGGTTAACAATTGAGCCTGAATTCCATTCCCTCATGTGTCATAAAATTTCTGCTTGTTTCTGCTCTAATAAATGAATGTTTCATATTACCAAGTAATTAAATCTCAATTACTTGAGGAAATTTTATTTTCACTACACTTTTTGGTAAACAAATATGACGAGAAGCATGAACAGTTTGTAAGAATAAGCTTTAGAACTATCCAAGATACCCCAGCACAGTAAGAAGAATATGGATATGCAGCTAATCACGATGCCTCCTCTGTTAAAAATGCAGCTCTAAAGAGAAATATAATGTATCCATCAATAATAAATAATAGGATTGAAGTTTGAAAGCTGAGTGATGCCTCCCCAAATAAATTACAACTTTAATTTTATTTTCCAGAACAAAATCAACTAAAATTGTCATCCTTTCCATTTGCCTTTTACTGATGAATACAACATATTCCTCTGATTTGTTTCAATTCCTTTCCACTTTGCATATAAAAACTTAAAGAATTTACTACAAACACAAATGTGCATACATCCAAGGTCACTGGCAACACTACCTCATTTTATTATAGAATCAGGAAGAAACTTTTTTTTCCCCCACAGAGTTTGGACACTGATTCCATGGAGCATTTTACAAAAATAAAAACTTAATATACATATTGACTCACAAATATGTGTACAAGTCTATGTCCCATTCTGCAAACTGCTGTGTAAAATTTGAGAACGGTACCACTATTTCCATTGACTTTTGAATATATAGAGACATGAGTGACAGCATATAATTCATTTGTATCTTGAGATTTTAAATCATATTGTCTAAATTTATTGTAATATAAACATTTCCTTCAAATGTTTAAAATTAAGGATTCAAGTGAAACAAGATACTTCTCATTTCTGCTCATCAGAGAACAATAACTCTTGCAAAAAAAAGCTGTGAAATTTAATGTAACAGATGTCCCTTAAGTGAATTGGTGATGCTACTGAATACAGATCTAACATCTTCTAATTATAATTTAACTGAACCAAAAAAACTACAAATAGTTTGTATAATTCAAATAGCACCAATAATTCTAATACATTATTATATATTCTTTAAAGCACATGTCAATGAATTCTTATGTTTCTTTAATAGGATTTACTGTACCATGGAAAATGGAACAAAGATTCACTAACTGCTTGTCTTGTCTTTTCTGCAACACATTAGCACTGCAAAATGCTCTAAGAGAAATTCTATTATCTTTCCATGAGAGATTATTCTCTTATTGCTCAAGTTCCATTACCAAGGTAATTTTTGCTAATAATAATGACCACATATTTTAATATATTTTTGTTATTTCTGGATAAACCTTAATAATTTCTTTCCTTAAATAGTTCTTTCCTCTCTTTCAGATGTTCACTAATTTTGAGTTCTCTTATTTACTTCTTCATCTACCTATAAAATAAGAACAGTTCTCAATTTTAATACTTCTTATTTCCTTTAATTGCTCACATTTTTTTTTCCTTTGGATTAAAATAGAATGGGAACAGTGGCTTTGGATTTTAGGAGCAATATTATTAGTGCCATGTGGCAACAAACTATCTATCCCCCACTTTTGTGTACTATAACATCGAAGTTTGACACTTACCATTCCATTTATCCTGCCAATCTTAGTATAATGTGCATGAATATCAAATAAAATACCTCATAATCATTATTTTGATCTAAAAATGTTTGAAGTGTATATAAGGGCATAATAGATGGTTCTCTATTCTGATAGAGAGGCAATTTGATCTCCTGATTCTACAGATACACTTTAAAAGAGGAAGCTGTTGAATCACTTACTTGAACTTGACTCAAATAGTATACTAGACAAAAAATTTTGTGCACAACTGTAGGCTATAACACAAATATTCAACTGGCTTTCCTGTAGACTCCTTATATTCTGCATTATATATGTTCCAACATGTGCATGTATAGCCTTTGCACTATTGAATTTGATGAGTTCAGATCATTTAAATATTAAATTTTAAATAGGTACATAGTTATATTTCAGCTAGTTTTGTTAGCTGAAGAATTTGTGTCTGCATATTTCAACAAATCATCTTCCACCAAAAACATTAAACAACCTGCTACAAAAATTCATAAAAACACACATAACCTCAACAAAAGTGACATTATTTCCCTTTCAAAACCATGCAACACATTTCTAAAATTTGGGGTAGATGTCGAGGCTTTTCATAATACAAAATCTCTCTGAAAATATATTCTGTATCTTAATGTAGAATCACTAAGTGTTGCTTAAGAACTGAGTTTAACATTTCAATGCTACAGTGACAGAAATAATAGCCACAGAAAATGTCATATAATCTAACTTGTATTATTACATAAGCATTTCTCAAAAATTCAAGATTCATTCATACCTATTCAGTGAGTTTTTGAAAATCTGAGCCCTTCATATATGGACCCAATATCCAAGGCAACCTACCCATAAAGAAGCAGGGATCTAATTATATATATTAAGGTTGAAAATAAATAATAGAACACATAAACTCAATAGCCTTCCATAGTCTTCCTCCCAATATTAAAATGGTCTTTGAAACAAAAATAGCTCAGGAACTTACCACAAAGAGTTTTCATTTTACATGATTAATATCTTTTAAACTCACAAAAGTATGCTGCTTTGTTGATAATAAAAATTTAAGATGATTTAAGATCTTAAATGTATACATCGCAAACACATGTTACAGAATCCACTTGAATTATTTTTAAACTATTTACTAGCTTAACCTTTTGTAGAGAAACTGCCCCATGGTCCCATCGAGCCTTGTCAGTCAGAACTGAACCTTGCCAGAAGCAGGAGCCTGAGAAGACACGATTTAAGATTTCACAATGACTTCCATATTGACTTAGACTTTTAAAACACTGCCCAGTGCAGTAGATTGGACCTTTGGGTTTTGTTTAAGACTCCCAAGCTGTTTATTTCAGCTATAAGCTACCCTGTCCAGACCAAAGCAAAGGAAACGTTAGCAAAACCCAAAAAATATTTTAAAATATTGTGGTAGATGCTGTTCACATTCCATTTTTGCAAAGGGCTCTTTATATACAGATCTGATGCCACATGTTTTGGCAAGAGCAGCACTTTCAGGTTTGTTACTCAAACCAATGTCCCAAAGTAAGTTTTTGATTATATCATCTTTGGCACAGTTATTCAGGAAGTAAAAACGATGAATGTGACTAGGGAGTCTGCCTTGGGACTGGCTTCTTTGACAAGACTCTTACTCACACTGTAACCATGGCTTGCATCCCTTTGATCCAAGTCATGACCATAACTATTGGCCTGATTGCTTCTGGCCAACATGATGTGGTAATGACTGGGAGTGTTAAATTAATGTTGAATGTCCCTATGCATCACTCAAGTAAAATGAAGGAAATGAAAATTGGTCTCAATAAAGCCAAGACTCTGGGTTAGCAACTGCCTTTATTTTCTATATTCAGGTTGAATTTCCTATTACCTGAAGTTACTACAGTAGACATATTCTCCACCAGTGAGACCAAAGACTACTCTGAAGACCAACTGGCTGATGCTTGGGTTGTTTTTTGACTGGAATAAGAAGAAAATGTGCTCCATTCTCACAGTCTGGCAGAGGAAAGCATAGGTTAAATTATTCCTTTTTGATATTCTACCCTTCAAAGTATCAGGAAGAGATAGTTACCAAAGATAATGGTGCCTGTCCTCCTTCACCAGAGCATATGGCCAAACCTGCCTTCATTAAGCATGGTGACAGCTGCAAATTCTTCTTTACTCTCCAATGGCATTTCTGCAACACTGAACAGAGGACAACTTGGCCGAGAACAATGGTGTGGCTGGAGATTATAAACCAAATGCATATTTGAGAGACTTTGTATATGTGTTCCATTATCCAAACATCAACTTTTTTTAGATCAACATATACTACTCCAAAAGATCCAGAAACAGCAGTATTACCAGTGAAAAATATGGATGCATTTGAATTTCAGAAGGCCTCCATAGATCAGATTTTGACTAATTTTGAAGCAATGGATTCTGATCAGTTTGTACAAAATTTCATGAGTAGGAACCAAAACGTTGGGTTGCTTCCTTTGGGGAAGTTTAATAACTGGGTGGATCACTGTCCCTCAGACACCCATTTGGAGCCACAGATTGTTGGTTAGTCATAACAGAGACTAACAGATTGCAGGAAGCTAGTATGGCTTAGTGTCTGCCTGGGGGACAGGGCCATGCCATGCTATGATAATGGAAGCTTGTCCAAAAATAATCTAATCTATCCAGAGGAGGTGACCTGATCTGTGCAACCCTCACACTAGGCAGTGCCATTTCAATGTATTTCTAAATGACAACTGTAGTTCCCACTTCCTTTTACCAAAACAACATCTGTGGCCTTCTGTTAAATACTTTGCAATTAAGGCAGTGTTCTGAGCTTTTCAAGAATCATTGTACATTGCTCTTGCAGGGATTTCTAAATTCCCAGAATAAGCAGTCGTTTTTGATCTCTACTGTCATTAAAGAATAAGACTGTGGCAATTTGAGAAAGAGGTTAGCTGAGATCTGGAAATATCTTTGTAACATTTTCAAGTTATATTTGTTCTTTTTGTGTCCAAAGATAAGTGTTTTCTCTAAATTACAAACCAATGTTTCTTAATTAATGATAGAAAAATGATTTATATTCTAAACATCACTGAAAATTTAAAATATATATCATGATGGTCAACTTAAAAGGTAGAGGTATATTGGAGGCAAAAAGAAAAAAAACCCTTGTTGTAGTTTAGGGTAAAAATTCCTTAATAATGTGTTTGAATATATTATTTTAAATACATTTATGTCATAAATAATAAATAATTAAATATACACATCCTTTTTATACTTCTCCATATCCAAAATAATACTATATGTAAATTTTTATAGAAATTTTTTCTCGATCATATTGCCAAGCTATACCCATTGAAAATAATTCAATGTCCACTAACCTACCCTTCAGGGTACAACTTCTACAAGGTCCTAAACATAAAAGAGAAGTATGAAGTAAAAACAAAATCTATTTCTAAAAGTTAATTCAAAATAAATACCTACTATAATTTTGTTTCATTACTTTCCTTTCATTTATAAAAGCATAGGCTATCTCAGCCATTAGGTTTAGCTATGTAATTTACTCAAAATGTGTACTCATTTTAAATTTTGTAGTTAAGGTAGAACATAATCTCTACTGAGGACATTTTTTCTGGAGCATTTCATGTATAACCTCTGATAGTTTAAATATATCCCTGATTCTGTTTGTATCTTGGGAATTTAGAATTCAGAAGTCAATACTAATTATTGGCAGTGTCTAGCTCAGGTAGTATATCTAGAAAATGTTTATATTGTCAGGATACTGTGCTATTAAAATAAAAATCAGTAGTATAAGAAACTCCCATTAAAGTTAAACAAAACTATATTAATACTTGAATAATATCAAAATGGTATTTAATGTGTACAAGTAATACTTCTTGCTTGGTATAGTAGCTCCAATAAAACTCATGCTCACAGCTTAATAAAGAATAGCTGTTTGGTAAAATAGATTGGGGAGAAATAAGGTGCTGTATGCTGTTTTAGATTTTAAGAATTAAATATTAACCTTGAATTAAATATGAACCTATGTACTCAGAAATAAGTTTTCAAATTGGACACATTATAAATTCAAACTTATAGAAGCAGCATTTAACATGATAATTTAATATTGCATTCTGCTCAATCCCTAGATTTATAGTTTCTTTCTCAATTTAAATTACATAATAAGCAAACCAAAGACATATTAAAACTAAAATAAGTATAATCCACATTTTGACAATGCCTTTGAAATTTTCAAAATGTGCAACCTCCATTTTTTATTTATGCATATATGTTTCCATATAGCTTAAATGCGAAATGTAGAAATGAAAACTTACCATATGAGTGGATTATATAAAGAAACAAAAATTCCACATTTTCAGAGCATTATTTGTGTGTATGATTTTACCAGTTACTACACTAGCAGTTTAGCAGGCAGAGGGAAGTGTTAACATCTGAGAAAGATCAGGAACTGGCTAAGAGCAAAATATCGTCGTTCTACTTTTGGTATTGATCAATTGTCCTCAGGAAAGAAAACTTCCTTAAGCCACACATTCCTCATTTTATAACTAGACAGAGTGTTAGCAAGGCCAGTAGTGAAGTGGGGGGAAAAGTAAATGATGGTAGAGAATGGATAGAAAACACAGGCCCAAGTAACAAAAAAATTCTACAAAGTCATCTCTTTAAGTCATTTGAGATTGTCCTGGACTAGACTAAATCCTCGACATGGTTTCCATGAGGGAAGATGCATTTCTAATTTCAAATTTGTTTTTGTCACTGCTAGTTAACCAAAATCCTGAATCCAAAGAGGAACTCATGTAAGGGAAATTGTAAAGGAATAAATGAGCACAGCATCTATGTGCAAACTCATCTCCTCTTCAGCAGCCTGTCCAGCACAGTTGGTGGCATCAGAAGACTTTTTCCAAGAACCCAGCCCTCAACTACAACGAGTGCTTTGGGGTCAGTTTCCCCTCAAGGAGAGTCTTCAGTTTGGCAGACTCAGCTCTACTCCTAGCCTGCCATTTTAGCAACACTACAATGTCACTGCCTCTTAGTGACTCTCAGGCAGTCAGGAAAGTGAAGTTGGGCATCTTGAAAAGCAGGTTACTTTCACTATTTTTGCTATAAATATTACCACTTTTGACAGTTAACTAAATGGTTTTATCAGCAAATCCACTTGAATGGTGTAGACAAGAGGATAATCCACTGTTCAAAAGTACAGATGATGCTTAAAATAACATCTAATTCTAAGCCCCCAAAGAATAGAAATATACTGCTTGTTGTGTCCTCTCCAGAAATATTTAAATAATAAATTTTCCCAAATATATTATATGTTATAATATGTACTATATTATATATTGCCGCAGTCTTGGCTGGGCACAGAATCACGAGCCAATCAAGCAGGAACAAAACTTTATTTTGAAAAAGCCGCTAACACTCTCAGCGCCAGCAAGTCAAAAACCGGTCCTCCCACGAGGGTGTCCGACCGGAACCGCGCGTCCCGGAACCCCCCGTCTCCTCCGACCTCCTCCGGAATTCCCTCCTACTATCCTTCCCCAACCAATGGGAACTCTCCAGCAGTCCCGTAAAGTCCCGTAACTTGAGTCCGGTAGCAGGCCAAGGTGAACAGCGGGAGTCCAGTTTGCATATGAATGTAAATTTTAACATAATCATCTCAGTGGCTAGCTGGCGTCACTTTACAACCAAAGGTGCCATACATCGTATATATGCTTGTGGCTCCTAGCATCTGCCCCCTTCTGTTTAATTAAGCAACAAGCAATGTGGCTAGGGACCGTGCCTGGTAGGTTGTCCAATTTAACATATGGTTCTTACCCGTCATGGGAGAACTGACCTTTAGGCGTCAGCTTCCTGTCTTAGGTTGAATCCACTGTAATCAGAGCAACCCGTCGCTGACTACCGGTCCAGCATTCAGCCATGCTTGTGGATAGGCCTATGCACCAGTGGGGGGGTGAGGTTCTTGCCTCACCTCTGTTGGCCCCCAAATTTAGCCTTGGTGCCAGTGGGGGGGTGAGGTTCTTTGCCTCACCTCTGTTGGCCCCCAAATTTAGACCATCACTAGTAGAAGGGAGGAGGATACAGAAATGCCACGACACCAAGCCAATTGACGGCTCCTTTGGAAAAATTGCGTCACTGGTGACACCATCAGCAAAGATATGCCAGTATTACCACAATAAACATGGGGTGAGCTGGCAAGGAAATTGCATCACTGGTGACACCATCAGCAAAAATATGCCAGCAGTACCACAATTCGGTGCACCAGATGATATTTCACAATGTATGCAACTGATATATAGTCCAGGCAAGTTCTGCAAGCAGTTCAAATTGGAGGAGTCTATCAATATGTCCATATCCTCCCAAAGTAAATCAAGTCCTTGATAGCATTACTTGTTGAGTTATATTCATTGATGCATCAGTTTATACAGTTTACTGTGATAGCTATCATAGAAGCTGTAGTTTGGTTTTATCTCAGTCTTCACTGGAATTGGGATGGAGATGGAAATTCTGGCAATGATGGTAAAGAGACATTATCCTGAACAGAATTATTAAATATAATAAAAAGAAAAGGTGAAAGTAAACAAACAGATCTGTTAAACTCCTTTAAAAACAATCCTTAACAGCCGTTTACCAAATTTAAATTAGTAAACAAACAGATCTGTTAACCATCTTTAACAACAATCATAAACAGCTGTTCACCTAATTTAAATTAAACCATATAAATCACGTGAATAAAGAAAAAATTCGGATCCATTTTTTCATGAGCGCTCCTCATATAAGAAATATGGACATACACACATACAGACATACAACACAAAACAGAAGTGTGCACACAACATACAACACATAAGACAATAGTAAATAAAGGCCTTGTAACTATACTTAGGTGAAATCTCCATTGCAATGTTTAAAAACTCCACAGTCAAAAAATAAATAAATAAATAAATAAATAAATAAATAAATAAATAAATAAAAAATAAAACACAGTCAAAAAATAAAACTGATCAGAAAAACATTAACCTAGGTTTGTATGAGCTCAAAAATAAAATAGAACTTTATGATGTGGAAAAATGCAATAATAAAATAGATACTGAAAAAAAAAACCTTGGTTAATCACTGTCGCAGATGTAAGAATAGCCAAGCTGGAGCTCTGGATGTCAGCTGTTATGGATTTGAGTCAAATCATCTTCTTTTTCTGTAGAAATTGTTTTAGTTAATCTCTCTGGAATCCAAATCGGTTGCTGTTCATCCTGTGGGAAAACACAGACAGCGCCCCGATTCCAGACTATCACTGGATCCGGGCCTTTCCATTGTCCTGTTAGAATATCTTTCCAAAGTACCTTAGGCTTATGTACATTTTTGGGGTACAAATGTCTTTCCGCAGCACTAAGTCCCGATGAATCTAAATTTAAAAAGTTTAGAGTAAAAAGGGTTATTTTAAGTTTATCTTTGGGGGATATATACCCCTTTCCAATTCCCTCCTTTTGTTTTAATAAGTACATTTTAATAGTTTGATGAGCTCTTTCAACTATGCCTTGTCCTTGTGGATTGTATGGAATTCCTGTTATGTGAGTAATACCAAATGATGAGCAAAATTGTTTAAAAGAGGAGGAAGTATAACCAGGACCGTTGTCCGTTTTTAACTGTTTTGGAACGCCCACAGTGGCAAAATTTTGTAAGCAATGAGCTATAACATCTTTAGTTTTTTCTCCGGCATGAAGGGAGCCCATCAAAAATCCGGAAGAGGTATCAACTGTAACATGTAAATATTTTAATTTTCCAAATTCTGGCAAGTGTGTGACGTCCATCTGCCAAATATGGTTAGGTATTAGTCCTCTAGGATTGACTCCAAGATTAACTTGTGGTAAAAATGTCACACAATTTTGACATTGTTTTATTATATGTCTGGCCTGTTCTTTAGTTATTTTAAAACGCTTTTGTAAAGTATTAGCACTGACATGGAACCTTTTATGAAAATTTATAGCTTCTTCTATTGTGGAGAAAATATGTATGTCATGTGTAGATTTATCTGCTAGTTCATTGCCCATACTAAGGGCTCCAGGCAATCCTGTATGTGCCCTGATATGACCTATGAAGAATGGATCTTTTCGGTCCCAGATTAGACTTTGTATAGCGGAAAACAAAGAGAAAACAGTAGAGGAAGGGGAAATCCTACCAGCATCTTCAAGGGAATTAATAGCATTAACTACATACTGACTATCAGAAAATAAATTAAATACAGAATCTTTAAACATCATAAAAGCTTGTAATACTGCATTAAGCTCTACCTTTTGAGCTGATTGTTTGGGTACTAAAAATGTAAAAGTTTGATCAGGAGTAACTACTGCTGCTGTACCATTGTTTGACCCATCAGTGAATATATTTGGAGCATTTATGATAGGGGTTTTTCTTGTCATTTTTGGAAAAACTACAGGATGCTTAGACCAAAAAGACAACAAAGGATTAGATGGTAAGTGATTATCAAATGAAACACTAGTTTTACACAGGATTATTGCCCAAGTATTTAACTCATTAGCTAACTCATCAATTTGATCCATAGTATATGGAGTAATAATTTTATTGGGAGAAATCCCAAACACTCCCTTAGCTGCTTTTATTCCTTTGAGTATTAATTGTCCTACAGCCTCAGGATATCTAGTAAGAATAGTGTTAGGGGAATAAGATAAATGTATCCACAATAATGGACCTTCTTGCCAAAATACTCCTGTAGGAATATTTTTTGTTGGTAGTACAATAAATAATAAAGGCAAACTTATATCAATTCTATCCAAATGCATATTTTCCATATATGTTTCAATGATTTTTAATACTTTTCTTGCTTCAGGCGTTAACATGCGGGGTGAATTTGGATCTGATGGACCTTTTAGAATATCAAATAAAGGTCCTAACTCTCCTGTTGGTATGCCTAGATAAGGCCTTATCCAATTTATGTCTCCCAATAACTTTTGAAAGTCATTAAGTGATTTGAGTTGATCTACTCGTATTTGAATTTTTGGTGGACGGACCATGGTTGAGGATAATAGAACTCCTAAATAATTAATTGGAAGATTTAATTGTACTTTATCTATTGCTATCTCTAGATTATAATTTTTCAATAAATTTGTAAGTGTGGCATAACATTCTAGTAATGTGTTTTTATCTTTATGTGCCAGTAACACATCATCCATATAGTGAAATATTTGTAGTTCAGGATTTTGGTTTCTAAGTGGCTGGATTGCTTTATTAACATAAATTTGACACATAGTTGGGCTGTTAGCCATCCCTTGAGGGAGTACTTTCCATTCATATCTCTGATCAGGACCTTCATGATTCAGTGCAGGGATAGTAAATGCAAAATGTGGACTATCCTCGGGATGAATTGGAATTGAAAAGAAACAATCTTTAATATCTATAACTAAAACATGCCAGGTTTTTGGTAAAGCAGACAATTGAGGAATCCCTGATTGAGCAGGTCCCATAATAACCATCTCATTATTAATGGCTCTTAAATCTTGTAATAATCTCCATTTACCAGATTTCTTTTTAATGACAAAAATGGGAGTATTATAGGGGGATACGGAAGGTTGTATATGTCCTTCCGCTAACTGTTGTCTGACCAAGTCATGGGCTACTTGTATCTTTTCTTTAGTCAAGGGCCACTGAGGAACCCACACTGGTCTTTCTGATTTCCAAGTAATTTTGATTGTCTCAGTGGCCCTTTCTGAAAACCCAATTCATGTCTATTTATTTCTTGATCTATTTGAATAGGTGCTGTCATACCTTGTTCTTGTTCTCTTAATCTTTTTTCTTTCCTAAAGCCTTGTTTAGCCCTAGTAGTGGGCGCGTTAGGATTGATGTTATTTGTTAATGTCAATCCTAATTGATCTAGGACATCTCGTCCCCATAAATTTACAGGAAGATGATCCAATACATAGGGCTGTATAGTTCCTTCACATCCTTCAGGATCCCTCCAATCTAATACCATAGCACTTCTATGGGGATTTGTTGCCACTCCTAGGCCTCGAAGCGTTTGAGTGGCTTGTTGTAATGGCCAATGTTCTGGCCATTCTTGACGAGATATGATGCTGAGGTCAGCTCCTGTGTCCAGCAGCCCATTAAAGTCATGTCCTTGAATTTTTAATTTTAGCATTGGGCGAGAATCTAAATTTAAAGACAGCATAGCCCAATCTACACCTGTGGAGCCTAATCCCTTGGAACCTCTTTCTACATTACAACTGGAAAATTTATCATGCAGGCTGGGTATTATTAATAACTGTGCTATTCTATCTCCTGGTGAAATTACTGATATACCTCTTGGAGAACTAGCTATAATTTTTATTTCACCTTCATAATCGGGATCAATTACCCCAGGACTTATCATAAGTCCTTTTAGTGTAGAAGAACTGCGTCCCAATAATAAGCCTACTGTTCCCTGGGGAAGAGGTCCTTTTACTCCTGTGGGAATGATTTGAATTCCCATCTCTGGGGTTAGTACTGCTCTGGCAGAGGCGCAGATGTCCAGCCCTGCGCTCCCTCTAGTTTGTCT
Organism: Spermophilus citellus; assembly: GCF_964194105.1. Lineage (NCBI taxonomy): Eukaryota > Metazoa > Chordata > Mammalia > Rodentia > Sciuridae > Spermophilus > Spermophilus citellus. Next base: position 205,155,673 of record NC_138184.1, read on the forward strand.
GATGAGGGATTTAATGGATAATGCGTCCTGGGCACTACCTTGATGGGGCTGTTGGGTTCCTCCATTGCCCCATATATTTGTGGTTTGGGGCCCCGGGGCATTGGGCCCTCTAGTCCGTTTTTTGGCAATGGAGCTTGATACCTTTCTCCACGATATCGTGGGTAAACACTTGGTCCTTGTCCGTTTTTTGATAACGGAATACCCTCTATGGTGGTTTGAGAACGGCATTCATTAGCCCAATGTCTCCCTCTACGGCATCGTGGGCAAATACCTGGTATTCTATTCCTTTGATATCCAGCTTTGTTAAACCCTCCTCTTATGGGGCAACTCCTTTTAAAATGTCCTGTTTGATTACAATTATAGCATGTTCTTGGCCTGGCATCTAAAGCCTGTTGTACTGCTGCTAAGACTTGCCCCTGTTCATTAATGTCTCTACATAATTTAATATATGTGTTTAAATCCTCATGTCTCCATGGTCTAATGACCTCTCTGCAGCAACGATTTGCTTGGTCATAAGCCAGTTGTTTTATAAATGGCATTACCTGTTCTGTATTTCCAAATATCCTAGAGGCTGACTGAATAAGTCTATCTACAAATTCAGCATAAGGTTCATTAGTTCCTTGTATTACCTTAGATAATTGACCTTGTAAGTCTCCATGCCCCTGTAAAGTTTTCCATGCCCTAACTGCATCTACAGCAATTTGTGCGTACACACCAGGGTCATATTCAATTTGTTGTCTTTGACCCTCATAAGGTCCCTTCCCCAAAAGCATGTCCATATTTCTTTGAGGGTACCCAGCTTCTGCATTTCGCCTAGCTGTCTCCATGCAAAATTCCTCATTGGCAACCTTCCATAACAAATATTGTCCTCCGTTTAGCACAGATCGACACATGTTAGCCCAATCTGCTGGTGTCATGTCCAAGTTGGTAACAGATTCAACCATGCTTATTGTGAAGGGAGCTTGCGGCCCATAGGTCGTTACAGCCTCCTTTAATTGCTTTATTGTTTTGAAATCTAAAGCACGGTGAATTCGTTGCCCTCCTGCCTGCTCAAGTACAGGGCATGCTAATCTTTGGGGTCCTGCCTCAGAATTCCGTCCATCAACTACGGGAGTTGAGGGCCGCTCAGCGGTAGATGGAGCTGTTGGCTGAGTTACGCCCTCTGGTGATAGAACGGAGTTGGTAGCAACCTCCTGTTGTAATTCTCCACCTGATGGCTGCTTGTCCTCTAAGCTTGCTTTCTTTAAATTCTCCTCTGTCTGACTAGCTTGAGAGACCTTCTCTTTTGCTTGACCTAGCGTTTTTTCTACCATAGTCTGGACCTCTAACAATTTACTTAACAGTTTTTCGGTTTGTTTTTTATTGGATTCTAATCTACTATAACCTAACCCAATAAGGTAGGATAAAACAAAGCCGAAGCAGAATGAAACAAAGACGGAGCAGACAATGGTTGTATCAATTTTCTCTTTCTCAGGGCTGAATAACTTCAAACCTTGAGCCAACCATTTTTTCCAGTTCGCCTGAGAAAATTCTAGGGCTAGGGAGCTCGAAATGAAAACAAAATAAATCAAAACAAGAACACATTGTTTTCTGAGAAGGTCATCCATCCTGTCGCCTTCCCTCAGGGGCGAGCAATTTACTCACCTCTAAGCTTCAGGCGTTCCCCGTACGGGCCACCAAATGCCGCAGTCTTGGCTGGGCACAGAATCACGAGCCAATCAAGCAGGAACAAAACTTTATTTTGAAAAAGCCGCTAACACTCTCAGCGCCAGCAAGTCAAAAACCGGTCCTCCCACGAGGGTGTCCGACCGGAACCGCGCGTCCCGGAACCCCCCGTCTCCTCCGACCTCCTCCGGAATTCCCTCCTACTATCCTTCCCCAACCAATGGGAACTCTCCAGCAGTCCCGTAAAGTCCCGTAACTTGAGTCCGGTAGCAGGCCAAGGTGAACAGCGGGAGTCCAGTTTGCATATGAATGTAAATTTTAACATAATCATCTCAGTGGCTAGCTGGCGTCACTTTACAACCAAAGGTGCCATACATCGTATATATGCTTGTGGCTCCTAGCAATATATTATACTGTATATATGCTATAATGTTTAAATATTTCAGTGACTTCATTAATTCCTTATTTTCCAATCTCAGCTTTCAAAGAATCATTCAAAAAAATGAAAGTTAAATAATCAACAATATATATAATCAAAGCACTGAAATAACTTCACCAGACACAATCTTTTGCCATCCTAGGAATCCTCTCCTTTTGGATAACTAAAAGGGTAACACTGTTCTCCCTGCCCACAAAACTACCTGTGGTGGTATTGATACTCGAAACAACCCTGCATAATTTTTTTGAAAAATCAAGATCAATCTCAATCTGAAGAATTTCATGTGAGAGACAGCATCTAAAAAAATACAACCCTTTTTAATTTTTTTTCATTACAATCCTTATTACACATATAGAGCACTATTTTTCGTATCACTGTACATACAGTAGGTTCACGCCAACTTATGTCATTACACATGTACTCTTTTTTTGCATTACAATTCTTAATACACATATATACCACAGTTTTTCATATCTCTGTTTGTATATAAGGTATGTTGGCCTCAAATTCAAATCTTCATACATGTACTTTATATAATGATGCCCATCACATTCCACCATCCTTGTTAATCCTCTTCCCCTTCCCTTTCCCTCCCATCTTCCCTATCTAGAATTCATCTAATCTTTCCATGATCTCCCTCCCTACTCCACTATGAAATACTTCCCTTTTTGTGTGGTTGTCTCCACTTGTTCAGCCTATAACTTTTATTAGAAATTGTGATCCATATATAAATATCTAGGAAAGTAACACTAGCCACTTTAAGCCTAATAGTATTAATAATAATATTAATAAGCACAGAATTAGGAATCATCATTTCAAATATAGTCTTTACAAAGAAAAGCAAAAATCTCCTATATAAACTCACATAAGAAGGAAAGATGAAAAGAAATAAAAGAGTCATGGCCCTTACATGTTTACAACCACACTGAGATGGTAAGGCTTTTATGTGAAAAGTTGACTAACATGAAGAATACAGAAATTATTAACAAATTTACTTTTTAAAAAAGCACACAAGGATTAATGGAGTTAAATAAACTTTGGAGAAAATACAGTTTGACTTTTATGTACTTCCATATACAAAAACTAATCTGAGATGGACATAGGCAAAATGTAAAGTCAAAACTAAAATCTTCCAGAAAAAAAACATAGGACATTATATCTTTGCCCTACTGTCAATCAGGACCCTTTAAAGAAGACATACAAAATGTTAGCCATGATGAAATAACATAATCAACTGTACTTCATCAAAAATAAAAATTTCTTGTCACCAAGAAACAACATTAAGAAAGAATAAATAGGCATGCCACAGATTGGGAAATACATTACATTTATATACACACATATACATATGACACAGAGAATTATATCCAGAATACATAAAGAACTCAAAAATCAACAGTGGAAAGATAAACGACCCAATTAAAGATAGACTAAAAAGTTGAACAAATATTTCACAAAGACAATACACTAGTGATGAAGAAGAACATGTCAAAGTACTCAACATGTGGTCATCAGGGAAATGCAATAAAATAAATAGGGTTTAGTAAAAACGACTAATAACAAATGCTGGCAAGGATGTGTGAACAGCAGGAACTCACACATCTTTGGTGGGAGAGAACAATATCTGATCCCTTTTGAGAACTGTTTTTGTGATTTCATATAAACTTATCATACATCAAATATTTTCTAATTGGAAACAGCATGAATGTGTGACGGGAAAATGGATAAGGATATTATGTTTGAAATGCACAAAAACAAACTAAAAGACACAAAAAGAGTGAACATAAGAGACATTGTTTAAAAGAAACTAGACATATACAAACCAAATACTGAGTAATATATATGTGTGTGTATCTGTATACACACACACACACACACACACACACATACACTAAGATATATTATAAATACACTAAGATATGTATTATATTCATACTGATATATATATATATATATATATATATATGTCTCCAGAACAATTACTCTATAACGATAGAATTCAGAAAGGAAGCAGGGAATTAACTTAAATAGTATGCAAAGGAATATTCTAGAGTGATGTAAATCTAATCTTTTTCTGAATGTGGTTATACTGGTGTATATAATCATCAAAACTCATAAAACTAACTGCATGTGGAGGCACACACCTATAATCTCATTGGCTCAGGAGGCTGAGGCAGGAGGATCACAAGTTTAAAGCCAACCTCAGCAACTTAGGCCCTAGGCAGCTTAGTGATATCCCCTCTCTAAATAAAACATTTTTTTTAAAGGGCTGGGGACGTGGCTCAGTAGTTAAGTGCCCTAGGGTTCAATCCCCAAAAAAACAACAACATTAACAAAATAACTCATAAAACTAAGCACTTAAGAGCTTTCTTTCTATATTGCTGAGTGAACATCAGAAAGAATTGATGTTATGTATAAGCTCATATATTTAGTGGACAGAAAGTGAAATATATATTAACATTACATATAATGGGATATATTATATAGATTGAGATATGTATTTGTGATAGTTCTTAAAGAAAAAAAATGGCATAGTAGAATGTAGCCATCATATGGGTAAAAGAAGCAATAAATATTCAGATGCCATAAAGCTTAAGTTAGAAGAGAAGCAAAGGCATCCTCTTACTGCCTACTAAGGTAATACTCTAGCTATGATTCTGAACTTTGCAAGTGTTGTTTCATACTTATATAAACTACTTTAAGATTCCTGTGCTCGTTTTAATCACTGTCTACAGATATACCTTTCCCAAACATTATGTGGCTGTTTCCTTCTTTTATATCAAAGCATCCACAATTTTGTCAGGACCCAAATTGAAACAAGTTACATCCTCTAAATTTCCCAAGATTTTATGACCTGCCTTGTAATTTTATAATACAAATGATGACTAACTTATTGCTTCTACTTCAATTTTCTTTTTTTTTTTTTTTTTTTTTTTTTTTTTTTTTTTTTTTTAAAGAGAGAGAGAGAGAGGAGAGAGAGAGAGAGAGAATTTTTAATATTTATTTTTTAGTTCTCGGCGGACACAACATCTTTGTCTGTATGTGGTGCTGAGGATCGAACCCGGGCCGCACGCATGACAGGCGAGCGCGCTACCGCTTGAGCCACATCTCCAGCCCTCAATTTTCTTTTAATGATATGAGAGTCCACTCTTCTTTGTTTGAAATGTGTTAGCCATATGATACCTGCACACTCAGGCTTGCACAAAGACTTGCTAGGAAATGTTGTGAATTTTCACAACTGCCAATAGTACTGCCAGATGTAGACACACCAATTTTATTTTGCAGAACAGCTTCACTTAGGATTCTTCCATCAACACTTGTATTGGATCTAGTCTGTATAAATATTGAGCAGAAGGAAGAATTATACAACAGTCTGTTTAAGGTAGAAAGCAGATGAAGCATATTCTCACCTAAATATGGAGAAAGTGCAAAGATTCACAGCTTGAGTCTCTGAAATTGTAAAATAGATCTGAGAACAGTTTATCTACATTCAGTGAGCATCTATTTACCAGCCACTTAATGGGTCCCCTGGGAAAATTAATTTTCCAGGTTTTTAAGACATTCCAGGGTCATTTAAGTATTAAAGTAATTATTCAAGTGAGCGTGACTGTTCACAGAATTAAGTAAAGTGTTTTCTAATTTAATAGACAGACATCCAATCACATTTTTGAGAACTATTAGAAATGTGGCATTCCAAAGAAGTTTCTACTTCACCTTGAAGCAATTTAAATTGAGGGACCTTTGCTTCAGACTCTGCAATACTAAGGAGATTATTCAGTTTATCAATGCTGTTTGAAATTACCTTCAGAAACAGAGAACATTTTTCAGTGACCTAGTTTATTTTTAAAAATTCACAATGGTAAGAGATAAACCTGATGTGCAGGTTAAGCCTGCTCTGTTCTAAGAGAGCCTAAGGCTGTCTCAACAGTCTATCTATATCTGCCAACTCACTTGTTTCCCTATGTTTCTTAATCTAGTGAGGACTTCTTTTTTATAAGGGCTATAATGTATCCTATGCTAATAATTATAATATTTTTTATATTCCAAGTAAAAAATAAACAAATATAAATTTAAACCATTGTCTATATTGACTGCAAATGCATAAAACCTGAATTAAAGGAGCAATTACTTACATGGAGACATTTTATAATAGAAATATGAAATATGTTAGTAAAATCAAATTAGCATGCAGACAAGAACATAATTAGCACACTTAAGCAGTCTTGTGATATCTGGTCAGGAAGTAAATAGCAATCAAGTCAAATTGATTGCTATGGAAGTAAAGGGAAAAAGGAACCTGTAAATGAAATTCAAGTGAAAGGAACTTACTAGGCTGCATAACAAATATCAATCAAACTAAATCGATTGCTAGGGAATAAGAGCATTAACAAGGCAATCAGGAGAACTCCAAGCCTGGGCAACATGAAATCTACCAAATTAGAGAAAGTTGAACAAGCAAATTGGTGAATGACTTAAGTTAATAACAAAACATGAGCTCACCCTGGCCTTGGAATATTTACTAGGAAATAAAATGAAGTCGGCTTTCTAATTTCAGGAGAAGGAAGATGACACAGAAAACCACTTTTTTAATGGCCTTCCCTGCCATTTTCTGCCTTTCCAGACTTTCCTGAAGTCAAATGAAGCACATTCTAGTGACTCAGCTCTTCCATCACTGTCCTTTCTCATCAGGGCCCGGAAATAATTAGCAATTTGAATATAGTCACCTACCAGACTCAAAGAAACAGTAATTTTTGTCCTCATTAATCTTCTCATGTAGAAGAGGAAAGATACTTTTTCATCAAGTGGGGATGTTATTAAATCAGTCATTTTCCTAACTAAGAGTGAAAACTGTGATTGAAGAAATACAGGGAGGAAAAAATTAGGTTTGGGGTTCTCTAACTGTTCTAGGGATACCTGGCTTTGTGGTACTCACCAGAGGCTTAGCCATCAATTGATTTCAAATAGTAACTTCTTAAATCTTTGAATAGCCCACATCTGCGATGGTATATTTCTCAATAAATATTTCAAATAATAGAAGTTTACAACTAATGTAGCCCAATAACATTTTTTTTAAAGAAAAACAAATTATTCAGATAGAAGCATCTAGTTGAATTGCAACAAGGCCATCAGTAGCAGACAGGGTCCCTGTTCTGAAGATGGCATCAACTTCCCATCATGCTACCCTGAATGAACGCTGAGCAAATCTGATAATGTGACATTCTTAGTGAGTGAAATGTGCCCCTTCCCAAAAAGTCTCCTCGAGAGTCAAATGGGGTGTGGAGTTTGAAGGAATACATTAAATTAGCACTAAAAAAAAAGTTATTCAAAATGAAAAAATGTACTCTGAAGATTTCTAGAATTCCAGAAAATATTTTTTGAAAATAATGGATGAATACATGAACAAAGGTAGGAGTGTTTTTGAACAGTTTGAAACACATTCTCAATATTTATTCATAATAAAAGACGTGCTTGCCAAAGCTTAATATTGTTTTTAGCCATCTGTGAAAGAGAAGCTGTGATATGTACTATTTTTTCCAATTTATAATATTCAAGCATCAATTATTTGTCTTGAAATAACTAAAAATTTGTAAGAAAAACAGGACCACACACTAAGAAAACAACCAGGATCTAACACATATATTCATTATACTTCAACTATCTTAAAGATCTCAGAATATTTTCACTCTACCATAAAGATCTCAGAATAATATCACAAAGAAAGCATCAGTTCTAAATGTTTGAAGATGAAGAATTCAAGTTTCCTACTAGATTGTAATTACTTCAGCACCTGGGACCAAATGTCTTATATATCTTTTTTACCTTCCTAACCCCTTGGAGAGCTTTCAGTAAATGTTATTGATTAACTGACTAACTGAGGAATTGCAGCAAGAATGCTTGTTCCCAAGCTTCTAATTCACAATAAGACTGTTTTTGCATGTAGTCCCAGCAAATTTAGTCAAATAGTCAATACGGTTTAAAAAAAAATTAAACTACCTCTTCGACTGAATGTACTGATTTCTGACTGCTTGAATTAAGTCAGTTACCATGAATTTATGTATTAGGTGATTAAAAATTTACCTTATCAAATACAAGGATTTGGCAGGCAAGAATATGAGGCTAAAATTCAAGTTCTTGGGATTAACTTTCATGTTTCATAAAAATGTGTTTTAGGGAGTGATTTTGAGTGTAGAAGCTAAAGCCAAGTTTCCTGTTTTGGGGGTTTTTAATATAAAAATTTTAGTTGTAGATAGACACAATACCTTCACTTATTTTTATGTGGTGCTGAGGATAGAACCCAGTGCCTCACATGTGCTAGGCAAGTGCTCTGCCACTGAGCCATAACCCCTGCCCAAGTTTCCTGGTTTTTAAAACTGCCTTTGCTACTTACAAAGTTAATGGTCTTATAACTTTGGTCTAGTTAATTAGTATGTTGGAATCTTAATTTTATCATCTATAAAATGGACATAATAATAGACTCCATTCACAGTTATTAAGAGTTAAAAGAGCTCTCGGCACACAGTAATATTAATACTAAGACTCTTGTTTTTGTTCTTAGTAGCAGCAGTAATAAAAGTTTATTAATATACAAAATATAAATGATTTTTAAAATCATAAACTGGCATCTCACACTTGGATCAGAAAATTTACATTATTATATTTGTGCTGAAAAATAGCAAATACTATCTTGAAATTTACTACAACTACTTCTCATTTTGACTCAAAACTCAGAAATAAACACATATCCATGTTTTAAAAGAATTCAGGCATACTTTCATGCATTTAAATAAGCCTTCAATTATAAACTAGTATTTAAATATATTTACTTTTTAGTACTGATAATATTGAAATAGAAAAGTAGTAGACTATTACTTCCTAATAAATGGAGATTTTTAAATATGTCAGCTATCAGAAAAATATGATCACTCGATCCAAAATGCCATTTGCAATGCATTTGATTCAAGAAAGACATTAACTAATGCCTCTTTGCTTCTGCTCCTCCAAAGTGAGTTGTGTGCATCTGCAATCAGTAATAGTTTCTATTCCCCCAACTAATTCACCAGTTATCCTTTTCTTGCATTATATAATTAAACTGAAAAGTAAATATATGCTAGAATGAGAAAAACAGAGTTTTAGAGTATTAATTTGAATACTTTGAGCTGATAAAAGAGTCTTATCAAAATAGACGTGTGGAAGACAATTAGGAAATGTTTTCTGTTGGGATAATTAAAACTTAGAATTCTATCTTAAGACTTCTTATCAAAGTCAGTTATCCCGTTCTACCTTAAGGAAATCAAAAGTAAAATTTTACATATAAGTATGTGGGATATGCTTAACCAAAAAGTCCATTGGACCTCCCAATTAAAGAGAAAGGATCTAACTTGAAAATTGATCAATGCAGAACTACTCATTCAATCACGATTAAAGTTAAAATGCCAAAGTTAACCATATATTGTCTGGGGTTGTGTTTTATTCTTGTTTGGGGGGATCCCCTGCTTTAGTTGACTTTATCAAAGTAGCTAAATGGCTTTGTTTTGATCATGTTTTATAAGAATCTTGCTCTAAAATTGCAATAAGAATATAGACTCAAAATATGTAATTTTGGTCTTTAGTATTAATCGAGGCCAGCAATTTATGATAGATGGTAAAAGCTTACAGAATGAAACAACTCTAAGTATTCACTATGATAATTCTATCAATACCAGATAGACTATGTGAATTCAAAGTTTGGATTTTTGTAGACTCTATTTCAATTCAAAACCTGTATTGAATGCCCAGTTTACTCAAGGACACAATTTCAAGCTTTCCCTCCTGAAAATGTGTTTTTAGACCAAAAATCTAACCCAGGAAAGCTTTTTTTTTTTTGCCCTCTCTTCCTCTCTGTTTAGTCTATACAACCACTTTAAATAAATATGTGGGTGGATGATAATGGAGACAAAAAACTATCTATACAATCACAAATACTTTCTCCTGGCTAAGCCTAAAACAATATATACGAAGAAGGCAAATCGTGATTCTTGCTGTTTCTAATTTTCAGTCTTGATTTATGCTCATAATAGAGGGGCATTTTATTGAATGAAGAACAAACATTAATATCATGATATGGTAAATTTTATAGAAACATCATTAAAACCCTTGATATTTGTCACTAATTGAGATAATAAATGAATCATTAATGTTTAGACAACTAGATTCCAGACTACTAAGTGGAATTAATGTATTTGGGCCAGCAAGCTTATTTTTTTTTAGATTGAAATACTAACTTTGAAATATTGAAAAGGAAAAAAAAATCTCGAGCTCTAATTTTAATAAGCTATATTAAAAATATATAATTTTTCATAGGTTTTCAGTTGGAAAAAAGTTATACCTTTTTAAGTATGAAGAAATAAGTCTGGATGATGACTGAAAAGCCAGAAATAATTGAAAAAGCAAATTAAAATAGAGTATATGAATGCTATATTGAAAATAGAAAATTATATATTTCCACTAATGCTTATCATTAAATTTATAATGCTTTTGAGCAATCTCACAGAATGGCTATTTTAAACTTAATTTTACTTCTGCTCACCTCAGATGTAAACATCAAACAGCACAAATGGATATAGTTTTTCTATGGTTCAATTTGATAACACACACTCTTCTGTACTATATATTATCACCATTAATTTAATAGGGGTGAAAGAAAAATCTGATGACCACCTAAAGTACAAAAGGCATTGTATAACTGCCTTTATGTAGTTATGGGAGTTATTAATTTATGCTATATATGTTAACTCATGTGTCTGTCTAAACCCCCCAAAGCAGTACATTGTATACTCTTCAATAGAAAGGGCTTTTAAAATCTTTTTTCCTTGACATTTACAACAAGCCTTGTACAGAGTAGATGCTTGACAAATGCTTTTAGAATAAACAATTTAGTTAAAATATCATTTAAAATTTACTAGAAAAAAATTGAAAAGTATTGCCCATTTGAAAAAGCTTTTATTTTCAAAATATTTCTTAAGTTATTGGCTTGCATAAATCTTTGAAAGTATCTCATTTTTTAGAATCAGTAAGTTGTAAGAGAAATGCAATATTTTATTCATTTCCATTTAAATATGTTTTTAAGATATTTGAATGGCTCATCATGTGTAATGATTGCTGCATTTCTTAGCTGAAGAATCAAAGTAATCTAAAGAAAAATGCACACTGAACTTAAGTTAAGGAGGGTTGTCATTACCTGAACACGTCTTTGTTGGGTCATATCATGGATCATTTGGGCACTTTTTTTTTAAATGGTACCAACACATTGATTTTAATATCAGCAGAAGACTTTATTTATACTCAAGCTTTCAAAATTACTGCTTTATGTGTTATAAGTTTATACATTCATGGTGACTGGATAGACTTAAACATTTATAATGTCTTTATGTCTTCAAAAGAAGCATAAAAAGTAGAGAATACTTCATCTAATACTTCATCATAAGTGCTCATCCTCTCACTTATTCCATTTATTCACCAAATATCTATGAAATTCCTACCATGTGCCAGGCCTGTACAGGGTGACAGGCAGACAGCAATAGACAAAATAGTGTATTCAGAATTTAAATTCTAGTAAAGACAGAAAGGTGGATACAGTGCATCAGAGAGTTCTATATGTTTTGGAAATCCAATGAAACAAAGGAGTTTTCTATCTTACACTGCCTTGTTCAGGGTTGACTTCAGTTAGTGAAGACAGGAAGGAGAGTAAGAAGCTAGCCTTGAGGATTCTTGGGGACAGAAAATGAGGTCCTGGGACAATAGAAGCCAGTCAAAGTTGACCAGGCAAAATAGTATATATAAGGCTGTGATTTTACTCTTAATGAAATGGGAAGCCCCTGAAGAGTGACATGATTTGATACTAATTTTTAAAGGATCAACCTTCTTCCATTGGATAGACTATACCAAGAGCAGAGGAAGAACCTATTTATTGTAGTTGTTACTACTTTTAATGTTAATTTTTTCTATAGTCTCATCACATGTATTTTCATGTCACATGATACTTTTTTTTTACAGCAAATCCCTTTATGATGCAATACAATAATTGTATCTTTCCTACTTTAGAATTAAACTTGCATTCATTTAGCTATTGGTGTTTTACATTTGTTTCTATAGATTACCTGTACTCATCTAAATTTGTCTCAAAGATATGTCATCTGCGCCTCTCATGCATATTTCCTATTCTGCCTCATTTTCTTTTCTTAATCACACCTTCTCCCATTAAGGCTCTGCCTTCTTATGTTCTTGTTACTTTGCCTTTCAGCTTGGCTCTCATGAAGGCATTTGATTTGTTTCTTTACTCTGAGGAATAAGTGTCTGATCCGACTTAAAACACCTTCCTGAAGGACATTTTTCATTTTATTTAAACCAGACGCAAAGTTTATTTGTTACATAAGAAAAAATATATACATATATGTCTTATCAGCAGGCAGATTGAAGTAGATGCTTTGATTGAGAGGAGGAAACATGAGGATGTGAGTTATGAAGAAATGTTCCTTTTCCAAATAATTCTTTATCCTTTTCTGCCGATCCCAGATGTCACTGCCTTTCTAACATTTTCTCAGAGTTGCACAGTCTTCAGTTGAACACAAGTGTCATGGAGTTTTGGCTCTATAGTCAGAAGAACAGATCCTCCAATATAAAGCTGCTATTTTGCAGTTTTTAAGGCCTTTTAAAACTGCCTGGCTACTAAGAAACAGGATTTTTGATCGTAAACTTCACTCCACTTGTCAGTGTAACAACACATCTTTATAGTTCAGAAATGGATTAAAATATTAATCAGTAATTACTAAGAGAAAAATTACACTGCCTGTATTTATTTAGTTTGAAATTTCAATAGGATTTTAGTTTGTGTGCAAAAAGATTCTTGTCAGGATAAAAGTAAAAAGTCAGGGAGAAGCACATGATTATAGAACTACTACAGACCCATGTTGTCCAAGCAACATCTATCTAGAACACCCCATCGTCTACACAGACCTGAGTGAGTTCAGTTACTTGACTATCAAAAGTGGCAACTTGTGAGTCCATTCCAACAAACCAACAACAATTAATAAAACAAAATTTTCTGAGATGAATTTTACAATGAGACATAAATATTTCATAAGACATACAAAACTTGGTTAATCAGTGTCACATTTACTCTGTTTTCTTATTTTTAATAAATTAGCTTAGATTAATCTTTATAGATTATATCAAGCAATTATATTAAAATCCACATATCATTGTTTGAAATAACTATTTTATATCCTAAACTACTTTCTAGAGTATAATAAATCTCTTCAGGATGCATCTTTGCTCACTCACAGACTATATTGTTGCCGTATTATATACATCAAAACAAAATTCAAACCTCCCCATATAAAGCAAGTATATTAGCTAATTTTATTTCCCTAAAATGGATTTTTAAAACCTATATTTTTATTGGATCTCAGTAATTGGATCTCTCAAACTGCAGTGTCAAACTTGGCCTTAGGTTACAAGTTCAAGGTTTTATTATAACTATTCATGATATTTGAATTTTGAGAAATACTGGTTCATAATACCTATTGTCACATAACATTCAGTGTTTCATTCTGAATGCATCTTAATCTACATATGAAAACCATATGTTAATTATACCTCATAAATATGTAAGCCAAAATGTAGAAAGAACTCGAATTTTTTTCTTCCTTTTAAAAAACAGATCTTCATTAGAATCTACATATTTTGGACAGATGGATTTTATGCATATGTCAGTAAAATTTGATGACTGAAGATGGGAACTAAGTCTAGAATTATTTTGCAGCTTATTTTTAGGGGACATTATAAATGAATTGGTTGAAATAGGTTGAAATTTATCTCATAATTAATAAGAAATTTTCCAAAAACATTTAAGCAAAAAAGTAAATAATCCATTGTTTGCTTTGAAGAGAACTGCAAAGGAGTGAACCAAACAGAAAAGGGAAAGTCTGAGGCAGTAAGACTGGGTAGGAGTGAAATAAGGCAAAAGGGGCTATTGGCTTAAATGAAGAAGATAGCAGAGAAGAGGATCAGAGGAAGTTGGCTTTGAGAGGAAAGATCAGAGCAACACAATGGAGCAACAAGGTCAAACGGCATGCCAGGTGTAGCATCAAGTCACGTCAACTGTTTCTTGTCTGCTTATGGAAATATGTGTAACTTTGCAGCAGATTTTCCTAATTTTGAGCAGTTGAATAGGGTGACTAGACAACCAGTGTCCTCAGAATATTTCAAATGACAATTTACTTGTTTTTTCTTAGCAGTTCTTTTCTAACATCTCTTGGAGTGCATGGAAATATGAGAAAAAAATAAATAAAACCTGTCTAAGATACCATATATAAATAATCTGGATTTTCTGAAAATAATACTTCTAGTATCATAAGAATGAATTATTAATTTCTTTGTATATTGAACAACTATTAGAGATGATGTCATTGTGGATGAAGTTGGTATCTGGTGAAAATGTAACTCACCATAATTAGGGATGTGGGGAGATGTGTGTGTGTGTGTGTGTGTGTGTGTGTGTGTGTGTGTGTGTTTGTATTATTGACCTCAGCACAGAACTGGAACTTAAGGGTAGGGGTTGATCGGTTCTGCAAGAGATTGTCATTAAGGTTATAAGCATTCAGTACACCACTCTTTCCTGTGTGTTCAGTTTGAGGAAACTGCAGCTGAGAATTATATGTGAAACGGTGGAACTAGCTACGACCATGGGGCAGAAGGCCAGAGCTACCTGTCACCTGTGCCAGAAACTAGACTAGCAAAGGCCTGAGTGTATTGCACAGAACGACCCAGGCCTCACCAGCAGCAGCAGCAGTGAGATGCCACATGGACCATTTAGAAGCAAAGGTACATTTCCATAAATTGAATCAGTTTTTAGAATTATTTAATGATTTCTAGAAGGTAAGACCTGAAGAGGGGAATATCATTAACAACAGAAGAGACCTCTGGATTGGTGAAGAAAGGAGGTGACCACACACATGAGATGGAATGACCACATTTGAATTTCATGGCAATAATTTACATGTGCACAGTTGGAATTCACATATGTATTTGCAGCAGGAAGGGAAGATTTCCGATGGGAGGTTGGGAGAAATGAGATGCAGAGAATATGAGGTAGATGGTGACACCATAAGAACAAAGAGATGATATAAGAGGTTAGGTTTGAGATTTGGGGTGATAAATTCAATTTTGAGTACTTTGGGTTTAAAAGGGCTTTAGACTATTTTGGTGGATATGAAGGTATATTGTTACCTACTTAGATTATCTCATTTGCTCCCCCATGGCCACAATGTATATTAAGGACTCTCACTGTACCCATTTTGTTTATGAAGAATTTGAGGCAAAAAGGTGTTATCATTGTCTCCAAAACTGTTAGGTAACTTTGCCCAACCAGGGGTAGAACAGGACTCCTGTTGAGGCAGCTTAGCTTGAGGGCTAGTGCACTAGGCTAGGAGTGGTACAGCTGGAACAGTATGGGCTTCAAAGGAAAAGGAGCTGAATTCAAACCTCAGCTTTGCCACTGTCCAGCAAAGAGAGGTGAATGCATTTTTTTTTAAAATTTGGCTAAGACTCTAATACTATGTCTATAAAATAAGGAATCTGAGTTTCAGTTTAGAGAGTTATGGTAGGGGTTCATGACATGATGTTTTAGTTTCCTGTTATCATCGTAATAGATTAGCATGAACTTACTGGTGCAAAACAGCATTTCTGGAGGTCAGAAGTCTGAAATCAAGGTATCACCAGCAGGGCTATGTTCTTCCGGAGGATTAAGGGGAGAATCAGTTACCTTGCATTTTTCCAGGTTGTAGGAGCTTCCTGCCTACCTGTGTTTATGGTTATTTCCTCAGGCTTTGAGGCACAGTCCTTCAACTTATAGCTCCATCAGCTCAACTTTTGGTGACCTTCACCCTCCTAAAGCTCTCTTATAAGGACCTGTGTGATTTTTTTTTTTTTTGCCCTTATATGCTGCAGTAAAGTTTTCCCATTTTAAGATGTTTGATCACATATGCAAAGTTTCTTATGCCACGAAAGGTATCTTTCACATCTATTAGGAATTGATGCATCGATAACTTTGAGAGGGCAGTGTTATTTAGTCTACCACCATGTCTGCACAGTAATAATAATACTAACATCAATACTAACAACAGCATAAGTGTTTATTGAACATCTCTCTTGATTATCAATTCTCTATGCACAGTCTTTGAGAAGACTTGGAAAGCAGTCAATTTATGATTGACTCATAATAGGCATAAATAATTGTAACTATTATTATCACTATGAGCATTATTATTCTCTTTTATGAAGAGAATTAATATGCACAATACTCAGAGTGTACCCTTTCAAATGTCCTGCCAAATAAATTTATCACTTCTGAAAGATGACCCCTCTAACTTTCCTCTTATAAAGCACTGGGCACAACACATAATTGCTATTTCATACCCCATCTTCAATTCCAAATCAATTATAGCTATAGCATTCCAATTATTTCATTGGCCAAATAAATAAGTCTTAACTCCAAGAAAATCCTCCCATATAAACCTGCCTTTAATTTTTTTCAATCTCTCTATAATTTCTTCTTCAAGCAATTATTAGTTTATAAAAAATGTAAAATATACAAACAAAAGACTATGAAGTACATAGAAGTGTAAAAATAAGAATGAAAATATAAACATCACCTACCCACTTAATAAAATATCACTCATTGGTTTTGAAACCTCCATGGGCCTCATTCCTTTCCCTTTCTCTGCTAGATACAATCATCATCTTGAATTATATTTTAATTATTCCTTTGATTTTCTGTGCAGTTTTAAAAAGGTTTTCACTTTGGAATAGTTTACACTGCAGAAAATTTCCTGAGATAGTTCAGAGACTCTCCACGTACCCCTCACCAGGTTCCCATATTATCAGCATCATACTTGGCACATGTAATGAGCCAGTCTTGGTCATTATCATTAACTAAGTTCCACACTTAACTTGAATCTCTTCGGGTCTTTTCTCATGATTAGATATGGTTTTGGAGATGAAAACTAGAGAAAAGAAGAACCATTCTCAGCACATATATTAAAGATACATACTATTAATATCTTCTATTGCTAACCACCTAGCTAAGGTAGTATTTGTCAGGTTTCTCTACAGTACAGTTACCCTCAGCCTTTTAAATTGCTACTTGAAGTCCACATAAAAATGAGAAGTTACAATCTTCATTCTTGAAAGAATAAGTGTCTTGATAAATTATTTGGAATTCTGCAAGGGAAATTGTCTACTTCCTCCCATCTAATTATTCAATAATTTATATCCATACAGACACTTAGATTCTCATTTTATGCCTTTGGTTATAACCCAATATAGTTAATTTTGTTGCTTATATTGTTCCAGCTTTGACCATTGGGAGCTCTTTCAGTTGCCTAATGTGTATCTCTGACAACCCTCAATATTTTGATTATTGAGCTTATCCTTACTTTCTGGTACTATAATATTCTGCAGGCTCATCTTATATATTCCCTACCCTAGTGCTAAAATGAGGCATTTCTCTAAGGATCTTTGGTTTCCTTTTTTGGAGGATGGTATTAGAAACCAATATCATGTTTTGGAGTGTTCTTATTAATAATGGTCTGTCAGTGCTTCCAAGCCTTCTGGAAACAAAACTGAGATAGTTCAGAGACTCTCCACATACCCCTCACCCTCTGGAAACAAAACTAGAAAATATATATGTGAACACTATCCCATTATCCATTAGTTTCTCCCCCCTCATAAATATTAAGCTAAACAATAAGACATGTTCATGTATCCAACAGTAATCCAGCATCACAAATTTGATTTTAGCCTTTTTTATTGCTTATTGTGTAACTTCCCACTTCAACAATACTAAACAAGAGTCACACCATCTTCCATCCATTTATTTGTTTAGTTTCCACATACAAGTATAATGATTTCAGGATTGTTAACCTCTTCTATTGTGGGAAACAACATTATCAACTAGAGTATAGGAAGTATGGATGGTTCCTTTTGCCTTTAGTCTTATACTCTTCACTCATTTCTAAAAGTACTGAAGTATATTCAAAAAAGCAAATTTTACAACTTCAAACTAAACAAAACTTTATATCTCCTTCAGTGAGGTTGCTTTGTATATTTTAATACAGTTAGGTTACTTTTGCTATTTTAACCTCCTAGCCAATATTGTAATTGCATATGTTAAGGTTTACTTTTTGTGTTTTATAGTATTAGAAGTTTGAAAAATGAATAGTGTCATTTATATATCAGTTTGGTATTACATAGGATAATATCAATACCCTAAAAAGTTGTTCTGTGCTTGAAGTATTCAACCTTCTCTTTTTACTAAATCGCTGGAAAACAGATCTATTTTCCATTTCCACAATTTTACCTTTTCTAGAATGTCATCGAATTGAAATAATAGGGTGTGAAACCTCCCTCTTCAGACTCATTTCTTTCACTTAGTAAAATGCATTTAATGTTCTTGAGTGTTTTTTTGTGGCTTTGATATAAGTCAATTCTTTTGATCACAGAATAATATTCCACTATATAGATTTATCACTATTTGTATGTCCACTTATATTTAAGGACTTCTTGCTTTCCTCCATTCTTTGACAAATAAAATTGTTAACTGATGATTTTTCCTTATAATTTTACAAATAAAATAATGACATTAATAATATGGGATTTCTCAGTTTTTCCATTTAACTCATTTAAGCTCATAGTTGAGAAACTCATTTTGATGCGCAGTGTAAAAATAATGAGTTTCCAATACCCATGAAAGGTCTACTTGGAGAATATACCTTTTTCTGCTTATTTCAGAGATACGTTAATAATAAATTTATCTAATTTTCTATGCTCTTTTCTTAAGGAAAATCATCAGAATGTTCCATTCCTTTTCTACATTAACTCCTTCTAAAAATTTCTCCTATGAATGTTGATTTCAAATTATATGAAGACATTGAGATTGAAACTTAAAAATAACCATGCAATTACTGTTTCTGCCATTTTATAAGGCTATTGGAAGCAATTATCTGTTATAGTCTTCAGAGTGTCTCATCACATAAAAATCCATGTGACACAGCATTCAGGTTAAAGGCCAAGAAGAGTTTGTGTCTGAGTACTTTCCTTGTCACCTTTCTTCATGCCTGTTACTCTTTGACAGTGACACTTTTAATATGGATTCTATTAAATTCACCACTCTTAAATTCTTGGTGTCAATTTCTAGAATAATAATCTATTTTCTAATATATTTCTGGCATTTTTATCCATATTCTAACTATTTTATAGTTTATATACTATAATATTTGAAATTCAGAAATAGAGTATATATTTGACAAACATATACATCTCAATATTAGACAATTATTTAAGAGGTTTTATGTAAAATAATGAATTCATATCTTTAAAAAATTGTATATAATAAGGCAATATGGAAGACAAGAACTCAGATAATCATATCCCAGAAGTATAGATGACATATTTTTGAAATGGCCATTTTACTGTTTAGCTTAGGTAGTGAGAAAGCAACTATATTTATGTCAGAGGTCAGAAATTATAATAAAATAGGAATCCATATGATAAGAAAACACAATAACTGACATTTGCCCTGGAGGTATCTTTTGATAGCTGTTGACCTAGATTCTGGAATATAATGACCAAAGCGCTTAAGGGATATGAAGCAAAACCTGAAATCTCAGCACATGGGTTAAACTTGAAACTACCAGTAGAACCCCACATAAACTCCACCATGGGCACCCGCCTCAAATAAACCAGGTTAAAACTTAGTCTGATAAGGAAGACAAAGAGAGAAGAAAAATAAAATAAGTATCCTCCAAAAACTTCCAACCACAACCCTATACCTATAAAGGTTTGGAACAGCAATTAACGATGTCAATATAGTTCAAATAACTTAATCTGTAATTGTCTTCTAATTGATCCCATATTAGTGTTCACACTAATGTGTGTTTCCAGGAGCAAAATGACAAAGAAGTAGAAGATATAGAAGTTTAACAAATGCATAGGAGAGAGAACATTTCAGAAGAAGATGAGCAAAAGGTCAATATTGCAAAATAATGGCTAAGACTTTTTCAGAATTGATGAACAATGTGAATTACCTTTATAATAAGCCAAACAATAAAAAAGATAGTTTTCAAAAAGTCTACATGAGACAAATGGTAGTGAATTGTAGAAATTATAAATGAGGGAGGAAAGATAGTCTATAAAAAAGACTGAATGATGACAATCAGAATTACTGGAAACCAAAGAATATAGAATGAGAAGGAAACTCATTATTGAGTTAGAATATGGTTCCAAAAATTTAATTTTTATGAATGACAGTAAAACTTAAGTTAGTTTGAAGTAGACACAAACTGTTCATAAATAAATATAAAACTCTAACACTCATTAAGGCACTACATAAATGTATACTGCAAGAATAAAGAAAATTACCTTGGAAGTAAGGCCTAAGAAGTTAGAAAATGTACAGATCACAGAAATTAGAAAATAACATGGATGGAACTAGAGACTACATGTCTGAGTCAAACAACTAAGGCTTAGAAAAGTATTGTGTGCTTTCTCTCATACGTGAAAATTAGAGGGAAAAAAAACAAGGGGAAAATAAATGTAGAAGGGAGAAAATTATGATAGAGAGAGAGAGTGAGGGAAAGAGGAGGAAAATGTGTGGGTACTTAGGAGTGAAATTAATCAAACTGCGTATTTATGTATGTGCAAATATGCCAAAATGAAACCTATCATACTATACAATTGATATGTACCAATAAAAAGGGAAACTTTCAAAAAGAAATTAGAAAATGTATTAAATATAAACATTAGTTGATTCAAAAAATAACAACAGTCACTAATTTGTGACATCAAAATTAACATAAAGGTATTTCTGGTGAATAAAGCCATTTAAGTTAACATCAGGGTGACTGGAGATAGCACATGCTAAGGATCTTTTGTTGATAAGAAAGTTGCTCATTAAAATATATGGAGTAAAATTAAAAATTAAAAACAATCAAATAAGTAATTGAGAGCAAGAAAATGGATTGAGAAATGGAAAGAAAGTCTCAACTAGCCAAAATTTTAAAAAGCAAATCTTAGAATAAACAGATTAAAGTAAAAAAGTAGGATGTTAGAATTCCAATGAATTTAGGTAAAGGGGATTATCAGATTAAATTCTGAAACATTAGAAGATGTAGTAGATACATAATGCATACATAAATTTTAAATTTGAATAAAATGATAGGAAGGGATATAATAGCCAAAAAACCAAATAATTATTTAAAATAAAATTAGGGTCACTATTACCAATATCAAGCAAAATAGACTTTCATTAAAATCTTTGTTAGTAATAGAGACATAGTTATAAAAATATCAATTCCCCGAGATAAGAAAACATACCAAATATATATGTTCTTATAAAATAGCCTCAACATACTTAAAAGCAATAATAGGTATAGCTACCATCAATGGGAGAGAGTGGGATTAACTAAAATATTCAGGGTTATCATATGCAAGGATAATATGCAACAGGCAGTGATGTTCTATGTCACCATTAACTATCTCTGGAGGATCCCTCACATACATGCCAGGCACCCTTGTGGGTGGTAGGGACGTAACAGTAAATTACACAGAGACCAATCTCTGTCTCCAAGAAACCTATATTCTACTGAGGCCAGGGTGGGGGAAGTCAGGAATTAAACTAAATATGTTTAACAAAAATTGCTATAAGTCAAAAGTTACTATTTGAAATGACAGAAAATGGTCACCATATTTAGGAATAAAACTAACATGCACCCATGTACAAAAATGAGTTGTGAATAAGTATAAAACTTGAAACAACTCAAATGTCCTTAATAAAAACAGGGAGTGTTAAAATGTGGTGCATTTTATACAGTGAAATAATATAGAGGAATGGGTTGACTTAGTAGTAGGACACTTGCCTATCACGTGTGAAGCACTGAGTTCAATCCTTAGCACCAAATAAAAACAAATAAATAAAATAAAGGTATTGTAACCATCTATGATTTTAAAAAATATTAAAAGAAAAAATATGGAGATGTGAAAATTAAGGATCTACAGTTACATGCATCAACCAGCATGACTGCAAAACACTTGTAAGCCATAAAAGTCACCAAACTACATGGCTCCTTTTACAATTTTTTTATAAAAAGCAACTAAATGATAAACTGCTAATGATCCATTGTATGTAGCAAAACTGCATATAAATCTAGACTCCTATACAAATGGCTAAAATCTAAAAATCTGACATTCAATTAATTGCTGGTAAGGACATAGAGGAACAAGAACTTTCATTCATGGGTAGTAAGAATTGAAAATGTTACAGCCACTGTTAAAGACAGTTCAATAATTTCTAATGAAGCTGAACAGTCTTACTATAAGATTCTGCTATCATGCTCCTAGGCACTTACCCAGTTCATTTGAAAACTTCTATTCACACAAAAACCTGCAAGCAAATGCTTACAATAACTTCCTTCATACAACACTTTTTGGAGCTTGTTATTAACACATCAATCATTTCAAAATTGTACATTAGAATTGAGAAAATACAAAAAATAGTTGAGACAAAAATATGATAATTATTCATGAAAAGTAAATTTGAACCTGTGTGAAAGTGTTACTATGATCAGTTTTAAATTTAGAGATTTCTATTGTCTTTACATATATTTATAAATTTACTCCTAATTCAAAAATGTACTAGGAAATAAACTATTGTTACTATGATTTTATTTTTTAAAGTTTCTAGTATTAAATTATACTGAATAGTGTATTGTTTTTCTTTTAAGCAGCATTCCCTCTCTTTCTCTGTCTCTCCAATTAAAACAGGATCAAGGATCAATGCCTAATGACTCCAAAATACTATAATGCATAAGTAAAACAGAGCATGAGCAAAGAATAAAATCTTTTTCATTACAAAAAATCCAAAAAGCAACAGCAATAGAAAAATGTCAGATTTTCCATGTGGCATGTCTGATAGGTAATCAGTCTTTTTGTTTTTTTCTATTTGAAATGTTTCAGGTATGTTAGTTTTTTTTCCAGTTTCTGGTATTAAATATCTTTCAGAACAAAATCTTGGATGTAGTCTATAAAATATTATTTAGATACAATGATGCCCTTCCATAGGGAACTATTAAAATAGGTTTGTAAAAATGACTAGTATAAAACTAGCAAAGAAAATGACATTATGTATGCACAGCACTGAAATTTAAATAATATATTTTTTATTAAAATATCAAGTATCAAGTATACATACACACAACAGTTCTTAAAAGAATATGCATGTATATGTGTATATAAACCTTAATATTAGTGGCATGTCTGTGTACATTTGTAGAGATTGAGCAGGAATATAGTAGTAAGGTGTGGCTATGTGGGGGGCTAAATACAAATCTGTGCATATTTATTTTTACTATGTAGTCATGCAGAGTTTAATTCTTTAAAGTATAAGCTATATGTGATATAATTATTATCAGTATTCACAATTGGGATATATGGTAAAGACTCATGTTCCTTAAGAGGTGATATAATGAGGGTGCTGCCTACTCTTTGCAAGAAACAAGAGAGATTCCAAGGAACAAGCAACTTGGAGTAGAAGCTGGAGTCACCAGGGAGCATGCACATCTGAGAGCAAAGACACACGAGGGTGGGATGACTCCCAGGTGAGTGCAGGTACTGACCTTTTAACTCTTTTTTTTCCAGTGGAAGTGAAAAAAGTGATTTGAGAGACTTCTTCCACTAAGAGATAGGACTGCTTCCACTAAGAAAGAACTTTCCAGAGCAGCAGACTGATTCTTGTTTGGCAAACTATCTTCCAATGATTTTAAAAGTTATGACTCACAGGGAACAGAATCCAGAGAGAGCTAAATTCCCTGATAAGAATCAGAGAATTTAGAGGTTAGGAAAGTGCAGCATGGTTAGAGGAAGCAGAAGAATACAACATTGAGCAGGGATATGAAGGAAGAAGAGAAAGCCCTGCAATTGACACTGAAGGAAAATGTCAGTGAGACAACCACAGTGGTGGCAGACTCTGGAAACAAGAATACTTACTAAGACTGCTGTATGGAAATATGCTGATAGGAGTTGTTTATAAGTAGTCCAAATAAAGGAGTCTATTCCTCCTTCGAATTTACATGGAACAGAGACAAAAAAAAAAAAAAAAGTCACTGAAGAAGCAATGTTAAGTATATCAGTCAGGGTTCTCCAGAGAAACAGAACCATTAAGATATGTATACATTTGTAACAGGAGATTCATTAGGGAAATTGGCTGATGAGATTCTGCAGGTTGAAAAGTCTCACAATACCCCATCTATAAGCTGGAGAACCAGGAAAACCTAGTGGTATGATTCCATCTAAATCCAAAGGCCTGAGAACCAGGGGATCATTGATATAAGTTTCAGAATCTGAAGGCCCAAGAGCCTAGAGCTCTGTGTCCAAGAGCAGGACATGATGAATGTCTTAGATTAGAAGGAGAGAGAATTTGACTCTCCTCTGCCTTTTTGTTCAGTTCGGACCATTAGTAGATGGATTGAATGATGCCCACTGGCATTGGTAGGGGCAGATCGTCATTACTCAGTCTACTGATTCGATGTTAGTCTCTTCCAGAAATGTCCTCAAAATTACATTGAGAAATGATGTTTCACCAGCTATCTGTTCATCCCTTAGCCAAGTCAAACTGACACATAAAATTAACCCTCACTGTGAGATAAATACAAGGAGGTTGAGTCTCAGTCCAAGAAATCAGAAGGAATTTAAAATTCTTGAGACCTCTTTCTGAGACATTAGAAAGACAATGGGAGATATCCACTGAATGGAGTTTCTGTCACAATGTATTCAAATATTAAAGAAGACAATTTTCATTAACATCTAAGTTTTCACAAGGAACACAATGGGTAGCACCTAGGTTAATTAACCAAGTAGACTAGATTATCAAGTGTCCTTTAGCAAGCCAAGCCTCCAAATAGTATCAACACATCTCACACTTAAAATATTCCTTCCCTCAGATCAGGGAAACTTCCCCCAGAGAGGGTTATCCTGATCCATCCACATTGACCACAAAATCTTAGACAAGAATTTTGGAATGAATTCATGTTATCACTGCTCCTGTATCTGTGCTAACAATTGTTACTACATATATTCCATTGTTTTACACTAATCAATCCTCTAAATTATTTTTAAGCTTTATAGTCAAAATAAATCTATATTTATATGTATACATATATACACATGCATGTGTTTATGATTAATAGATAATTAAGAAAGTGCCTCAAATTCTGAAAAGATAGATATAAGTTTATTAAAAAAATCAGACTTCCCATTTGAATATTTTCTCCAGTAATAAATTTCAGAGCAAAAGGTTAATTTGGAAAATCAATAAAGAGGATTTTATTTTCTTAGTGACCTGTGTGCTAATATAATTAATAATGCATCATTTTATTGCACACAATCTAATGAGATTAATTTCCAATTTCATTGTAATGTTTCATCAGGTGTAAACAGATGAACATTAGATGGCTTTTATATCTTATGGATTTAACTATGAAAAATAATTTAGATATTCTGGTGAGTTATCTTAAGAAGTTTATGAAAAGTAAAGATCCAATTTATGAAAGAGCCAGACAGTAGATATAATTCGTAATTGACTTACTCATTCCAATAGCTTCCCACTATCTAGTGTGTTATAAAATTGCCC